>NC_047063.1:14152609-15369981 GCF_902459465.1 Asterias rubens | reverse complement strand
CATTGTAACCCTTTTCCAGCTCATTAAAGAATTCACCAAGTCCCAACAGGGAAGTCAAGCAGAAACATCAAAACAGGACGCTGCTATGCTCCTACAGTAAGAACATCTGAATGGCAGAAAGACTGACTGAACAAAACCAAGAAACATTTGCACAGCTTTTCAGTTTCCCGAAGACAGTCAGAGCATGGTCAGAGCATACTGATTGAAATGTTTAGCTTTTAAACCACCAGTTCTATCCAGAACAACCACAACTTGTGAGAGCTTTAGGTCCATGTTTTCTCTAAAAGCCTCACTAGATTGGAAGTTTTACAAACTTGTACACTACAAATTCTCAACCACATTTTGGCGTAGAGGTAGGATTACAATACACTCTCTTTCTTTAAAAAGCTTCATCAGAGTACATGTCAACTTATATTAATGCCGTAATATTGTGTCGTAAATTTAAATTGTCACAAGGGTCACTAATTTGTTTGATTGGTGTAATTTTTTGCATTAGTACTGCTGGTATTATTTTAGCATGTTTGCAGTGTGGTGGTATGTGTGTATTTGTAACCCTGATAAATTTTCCTCAGTTGGCATTTTGAGCCTTGGTTGATGTATCAAGCACTGCAAGACAGAGAAGGGCGTGTTCTCACTGGATGTTCCAAATGAAACTCCATTGTATTTCTACTGAGCCAAGTGCTTTAAAAGTTGCTAAAAATAAGTTTGTGACCTTATATTTGGTCTAAGCATTATTGGCTTCCAAAAACCTACTTTCACCAGGAACAATTAGGGTCCTTGCAAAATGTTAGCATGGTTGCAATTTTTCTTTCAAAATACACTTTGTGTAATAGGAGAACACATTTTTGTAAGTTGTCCAAGGTCCCTTGGGCCTGGTAAAATCCTCTCAAACATTGTTAAGTTTGTCATCTGGACCTATGATAAAATCTTCCATTAGCAGAAGTTTTGACCAAAGACGTGAGCGAAACCATTATGTGAAGGGAACCATTATTTAGATAAAAAATCATTAGATAAAAAAGACAAACAAGGTTATCCAATTTCAATCCATACCACACGAAACAAAGAACTTCACTGAACTAAAGCAAACATCCCAACCCACGGATAAGATGCACTGGAAAAACTGCAACGGTATATTTCCCCCATTTAACAAAATCACAATAGTGCTTTCAATTTCTGTTCTTTGTTGCTTTTAATCGAGTAACCGTATTTCTTTTGTGAAGTAAAAAGTGCAGCCTCAGTTTACACGCATTCAACCTTGAATAAATTATTAATGCCCTCCCCAATATATGTTTTTTACTTTCACAACAGAACTTTCAACTTCTGTTT
The DNA here is from genome assembly GCF_902459465.1 of Asterias rubens. NCBI lineage: Eukaryota > Metazoa > Echinodermata > Asteroidea > Forcipulatida > Asteriidae > Asterias > Asterias rubens. The sequence continues at coordinate 15,368,655 of NC_047063.1, read as the reverse complement.
TTATGCATGCAAGTAGGACTTTCCAAATAATGAGAGTGACCGTATTTCTTTTGGAAAGGAATACTCTTAGTTGCTGTTACCCCTCCCTATTTTCTTCATGATCACTACTTTTTTCTTTTTTGTTCATATTTTGTTATATATACAGTACATCATAACAGGATGTTCAGAGTAAGATGTGGAAGGAAAACCCCTGGTAGGGAAAATCCACATCATAACCAGCTTTCTTGTCCAATGTGGGATTTGAACCGGGGTACACAACTAGGTGACAACCATCACCACAAAATGAGCTGAATGTCAGAATTTAAAAAAAATTGCTACTGGTATTTCTGAATTATGTACAAGAGCTTACCAATGGTATAACACTTGGGGTAACAATAATCCTCCAAGCCGACAGAGCTTGTGGAAACAAGAGAGTTCTCACTTATCTAATGAGAAAGATTTGACTTTGACCGGCTGCACTGGGAAATGGCACAGTGCGACTTTCAGCTCATTTCATCGTGACAGTTCACTACTGCACTACTGCGCAAAGAGCATTGTATCATTTTTTTGTGCATGTTCTTTTTAAACACCCTGGAAAGTTTTAAGCTTGGCATATTTTACCTTTCCATTTGTGACATAGTAGATATTTTTTAAGGTGCATTTCTCAGTCCTCAGCCCAACATTGAAACAAAAATATTCAAATTCTGCCGGAAATTGTTTGTCAAGATTTAAAACAGGTTAATAGGCCTAATCTTCATTTTTGGGGAAAAATATTTACACCTGTTGTCTGTAATACAACTTTGCTTAATTTGTTAACTTAAATCTCTACAGAGGGTTACCCATCCATTTCAACTGATCATTAGGTCCACATTGTGTGTATTTAAAAAGATAAATATAAGTAAACACCACAAGATACACAACAGAAAGAAAAAACAAAACAAGGGAAAAAACAGGTAATTGAACTATCATGCTCCATACTCCACAATAGACAACACTGTATATTAGACAGAGAAAGACATTACAAAATTAACAAAAGTACAAAAAAGAGTTATTAAATTTGCAAAGTTTAGGGCTTATAAGCCTAGAGAAAGACATTTAACACCCTGTACAAATGGTCAACAAACAATTTCCTCTTGATGTAAAATATGTGTGGAATACTTATTTTAGAAGTGTTTTTAATGTTTATCATTTTGCACTGTATGGTAAGGAAGCATTTTTAATGGGGTGCACCCCTAAATTGGGTACACTAGGGTCAATCAGGGGCATCAAACTTTGCACCTCAATCAAGTTAATGGTACTCTGTGGTCTAAGATCCTTCAGGGCTCAAATTTGGGGTAAAATACCACAAGACAGCAGGGCCTGTAGCTCATCATTTTTACTGGACCAGTTTTATCTCGAGTTAGGAAGAGTTACTTGTCCTATTTAGGACTAGCTATATGCTTTTGATATCTCCTAGGACTTAAGTTAGGATTATCTTAGTCTTAAGTTAGGACTATCAATCCCAGAATCTAATGACTGGGAAAGAACGTTCACCAACATGTTTACTGTTTGGATTTATCTCATTTGTCTTGAAAATGAGTTAATACATTTCGATACCCAATCAGAATGAAAGAAAACGTGTCAGACTCAGTCAACGTTTGAACGTCATAAAGTTTAGCTATGCCCTTTAAATCCTAAAGGGGGCTACAGGCTCCTGGGGAACCAAATCAATCCTCCCTTGTGACAAACTCATCAAGGTCACGCCTTGCCCAAAGGACTCCACGGCACAGCCATACAACTTACTATAAGCAGATCAATATGATGTCACTCATTTACAATGGGATCTGACCCATGAATGGCTACCATAGACACTATCAGTGCCTGGTGAAAATAATGCATCCAGAATGGTTTATTGATGACAGTGTGAGATTAAACAGGGATATATGGGAGTTCAAAGGTTGCTCACTCAAACTCAAAATTGCAAGAACTTACATTGACATAAAATAGTTCTGTTTATAATTGTTGAATTTTCAGGTGTTGATATTGGCAGAGTAATCGAAATTTTAACAAACTGTCAGTCACCAGTTCTGGTTGTTCCGGGGGAGTTTGACCGATGACCTACAAAGTATTATTTATGAATGCCACAGCCACAGTCTAAAAACTTTGGTAGAGTTGGACATCCCTGCAGATCATGTATGTAGGTCATTTATTCTTTTGGAAGATTGACAGATGACCTACTTACATCACTACTAATAGAGTAGAGAAAACATAAGGATTCCTTCATTTCAGTTACACTACAAAATTGTAGAGTTTGAGAAAAACCTTTAAATCTACTGCAATTACTTTAGCTAATGTGTGGGCCAGACCATGTACTCCTGTCCTTGTTCCGAAGTACTGTTTTCCGTCCAATTCCAAGGCCCCAACATCATGCCTGAATAATTAATATTCTAGGATGAGTACTGAGTTTTTTAAGCAAGATTACACAATTTAAAAAACATTGTTATTTACGGGCCTACTTCACAGAGTATGGGACAAATCCTTTTTTTTTTTTCGAGGTACATGTAGCCCTATCAATAAGATTAGTTTGAAAAGCCATCGGATTTAAGGCTTCGTGTAGGCTGAAGTGTAGTTGGCACATAAAAAGCATTCTTCATCGTGAATAGGTACTTGTGAAAGGCCACTTTTGTACCTCACATTGTCCGACAATCCTCTCTTTGGAGATGGGTAGAATTAGAGGGCATCGAGTAAAAGTCTAGTTCTGATGTAGGCCTAGGGTAGTATAAACCCTATGGTAAGAATCACTTTGCTGTGATGCTGCGAACAACTTTTCCGAAATCTTGGCTGAATTTTTTTTAAATTTCAACAAAGTTATTGCCCGGGAATTTCTTTTCACATTTACGTAGTTTTTTACGAGGGTAATCGGTTTAAAATCATTGCCATTACTATAATTATATTATCGACAGCTCTTTTTCAATTGCAGCAATCCAAGTCAGCAATTTTTAGTAAAACTTATACAGCATTTAGGATACAAATATTCTCCAGGACTAATGTAGCCCTAGAGGATTGGTTCTGGTTACTTTACAGGTTAGTGAGACTGAGAGCTTTCAGATTGAAATCTTGTAATTGTGTCTATAATAAATAAACACACACGGTACAATAAAAATGTCCTGTTTCTAGTATAGTATGTGGAACACTTGTTCATATTGTAGCCATACATGTATCATTTCTAATTCTACCTCCATGCAGTTTCAGCTGAAGTGCCAGTTTCAGCTGACCTTCATCATCATTTGTCTTGTCACAAGATAAAAGAAAGGGCAACCAAACAACTCCTTGTAATTAGTATATTACTACAATTGACACAAACATCAAAACACAGCCAGGATGAATGTTCCTGTATTTAGAATATGAAGTTTTGGTGAAATGCTTAATTCAAAGAAGGCTTTTAAAACAGAGAGCGAACTAGCACCCCATACAGCAAGGACAGAGACCCCCTTCCGGGCCCTCGTGGACAGTTTGTCCTGTCACACTGTGTACTAGCACCGTAGTAACCACGGAAGTACACGGCCGGCCGGGGACGTGTGGTGGTTGCCCGGTCAATGTGTTAAAAGCAGGTAGGCTGCCTGCAGTAGTGTAGGAACGTATTTATGAAACTGAAAACGATAATGCACCAACAGAAAAGGAAGCTTTACTTACCTCTTTACTACCCATGGCAGCACGTTTATCATCCGGTCATAGTTATACTATCCTTTCCTCGTTTACAATCAACACAATTTTGTTTTCCTTCAAGTGTACTTTGCGGTAGTAAGTAAGAGAGAACACACACTAAAAAGTTTGTGTTACAGACGACACGACATACTACATACAGTGGAGATCTGAGAGTGCATGTCAAAATCCTTGTGTTGCTATTTTGATGAGAATAGGGGGCGCTGTTCAGAAATAAACACACGTCCCTAGCCCAGAACCCTAAAACAAACACATAACAACAATTGATTGGTTTAAAGTTACAAGTCAGGGTTAAGAATAAGCTTTCGATCTGTCTTTTTTAGTTAAAAAAAGGTCCGTATGTAAATGCGCAAACATTACAAAAACATACAATCTTTTTGTAGGAATGGTTATTGTCTATGTTTGGCTACCTGATGTCAAATGAAGGAATTTTCTTTTAAGTTTGGAAAGTGGAAGCATCAAGAGGAACATTGTGGGTGAAGGAAAATCATATAATCCCGTTTATATGGGTACAATAACTATTATTTTCCTAATTAGTGAACTTTTCGACTGAAAATTGTGTTGTTTTTCAGAAAGTTGTATGGCAATTATAATGGCTAATGCATTAGTGAATTCTTCTATACATTCTCATTGTACGAAAGGATGTTGATGCCATTGAATGCCTTGACCTCATATCATTTAACTCTTGTTTCAATAATATTATGTATAAATAATATATGAAACAAGATACATAGGCCTACGCAAGGCTGTGCAAAAACAATGCTTACTATTTTAAGTTTTGCTGTGAAGGACCGTTCCATTGTGTAGGATATCAACTTTGAGTTAATATCAGTTTTGTCACAATTGCCTGAGATACAGAAGGAAGTGGTTGTATGAAACGAATGCGCTGGAATGATAACAATAAAACTTCTTTCCTTTTAGAGCTGTTACTTTCTGTTGGGAGCAACAGAATCTTCGTGGACATGACTAGCAGTGTTGGTTACAGACAGTCACCAGCGTGTTACATGCTGCAACTAGTTGTTATGATGGCAGAGGCAAGTAGGCTACCATGTTTTCACATTGTTTGATTATTATTAGTCGTTTACTATAGGTTTGATCCATGGAGGCTATGGGGGTAGGACCTACGCGACCCCAACTGCACCTGTCGTTGTAGATTCGAACCGCATGTAATCTCCGTTGGCCTCTCAGAGCCAGTGCTGCCCAACCAGGGTGAACTTTTACATCAGTCAAAATCACCCTTTTTAAAGACCAACTGGTATTTGATCTTTGTTCTTGTAAATAGTGGTAAGAATGGCAACATTTTATTTGCTAAACAAATGGTCTATACAAATGGTTTGACATTTTTATAGACGTTACATACTGTTAAACCCATTAAATTAATTCAACAATTAATAAATAAATTTAATTGATATTCACCACTGCGACCACACGCACCACCAACAAGAACAAAAAACATCGCAGCACAGTGTAGTCGATTACATTCCTGGAAGTTGTCAAATTGAAACTTTCGAGAATTTTGCAAACTTCAGTTTCAAAAGGGAAGTTCAATATCCAACCACTTACCGTGGGAACACGTGGCGGTGCCATAAAACACGGCCCAACATGCATCCACAAATGTTCAGTTTCAGCATTCTATATAAAATACAGGTGCAAGCTGTATTTCTGTGCGCGAGGTGATCCAAAGTTCGACATAAGTTAATTTTAAAGGGGGAATGGTTGGCATTTTGTTTGACACAAAATAGTTTTTGTACATTGGCTTTGCATTTTCCCAAAACAAAATTAATTTAATACAAATATTTCCTCTCCGAAAGTAATGAAAACGCAATAGTTATTAATCTCGCCCATTTTTTTTTAGGGGGGACGGGGACTTGGACCCCGTCTAAAAACATGTTGGTCTGGTCCCACGTTTCCAATAGCAGTAAAGAACATTGATAAATGAACGCTACCCTACCCAGGAAGCCACACTATACTGCACGTTCAGGATTGTGTTTTTGTTTTAATCACTAATACATGATGAAGGTATTATTTATAATTAAAAAAAACGTTTTGTTGTTTGTTACAGATCTCGTTGCTACAGTGTGTTCACATTTCTTCCGCTCAAACTTACATCTACGGTAAATACATTATTCTCTTGAATTGAATGGTAAACTAGTATTTGTTTTTTGCTTTTTTAAATAAAATCAAAATCTCAAATTATTCATGAAACCGTCGTTACCGTTATTTTGTTGTTTATCCGTTGTTATTTACGTTATTTACGTTGTTGTTTACGTTGTTATAAGAAAGACAGTTCTCTAAGAACAAGTTCTACCTAGCAAGTAGACACACACATGATGTTACCGCAAACCGAATAAATACGTGTTTATTGTTTGTTGTTACCGCAAACCGAATAAATACGTGTTTATTGTTTGTTGTTACCGCAAACCGAATAAATACGTGTTTATTGTTTGTTGAGTGAGCTGAGTTAGTAGATTAGAATTGTTCACAGTAATTCCAAACTGCAAATAATATTCTGAAAGATTTGAAGGAAATTTGCCCCGTGGCTTATATGTTGCTGTAGTGTGTTATTTTATTTACGGATATAACGTGTCTTTTCTCGTTACTTTTGACTCATTCTTAACTCGCCCTCAATTGCCGTGTCTAAACTTACAGTATGTATGTGTTTAAACTAATAATTACATTATTTCACCGCGTATTCCGATTGTCTTTTTGCAACTTCAGCCTCCCCCTCAAGGCGTTCCATTACAGTTTCAACGGGACAGTGGTTACCAACTAATGTCACCACCATAGTAATCGGCAATGACAGCGTACGGGTCACGTTTGACATGGCTGAACCAAGCCTAAACATTGACCGATATCGTGTGATTATCAACCGAACTGATCCATGGACTGAGCGTTGGAATGACGTGCGCTTTGTACGTATTCGGTTTTCAATTCAATTAAATTCAAGTTTTATTTTTTTCACCACAATTACAATATTCCCCCGTGTGCACTTAAACATTTTTTTTAAATAAACAAATAACTAAGTCCCCCATACTTTCCACCACTTATTAAAAAGAGCAAACAAAGTCTGAGTTACTCTATGAAATGTGAGCTAAAAAAATAAAATGTTACGACAGATGATCCTTAAAATCTTCACATAATCCTGGCATCTTCGTTTTTGAAAAATTATATTTTCTTAAAACTAAATGCATTAGACTATCTATCGTTACAAGATCAACTAGCATGACTTAGGCAAACTTTGGCTTAGGCTCCAGCTTGGACCCATTGCACCGGCCCAAGCCGGAGCCAGGGACCACATTTAGCTTCGGAAAATGCCCCTTACAAGAAGGGGAGCCATCATTCTGTCCATGTTCAGGTTTGTGTCCCCTTTTAAAAATTAAACGTTTCTAACGAAAAACATGAAAATAGGCCTATCATACTATATTGAAAACTCATAAAACCAACAATCGAGTTGGAACTTTTTATACTTGTTGGTTGTAGGAGCAAGGTCATCATTGCCAACATCAACAATGATGTAAGCCTACTCACAACTCATGTTAATAATGATACCAACATCAAGCCAGCGTTCATGCCACAGCCAATGCCGAATGTATTCGGATCCGGCTACAATTTTAATTTCTCGATTGGCATACTGCAGGTGCCCTTGGAGTTGAGCTCCATGCGTGACCAAAACCACTTTCTTACTTTCATTTACGGTCCTATAAAAACAAAACGCGTTCTGTAGGCCCATTTCGATACAATTGTTATCTTACATATATTCAGTGACGAGATCTAGCAAATTAAACAACCTAAGTAAAGAGCACAAACCCCATAATTATTGATATAAGTGATATACCAACTTTGGTCCATTGTTCATTGACCGGCATTCAGGTTGACTCACTGCTTTCGTTTCCCGCCTTTTACTTTTATGGACATCAGTTTGAATCCAGTGCCCGATTACGTGGATTCCCTATTATTGGGTGTGGGAGGGTGGGGATTCTTCTAAACTGATACAGGTATCTTTTTCTGTGATCTTCAAAGGCCTACAGGTCCCAACGGTCGAATTTGGATTCGGTTCCATTAGTTTCATCATTAGAAAAACCCTAAAGTTACAAACTTATGTACGTTTATAAAAATGGACCCTATTTTACTGAGATTATAACCATTAGGACCATAATGACATTATTTATCTCACGTATACCTTTGTGCAACATTTAAAAAGCTCATGTATAAAACGTGTCTTGACTATTAAAATTCGTTCTGAAAAATTAAATTTGGATAAAATTTATAGACTGCGCTCTAAAAATTCTGGGTCCCATGAGGCCTTATCCCACACGCGAAAGCTGCTAAACCAAATAGGATTTTACTCGAATTCCAGGTAATTTTGACAAAATTCCAGGTCACACTGACCCAGAAATGAGTCAAGCCATAGGACCTGGAATCAGGGTCAATTATTCTGACCACGAAAAATCCTCTTGAGTTGTTGCTACATGTAGGCTATAGCCAACTACCACGGCCAATCCGATAGATAGACTTGAACACATTATTGTGTAGCCCTTCTCGAAACTATAGGTAGGCCTATTTTCAAACGTACCCTTTCGGCACGAGACTTCAACCAGGTGGACGGTGCCTAGAAGCCACACAACGAAGCCTTAGCCGTGATTTAGAAGAGAGCCATTTGTAAAGAGAAGAATAATATAAGTAATAAAGTTCTTCTTAAAAAATGTAAATCCATAGAATGAGTTTTCAGTACGTTTTATTATGGTACACAGAATCCAAATGGCGTTCCGCATGAACGGAATTCGGAGGGGATGTTGATTGGTGAGACGGAGTTTTCAGGTCTGGTAGAAGGAACATATAGTTTGAAGGTAACAACATGTGAAGTCAACAAGATCTATAATTGGCAGAGTGGTTTTATTTTTGGCGAGTAGTTTCATTGTTTGACCTCAGAAAATGATGACAGTAAATGAAAGGTGTTCAAATAATATTGTAAAAAGCCTTGGTATGACATGTTCGTATGTGCAACTTTGAGGCAACCAAATACACTGCAAAACGGGCATCTTTATAAGTGATGTTTATAGCAGTCGCTACTGCAATCCATAATTTTACAAATAATGTTTTAAAGAAGGTTTGCCTGGAACTGTTGCATGTAAATTGCCTCGTTTGACATGGTCCTTTTAAAAATTGTTTAACTATAGTATTATGGTCAACATCAAAAAACAGTTCTCGCGTTTCCCCCTCTTTTTGGGGTCATTTTTCTAAACATGAATTAATGTTAGTTGTACCCCTTTCAATAGTCAGCCCGTTTTCAAGCATGTTTATGTTTAAAGGGAAGGTACACGTTTGGTAATTGTCCACGACCAGTCTTCTCACTTGGTGTATCACAACATAAGCATAAAATAACGAGCCCGTGAAAATTTGAGCTAAATTGGTCATCAAAATTGCGAGAGAAAAAACACTCTTGTTGGACGAATTTGTGTGCTTTCAGATAGGAATAAAAGACTTCTGGCTAGAAATCTTTTATTATTTTAGTGAGAAATTACCTCTTTCTCAAAATCTATGATACTTCAGAGGGCGCCGTTTATCACAATGTTTCAGACTAGCAACAGCTCTCCAATGCTCGTTCCCAAGTCAGTTTTTAAGTTCATATTTGTTTCGGGCAATTACCATGACATGTACCTTCCCATTAAGTATCTGCACAAATAAATTTCTTTAATGACAGTCGTGGCAGGTCTGCGACTCACTTAATTTCATTTTGTTTGTTTCCGAAGCTAGTCGTAAAACCCACCAATCCAGAAGTGTGCGGTGAAAACAACTGTCGTCAAACTAGATATCAAGATTTTACTATACCGGGAGGTAAGTCTGACATTATGGGATGTCGTGAGTGTAAGTCTATTTGACAGTGTGCTAATCACCTTGCAAGTTAAATACAATCTATTTCAAATACTGTTATAGGAGTCATGCTTACGCCATGCTCGATATGGGACATGGTGGTAAACGCACCACCCGCCCCTCTAGTTTGTATCCATTTTGTGCTTGGAATCCCAAGAAAAAATAGGGGGAGAAAAAATAGTGGAACAGAAGGGTGTACCCTCATTGGACATGGTATCGTATTGAGCACCAAATGGTACTTGTTTGATAAGAATGCCTAGACAGGTAACAAGAAGTTGATGTTGTTGTCACTGTAATGCAATTGGTATAACATTACGTTAATGCGTTATGATAGCGGGTTCTCAAAAACATTATACCTGTAACCCTTTCAACAATTCTTTTAAACATTACTTTGCAGTGACCACTCAACCTCAAGCAACTCGCCTGCTGGCAAACAAAGACACCACATCACTGGCCACAGCGTCTTCAGTCCCAACATCCTCGTCAGTAACTCCACCACAGACCCAACAATTCCTCCACTCGGTCCCCGGACAGAACGAGATGGAGAGTGCCACTTGGCGTGTGGCCGTCATTGCGGGCCCAGTGGTCGTCGTTGGGTTGCTGGCGGCCACTGCCTACTGCATCCTGTCATGGAAGAAACGAGGGCGAGCTGGGTTAACGGGAGTAAACATGGGCGACGTGGAACTGGACGAGATGAAAAATAACAGAAGAAATAAAGGGGGACATGACAAAAGTATATAGAACAAGAGCACCGTACAACATCCTAAGAACACGTTACTCTAGACGAATTACGCGCAGACTGATTACACGCGCATTGGTATTGTTTTAGTACACTTTTGATGTGATTATGATACATACATAAATTTGAGGTTTTCCGTTTACACCTCAAAAACATGTTAGTATTTTCCAACAACTGAATAGATTGCCCTCGGTAATGGGCTTTTAAACTGTTTGTATCAAAGGCATTTCATTTGGTCTTTAGCATTCATGAAACAAACCCCTAAAACGCTTTAATATAGAAAGACATCTTTGTAGTAGACAACTCCACAATCTTTGCCCTCTTCGCAGGCCATTTAGGCTCCATTGTCAATAATCGTTCTTGCTTTCTGAAACTCTTTAGGTGTGATGACTGCTCCCACATTAGAAGATCATCCTGAATTGTGGAAGCGACCGATGAAAGACCTATCTTTAGAAGAAATCTGTCAGCCCAGCACATCTACAATATCTACTACAGAAGGACCAACACCACCACAGCACATCGTTTGCCATCTCCATGACATACCCGAAGTGATCCCCCATCAATGGCAAGGTTCGTACCCGAAGACACCAATTGAGCAACTGCAAACCACTCCGAGGCAACAGTTTCCTCATTCTGATGTCTACCCCGTTGATCATTTTCACAGGGGTGTAGACGTGGGAGCGGATGTGGGCAAGGCTTGTAGGAGTTGTGGAGCAGCAGGTAGAATGCAAGTTCCACCCGTTTGGAAGCAAGGGTGTCCACACGCGGCTCCAAACTGTGTCTCTGGAGGGTGTATGGACATGGGAGGGGATCATGTGATTAGTGAATGGGATGACGGATGGGATAATCACTGTGGAGTCCTTTGTTCGCAAGAAGCCTTGTATCTGGAGTCTCAGTCCCACCTTGATCTGTTCAAGAAGCTCATGGCATACCCTTCCAGGTTTAGTGTAGCCTCCTCTCAATTCACCGAGATGTGTGACTACATCAACAGCAGCTCCATCTCACCGCAGCCACCGTACGATCGCAGCACCTCTCAGCCGAACCATCGCCCAAAGCAGAGACTAGAGCCTCTCTTCTCCGGACGTGACTCAAACCTAGCACCATCGCTGAAAACTAACCTTTCATGGAGAAATGAAGTCTTCATGAGGTCATGCCCAGCACTGCCGGAGCATCCATGAAGTCGAAAATGACTGGGACCCACCAGGGCTCGATTTCACAGAACACTTTAAAGATGGGTCACCAATTATAGGCCCACACTTCGACCCAGGCATGATTCTTTCTCAATTTTTTAAATACATCACCAAATAAAAAATCACAGACTAAAATAATTTGTATATAGGATTTGAAAGAATTTGGTTTGTAATAAAATTACATTAAAAAAATATATATATACATAGGCCCTACACCATCAAAGAAGAAAGTAAATTTACAACAATCTGCTCACACAATATATTGGACAGTATAGATACGCGGTGTGATATTTTGGTCCTTGGGAAAAGAAGTTGCAAGAATGTATCGAGCATGCACAGAGGCTGACGAGCATGTACATCGGTCTAGGCTTTCTTTATATTATTATTGTTTACACGTTTCAGGCCGTAGAAAAGTATCTTGCTGATTTTTCTGAAGGTAAAAAAATCGGAAATCAGATTAAAGTAGCAAAAATAAGGTGCCTGGATACACTGTAAAAAAAGTCGCTTGTGGAACCGAAGTATTCAATATTTTTGAATGCAGATAGTGATTGCCTCCCAGTTGTTTTCACATGTTTGGATTCTACAATAATTCAAATCAATCCGGTGGTTTTGTTTTAAGTAAGTGTACCAGTCGTTTTATTTACTTTGAAGGACCCACAGAATTACAGATATACCGAGGGTTTCGGCGACCCTGACCAAAAAGAGGTTTCTGACGTCACAATTTCAGAGGGTTGCGCAAAAATTGGTCGATAACCAATCCGAGAAGACATTTCTTGAAAAAAAAATATTCTCAAAATATAGTACAGCCTTTTTTTACTTCTCAGATAATGGAACTTAGTTTTTATAGTTTTGTCCACATTACTGGATAATGTATGCTTCATGGTTTTTCATTTAATGACAGAATTTCGTTGAATTTTGTTAATGTACACCATCTTCAAGCCAAGCCTAAAACCGAACAAACAACTCAGCTACGAATCGGTTGGAACGGCTACGTCACCGCGGTGGAACCGAACACGTATTAAAAGAACACGTATTAAAACACACCCCTGAAATATCAAAAAAGGGCAGTGAAATCGTCGCAAAATTATGTTACCCACCTGAATACCAAACAACTTCAGAAACAAATCTCAATAGCTTCCTGTTGCAGCACACTTCAATAAGTAACTGAACACTTCATCTATACTGGGAAAAGTCCCAAACCCTTACTGTATATATTATGGTTTCATTTCCTTTTTCGAACCAATACTCACGTTTATTATGAATTAAATGAAGCAAAAGGTTGTTTGAAGGCTAATTTCACTTTCATCGACACTCTCAGTTGTAAAAATAACGCACAGATATGAGATTATTGTTTGCTTGTGATCGGTACAGTGAGAGCTTTAGGGAAAAGTACCTTTTGGTGAGAAAGAACAATATCAATTTGACCTTTCCCCAAGAATACACAGACCAATCACAATGTTGTTTTTTGTTCACATAACACGACCACCTAGCTGATCATGCAAATAGTTATTAACCAGTCACAGCGTGATGTGTAATACATTAAAAACCCTGTTGGTAAGAGTGATCTAAGTTTCCACCTTAAGCCACTTTAACTCAACCGTTTGTCTTTAAGGATTTTAGTATGGAAAAGACACACATTTCACATGTTCGGGTAAAGACTCAACATTTTTGTCATGAAGATCATTTTCTGCTTTAAAAAAACCCCACCATAAATACATTGTTCCATTATTAACTGGGAATGTAAATAGCTAATAATAGCTCTGTTAGCAATATTGGAAAAATGGTATGAAACTGAAATAATATGTTTAGGGCCTATCTTGTTGACATTCTCTAATATGAATAATGAGCAATGGGTGGATTCTTATTTTTAAGTCAACATTTGTTTTAGAACTGTGCTTTCACAAAAGAGCTTTTTTATATATATTTCTGAATAGCTATTTTTAATTTCCGTGTGTATTTGTAATATACTGCTAAATGTTTGTAATAACCGGGTATCTGTTTTCGAAAACTCTACTTTTGGCTGATGTATTGCAGTGTTTCTAATAAACCATTAATACTATTAAATAGTACCACCACACCCACCACATTAAATGCCCAATCTCCATGCGTATCACAAACATTCAGTGACCCGTTTCACAAAGAGTTAAAGGAACACGTTGCCTTGGATCGGTCGAGTTGGTCTTTGAAAAGCGTTTGTTATAACATGCATATGGGTAGAAAGATGCTGTAAAAGTAGAATACAATGATCCACACAAACATGCCTCGAAATTGCACGGTTTTCCTTTTACCTCGTCGACTAACACGGTCGGCCATTTAGTTGATTCCCCGTAAATGGCCGACCGTTAATTCGCGACGTACAATGAAAACCGTGCAATTTTGAGGCATATTTGTGTAGATCATTATTTTCTACTTTTAAAACATCTTTCCAACCATATACATTTCATAACAAACGGTTTCAAACGCTTTTTTGTAGACCAACTCGTCCGATCCAAGGCAACGTGTTCCTTTAAGTGATACTGACAATCTTAATGCTATGTAATAAAACCGAGCCCTGAAAAGAAAGTAGAAAGGGAGTAGAAAGTAGAAACCTTCCGATCCTTGTAAAAAAAATATATATTTGTGAAAAGTTCATGAAATTCATACGCAAAGTTTAGAAGACATAAGTGTGGGCCTGGGGTAGTGTTTTGTCACATATTTTGTGCAGGTGCTTATCAGCCAAATAATGACCATCGAATTAATGTGTATAATGGCTTTCAAATGCTGTTTCGTTAATTTTGACAGCACTTCAAATGGAAATATATACTTGAAGGATAAGGCATGTAGGACTGGTATGAACTCTACAAACACTCTGGTTTTGTAGATTGAAAATACCAATGTTTTGTTTCAATAATAATCTTGTACTTTGTCTTTAAAAAAACGAAGGAGTTAACCCTTACTTATGTATCAATGTAACCAAAGTAAACAAAGGAAAATATTTTTTAAAGATGGCGAAAAAGATGCCACATGGCAGGGTTGTAGGATTGAGGGCAGAATTTAAGCAGACCATCCAATTTTTTTAAATTGACTGTAAAGAATTTATGCCAAATTAGATGTGAACTCATCATTTTTTTTATTGAATGATATGTACACATTCCACAGCTACAAATTTGTTTGTAATAGAGTATGATACATATTTAAACATACATGTAATCTTTATTAAACCAAATTGTTTATACACTCATTCCTTGGCATGTGTAAATTCTGTTGAAAAGAATGTCAGATAGCCTTTCTGAAAACATTCAAGTTATTTAAGTATTACCTATAAAATTGTTCTGCAAGCCATTTTAACAAAACCCATATTACAAGTAAATCACAAGTCCCCAAAACAAATTTCTAACAAATAGTCACAACTTTGTTATCATTGGGCGCTAAACAACGGTTTAAGATTTAGCCCAACACCATTGTATGATAAGTACTACATTACTTAATCATGCAATGGTGTTTATTGTAACTCAAAAACCACTGATATCTTGAGCTACCTACCATTCTTTCAGCATGGGATCTTGAGCTACCTACCATTCTTTCAGCATGGGAGTTTTTAACACTTTTGTGAAACGATAATTGTTCCCTATATTGAACCACCCTCTATAGAACAACACAAAACACATTCACTTATTTCAGATTCTATAAAAAAACTGCATAAAATTTATCCATGTCACAACAATTCCTTAACATATAATACAGTTTATGTACACTTATGTATAAATAGAAAAAGGCCTGCAATTTCAGTTATACCAAGAAAGTCGTTACCAATGTTGGCCAGAAAAATGGCCTAAGGGACGAAGCAAGAAGGGTAACTTGTTTAGGAGGATGTACAGAAGCAAATGTGCTGACTGAACTCAATTGAAGGAGTGTGTATAAAAGCCAGTATCCTGACTTCCTTACACTACCATGAGTGGCTAGTGAGTAAAGAGCCCGCCTCTCACAAATGTGGCCCTGGTTTCATTCCAGTATTAGGCCATATTTCCCTAGGTTTTTTCCCTGGGCCATCCGGTTTTCCTCCCTTCGGAAAAAATAAAGCACTTTCAATCTCTGGCTGTGCTTGGTGTTCATAGATGGGTTGATGTGCCTGGCTGCCAAGAGACACCCTTGTATGCCTGCAGCTCAAACACACTGAGGTTACGTCTTTTGCAAATCAGCTTCTCAGCTGCAAGTAAGGTAGACTTGACTCAAGTCTTAGATCGCAGTTATTCTTCTGCATCTCAGCCACGAAAAACGCCCCCACATTATGAGCTATCACGCGCCCTAACTCGCAATCTATCGTAGGCTAAATGTCGGAGGTTGATCACAAGAAAGTGCTGTTGGTAGCGGCTATCAGGACGACTAAAAAGCCACGACCAAAGACTTGGAACCAAGTCTACAAGTAAGGATGACTAAGCCTCCCAAATTATCATTATTATTATTATCAATGTTATCTACACCATTTCAAATCTTAAAATGGTCTGGGCTGAAAAAAACCTGCACTCCCACCAGGCAAC
Source organism: Asterias rubens (assembly GCF_902459465.1). Classification (NCBI taxonomy): domain Eukaryota; kingdom Metazoa; phylum Echinodermata; class Asteroidea; order Forcipulatida; family Asteriidae; genus Asterias; species Asterias rubens. Next base: position 15,352,657 of record NC_047063.1, on the reverse strand, counting down.
CCCACTGTATGCAGAAAGTCAAATGGAGAACATTCTTGCAAATCAGTGTGCTTAAAGGAAAACCAGGAACTGTTATTGGAAAAATGGCTTTACTTAAACATGGATGTCCATGTTCTAGAGTGATTCATTCGGTGACTGAGGCTAAAAAAATTGATTAAGAAAATCATTATTTTGGGTGCGAGGGGGTCACATCCCTTACACCTGCCTGATCTCTATACCCTTGAATGGAATTTCCAAATGTCTTTTTAGAAATTCTGGCTCTTACACATTGAAATTCCAGGCCTTGAGGTTGAATACTAGTTTTTAAATAATTTTTAGAAGTCATGGCAGTACTATAATAATTCAAGCTGTATTACACAGTGGAAACTGTAGATAATAAACCATCCATGTCCAAACAGTAAGAACAATTGATTATCCAAGTTTTGTTCAAACTTTTTTGGGGGGTAAAGGTCAAAAAGGCCGTAATATCTGTAATTATAATCGGCGAGCCCATGAATCAATCTCAATGTTATGCAAAATGTGGTGTCACACTACAACATTCTACGGAGATAATTAAAAAAAAAAAGAACCATCACAGTTGAATCTCATCTCTGTATAAAATCAGGCACTGGTTTAAACAAATCTTTTGTTTTCTTCATCATAAGACCATGGCCCAATTTCAAAGAGCTACTAAAGCAGAATTTTTTTTCTTTTCAATTCTGCTTAACAAATACGAGCAGATTACCAGTTACAGATGGTAATGTTACATGTGTTTTGGCTGGTAACCTTATTCTGGTAAGCATTAAACTTTGTTGTGCTTAAGCAGCTCTATGAACTTGAGCACATGTCTGAGGTGGAATAGCTGTAGGAGGTGGGATGTCGCTCCTCAGATTATCAGAGGGCTGGGAGGAATTGAGGGTGTCTATCTCACATCATTACAGGGCTGCTAAGACCCAGTTCCATCTAACGTTGTTTCATCATTAAACCCTGTCTGAGGTGGGATAGCTGTTGTAAGATTCTCTCCTGCTTCTATTTCGTGTGTGTGTAGGGGGTGAGGGGAATTGAGGGTGTCTATCTCACATCATTACAGGGCTGCTAAGACCCAGTTCCATCTAACGTTGTTTCATCATTAAACCCTGTCTGAGGTGGGATAGCTGTTGTAAGATTCTCTCCTGCTTGTATTCAGTGTGTGTGTAGGGGTGAGGGGAATTGAGGGTGTCTATCTCACATTGTGACAGGGCTGCTTAGACCCAGTTCCATCTCTCGTTGTTTCATCATTAAACCCTGTCTGAGGTGGGATAGCTGTTGTAAGATTCTCTCCTGCTTCTATTTCGTGTGTGTGTAGGGGGTGAGGGGAATTGAGGGTGTCTATCTCACATCGTTACAGGGCTGCTTAGACTCAGTTCCATCTAACGTTGTTTCATCATTAAACCCTGTCTGAGGTGGGATAGCTGTTGTAAGATTCTCTCCTGCTTGTATTCAGTTTGTGTGTAGGGGTGTGGGGAATTGAGGGTGTCTATCTCACATCGTTACAGGGCTGCTAAGACCCAGTTCCATCTAACGTTGTTTCATCATTAAACCTTGTCTGAGGTGGGATAGCTGTTGTAAGATTCTCTCCTGTCTCTATTCAGTGTGTGTGTAGGGGTGAGGGGAATTGAGGGTGTCTATCTCACATTGTGACAGGGCTGCTAAGACCCAGTTCCATCTCACGTTGTTTCATCATTAAACCCTGTCTGAGGTGTGACAGCTGTTGTAAAATTCTCTCCTGTCTCTGTTCAGAGTCTTTCAATCTCTCGGGATTCAAGAGTGGATCCTGTGAATCAAAGAGAATCATTATCCAAGATGGTTAGTAGTGAATATTTCATGCATAACAGATTATTGCTGAAATGTATGGGTGACTTTAAGGACGCCTGGGGAAATCAGAAAAATCAGGTGAAATCTCTGTCCTTGGATATGTGCTCCTGGTTAAAAATTACCAGAAATGAGAATCAGCTGCTGTGAACAATGGAGGCCAAGTGACAACACAAATTGTTCACGAACATCTTATGGAAATCAAAACCCTATACTGAGCAATTGTGACGATGTCTGTGCATTCCAAAAGCTTGTTATATACAGCCATACAAAAAAGGAGTTACAGGAAGGACAAGTTCTTGTTGCCATGATAGGGGACTAATTTTACCGCTCTGCGTCAGTGTGTTTCATACGCTGGCAAGGTATTTTTTACTTGTGAGCGAGCGGACTTCACATCAATAGGCATTCTTCGCCTACACAGCCAGTGCAGAAATTCCGATGGGATGTCATATTAAAAAATATTAACGATAATAAAAGATACTTATTTAGTGCTTTAAGAAGAGCTTCAAAGTGCTTTACAAAAAAAGTTAGCATCAAATTAAAAGTAGGCACACAAAGAATTCAAAACAACAAGAAAATAAAGAAGTGCAAGTAAAAAAATTCCACAAAAAAAGATACACTGAAAGCAGTGAATTTAACTTACTTTCTCAGTCTGTACAGATATCTTCCTGATTTCCTCCCTCCCCTGATGATGTCTTGGAGCATCATCGGCAACAATCGTCTTGATGATCTTCCTCTGTCTCTGCATCTGCCTTGATTCTGGGGTTACAGGAACGCTATCCTCACTCATCACAGGTTCATCAGTACGCAGGAATGGAACAAAGTCACCATTTTTCAGGGGTGGTGTGTCAGGGAGATAGCTTCTCCTGTCTGTCCGTGGCTGTGAGTCCGCCCTGTCTCTCATCGAGTCCGTCCGACCCTCGTGGTTCCGACCCTCGTTGGTTGTAGCACTACTGACCACTCTGGATCTGGCTGGCTTAGTCCCGCGTATTGGTTTTTCCCTTCTAGTGTCTTCCACGGGTGATTTTGGCCTCTTTGTCTTGGTAAGTCTGACCGGTGCGTTCCGTTCCTGCTCGGCAAGAAGATCTGCTGCCCGCTGTTTCCGTCGCTCGTCCCTCTTTTTCTTGCTGACAGTCAAGTCTTTGTCTGAATTCCGCTGTAATTTTTTATTCTTGGAGCTGGCGCCCCATACAGGCCTCTCGGCTACCCCCACTGGTTTATTTCGGGTGTAATCCTGCTCAGAACCTGGGGACGAGGCCCGTGAAGTCCGTTGAGTTTGCCGTTTATTCTTGACCTGCTTGACCTGTTGAGGTTCTTCTCTCACAGTTCTGGTTCTCCTCTCCTTGGTTTTCTCCATTTGAGTTCGATCTGATTTCTTGCCTTTTCCTGGTTCCCCTTTAGCCTGTTGCCTTCCTGGCTTGTATTCAATACCAGCACTTCGTTCTCGGCCCATTTGAACAGTCTGAAGTGAGATATCTCCATTTGGTGGGAAATGAAATTCTGAAGAAAGAAACAAATAAATAACTTGATTGTTTATCACAAGGAAGAATAGACCATGTCATCATTTTCACAAAAAATTACCACATACATTCAAGGGTATCCCTGGCAGGCAAGTTTAAAACTTGTCACATAGAATGAGAAATTTCACATTTTGTATTATTTTATATAAGAAATCAAGAAAAAAAAGGTTTTGATAAGAGCCACTCCCCCCTTCCATGTAGATATGTAGATTTTGTTCCTCAATAGAGCTGTGAACATGTCATGCCCGCATGAAGTCCAGACTTTGTGAATCTCTAAAAAATACGATTTCACAAGTTACATGTTCAATTAAATACAACAAAACAATGATGCAAACCTTTGCATTTATGAACAAAATGCAGCATAAGACAACTTTAAACATAAAATGTAAAACCATATTAGGTAAATACAATTGTCATTTTCATCAGACTAAATCTCACTTAAAATACTTGTACGCACAATTACTTTTATTAATATATGAACTGGGACCATGCTTTGTAGTCTCAAGGGGAATAGCTTCCAATGCAGTTGGGTCTATCATACCTGTTTGAACAGCCTGGTCATACACAGGCGATGTAAACGCATCTACCATTACTGGCGCCTCTGTCACCTGATGCGCCACCTGGTGCGCTACCTGGTGCCCCACCTGATGCGTCACATGATGTGTCACCTGATCATTCACATGATGGGCAGCTGGAGCTGGAGGAGAGTGCCTGACAGGTTGGGGTTCTGTGGGCTGCTGCATCCTTGGGGAGGCCTGGTAGGTAGTCTGGTAGGCAGTCTGGGGGATAGTATGCTGTTGAGGATGACCCTCCAGACTGCCATTCTGGTCTGAGTATTAAAACAATGTGAAAGCAAATCTGAGGTTTGGCTATACAAGGTTTGTGTTGATTGATTCAAAGATTTAAAAACAAATAGTAATTATGAAATAATTTGCCCACACAATCTCAAAGTGTAAAAAGTAATAAAAGATAATTTATCTCAGACTAGGTCAACAAAGAGGTAACAAAATTGTGTAAAAAAAAAAGAAAATAAGACAAATAATAATAAAACCATTTATGCACAAAATATCTAGTATTTAAACAAAACCTATTCTGAGGTGCAGCACATTAAATACATAAACAACATAAAATAAGTACATTAGCAACAACAGAGAATAAACATTGAAATAATTTGCCATACAATCTCAAAGTGGGAAATTATAAAATATTATTTATCTCAGAGTAAGCCAACAAAGAAGCAATAATAAAGGGTAGCAATAAAGTTATCATGGACACCACCAGCAACATTAGAGAAATACCAAATACACGTACAAAGATACAAATCATGAAGTGTATAAAACCAATGTAAAAATAAGAGTAGTCTTCATTGCAGAGCATCAACAAACATAAGAGTATGTGTGTGTGGTGCACTTGAGGCTCTTAGGATGTTAATTAAGTTAAAGACACTGGACACTATTGGTAATTGTCAAAGACCAGTCTTCTCACTTGGTTTATCTCAACATATACATGAAATAACAAACCTGTGAAAATGTGGGCTCAATCGGTCATTGAAGTTGCGAGATAATAATGAAAGAAATAAGTGGGCTCAATCGGTCATTGAAGTTGCGAGATAATAATGAAAGAAAAAAACACCCTTGTCACACAAAGTTGTGTGCTTTCAGATGCTTGATTTCGTAACCTCAAATTCTTAATCTGAGGTCTCGAAATCAAATTCGTGGAAAATTATTTCTTTCTCGAAAACCTTGTACTTCAGAGGGAGCCGTTTCTCACAGTGTATTATACAATCAACAGCTCCCCACTACTCGTTACCAAGTAAGGTTTTATGCTAATAATTATTTTGAGTAATTACCAATAGTGTCTTCTGCCTTTAAGGTAGAGTTCTAGTGTGGGTTAGATTATAGACCATTACAAGCCGGACACCACCATTTGGGAATGCACAGTCACAAAGTGATTATTATTATTCAGAAATGTAAGTTTAAACAGTGTAAAACATCAACTGAGTACAAAATGTGTCGGCTAAAAAAGTCAACAAACTTGAAAATATACCCCAAAGATTATCGGGTGCAGAGTTGACACTATATCGTGATTGTGCCGCATTACTCCAACAAGACGCTATATAAATGGGTCTCATAATTTAAACATAGCTCAGCATACCTGCCACAAAAATAATGAGTGTTTTCGAGACACCAGTTTGGCTTTATAAGCATGATTATTATTTGTTTACTATTGTTAAAGGCAGTGGACACTATTGGTAATTGTCAAACACTAGCCTTCACAGTTGGTGTATCTCAACATATGCATAAAATAACAAACCTGTGTAAATTTGAGCTCAATCGGTCATCGAACTTGCGAAATAATTATGAAAGAAAAAAACACCCTTGTCAACCGAAGTTGTGTGCGTTTAGATGGTTGATTTCGAGACCGTAAGTTCTAAATCTGAGGTCTCGAAATCAAACTCATGGAAAATTACTTCTTTCTCGAAAACTATGGCACTTCAGAGGGAGCCGTCTCTCACAATGTTTTATACGATCAACCTCTCCCCATTACTCGTCCCTAAGATAGGTTTTATGCTAATCATTATTTTGAGTAATTACCAATAGTGTCCACTGCGTTTAAAGCGCCTTGAGCGTAACTGAGTGATGCACATGAGTGTTATATAAAAAGCCACAGTTATTATTAATTAATTTAAGAGAATGACTTACTATCCCAGCTTCGTCTGAGGTTCGAGGTATCGTGTCCCATCCTGCCCAGTTTATCCATTCTCTTCTGGTGCTTCTCCTGCTGAGCTTCTTGGTAAGCTGTCTGCATGCTATCTGCTAAGGCTTTCTGTCTGGCTGCTTCTTCTTCCTGTAAACAACAACAGCGTTCCGAGAAAGTCAACAAATAGTTTCAATCAAGGCTAAATAACTCTTACAGTGCCTGCTATATGTTTTGCATTTTGTACCTAAAATGCCCAGCTTTTTAGTGTGCATTTTTGTTTAAAATACATAACAGCTTTTTGAGGTACACTTTTTGAATACATAAAATAGATTGTACATGAATGACCTTGGCACTGAAAGAGTTAAAAAGTTATAATATTGAGAAACATTTGAACGATCACCCATGTAACACCACAACTTCCGCTAGTTTGTTTAAAAGAGGCAAAATATCAAGTGAAACATGCTACTAAAATTCTTTAAAAAAACAAAACAGCAGTTAGATGTAATTTTGCCTATAGACCAAATTCACCTGATGTCATCATCGCACAGTAGTCTTAGTTGCGCCTTTTCGCGAGTCAATGAGCCCATGTGCATGTGTCATACAGTCTAGTGCACATGTTATAGACGACGCATAATTTACATGCTCAATTTTACATGCAAATTTACCCACAAAATGGCAAGCAGGGCAGACAATTGTCGTGTGTGACGCTGGTGCAAGGGGTCAATAGGTGGAGAACAATTTTCTTCCAAACATAACAATGAACAATGAATGAATTTTGTAATGTTTCAAACATAACTCTCAGATTATCTTTGACAAGGACAGATCCAAGACATTTGAAACTATATCTACAATCCCAGCCAAAATGCTTGGGCCACATGACAATAAACAAACCCTTCCCCATTCCCTATTCAATAGATGGATTGCAATATGCGCCATCGACTGCCATCTTTGATGTATTAACAAGGGAAAAAGTGCACGCGTGTACGTGCTGCGCTGCACTTTACCCTTTTTAATATATCAAAGATGCGGTCGATGACACGTATTGTAATCCATCTATGCTGTAAGGAGCGCAAACTGCGCACTGAGAGCAAACATTGAACAGGTGCTGGGGACGAGGACCAACGAGATATGGCAAGGATTTTAGCTGTCACCTCTTTCTTCCTCTTCTTGTTTTTGTCCAAGTCAAATTGATGTTGGAGGTTTTCCCTCTGCTGGACAATCCTCATTTCTTGCTCAGACTCCTCACGGCGTCTCCTCTCATCTGCCTCTCTCTTTAATCTCTGCTTCTCCTCCACTTGGGCTTTTACTGCAAGCTGAACAATGATAAACAAAATGGGATTTAAGCTTGGGCGATATTGCTAATATTATTATCCCATGATGTATCGTCCAAAAAATGTCGCTATATTCGATTATATCGCAATTTAAATTTAAAGTCTAAAATAACTGGCATCTTCAACAAAAATAATAAATCAAGATATAAATCTGTCGGATGTACTGTCTACCCATGGTGTAAAAACCTGGGCCTTTCAGTAACACAAAAATAATGTGTTTTTAAGTGTCTACTGAGCATGACTGTTCTTACATGTGTGCATATTTAGCTAGATCCCGCCCATTTCATTCACCAATAAGAATCCATAATGCACATGAGGTGACTTCATTCAGTACTATGGGTTGTGGCTTGTGTAATATGATCCCAATATGGTCGGCATTTTGCGGCACAAAAGGCTCCACACAGGGGAGGAAAATCATACAATGTGTTACTTTTGTAGCGTCTTTGTGAGACCGCCTGGGCGCTATTAGTTTTTGATGGTTGTCTTTTCAAAGAAACCCTGTCATTTTGGGATCAATTGGGGAATCTTGCTGTTGGTTGTTGTACTATATATTTTTTGAAACAGCCCTTTGATGTTGCAAAACGTCTTAATTAGGGAAGACATCGTCTCAATAGACCCTTCCCATGAAATATGTAAATTGCACATAGAGCGTGCGCACTAACGTTTTGGTTGGCAAAATAAGGGAAAATTGCACTGTTTTGTACACGGCTAATGGGTGCGTGACGCACACGCGATTGCGCGTCTGCTTAGTGCACAACTCTATGGTGTTTGCCAACCAACAGGGTCTGTACGCATGCGTGAATGTAATTAGCATATTTCATGGGAAGGGTCCATTAGGGAAGACATCAGATAATATCGAGATATCGCCCAAGCTTAAAGGAACACGTTGCCTTGGATCGGTCGAGTTGGTCTTTAAAAAGCGTTTATAACCGTTTGTTATAAAATGCATATGGTTAGAAAGATGTTTTGAAAGTAGAATACAATGATCCACACACATTTGCCTCGAAATTGCATGGTTTTCCTTTTACTTTGCGAACTAACACGGTCGGCCATTCATGGGAGTCAAAAATTTGACTCCCATAAATAGGTAAAAGGTAAAAGGAAAACCACGCAATTCCGAGTGATACTTGTGTGGATCATTATATTCTACTTTTAAAATATCTTTCTAATCATATGCGATTTATAACAAACGGTTACAAATGCTTTTCAAAGACCAACTCGACCGATCCAAGGCAACGTGTTCCTTTAATGGGAATTCAGATAAACGTATCCCCTATTTGGCTTTAACTGCAAGCTGAAGGGTGATAAATCAAAATAATGTGAATTTAGATGAATCCCCACTACTAGCTGAATAATTCAGATACACTGACAGTGATACATTCATAGAAATTTAACCCAACTCTGGCTTTGACTACAAACTAAACAATTTATGAAAGAATATGAAAATTTAAAGGTAAGCTATAGGACTGCAATCGTCAGGGAAACAAATGATTAATTTCAATCTGGAAGGTCACTGATTATATAAAGTTCAGACCAGTGCCAATCCTCCAGAATAATATTCTTCTCTGAAATAGTCAGAGTCAAGAATATAGCGATGGCACACCCCAACCATCAACACTACTTATTTAATTGCAGCAATTGAATCCAGAAAGTGCACAAAACCCCCACCAAAACATCCAATAATTGTTGATGTCTTCACTAAAACATGACCGCCTAATTAGGGGGGAAATCTTCACAGGTTTGTTTTATATTATGTTTAGTAAAAAATGAGAGGATGTGAGTGTATCTACATTTTCTAAAACCCAACGATGAGGTTTTCTGCCACTTACCATGTGTTCCATGTGCTTCTGTTTCTTTATTTCCCGTCTCTCCATTTCAGCAGGATCAACGAGCATATTGTTAGCTCTGATGTGACTCCTAAAAATAAAATAAAAATGTGTCATGCTAGTTTCAAAATACTTGAATTTTTTTTAACCAACGGAAAGAAGGAAACATGTTCTACAATTTAAACTATAGTTAAAGTGTTTTAATGGAACCACCTCCGTGATAGCGTAAGGCAAACAATTTATGTGAATGTGTTGACACCTTGGCACAATTCCACAAAACTTACTCAGCACAAAAAAATCTTGTATGAATCCTCACTCTTACATAACACCTTGCCAACTAACCCATGATACTTCACTCAAGTTAACCAATGGCGACCCCCCCCCCCCATAAAAAAAATCAGGTCGCAATAGTACCCTCAAAAGTCCCGTTTCCATTTCTGAAAACTGTGTGGCCCTGCTGTCTAGCAATCGGTTCGGCCCATGAAAGAGTGAATCTTCTCACCTTTCCTCTGAGCGGTTTGTAAGTGACCCGCTTTCCCCCAGGGCATCCCCTCCCTGTGGGGGTGCACTTCGGGGTTGTTCCACCACCTCCTGCCTCTCAGACACTGCTTCTCGCTCAGACCCTCTCCCAATCAGGGCAGTGTCATCCCTCACTCTTCCCTGGTGGGCCTGGGTGGTTTGCTGCGTCCTCGGTGGGTTCACAGGCTCAGCCCACTGATGGGTCAGATCTGAGTCTGATTCTCGCTGACGTTGTTTATCATTTCGCTTGCGTTGTTCTGCCTCGATGCGCTGTTGTTCTGCACAATAAAAAAATTCTACTATAAGACTGTAGAGACATGGAAAGGAGGCCTAGGTCCTCTATTTAAAAAGAACGAGCATTCACCACATTCACAAAAGCAGAATCCAGATAATGTCCAATGAAAGGTGAAAGGTCAACACGACATCAGGCCGGCCATACACAAGTTTACAATGGTACACTTAGCTCTAAAAATAACAATATTTCTCATATAAAATTTCTCTTAATAAAACAAGTTTTTACTATTCTGAACAGTTAAGGTCAAAAGAACATGTGTAGAAACAAATGAAGGGACGAGTGGGACTAAAAATAATTTGTTTAAAGATGCTTGTTTATACCTAATTCTTGGAGCCATTCCTGCTGTTGTCTTTTCTTCAATTGAGCATTATAGTCACTTACTCGTGAACCAGCTGACCCCTGTATCAAATATACAATAAACAAAGATACCAGTGTCATCTGTGACGGTTTCTGTCCATGTAAACATTTGTTTGTGTCTTTTTCATTGATGTACAATTGCAGTTAAAGGCAGTGGACACTATTGGTAATTACTCAAAATAATTATTAGCAGAAAACTTTACTTGGTAACAAGTAATGGGGAGAGGTTGATAGTATAAAACATTGTGAGAAATGGCTCCCTCAGAAGTAACGTAGTTATCGAGAAAGAAGTAATTTCCATGAATTTGATTTTGAGACCTCAGATTTAGAATTTGAGGTCTCAAAATCAAGCATCTGAAAGCACACAACTTCATGTGACCAGGGTGTTTTTTCTTTCATTATTATCTCGCAACCTCGACGACCGATTGTGCTCAAATTTTCACAAGTTTTTTATTTTATACATATGTTACGCTACACCGAGTGAGAAGAGTGGTCATTGACAATTACCAATAGTGTCCAATGTCTTTAATGAAAAGTAAGATTATTTAGTTTTGTCTTACAACAATGTATTATAAGCGCTGAAAAAAACTGTTTGGGTGACATGGGACAAATTCCACCTCAGATGGGATTCAAATCTACTACCTTTCACTTTAACATGGGGACCACTAAACTTGCCTGGTGACTTAAGGAGAGTTTAAATTTTACTAATTAGCATTGAGTACGACAAACAATTATATTTATCAAGAATAAAGATTAATATGATTTAGTATTTTGTTTACCTATATACTAATAATACAAATATTCACTGTTTGGAGTGCTGTGGTAACTATGACTCCCTTGGAACAATTTATTGAAGGTGAACCTTGGAACAATTTATTGATTGATTATTTATTCCAGCCACTATCAATCCTCCACTATCCTCCCTGCTTATGTCACTACACACCAACATGTTTGGACTCTGGGTATGTTCAGACAGCGTACTAACTTAGACCCGAACCGGTTTAACTTTTACGAGCAATGGGGGGTGGTCGTAAAAAAAAATTTAAAAAAACTTGCGTTCAGACAGCACAGAGTTAAACCCGATCCGGTTTATCTTCGGTTTTAAGAGGTCAAAGTAGACGCGACCCCATTGCTCTAACATGTACTTTTCCGTACTTTCCCAACTTCCCAACAACTTGGTGATTGCTGGCGAAGGGAATTTCCCCTACACACAGCCTCGCACCCACGGCAGTTCCTTCTCCTAATTTGAAAGTACAGCACGCTAGTAACGGTGACGGCAATAGAAAGGCACATCCACGGGATCGGTCATGGATAACTATGGGATATCAGAGATTGATCACTATGGGATGGCAGCGCTGTGTATGTGAGAAGCATTAAAAAATATGCTCCTTCGCTCCGCTCGTAGTAGAAAACAGTTTCAATTTATTGTAGGACACTCAACAAAAAACGCTTGGAAAATTGTTTCAGAATTTAATAAATCATGGGCGTGGGCCGTTGTTAAACTACATACACCGATCAAGAGAGTTTCGCTAACTCGGTAAGTGGCAAGAACGTAATATAAATATTCAGTGCTTTTCGGCATAAGAGACAACAGAAACTGTATACAAGCACTCCGGGTCCCGGGTGTGTGCATTGAACCACACAATGGGTCTTTCGTTCACACGCAGTGTTAAAAGATAAACCCGAACTGGTTTAGACTTAGACTGCCTCGCTGGACGGTTTAAGTTTTGGAGTTTAGACCCGATCCGGTCTAACTTTATTTGCGTTCACACGCACAAAAGTTGAACCCGAACCGGTCTAAGTTGAGTTAGACCAATTTTAGTACAGCGTGTGAACGACTTCTTAGATAAGATGGGTATGCCTGGCCCAGTGATAAGCTAATGTTCTTTTGGACATAATATAGTTTTCAATCCTCCAACTTTGTGAAGAGGATTTTGGAGAGTAAGGGGATTACGGCAATGTGGTAACCCAACGTTCGTTCAAAATGCAGGACCTGCATGGTCTATCCATGTAAGTTGTGATCAAGTTAAAGGGTAAGATCTTACCTGACCCCCGATAAGGAAGGATGCTCTCATGGCAGCAGGTACAGCTCTCTGGGTTGCAATCACACCAAGACTTGATGGAGCGACACCACGGGGTGACGAGTCTGGTGAGAAATTCTCAGTAGATTTTCTCAGCTCGTCATTCTGTAAAGCAAATGCAAAACTTTATGAAAAACCCTCCTACTTTCAGTAAAAGATTTTGTGACGGGTTGACCCAACCATTTGAAACCATTCCATTGGGCACAACTGTTGACCCTTCAGAGACCATGGCAGCTGCAAGTGTCTTGAACTGCACATGGCTGCAATGTTTTTTCTCAAACAATGGTGTCAAAGACTGAAATGACAATGTCCAATGTTTCCCTGTTAAAAATCCATTGCCTTGAAGAGCATTTCTGACAGACATAGTGCATTAAGAATATATACACTACTTTTATTATTACCTGAACAGCTTGTCTTGATGGTGCAGCTTTTTCTTCATACTGACTGCGTGTTGCAGCTCCATACTGTGGTCCACCCATCCGACTTGCTACATCCCTGACATATTTCTCCTGCTCCACCTGTTGTCTCTTCAGTGCCACTTGCTCATCTACGGAGGAGAGATACAATGTAACAACAGTTACCAATGTGGGAATCTTACAGGAAAAACCAAAGTCCTTATACTACCATGGAAAAAGACAAAAGATGCTGAAGGCAAATAATAAGAAGCATACGTCTTAGGCTGGCTTGTAAAGATCTGTCAGGACAAAATATTATATACTCATACAGCAAGAGGCATATAATTACAAAGATGCATGTAATACATTACAATAGAAGAGTGTCCGGTTTGGATCGAAAGCTAAGCCCATCTACCCTATTCATTACAATAGAAGAGTGTAGATGTAGGTCAAATCATTTTACAGGTATCACGACGAGCCACATCGAATACATCAGTGTGCATGTGATCATGTGACATGCCTTCCTTTCCTGTATCCAAACACGTTAATCAGATCATTTCCTTGCTCTATGATCAGATGAGCAAGTAGGCCATTTAACTTTTGAGATTTCACAAAGAGACACACACATGTGACTAATTACTTTGGTATGCACATCTGAACAAATGTCATTCTCAGTCACACCTTTTGACATTTGTTGCTCTTCACAAAAACGGTGACGATAGGTAATTCAAACATGGGATGGGTAAATCTTGCATAAAAATGTGAAAACAACCTTTGAGGAATATTAATTTTGGTTTTTACCCTTGTGTTAGCACTGTATACTCAGTACTTCCCTGAGTTCTGTGAAAATAAAGTCAAGGGATATTACTCAGGTGGGAATCAAAGCCACGACCTTTGCAATTCTAGAGAGGTGTCATACTTAACTAGACCCCCAAGATTGCCCGGTAGCTAGAGGTAGTACGATTCCTATGTTTTAGCAACGGGTACTGTATTGATTTGCTTACCCAGTTCTTGCTTCCATATCCTCCTTTTCTTTTCAGCCAAGCTAAGGTTAGCAAACTCCAACTCCTTAAAGTCTGTCTGGTGACTATCTTTCTTATTCTCTCCTGTAGTTGCCTCCTCCTTCCTCGGAGCTTTCTCCTTGGCATCCTCTTTGGGCAATGTTGTGGTGTTAGTGATGCTGGCTGGTGTCTTGCTCGGCGTTGGAGGTTTACTGCTGGGGGCAGAGTTGGGGAATTTCTCATTCTTCTTGTTGGTCTTCGACAACAACGACAGGATGTTCTCAGAGGCTGCAGCACTAGTGACTCTGTTTTCATTCGTCGCAGTAGAGTCCTCTTCTTTCTGCTTTGACTCATCCCCCTTTTCCTGAGGTGTGTCTTTCTCTGCAGTGTTCACTTTGACATCTCCATTTTCTGATAATCAAAATCGATTATTTTGTTCTAATTTGGCACATAAAGTAACAATGACAATTATGTACCATGTATCTCTTTTGAAGGAGTGGTGGCTCTGCGCTCTTTTCAGAGCCACAACTCCTTCAAAAGAGAGTTTACCCATGGTTGTACCCGCAAGTTTACCATTTTTATATATATTTATAGTTACTCTTATTCACCACATCATGCGAAGCTTCAAATACCATTTATCATTTATGGTGTCACAGCCAAACATTTCTTACTAACTTTGTTACAGATAAAAAAATGTTTAATCTTATGCAAAATATCGACGATGCAAATATAACCACCGAACCTGAGGAGGGAAACAAAAAAAACAGTCACTCACCTATTGCAATACTGGCAACATTATCACTGCCAGCGACTTGTCCGATAGATTTCAGGATTGCATTCAGTTGGTCTTGAGTCAAAGTAACAGTGTTTCTATCAATGGCTCCTTCATCTTTTGCCTTCCCGGTCACCCTCTGAACGTTCTTCCTCACAAAGTCTTTTCCCTGTTTCCTGGTTTCTTGCTCTGCGCCCGGGTTGTTGGTTTTCCTTCCTGGCTTGGGCTCTGCATCTCGGGGGTTGGTTGAACGGTTCTTCTGGGAGCCCGATCTGTCTGGGACGACCTTCTTCTGGGTTGCTGGTTTATTCTCCGCCTCCGAGTCCTGGGCAGCACCGACTTTCCGAACCGGAAAGGACTGTGCTCTTTTCTTGTACCCGAACTGCTTAAACAAAATATTTCAAAAATGATTTGTGAAAAATACAACATTGTCACAAGGTCAGTTTCAACTTTTCAATGTCGGGAGAATACCCAGCTACATGTAGGCGACAAATTCAATTAATTGTTTAATGAATTTGAAATAAAGAATTTTATCATTTGGTTCTGTAAGCTTGAAGAGAATACACTCCTGAGCAAACTCTATGTGGATGGGATTGAGTAGCTGTCCACAAAATAATCTGTACATACAGTTCAGGATAGAAATGGCAGTTAATGAATGGGATGCATTTTCTTTTTTAAACACAGTTAACATGCATTAATGAGCTTTGTGAAAAATGCACTCATCTCTTTATTGCAATATTTCATATAAATATTTCTTTTAAAGGCAAACAAGCAAACAACTTCACAAAACCAACCCACCTTTTTGTTTTTGTTTGGCTTTGGATCTGCAAAAGATTAAAAAATAAACAAATAATTAAGTACAACTGTAATCAGCAAAGACACAAAATAAATGACACATAAATATTGAGTAACTCTTTGCAGATCTTGTATTCATCATTGCAACAGTGATTGTTAATTGATATAATAACCTTGACATAGCTGCTATCAGTGGTGTTCATGTTATGTGACCCGCTACGTGAAAATGAGTCAGATGTCGCCCAATGCATTATCAAGTAATGGACAGTTTAATGTGGACAAAAAAGGCCCTTAGAACACTTACTTGTAGGCAATAAAACTATGAATACAACAATTTTTTGATCATACGTACTTATGTCTAATTTGTATCCTTTTGCGCGAAACGATAGTTTAAAACATCACTTTACTTGTAGTACGTTTTTCAGAAAAAATGATGTATTGGCTAATTTCAAACGGAAGTACATGTAACTCCGCAACGCGATACACCCCAAAGCTAAGACATTTACCAAACTACAGCTGTTAGTGTGTTCTTTCCAGCCATGCATATAACTCAATCCTTGAAATATTGTCAACATCTGACTCAATTTCACGTAGCAGGTCACATATTGTTTATACATAAAATGGACAAACGAAAAGTTGTAACCATGTTTGTGGCTACTGGACACTACTTAAAGACATTGGACACTATTAGTAATTACTCAAAATAATTGTTAGCATAAAAACTTACTTGGTAACAAGCAATGGAGAGCTTTTGATAGTATAAAACATTGTGAGAAACGGCTCCCTCTGAAGTAACATAGTTTTTCGAGAAGGAAGTAATTTTCCACTAAAATGTTTAAATTTAATTTTGAGCATCTGAAAGCACACAACTTCAGGTGTGTTCTTTGTTTCCATTATTCTCTCGCATTAGCATAAAAACTTACTTGGTAACAAGCAATGGAGAGCTTTTGATAGTATAAAACATTGTGAGAAACGGCTCCCTCTGAAGTAACATAGTTTTTCGAGAAGGAAGTAATTTTCCACTAAAATGTTTAAATTTAATTTTGAGCATCTGAAAGCACACAACTTCAGGTGTGTTCTTTGTTTCCATTATTCTCTCGCATTTTTGACGACCAATTGAACTCAAATTTTCACAGGTTTGTTATTTTGTGCATATGTTGAGATACACCAAGTGAGAAGACTCGTCTTTGACAATTACCAAAGGTGTCCAGTGTCTTTAATCAATACTATGGAATGCACAGTATTACCTTTAAAAAGCAGATTCCCGACTTGTTGGCCCGACTTGTTTTTGGCAGCAAACTTTAACCCTTCTCTGTGGAAAAGAACAGTAATTTAACAAAAAGATTAACACTAACAGTTAGATTTATGTCACGAGGTAGTATTTTTAATTTATTGTTAGTATGTATTTTATTATTATTTCTAAAGCAATAACAGTGTGATTACTGGTCCTTTCGTACCCAAGTCACTTCAAAATCAGACCCATCATTGGGTAACACGTCCTATGTCTTTAGTAAGTGTTGAACAATTCAGCAAAAATAACAACAACTGGACACTTTAAAGACATTGGACACTTTCAGTAAACAGTATAATCCAAGGCCCACACTTCGATTATCACAACTTCTATATAAAATAACAAACCTGTGAAAATTTAGGCTCAATCGGTCAGCGGAGTAGGGAGAAAATAACAGGAAAACCTACCCCTGTTTCCGCACGTTTCGCCGTGTCATGACATGTGTTTAAAATAAATCCGTAATTCTCGATATATGTTTTAATGTTTTCTCAAAAAGTAAAGCATTTCATGGAATAATATTTCAAGAGAAGTCTTTCACCATTACGTTCTGTAAACCCTGTAAGTTATTTGTAAATCTGTGAACTTTTAATTTTTTTTCTGTTCCAAAAGTGTCCAATGGCTTTAACAAAGGATGAGGAAATTTCAAGTTTATTCTGATCTTCCTGTACATGTTCATCATCTTTTTTAAAATTACAGTCAAAATATAATTGGTGTCGGTGTCCACATGAAAGAAAATAACGAACGTACAAATCAGGCAGGGAATGATTGACACACAGATAATCATTGCACGTGGCGGCAGTATGAAGTGACTTGGGTTCGAAATGACTTGGGTACAAAGTAAATTTTGTACGAAGCAACTTGGGTCCGAAGTGACCTGGGTATGATATTTGGGGTTCGAAGTGACCTGAGTACGAATGACCAACATCGATCACTGTGATTGGATGTTAGAATTGCTGTCCCATGTCAAATCATGTTTAGTAAAGAACATACGGAAGTACAGTAACATTTAGAAAGCAAATAAAATCAATAAAACAGTAATAATAATATCGCAACGAATAATAAAAACAGACCCCCCCCCCCAAAAACAAAAAAAATGTAGCATTGAATCATTAATTTGTTGTTAAAAAAAAATCACAAAATCAATATACAAAGAAAAAAAATACATCATTACAATACACAACACATCACAAGTGAAGAACTGAACACTGCGCGTTCCATAGAGTAATGCTATGGCGTGGTCACACCGCGCGATTTATAAAAAGAACAATTTCGAAGATTGCGCCCATTACATGCCTGCCGTGTTGACAGCATGCGCTATATCTCTGTCTGTCCTTGTCGGTGGTCAATCATTGGTTTTTTACTTGCATAGTTTTACCACGAAGAATGATAGTCTTGCAAATATAGCAAACATGTTTGCTTTAATTGAAGATTCATGGCATTACAATACATTACTTACACTTACAGCATCGAGAAATAGATAGAGGTTAGCATTATCAAAGGGCAAACCTATGGGCCAAGCGTCAGTTGCCATTTTATGATTATTGACATTGAATCAATGATAATCAACTTTATCCAGTCATTGCAGAGATGATTATGATTCATAAAATTAAATTAACTCCACTCCAATGAGTCTGAACTGAACGTTTTCACTTTTTAATTTACCAAGAATATTACAGGAATATAACCCAATTTTATTTACTATCAGACATCTACATATTGTCTCTGTTGTTGCCTTACCCACTGTTCATGCTTCTGATGAAAACGCTTGCCGATAATAGTACATTTTCTGTCAGAAATATGACATTTTCATAACATTGCAGCGTCTACATCACATATTCGTTGTCAGGCATTTGGTTTTTAGAAAGGTTACGGATTTCGTATGGTGCAGATACAATTTTTGAGAAATGTACTGATTAGTCGATATGGAGTGTCTGGGTGTAAGACGCAATGTTGCTGTTCGTTTTCCGGAGGGTTTTAACTTAAAAGTTCGATTCCGGTGTGTGTGCTGAGAGAATCCATGCACTCAGTAGGGCGGGGGGGGGGGGCAACACCACTTGAATCGGACTAAATAAATACATGTAAAAAATAATAAGCATAAAGCAAAATTGTCCTCGTTTCCCTGCAATTATTATGCATGAAGAGAGAACAATCTTGATGATGTTTGATGGCTTGCGGGGGGGGGGGGGGGGGGGGGGGGCGTCCGTAATGGTGTCCGGGAGGTCAGAGTTGTATTCGTGAATTTGAAGCGATACAATTTGTTTTATTCACTTTGAGTTGGGGTAATTTCGGGGTCGTTTTTGTTTTATAAAAACATACTCCTAACTGGGGGTCCTGCACTACAAATGTATACAAACTACTTCTGATTTATAGCGCCCTCTTTTGAATCATCCTCCTTTCTCCCCATATTATGGGTGACATATTTCCCTCCTGGGACATCGGCAACAATGTCTAACTCTTCCCCGTCATTTTTGCAAAAGGCAGTAAACATTTCGGTTCTTGACAAATTCAGTTGTTGCCTTGGATCGTTCGAGTTGGTCTTTGAAAAGCGTTTGAAACCGTTTTCTATAAAATGCATATGGTGAGAAAGATGATTTAAAAGTAGAATACAATGATCCATACAAATTTGCCTCGAAATTGCGTGGTTTTCCTTTTACTTTGCGAACTAACACGGTCGGCCATTTATATGGGAGTCAAAAATTTGACTTGACTCCCATAATGGCCGACCGTGTTAGTTGACGAGGTAGAAGGAAAACCACGTGGATCATTATATTCTACTTTTAATCATATGCATTTTATAACAAACAGTTACAAACGCTTTTCAAAGACCAACTCGACCGATCCAAGGCAACGTGTTCCTTTAAAGAGGTGAACAAGAAATGGCTCATATAAATATGAAAGATTGTTTTTGTGAAGTTAGGTATAGCCTGAACATCTGACGTCACACTTCGAGGCTCGTGAATACCGCCAGAGAGTGGCCTCGTCTCAGGCTCCAGCGTAGGTTACTCCCCGTCCATCTTCACCTTTCACCTACATTCGATTCACATGTTATGGTGCGTTCGATTAGCTTCCGATCCCTGGGTCGATCCCGGTGTGGCGGTTTCAGTCTTCCGCCGTGTTCAGTTTTCCGGGTGACGTAGTCGGACATATCAGCACGTTGTTCGAACGGTTTTAGCTTTCCGGCGTGTTCGGTTTTCCGGGTGACCTGTCAGATACCGCCGCGAGAGTACCCTGGCGAGTACTGTAGTTCTCTCAGCAGTGACCCCAAACTGTTTATATTCCGATTCTTTTCTGTGTAGTCACATAATCTCTTGCCCCATCTTTACATGTATTCATGGGTACAACTTTAGGCAGGTCACACTCTGCTCGCATAAAAAAACAACTCATACGATCCACGCGTTTGCCGCTAGTTGTACTCGACTCGTGGACGCCGCCATGACAGCTACCGGAGGGTAACGGATGACTCAATACGGCACTAAAAATGGACTACTTTCGCAGGCATCGCATGACGTAATGCTACCGTATTTGGTCATTCGGAAAACTGAACACAGCGGAAAGTTGAAACCGCCACACCGGTCTGCCCCGGGTTCGAATAGCTTTGACGTAATTCCAGGGGCTCACCCGGGTCAGCCCCAAGTGCCGCTCTACTTGTGAAGCGGGTCACTTGGGGCTAGCTCTTGTCAGTGGCTCACCCGAATGAGCACCGCGGGGTCGACACAGGGAAGCTAATTGAACGCACCCATGGAGATATGCAGTCAAATTATACACCAACATTACATGCAAGTATGCAGTGCACGTTACACACCCTGACACAGCATGCAGACGACCGAAAGAAAGCTTTCCATATTTTTGTGTTTTTATTGGTCCTTGGTGATGTTTGTCAGCTGCACAATATTAGCTCGGACCAATCAAACCACCGGCGCTGAAGCTTTAAGTCAATGCATCCAATGATATCATTGTATCCAACTGCTTTTATACCCTACCAGTGCTTCAGAAGCGCTTCATTGTGTGCCTCATCAAGAATGTTATAGAGGGCGCTCTCTTACTCCCCCCCCCCCAGTGGGTCTCAATAGAAACATGGTGCACCACACTAAAACGCTCTCAATAGAAACCAATATTAAATAATGTTATTCCCAAAAAAACTCAAAATAGTTAAAAGTCTCTCTTGGTAGGTCTACAAGTCAGAAGCCATTCGGCTTTTGAGCTAATAATAATAATAATAACAACCGTATTTCTATAGCGCCTAACACCACCAAAAGAAAGACTCTAAGAGCTATAGGGTCATCCCTGAACTTGGTTACACCATGGAGCAAGTTTATTGCTCCATGGTTACACTGGCCAGACTCCGTCTAAGGGGGTAAATTACCTTACACCTTTTGGGCAAAGTTTTGCCATTTTAAGAGGGCCAGTCTACCCAAAATGCTCCAGTACGGTTTGAAAGTCAACAACCAAGGGGCGCGATACTGGACCATATTTTTAACAATCAATAACAGCCAAGACTTCACATTTTGACAAAAGCGTGGGTTCACATTTTATTGAGGAGACTCCACAAGAGTGTCTCTCTTCTTCATAGTACACTCATCATGTATCATGAACAGTACAAGTGTGGATTTTAATTTGCGCTACAGTAAAGTTACACTTTTTTTAATCGGATGCCAAAAACGAAACACAAAGATCCTCGTTCATGTATTTTAAGCAGTCAATTTTTATTAAAGCATCTACAATTTCAATACAGTTTATTCGTATAATAAAAAGAATAATTTACACGTTTCTTTGTACAATAACTTCCTGCTACAATGCTGCCAAACTACACGACCCTCCCCCCCCCCCCCCCCCCCCTCGCCCCCGTTGTCAAAAACTCTCATTGATGAACGTCTTAATATACTTTTAGTTAGACTTCAAACCAGTCTATCTGCGCCCAATGGTGAAATAACCCATGCTCCAATACCCGGATCAAGTTAAGGTGGAATATGAAATTTCTGACCAAGATCCATGGCCAGTGACACCTTGACATTATTCCGACCCAGAGTTAAAGGCACTGGACACTATTGGTAATTGCTTTAAAAAATATTATTATCATAAAACATTACTTGGTAACGAGTAATGGGGAGCTGTTGATAGTATAAAACATTGTGAGAAACGGCTCCCTCTGAAGTAAAGCAGTTTTCGAGAAAGAAGTAATTGTCCACGAATATGATTTCGAGACTGGTCTTTGACAACTACCAAACGTGTCCACTGCCTTTACGTCTATTAAATACACTTGTCCATGGTCCATTCTTTGTCATCCAAAAAGGCGGTCAGTGACATTTTTACGGGAAAATCTTTAAAACGTAAGTATAAAGCGGATTATACCTTCTTATACTGGCCAAGTCTAATAAATAAAAGGTAAAAGTTGATTTAATTTTTTAGAAGAAATTAAAATACCGCATAGGCCTAATACTACATGTTGTTATATCAATACTAATTGATGGGGGAACTGGAAGGAATAGTGTTTGACCCGACACAGTTCATATTTGCATTGATCCTTTCTTATAGTATTTGGCAATTTGATTTTTTTGTTTTAAATAATATAAAGATTCTCCGATACTTAGTTGAAGGAATGAGCTGCACATCATTAGGTTCATACTTAAATGGTTACCTCTGTCATACTGCCCTCAATCAGTGCTCAGTATTAAGTTTATCCAGCGTTCTAGAGTTGAAAAACAGTAAAACCCACACTGAAGGGCCACCATTACGTCTTTTTACAAAGTAACAATTCATTATAAATGACCAACAGAATCACTTAACTGTGAGGAAACGAATCCCGCCCCACCCACACCGATTATAAATAATTTATTACTGCTGCAATATCATATTCCCTTTGTCATATATGAATAGCCGCTCGCGTAAAAAATAAAATGCTTGTTCACAGTTTTTATTGTTTAAAATTGACTCTGCAGTCACTCAGTTTCCCGGGTGCTCAAGACCAACCAGTTTTCTGGCGTTGTTCACGAGCCTAAAAGAGGGACGTCATATTATTTTTATGGTGAGGCAAACCGTTCGTATGTATTTGTGAGGGCGCCCTACAAAGTCACCGCGGAAAAGAACAGTAACGTTGTTTTGGATTCAATAAGCCTTTTTGAGATGGTCGACACAATACTAAGACACTAGTTTCGGTAAATTTGTCTGTATACACCCAAACCAAACAGTGCACTCCTAGGCTATGCTTTTAACATGAATGTGACCGTGCAAGGGTGTCAGCAAATAGAACTGCTGAACAGAGTTTACCGTTGCTAAATAATAGGCACTAACGTCATGTTATATCGCCATTACTGTATTATTGTCAATGGAACATTTTATTTGAATACACATTGTTATAATAGAAAAGTTATAATCAATAAATCATCACCTTTTTATACAATTTTAATAATTATTTTGATTTAACGTGGTACCGCAAACTACCATATGAATAGCACTCCTCGTGGTAAACCTTCACACAGAAAATGTCTCTGTCATTTGTTGTCTCTTAGGGCACGGTCTTACACGTATCGACGTTGCGGCGTGGTCTTGTAATAGGTAGTTGGTGAGATCTCAATTATCACTACAGCATGGATGTTTACAGTTTCTACGTTGGGCGTGGTCCTCAGAGGCGTTCTGGTAAAACATCAATTCTCACTTGCAAGTGAATACGTCCGTAACAGTTTCACAAACCCTACATTTCACTTCACAGCACCAGATGAATTTGCAATCGCATCTCTCCACCAGTCTCACCTCTTGTGTGTTATAACCTCTCCCACAACACAACAGATCGCAACTATCACCACCACTCGATGTCCGGTTGCACTCTCTACCGGATGTTCCCATAATGCCTTTGGAAAGGTCACGCACGCAATAATTTGGCGACCTCTCCAGATGAACCAGTTCTTCCATGGTGATGGGTACTTTGCGCATGCTCCTTTCTTTCCTTCGTAGTCTCCTCTTCGTGGGGCGGTTGAGGACCTCTACTGACTGGATGTATTTCCTCTTGAGGTAGTCTCCAACAACTAGAAAGTCTGGTACGGTGTTCCAGCAAGATTTGACGGTGCAAGATCCAGACACGCCGTGGCAGCGGCATTGCCTCGTCATGAATTGCTGGATGATCTGCAAAGAGGAAGTAACATTTTATTAAGTTTACGATTTGTATCCAGACTTTGCTGCGGTGGCAAACACTAAGTTAAAGATTGGTCGAGCATTTTTTGCATTACGGTACATTGGAGCCTCACCACTACCATTGCGGATGTTCCTACATGTACATAGTGTCTCATACAAATACAATCTGCAAGGGTTTGATGAAACGCGCTTAACTTTTATGACCACTAAGAGATTCTCAATTAGTGTGCGACGCGCATAAACCATTAAAAGTAGTGTTAGATTTCTCTCTATTATGTTCAGTTCCGCGAATACTAAAACATTGATTTATAGTCTTCCGTTTTGGTGAGATTGCCCAAGGAAACAATCTTAAAACAAACTAAACAAAGTCATTAACTGCGGACTCATCCAAAGAGGGCGCTATGTAAAGGTACCCATCTGATGAGTCACTCCATTAGCAAAGCGGTAGTGATCATTCAAAATCGATTGACAATGACCAAGAACATCAGCCCAGTCGTCGAGTCATGTTATTATACATAATTTGAGGAGCCGTCATAAACTGAGGCTATACATTAACTCCAGACCTGGTTGATTCCTGACCTCCAGATGACTGTCCTGTCCGATCTGACCAAATCTAATAACATATCGACGCCGGTATCTATGGGTGAAGCCTAGATTTGGTTCCACACTCCGTGCAGACATTTTAAGAAACAGAATGTCCTGCTTCTTTAATATTTAAACCGTACTTACAAAACGGGGAACTTCTGAAAACCCCTCACTTTTGGTGTACGATTTTGGTCTTATATAAACATTGTGTAAAAGTGAATCCACTGAAGATGCCGATTTGGATAGGAAGGAGACGGTACACCGATGAAGCTGTACGGAATGCTCACGCAAACAAAATAAACTTAACGTAATACAAACAGTCATTCTATACGTACAACTTTTAATGTTATTGACAAGCTTCCAAAAATACGGCCATGGCTCAGAAACGACACAAGCATTATTTATAAGCAGTAGCCTACCAAAGAAATAGTGACGGCGATAAAAAAAATGCCTTGAGAGCTGTGGCACCAACCATACTTGTGCTTTTACAATTACAATGAATTCATCAATAATAAAAAGTTTTCGGTAATTTGCACGGTATGTGGTTCAGTTATGCAGTCCCGGATGAATGTACCATAGGAAGGACACCTGTCATTACAACGCTAATGAGTGTCAGTGTGTAGTGTAAAGTAGGCCGGGTTCAAATCAAGCGACTTCGGCTACGACTAGTCATTTTTGGCTGCAGTGACAACGTTGGAGCCTTACTCTATGGTTGGAGAATAGGTATTTTCAGCGAGCCGGCCAAAGCCACTCCCGAAGCCATCAATGTGGATACGGCCTCATTTATTGTGTATCTCTGATAAAAAAAAACCCATGTGGCCACTCAGCCTTCTGACTGCAATTCCAGTCACCAGTATATCCAATTGACAAGGCAATTGTCAATACATTTGTCTGAGTGTTTGACAGCCAATTAATCCCAATTACAGGAATAGGTATGGGTTGACAAAGAGGGACCACACCAATGACTTCATGACGTGTTATGGCGATTACCAAACCAGTCCCTTTGTACTATGGTACAACCTGTCAAGACATTTGGGTATCATCTATTCTAAACACACGTCAGGGCACCGTGATACTAGACTACAGGGTCCGTAAGGTGAGGGTCAACTTATCAACAACTCTGTCCCATTCAGACCAATTTTTAACAACTTGTTGTCATCGTAATTGTACCGAGGAACATGGATCGAGTTTATCCCTTTTCCACGTACGCCATTTTGAATCATTTCTGCATGGGATGACGTCATGCTAAAGTTATGTACGGCTTGGGACATCTGCGTCTGCAAAAAGCACAAAACTTTGCCAATGTGCCAATAAATGGCGCCAAAACCAAGTAGTTTGACTGAAAGGTAATGCTAATCCCATGTCCGATGAGATCGGCAGATAAGTCTACTCCAACAAGACTTCCATTAGTCACTGGAGATCATACACCCACCGTTGACATAATGTTACGGGTTTCAACGTCGGTACGACTGTGACAGTCGCAGGCCGAAATTGGTATATCCTGAATGTGGAACTGTTTGTGATGATTTCCAAACAATAATTGTTGACACAGGTTAAATAAGCCATCAGCTGTCGTTCGCTTTTAGATTTGTTACTAAATTTTTCCAAATATTAGTTACCAAAACTGAACTTTGTCTTTAAGGTATGGTACTTTTGATCAATATAAATCCTCACTCGGTATGTCCCATGTTTAAAATAACAAACTTTAGGGCTCAATTGGTCATCAATTCTCAAGCCTTTCTCAAAGCCTTTCTCAGACTCAAATGTTTCGGGGAATTACTACCACTTTCTCTATTTCTCCAACGTGTTGTATTGTCGTTGCTAACAATCAAAAGCCTTTTACAAATCTGAAGTTTTTACTATTTATACCATCCCTTTAAAAACTTCAGTTCGTCGGTTGTATATACAGGAAGTAACTGACTGTAGTTGCATGCAACTGTGCCAACTTTAAGGAATACAGAGAAGTTGAAAATGTTGATCTTTCCTTTTCAAGTTGGCATTGACAGCTGACAATATTGACCAATCACAAAGCTTAGCATACATCTGGTTGTGATTGGTTGGCTAGCAGACCTACAGATGTCCTTAAATGTCAAAGGTTCATACTGAGTATACAATACCAAAGCCTCTAGCTGGAAACAAATGCGACCTCACTCTCTAAAAGAGTCGGACCATAAAATGGCCACCGAAAAGCTAGCCCCAAAGCGTATAGATGGTATCACTTTACTTATAAAACACCCCAGTATACCGACAGTAAATTACCCCATTAATTCTACAAATAACACGGATATTCAATCAATTAACGGACAAAGATCTGGTTCCCAAAACGAACGTGATTTCAGCCAAGGAAAGGTGATTAGGCTACAACCCAATAGAGAAAGGCGATACACTGTTACAAGTTCAGACACATTGCTTGTGTCGCAGATTAGGTTCTACCGTACAGACATGTTTTAAAGATGGCTTCAATTTAAGAGGCAGGAAACTCATCCCTGAGGTGGAATTACCGAAAGAGACGAAGTAGTTTTTTCTTACTTGGGGTGATTAATCAGTACAGGATACAGCATTGTTTATGTAAGTTCTCATATCACAGTGGCCGCACCCAAGGGGGAGGCTTAGGGCTCCAGACCCTCAAGGGCCGGCCGATTTTAGTTGAGAGGAAAATAAAATAAAATCCTTACAAAGGAGCACTTGTAGAGCATTGGAAAAAGGGTGGCACACCCCGAAAATCGTACGTTCTGTATTAGTAGTGTTTTTATTTGTATTTACATGAGCCCCCTCTTCACCATCCCAAGCTCACTCCCTCCACCATTCAGTGGACACTATTTGTAATTACTCAAAAAAAATGTTTAGCATAAAACCCTATAGGTGACGAGTAATGGGGAGATGTTGATAGTATAAATTATTGTGAGAAACGGCTCCCTCTGAAGTGACGTAGTTTTCGAGAAACAATTAATTTTCCACCAATTACCAATAGTGTCCATAATGGACATGTCTCAAAATAATATCTACAGATAGGAGGTTGCCTAATGGGATCGCTGAAAACGATTTTTCTCCCTGTATTAATCTGAGACGTGTTGGACTTCATTCAGTTTGAAAATGAATGTGTAACATTTAACAATAATGTTATTTATTATCAAAAATGACTCCATTCCACCGTGCCAATTTTACTTTTTAGAATTGACTATGGTTTATGTTCTTTGAGAAAAAAAACCCAGAAAAAAACATGGATGACAGACAAATTAAGATGATAAAGGTTTTGTCAAACAAAATTTCCCATAAATAGATGAGAACATAGCATAAGATATTGCAAACTGCCTACCAACCAAAATAACCAATTAGCATTTTTTTTCGTTAGCCTTTGACAAAGACTCTACTATATAGGGTTGAAACGTCAGGCCATTACTATTTATTTGCAGTTGTTTTTCGTCACAGTTAGATCACGTATAGAGAACAGACCACTCTGGTTAGACGAATGAAAAACAGTATCAGAAAAGAAAAAAAATCAAACACTTGTCATTGTAATCCTTCACTGTAAAACATAAGCCGTTTTGACAGCTTGAAAGCCGAGAGTTCACATTCACAAACTGCACGAGGGACCAAGCCATGTTGCAATATTTCCAATTTCAAGGTGTTGTTTCAGCACCCTTGAAGACCCGGCGTGCCTCGGTGTCCAATATAGGGACACCACGCTGGCAGAAAATTGGCCGAACATCGCGGGCAGTGGTAAGTATCGGATTAGTTATCAAGATACAGGGTCGATCTAATTTATCAGAAATGTGTGTAAATACAGACCATTTGAAACGCTTAAAGGCTAATAATTTTGGATGTCACTTTCTCTCCTTCATGGGCAAGCTATGGCAAACTAGCCCCACAGCAAAAGGACAAAATATACATGTATACTACTTGTTATTACTTTATCGATTATTGCTTTTTTTTTTTTTAATACTTTATTTGTTATAATTATGATTAGCTATTATTCATTGCCCGATAGATTGTTCGTTAATCATGTCTCCCATAAATCATGTCTCCCATAAATAAATAAAAATCCTTGCGACTTGATTATTGGAGCAAAACAGAACCGACCACAGATAAATAATTAACGTTAGTGTACATGAATCTTCGAGACTTGCGAAAACATAGACCTACCCGTGCCACACATGAAATACACAATTTCATGTCTAAAGGTGGTAGCGTTTAAAATGTTGTGTTAACAATGGAGCGGTTATGGCCACGTAGAAAGAATACTCCATAATAGGAGACTTTTCAACGCTAGGTGGCAGCAGACATACTGGGTAAGTTTCCATTGTTTACGTAGTTCTGAACATGCGCATAATTCTGAGAACAATGGATTTACCCGGTAAGTCTGCTGCCCTCTATCGTCCCAGAAAGTCTCCCATTGGAACACACAATCTGAGAAAAGATTTATGCCTTAAGCATTTCTTAAATTGGAATGTCTTTGAATCACTCTCCCTAAAACCACATTCCTTTAAAATGGAATTGTTCTCAAAATGTTAGACTTTATCAACAGCTGAAGTGCCTCTCATCAAGTTAGTTTTTTGGGGGGCAATAATGTTTAGAGTAATTACCAATGATATTCATTCCCTTTAATGATACCCTCGTTTTCGTATAAAACAAGTTACAGTAGTGACTGACTTTTTAAGGATTGAATAATGGGAATGCCTCCATACAGAAGCCCCGAAAAGCAATAACTTTAAGACACCTGCCTCCTTGCCAATGTTACTAAGATGTCATGCCAGGAAGAAAATATAACGACATAATGAATTAATTTAATTGGGTTTGCTCCACTTTTCCAGACTTAATCTGACGTCAATCTTAGCATGCTCCATGAAAGTTAATATTCCCTGGATTATGATTCAATTTGCACTTGATCAATACTTAGAGTTCGTCGATCTGTATAAGTAGGTTCATTGGTCTATAGGTCATTTAAGTAGCCTCCAAATCAATTCGTTTTTACATGAGCTGATTAGAAACAGTTTTCCTGGGGTACAGACGTGTTTGGGCCCCGTTTATGACAAACCTTGCAATATGGGGATCAAGGTACGTACTTGTAACCACATAACGTTCGACAAAGAGACTAGTCCAGACTTTTTTAGTTCAGTTGATAACTTCTAGATATTGAGTTCACACCAAAAATAATGACTCGTTCAAATGTACATGAAATCTTCAGTCTGCTGCAAAACCTATATTTGTTTTGAGAGTATGGCAGAAGAAAACGCATGTGGACAGTTTCTTGGACTTGTATGCTTGCACGGTCCAGGGATCGAAAAGCGAAGAAGACGACAAAGATGTAAATAGAAAAGTGATAAATATTGTTTTCAAATCAAATCACTTTTTATGTGCATTCTCTTTAAGAAATGTTTACAGCCCGAAATTCTGATATATATATATTATCAAAACACTAAGACCACATACATCCTTATTTTCAAATTTTGAAACAGATAGGCTACCCCGGCTACTTTTTCTTTAAAAACTTGCCCAATTACAAACCCTCCATGAAATAGTCCATTTTATAAGTGTAATGCAATATTTTTCGACATGCCCATCCGTGCATGGAAACATGAAGGCCTCACAGTCACATTGCTGCGGTGTTGTCCTTTGAAGTATCCATTCCGAATCTGGGAGCTTACTATGGACAGCCCCATACTCCCACATGGATCTACATAGTTCGCTTTATTGTCAGAGTTTGATTTTCCTGATATTTGGGGTTTGCCCTTGTAGTTAAAATCCCCTTCATGTCTAGTCTAGCCCACTATTCTCCGGATAATTACACTGACTACAGCCGACCCTCTTCAGACTAGCTCATCCCCATTTTATTGGAATTATGCCATCAAACACCTACTCCTTACAGGGGAACAAAGCCAAGCTCTCCAAATCATTATCTCTATAAGCCGGGATATTTGCAACAATGGCATGTCGGGCGCACACAAACGCCGTTGTCCTTTCCCGAACAACGGCGGCCGTTTTATGGCTGAGAACAACAAGAGAGAAAAACATTGCATGACCTTCTTGTGCTCGTCGGATAATTTATGACCAGATTGTATTTTTTTTTCGAGATACGATTTACGTATATATATATATATATATCTATAGACATGGTATCCATTTCGTAACTTGTGAAATTGATAAGTAAAATGCCAATTTGGAAGGAGCGAGATGGTTTTCAAAATATTTTCTTTCAAAAGTTTGGGCAGATAAAACCACCATCGTTATCGTTATGCCACATAAAACTAAACAATTTGACACAAACGCACATGTGCGGTGGTGATTGGTTTGCCGACTCGTAGTTTGTGTAATATCCAAACAATAGAATCACAGTTGACAAAACCAATAAAAAGCTTCGCATTAAAGCTGTTTTAACAGTTATTGCCAGTAATAAAGATACTGTTATGTGTATGTTGACTTAGGTCACAGGTCATTCACAGGTTATTCACAGTTCACACAGTTCACAGTAGGTAACCTGCATGACAAGAAGTTCGAATCAGTGTGAATGCATGTTTTTTGCTGTATTGGGTGTGACCATAATTAACTGACTAATTATCTTGAGCTGATGGTAAAGATAATGTGTGAGTCATTGAGTGGTAATTAGCACATCAGACAGCAATACGTAAAGGTGTTAAAGTAATTGGTTTTGCAAAAGTAAATTCATTTCATTCTCGAACACGAGTGCGGATGATACACAGCGAACCTGTGAAAACTGCATCCCTTCCTCCATGACTGCATCAACATAATAAGGCGGACAAAACAAAGGGAACGGTTCATGTGTCAGTGAACAGTGTCATTTTTTCTTCTTCGCGATTCAGTGTTTTTAACAAATAATGTCCAAAAACTTTTTGAGTAGTTAACCTTGCCCACGTACTGCTCTGGCCAAATATTACAGAATTAAACCAATCAATAATTTTTTCCATTTTGATTAATAATAATTTCGAAACGCTTTCGACGTTTCAGCGCATGTAAATCCATAGAGCAAGGGTACAATCTTACGACATCTATGAATGACAAGTCATTGGACATCTGTTTTCCCTGAGGCATGTTTAATACAAGCCAAATCCATCATCATCCTTTTTTAAGATAACATTCTTGAAGGAGGTACTTGACAAAATAGGTTTTCAAAAGTAAAAGGTCCTTGGCGTTATTAAGGATCTATTACTATAGACAGGAATGACTAATTTGAAAGCTTATGATTGCCGAATTAAGAAATAATCCACCAGTAAAATAGAAGTATGTTAATCTGAATTAGTAATAGTGATTGTCAAGAAAATAAAACGTTCCACATTTTCAAAATTGTCGAAACATTCACAGGTTTGTTGTATCATAGACCAATGGTTGTAAGGTGTGTTATTTATAATATATAGAGAATATAAATGAAATTACTCTTTCACCAATGATACCCTTATTTCTTTCGAAACATAAATAGACTAATGATGACATCATCTTCCCTGAGGTGAGAACCTTCTGTTTGCCAAAGTGTTACCAACAAGCCTCAACACTTTTAATCCCATGTTAAGTAGGTGTTAATCCGGCCTGATCCGGCGAATACATACAGTTATCTTGAGATTCTTGGCCGGATTAAACGATGAAGATTTCTCACAACAAGGTGTG
This sequence comes from Asterias rubens, assembly GCF_902459465.1. NCBI lineage: Eukaryota > Metazoa > Echinodermata > Asteroidea > Forcipulatida > Asteriidae > Asterias > Asterias rubens. The sequence continues at coordinate 15,320,617 of NC_047063.1, read as the reverse complement.
ATTTCTCTCATGTGGTCACACTATACCCCCCCGAATAAATACACGGATACAATAAGGTGGGAAGTGTGGCATTCACACGGCCGACCAATACAATGAAATCTATACCTAGTTCCGGGGAAAGTAAGGTTTGCAGAAGCAACATGAAATTGATTTCAGGTTGGAGGAATGTCCGCGAGAAACAACACACTAAGTGGTTTCTAAGGATGAGTCATGGGTATTATCTCGAATGTAGTTTCTTGAAGTATTTTAACAACATTCTTGTAAGAAAACAGAGGGAGGTATCGTAGTAATTTTTTTGAAGGAGGAGGACAAACTTCGATAACCAACTACGAGAATCTAAAAAAAAGTGTACCAAAATCAGGGTAAAACTGTCGAACATTTTCCCCAAATTAACTGAGAAAATGTCAACATTCAATAGTTATTCCTTCGTCATCAGCCAGTTTGGGAATTAATCACAACAATTTCAACGATATTGAAAACTATAGGCCATTGTAAAAACACACAATAAAATTATATTGCTAATTTGCAGCGGTAAAGGCCCCATTTTATTGCAGTGTCTGATAAAGCGTACAATAATTCCCATCAGAAAAGACAAAAGAAAGCACAAAGTTGATTCAAATTTAACGCACACACAGAATGTAAACACCAAGTTAAAAGCCACCTGTCCACCCCCTCAGTCCTCTTCAGCCGAAACAGGTATGCAAATTGGAGTGATTATACTGGTAACAGTCTAGTCACCTCATCCCAAAACGTGGCAGCAATGATATTAGCAAACATGGACGAGCCCTTAATGAGGGTTTTACAATGTTGACACAAATCATAAAATAAATGCCGAATCGTAAAACGTGCACGTTGTCAATGGCGAAGAAACTATTCACAGCACAGACTAAGAATAGACGGTCATTACAGAGATACAAGACATAACAATAATGTAAGAATATTTGCAAATACAAGCAATAGATTCGGGCATCAGTGCTCCGTTTTTGAAAGGGCAAGGAAGGGCACCAAGGCATGTTCTCCTTTGTAAAGGGCACCCCTACATGATGAATGTAGATTTCTATTGGAGCATTTCAAGGCCACCTAGGCTTGAGGCAATCGCCTCCGTTGCCTTCAAATTAGGGACTTTTCGTTTTCGACGACGGATGGTTCTGCGACGGTTGTTCAGCTAAACGTTGTCGTTTTCAGCACAACGAAGATTCATCCCAAGTACTGTCGCAGAAATTGAGGGACGACCGTCCTCAAAGCCGACGCATGCGCAGATGACGCCGATGTTATCCTTACCGTCGCAGAACCATCCGTCGTCGAAAACGAAAAGTCCCTTTTAATATACCAGGCCTGCAGATACACAATCTCGGTCCCTTTATATCAATTTCCATTCCACTAAAGTGCCAACATGCACATATGAGGCAAATTGCCGATGTTTTTCGTACAGGCTCGGTCAATCAATTCAAACTGACAGTCAAAGACGAAAGATCGATTGTTGCAATCGGTAAAACAGCCCTTTCACAAACGCCAACAGTAAAACTCCGTCGACTGTCGTTGTTTATATTTTCAAATGTCAGTTGCGTTAGCTGCTTTCTCCCCCGTTTTGTCCCTACATATTTGGTTTTATATAGTGTTGATGATGTTTTATGAAGTGTGGTTTGAATGAACAATTGGATATACAACTTCCATACAAACAAGTGGAGTACCAGCCAACATAGCTGTAACGTGTCATGACATGGTATGAAACCATTCTTGGAATTCAAGGTTTATGATTTTATGACATCATAGTTTATCAACGCATAAAACGTCCGTATCTGTTTGTTGATAAGTTGTTGGAGTTAGGACAACCATATATCCAGTTTGTGTGGCTGTTCAGTATGCCTTGAACAATAAAACCTGACTAAATGGAAACTGTCATATTAAGATCCATGTGGAACACCACCAATCAGTCTTTGTTGACCACACATTAAGTCATAATGTTAATACAACAATGGGGACCAAGGCCATGGAAGTTGGAAGAAAACAACGATAATCTGAATCAAGATGCAATGTCAATATTGTTTTGTTTGAGAACATACTTTTTAGCTTCTGATCCAATTGCAGTTCATGTTTGGTGTTAAATAATTACTTTTTGAATAACAAATTACTTTTAAATCCAAGGTTTTTGATAAAATTTCAAATTGCCGAAAACTCCTTTCAAATTATAACAAGTCAGGCTTTTAAATTGGAACAATTTTAGAGGAAGCTTAAAAACACCTTAGCACAATTTCATGGAGCAGCTTACGCACAAACTTTTGCTGAAATATGTGCTGATTCGATGGTAAGCATAAAGTTTGAAACGAACATAAAAATACAAGAACCCATTTGAGAAAAAAACCTTACACCTTCCAAAGTGATAAACAACACTGTTTTTATATAAGAACACCTTAGTTAAACCACAGTGAATGTCACTACCTCAATCTTGATGGCTGACTATAAGAAATTTACTTTAAAAAAGGAACACCGCGCCTTTTTGTATGGGGCTCATGATGGCGTGATCTACGTTTGTGCGTCTGCTGGTGCACATCAACTTTTGTGTGTTTTGCCAACAAATAGTGTCTTTACGCATGCGTGAATGGAATTAGCATATTTCACGGAAATGCTAATTAATGCAGAAGGCTATAAAAGATTACGATAAACTTGTCATGTGAGTACGCTTCGAAATCGAAATCTCCAACCTCGATGGTGAAAACAACCAAAATTACCTTCCACGTTTTAGAAACTTTGGATTCCATATTCAGGCATCGTCTTTTAGCAAGGTCAAAACCGAGAGCTCGAGGGCCCAAAGTCATGCTTTCGAAAATACCTATTTGTACTACTACTGATACCAAAAAGTGACAAAATATTACCTGTCTTCCAACCTCATTGTTGTGTAAGTTCATGGCATTGCGGACTTTGCTGTCGGTATCCTCAGCAGCGTCGACAAACTGCTTGCCAATCTTGACTCCATAGGCCACATTATCGCTACATCCTCCCCACTGCCAACCCTCCTCATTGAAGACACCATTGCGGGACACATCGCATGAACAGTCAGTCAAGTTACCCATGCTGCATGTCTTCGTCACGGCATGAACTACTCCAGCACTGGTAATAGCATACACAAATGCTGTCTCTCTGCTAGCTGTTTAGTGATAGAAAAGAAGATACAAGATTAGAAATTCGAAAGCTTGCATGTACATAAACAATGAGAATGTTCATACTTTGAACCTTATTCCAAAGGTCTGTCAACAACAATGAAAATGTCATAACAAAAATGTGGGTTACTGTTACTTACTCTCTTTCATAAGTAAAACGAAATAACACAAAACGGTGCGGTTTCAATCGCTAAGATTCTCGTGCCTTGTGGCTCTGAGCCAGCCATCATGGCCCAATTTCATAAAGCTGTTAAAAGAAAATACTGCTTGACAAATTCACAACAATGCAAACTTAATGTAATGTTGGCTGGTTAAGCTGTTTCTGTTAAGCAAAACTTGTTAAGCTTACAGGCTTTATAAAATTGGGCCCTGGCCCTTAGAGCCGAATATGGGTTTGCGATCACCATTTTCGCTTACTGCGCCGTTCAAGCGCCGAATGTACGCGCACAAGCAAACATTTGCTCCTATTTATAACTCGTGAAATGTGCTTGACGTAAGACGGTAAGCATAGCCATGAAATTGGGCCCTGATGGACATACGAACAGGTTCAAGAAAACAGAAGAGAACCAAACCACAGATGATGAAAGTTTCTACCCAAACCAACAGTGTTTGTTTTATATATGTTGAGTTGTTTTTATTCGCCGGAATATCCATGGTAATTATAAACAAGATGGCATAACAGGTCAGAAAGTGCCAAACTCATTTAATGCTTTTCTATCCTGATGGACAGAGCCCGTGGGTCGTGACCTTTTATCGTATTCCCAGATAACCATGGTAGACATCAATATCTCCTTGGAATTTAAAACGTGTTCGTGTTCTCAAAAATCCCACTGCCTTCTTGGGCCTCAAACAAGATGTAATTACACCACTAATTGGTAGCATTACACCCATGTTATGTTGCTAGCGGACTGATGGACACACTACCCGGAGATTTAGTCCAGATTATACCCCAAAACAGAACCCAAACCTAGAATGGGTAGGATTGTGTGAACCGAAAACGTGTTCGATTAGCTCGTCACTAGATGCCATGAGTGACCCGCGGCAATGTTTTCATACGAAGCGGGGGTTCTAATTGAAAGCAATCATTCAGCGTGTTGTTTTTGTTTCAATTTATAACAAGGAGACGGAGCAGATTTAAAGAATTTGTTGAGAAATCTGCAGCGATTATGGGTTGGGACAAACATTCGTGCAACGACCTTAACGCTTAAAAAGGCAAAGTTGTTTTAATAAAAAAAGGGCGGTTAGTAATAATTACTCCAAACATTAATGACCATAAAAACTCACATTGATTAGTAAGAAGCACTGCAGCTGTTGATATTATGTATACCATTTTAAGAAACTTCAAAGTTATGATTTAAAGGCAGTGGACACTACTGGTAATTACTCAAAACAAATTATAATCATAAAACCTTTCTTGATTGCGAGTAATGGGGAGAGGTTGATAGTACAAAACATTGTGAGAAACGGCTCACTCTGAAGTGACGTAGCTTTTGAGAAAGAAGTTATTTTCCACAAATTTGATTTCGAGACTTCGGATTTAAAATTTGGGTTCTCGAAATCAAGCATCTGAAAGCACACAACTTCGTGCGACAAGGGTGTTTTTTTCTTTCATTGATATCTCGCAACTTCGACGACCGATTGAGCTCAAATTTTCACAGGTTTATTATTTTATGCACATGTTGAAATACACCAGCTGTGAAGACTAGTCTTTGACAATTACCAATAGTGTCCAGTGTCTTTAAGAGAGATATGGATTTTCAATCTGAGACACGTTTCTGCATGAATCGTTTTTAAGTCAGATTGTTTATTTCAATGGGACAACCATGAATAGATAAAGCAACAACATCAATACCCAAAAGTATTTGACAACAAAAACAAGCATTCAAATACAAGTGACACATTTACTTTCCATGAATGATATGCTTGTTTTTGAAACGGGGCAAGGGCACCCTATGAGAGAATTACAACTGTCTACCGGAGCATTTCAAGGGTCAAGGCAATGACCAGGGGCACGGAGGCAATCGCCTTCGTTGTCTCCGTGAAGTTCCAGGCTCGACTTTCGTCACATTGATGGGGAGGTAAGTTTAATTTGATCTCTACTGTAGTCTATTGAGCAAGGATCAACCGAGTCGACAGGGGTCTCAGGCGGTCAAAAGCATTAGAATTCCCAGGGCTCTGTGTTAGAGCTGGGATTATCTGCAATGTGTACAATAGCTCATGTGGACGGTATAGGGTTACTTGCGTTTACAACATGAAGGAGGACATACACGATCGGGCTTCCTCCATGGTTATAGAGAATCGAGGTCATGAGCAGCACATTATAGTGTTATGTTGGAACATCTTGATAACCCCCCCCCCCCCCACCTACCCCTTTGCAGCTTCGCGTATACAATGCATATGATTATTAAATTTAATTAGCGTTCGAACGAGCGAAGTAGGGTGCGGTTCAACAAAACGGAGGGTGTGGCTGTCACACAATGCTGACTGGTGTAACTGATATCCTAATAACTATCCTAATTATCACACCATGGATTGGCATGTATCATTAGGCTCAGTAGCGTAACTGGGGGAGTGGGGGGGGGGGGGGGCACACGTGCAAACCATAAATCCAAGCTAAAAACTAATGTTTGAGTGATAAAACACGCTGTTTGTGTACGCCACTCATGGATGGCACTGATTGAGTGTGGGCGTTCGGGCTAGACCTTCGGATACCTTGTTGAAAATTCTGCACATCCGGAAGCAATGCTTCCAAAACGAATACAGCATTGGGGGTTTATTAAGCCAATGTAGAAGAAAAACACAGCACAATGATGACCGCACACAGCCTTTTTATGAAGGGTTTAATGGGGCGAGCGGATTGCGGTGTCGATACCAAAAGATCGGGTGTTGCGGCGGGCCTTTGAAATGGCAGCAGTGACACCATGAGTGTCCTTGTGGGAGTCTTCCCTGTTAATTCCCTGACTAGACAGGGCACGTGTGTGTACAGGGATCGGACATTATAGTACGAGAAAATGAAGGTAAATAATGGTTATTCACAGTTAAGCCATTAGCCTGTAAAATTGACAACTTAATAATAGAACTTCAATGGACGATGGCTTTATTCGCCATATCAATATCTACATCAGTTTAACAATGAAGTTTCAAGGCCTTTATTAAAATAACTCTAACCATACGGCACACTTGAAAACTCGTGTATAGTATGTGTGCCTTATGCACCTGTAATGTTTCAGTGAAACACTGCAGTTGAAAAACAGAGCTCAAGTATTGTGGTTGTTTTGCATGTCGTCAAAGAGGTGCGAATTCATATATATTTACCTGTTTTCAACACTTTTCCGAAGGCATTCTGCTCCTGATCATGGATTGTACAGTTCCATCTTTCCTCACGGAATTGCCTCTGACACTCGACGATACCAAGCCGTGCTCCCGCTCCGATCACCGGTATAGTGTCTGGTCTCTGCTCGCAGACGACCCGCTGCTCGTTGGCCAAGTCAGGTACGAGGGAACAAACGGATTGGCCGGGGGGCGGTTGGACCACTGGGTCTGGATCCATGCTTGCCGGGATGTCATTTGGTTGGTTGGCGGTACCAAGGGATGCTATTCCGAGCCACCTGGGGAATATAAAATACAATAAGTCAAAGGTATTTATATAAACAAACAAAAGAAACAAACAAACCCAAAATGGGAAAACTCTGTACTGTATAGCCGCACACCCTTCGTAGGCTTTACTGCCCCTTGTTATTTTGGTAACACTTCAAATCAAAAGCTTACATCATTCACTTTACAGAAAAAATCAAAAGCTTTTAAAATCTCTTTTCGGATCATGCATCAAGTCAATCCAACTGGATTTTCTTCCTTCAAGGCAGTGGACACTATTGGTAATTGTCAAAGACTAGCCTTCACAGTTGGTGTATCTCAACATATGCATAAAATAACTAACCTGTGAAAATTTTAGCTCAATCGGTCATCAAAGTTGCGAGATAATAATGAAAGAAGAAAACACCCAAGTCACACGAAGTTGTGTGCGTTTAGATGGTTGATTTCGAGACCTCAAGTTCTAAACTTGAGGTCTCGAAATCAAATTCGTGGAAAATTACTTCTTTCTCGAAAACTACTCCACTTCAGAGGGAGCCGTTTCTCACAATGTTTTATACTGCCAACCTATCCCCATGTCTCTTTACCAAGTGAGGTTCAATGCTAATAATTATTTTGAGTAATAACCAATAGTGTCCACTGCCTTTAAATAAACAGTGTCGTTTCTGACAAAGTTTTATATCATCGGCAACTCCACAGTGCCTATCTACATGTACAAGGTAAGTTTTTATGGTCATTAATTTTTGGAGTAATTACCGAATGTAGGCCTATATACCCTCCTTTAATAAGACAACTATCAACTATGTAGGCCTAAATGATTCACGTATCAGTAACATTGAACTTCAACATGATGATGATTCACTGATGGGGATGGGCTGGACCAAACTTAGGAAGAACTTTGGGTGCAACTTAATCACTTCTTATCAGTGAATTTGATTATGCCCAACAACATGAATTTACTGGAATAATAGTTCCCAGATTCAAATTGCATTATACCAGGATCCGTTCTGGGTTAACCTAAAATGTTAAACCATTTCCTTGACAGAGAACTTTAAAATATTCTAGCATAAACAGTAGGCCCTAATGATTAATGCTCATTGGTTAACCACATCCATGTGATCTGCAGTGCAGAATTAATGTGTAGGTCTACACTACTTAGCGAATTAACGAGACGCTTGAACTTTGTTGTATAGGTCCCGTTTGTGCATGTGAGACCACGCATGCAAGAAAAATGACCACTTTATCATGGTCTGACCATGGAGGTAGAACTCTACCTACATGATGTGACAGATGTTTTTGGTTGAAAACTGAATGCCATGCCATGGGTCAGTCTCACGGAACAATTTAGAAGAATTCCGTCTAGAACTGCATTATATATATACAGCAGACAAAAATAAATTTAGATTTGTTGTTCTTGTTTCATTTCATTTTTTTAATTTTTTTTATTGATTTTAAATGTCACTGCTCGCTGCCCACAAAGGGCTCAAAGTTCGGGCTTAACTTTATCAAATTTGGTCAAAATTTACCTTAAATCTGGTATCCGGAAATTCCAATTCCCTTGAGAAAATTCAGTTTATGTCGCGGTTATAAAATATGACAAATAAAGCCAAAGACGTTGAACACTCGGTCAAAAAATGAGCTACAATCAGTAACTGTGTATAGTCCAATGTAATTGGAAGTGACGCGTAGAACAAGAAATCAGATGCCTGGAAGAGGGTTTTAGAGAAAGCCGCACTGCGGGCGATGTGTTGTGGGTTAACCATGGCCCCGGACTACGGTAAGGGTTCACCCACAACAAGACCTAGTTTGAAGAGGGTTGTTGTGCGGAGTCACTCCAGGGCATGGATTTACTATTATGGGACAATAAATACATGATCTTCTTTGCCTTGAGGGGACATGACACCACCAGTCTAATGGTAGACACTTCACAGGCGGAAGCATCATGTATTTTGTGTCAGTTACAATATGCTATAAAGTATTCAGCAATACAAAGTAGCCTATAGGCCCGTGCTTAGTCTAAGAAGAAACTATAATATAGGGCAAGGAAGGGCTAAGACTAATTAAGAGCCATTAATTCAAGAACCAACAGACATAGTTAATAATATCTTCTGTGCTTGGAGTTGATTACAGTTTGACAACAATAATTTAATATGTGTGTGCGCAAGTTTGTTTGCTGGATAAGTTTTGGATAAGTTTGATGGAATTTTGATGCAATATTTTACACATCTTTTCAAAAAGTAGACCTGTATATCATCGTAAAGCATAGGCCTACAGTTCCTCTGAATTATATTATTCGGTGATAGTCGTAGAAAGTTTAATAGGCCTATACTTCAATCATCAAATGTGACAATTCTCACCTATCTTCCAGGTATCGATACAATTATTGTACACAAACAAGTCAGATTGACAGAGCAATATCCGTCGGTCTAACCTTCGGCTGGACCCTACCCAACAAATAAAGCCAATCCCCTGCCATTAAAATGCCAATCCCCCCACGCAAGAACAGTTACACACAAAATGGTCGTAGAGTTATGAAATAAGATGGACGTGTGTTTTGTTGTATTTCTGTCTACGTGACTTTATAATAAATCAACAGTGACAATGTTATTATAACAAATGAACATATTATTATACTCACATCCATGATGCTTTCGAGGTAGCTGGGACCACACAAAGAAACACCAGACACGAAAACGTCAATCTCCATAATTCACACTTCGCTAACTTTTTGGAATCCATCCCCAACTTCAAACCCTTGTCCTCAAAAAATCACCTCTAATTTTTGAATTCTGCCCTTCAAAGTTTCCTCAAATGATGGAAGAAAACTACAAGTTATCAGTATAAATCCTGAGAACATGGAAGAATTTTCTCCATCAACCAACCTCCTTGCACGAACTCAAATTTGTATATACAGTGTGTGATAGAGTTCTTCGCAGGGCAAGAATGCACGCATGCTGTCGTTCCACTCCATTGAACAAACTTATCAAAGACACCGATAGGCGGTGACCCTTTGACTTCCCCATCCGATTGGTTGAGATGAAACGTAGCCGCTGCCTTAGCGGCCAATCAGTGGCGGTGCCTTATGAACATGGGCTGTCAATCATTGCGGTCGCTTTGAGAGGGTGGAGCCAAGCTCAAGTGGAAAAGACATTCCGCCGTTGCGCTAAAGTAATGAGTTTATTTGCAAGGAGGACACCGACTGTTAGTAACTCTGTGGGCACTATGGAAACATTTATTAGAGTTAAAGTATAGAGGGTCCATACAAGCATTGTGAAGATGGTGGAGGTATTGCGCCTAAACATCTGAGTAATAGAAGGTGATCCCTTTGAGAAAAAAGTTATCGTCCGAAGTTAATCGTAGTATCTGTTTACTGTAATGTTTCAATGAACAGAACATAGAAACATTTAGATTTAAGTGATGGGTCTATTTCTTTCTTCTCCATGGTAAAGACGGGCGGGTGTGATTTGTCGCTGATGATGATGGTTGAGGTTGTAATCATGTTTATGGTAACGGTGTCAATAATGATGACGAAGATGCCCGTTTGAACGAAGAAAATTAGAACGACCAGGGTTGGGGTGGGGGGGGAGGGGGTGATGACACTGGTGATGATGAGGTCACACCTTTATAGTAAACAATGAACAGGAAATAGGGTTATAATAAGAGCATACCAGCATCAATCAATCCTTTTGAGAAATAAGTACGGTTGTCTAAAATACAGTTAAAGGAACACGTTGCCTTGGATCGGACGAGTTGGTCTAAAATGTTTTAAAAGTAGAATATAATGATCCACACAAGTATCACTCAAAATTGCACGGTTTTCATTTTACGTCGCGAACTAACACGGTCGGCCATTTATGGGAGTCAAAAACTTGACTCCCATTAAATGGCCGACCGTGTTAGTCGACGAGGTAAAAAGAAAACCACGCAATTTCAAGGCATATTTGTGTAGGTCATTGTATTCTACTTTTACAACATCTTTCTAACCATATCGATTTTATAACAAACGGTTACAGAACGCCTTTCAAAGACCAACTCGACCGATCCAAGGCAACGTGTTCCTTTAATGTTGAGGTATAATAACTGATAGGAACGTGTAGGAACGCTCTGTATCTTGAAAATAGATCACCGCATTTGATGACATGATCACGGGTTGATTGGGAGGTGTGAATGAGAACTAGTGGATGAATAGTAATTCACCATTCCCTATCATCTTTTCATTCATGATTATACACTCATCAATGGTGAGACTGCTTATTCTGAGGGGTAAAACAGTGGAGGAAATCGTAAGCTTTCCAGTCAAGCAATGCGTGAGGCTCGCGCCTACGCGACCCTGTGGAACCCCGTTTTCACACCAAATTAAAACCCCAAAATAGTCCAACGTAATATTGCAAATTATAATAAATCGATATGTGATCATTGACCCTTATTGTTTATCCAAAACTTTACCGCAATAATAAATCTGCCGCATGCACACACCAAACTGATGGTGTAATTGACAAAATCAAAATACAGCTACAGGCAAAAGAACTATAACGATCTCCAAGCATTATTATGATGAATGTGGGTCTCAGAGACCGGGACCAGGCTGGTCGTGGAGGCGGGGATAAATGCTTTATTCACCCCGTACAATCACTCTAGTTGACAGCGACATGTTTTCACCTCAAGCGGTCTCTCGGGTGACGGTCTAAAATAGTAACTTTGACTTTTTTGTTAACTTCAAACTCTTTTTCAGTGAGGATCAAGATAGCGGTTGTAAGTGTATCACATGCGGTCTTTAGAATCACAAGACGCCCTCAAGCGGTTCTTTGTGTCACAATCAATTAAACTTTGGATAATGTTAGCCGTTCGGGGGGGGGGGCACACAGTCACACACACTGTTAGAATTTAAGATCAAATTTTACACAAAGTCCACGATCTTTTTAAGGCCTTCTTTAAGTAGAGACGGAAATGGCAATAATTCATTCAGCTCAGATCAGGGATCGTGTGGGTTCAAGATGAAAATGCAGGTTAGGGAACTTTTGCTTATTATGTGTTCAATTTTCAATTCAACGGGATACATTTGTATTAAAGGCAGTGGACACTATTGGTAATTACTCAAAATAATTGTTAGCATAAAACCTTTCTTGGTGATGAGTAATGGGGAGAGGTTGTTGGTATGAAACATTGTGAGAAACGGCTCCCTCTGAAGTGCCATAGCTTTCGAGAAAGAAGTAATTTTCCACGAATTTGATTTCGAGACCTCAGATTTAGAACTTGATGTCTCGAAATCAACCATCTAAACGCACACAACTTCGTGTGACATGGGTGTTTTTCTCTTTCATTATTATCTCGCAAGTTCGATGACCGATTGAGCTCCAATGTTCACAGGTTTGTTATTTTATGCATATGTTGAGATACACCAACTGTGAAGGCTAGTCTTTGATAATTACCAATAGTGTCCACTGCCTTTAAGACTGCAGAAACCTAGGGTGGTATCGGCCTATAACGATCCGTTAACAATGGTATGGAAACCAAACACCGGAGCAAAATTGCTTCATGGGCGTTTTTAGAAATAAAGTTCAACTCGCTTTGCCGTCCGTAGGCGAAATGAGACACTAGGCCTTTTCTAAGAAAATAAAGGTGTTATCAGGGCGCTAAAATGTAAATTCCTTATCAAAATGGTCGGGGCTCACTATCCGAATTTGTGCACAGAAGACAAAATATTACACGTATTTAAATTTTATTTGATATTACCCATGATTCGACGGTATAGAGTGCAGGCCTTCGTCCGCATGGTTTGTAACATGTTTTCAACAGCGGGCGCCAAACAGCTGAAACTTTTACTACGTGTGCTGGCTGGTGGGCATAATAACAACCAATAGCAACCCTAAAACAAATTGTTCGCCTGGTCCTAAAAACAACAAAACTGATCGTTTACTCAGTGGTTTCTGTAAAAATAAATTCATGTTCATCCAAACCAGCCAATTATTTCATCAAACCATGATCAAACTAAGTGATTCATATTCAATCAACAGTAATGGGTTAGTTTTCTTTTTATCACGTTCTTAATGAAACAATCGAAGTAAGAAAAGTTTAGGTCTTCAGATGATTTTTCTCTCAACAGTATTTCAGACATAAATTCATTACTCTAGAGATTTTTAATCTGAACTTACTAAGCAGCAGTGAACTTTCGGAATAAAACTGTTGTTCTTTTTGGACAGTCAAGCGATACATACGTTGTAATTATTACAGCATCTATGCGAACCTGTACTTGGGCTATTTCAAGGCCCATCTCATCGTAGTCGCTATTTTGATGAGTTATGACAATATTATCGTCGGCAAAGATTAAATCTCGGTCTATAATGACCTAACTGGCTAGAGCCTACCACCTCTGCCAAAGTATCCAACCCGGAACCCAAGACAAATATGAGGCAATCACTACCACAGGAAGAACCAACTACGTGTCGATCTCAACTTATCAATGAAGAGCAACTGCTACTCAAATGCTGTTCAAATATATGAGTTAACTGCGACTCATAATTTGAAGACTAAGTCTAGTTTTGGTTTGAAGAGGTATCGGTAGTATGGGTTATTGATCTTTGAATTCAAAATGGCGTGTTAGCATGGGGTAACTTCACCTCCATGAAACAAATTAATTTAAAAAAAAAATGACAGTATAGACCTTTATCATGGTGCAGTCATCTTGAACTTCTCCCATTTATATCAATGTTACCAAACAGAGGTTGGAAAAACAAACTAGCCTGGTTCCTCTTTGCAAAAGTTTATTTAGCAATCATTAGTGTTGTTCGATTCCAGGTACATGACCAAGATGGTGGCAACACGATAAAGGTCTATAGAAATGCAAACATTCATTAATATATCAAGTATATGGTGTTATAGGAATCGAAACTGATCATTGATATGTGATCAATCCACAACGCATAACCAACTGAAATATTTTAGGTGTACATAATTCTTGGCGACCCCCGTAGCAGCGACTAATTCTTCCAATCAGTGTCTTCGCGTGATGCTAATTCACAACACTGCAACTGTTTCTGTTATGGATGTCACTGTTTACTTATCTAGTATTGGATAGTTAGAGTATGCACAGCATGCAATGGTGACGGGTAGGGTTCTGAGGGGGTGCATGGATAACGAAATAAAGACGTTTTCAATAATCAGATATGATGAAGTTTTGTTTTGAAGTTCCCCGCCACACAACGTGTATAATCATCAATGGGGTTTTATGGATGTTTCATGCCATAGTTTATACGAATTGATCAACAAAGACTGTATGATTAAGTACTATGATCAACAGTCACTGACACTGTCCTCTGTGGAGTCACATACTTTGGTGTGAACAAAATTGTTATCAACCATTTTTTCACTACGGTGACAAAATTACAGTGCGTTGACCGGGATTTAGGCTGTAGACCCGAGACTATAGCCATTTAGTCTAGGTGCAAGACCTCCTCGTTTTGATTATAACAGCACGTGCTAAGAGACAATGCGAGGTATCTGGATACCCTTTCGAATCCGGTATTGTTTCCATTCTTATTATCAGCATTTCGAAAAGTTATAACCATCACTTTGTAAGGTTAAAGGTCAAGTAAGTCACACATTTCCTTACTCAAAACAGGGCATGGAACTGCCTATAGAGGGCCTCTGTTACATCAGAGGTTAGTAGTGTAGTTTGCTCTGCGAGTTATATGTCACATTCGTCATGACAAGTCTATAACCCACACGCACACAAACCTGTTGGGAAACCATTCACTGCACGTGTATGGTGTTTCTCCGATTTAAAATTTCTTTAGTTTTGCAGAAGATTCCCATACTATTTATTTCCATTAATTGGTTGTTGATGTCGGGACTTGAAAGTCTAAGCCTATTCGGCCATGGACTTAATACGTTGCATGTAGTCTGCCGGTAGAGCATTCACATTTCACCCTAAATTATATCGGCTGTGCTGAATGTCACATCAAAAGGCTGCGAGATGTTTATCAACAGTCTAGATTAAACAGATTTTATGCATAAATTGTAGCGACGGAGACGGGACAGCAATCTCTGGAAGGCAACGTTTATATGCCACAATGACACTTTCTTTTGCATTTGTTCTTTTGGGGGTCGTTGATTAGTCATTTTTGCGAAGTCAACAAATTAATTGTTAATGTTGGGGGAAAGTGTGTATAACACACAGTTGAAGAACTGAGGGCCCGAATACATGTGGCGTAAATATTTCCTACACTATATTAGTACATTTACAATTTTTGTCCAAAATAAAAATTCAATAAAATTAAACCATCTTTTAGATAAAAATCGATACCTTTACACGACTTAATCCAGAATTAGTTGATTTTCCCTGCTAGGCTAATGGGTTCGTTTTGGTTTTCCTTACTAGGCTAATGGGTTCTAAATTATACATTAAAAGATTCTGATTTTGTGTACTTTCCCATAGTTTAAATTTTAGTAAACGAATGAAACATGCACATGTAAATCACCAAGCTGCCTCACTTCAAAACGATTTTCGAAAGTCCCTTTCTTAAAGGCTTGGGGGTATCTTAGACACATTAACGCTGTACATTAGGCCTACCCACTACAGTGCCAGTAATTGTACAAATGACCGACAATGCACCGACTGCAATATAAGAGACGTAAACGTAGACATGTCAGTCATACAAAAATAATATAAACCCCATTTATTACATTCATCCCAGTCTTGCTGGCCCCTGGTCCTAAATTTACACATTCCCTCGTTTGAACTGGAATAGTGACTGTACCCAAAGACCTACTTCTTGAGAATGTTACTAAGCAGCGAATGACACATCTGCCCATTTATTGACATCAGTTTTGCCATGCGTATCAACCCGCACTATATTTTGACGCAATTACAACATTCTGTGAATAACTGCAATAAACACAGTGTAATGAACTTCAGAGCATAGCCGCACCATAAATCAGCATCTCAAAAAGAAAGCCGTGTGCTTGTTACTTCAGGATGTGTATCGTCGTACACGGAGATTCAATAACGAGATTCATTTGTCTCCCCAAGAACGAATACTGGGTGCGTTGGTTTAGCTTCCCCGGGTCGACCCCGGTGTGCGGCGTTTTGTTTTTCCAGGACGAACGTGTGGTCCTGGGGGGAAAACGCCACACACCGGGCTCGACCCAGGGAAGCTAAGCGAACGCACCCACTGACGTCGACTCGTGGTCTTAGTTTGTCAGTCTTTTTTCGGCAAGACGATCAGACAGATTTGAGAGCCCCCAAAAAGGTTTCCAGTGAAAACATTTAGGTTGGTGGATAAATGAAGAGGGAGCCACATAATATGCTATAAACCTGCTGCATACAGACAACAGAAGGCTCCACTTATCAGAGGGTAAGATCTTGGTAGGTCTATTTTTTACATGGGGTATTTATGTTCTAACTACATTAAGTGCAAAGAGTTTTCTACCCCCTCAAAAACATCTCTGAGACATGACACCCTTTTTAGATATGTGGATGGTCCATAGTTTAGGACATCAATGAATATGACCCCCTGTCATTAAAGTTTGGAGAAATGGCTTAATTAGCCATTTTGAGGATTTGTGGTACTCCATCTCTCTTGAAGGTTTTAACCATTTGAATAATGATACAAGGAACTTCTTCTTGAAGAGAAGTATTCTATAGTTACAAGAAAAGGACAGACATATTTGAGGGTTCCTTGCATATGCAGACGTATCCCTGCAATAATACCAACGACTAAGAATCCGTCCGATATCGAAATCACTTGTAAGCAAGCAGTTCGCGGAAACTTACGTCAAGGTCAAAGTTCACTTTTGACCAAAATGCGTTTTGAAGCTGAGGAATAACACATAGAATTTAATATTCCAACATTTAACTGATTTCATTAAACTCAATGGACTTTTACTGAAAGATCCCGAGGCATTCGGTTTGTAGGTTTGTATATAGGAGGCCACAACCGGTAAGGTCAGTGCCCGCTTTGCAAAAAAAAGTTAATTGCTTTGTCTGATCAAAAAAATTAAGAAGGCATTCGTCTTCGAGGTGACTTTAGAGTTCATTTTAAGACGTTAAAAATAAAACGATCGTTCTCAAAGCAATTGTAAAGTAAACAAAGCGTTGAATCGTTCAGGCAGTCTGCTTTGGTGAACCAAGTATTTGCTTCAAAGTTGTGGGGACAGAAAAGGTCGGCCTTTCTGTTTGCCAGTCTCCTTTTCACAATAAGTAACAAAGACACAATTACTGTCAGTCGTTAAGAGTTTAAAATGTGTAATCGATTTCATGGGCTTAAAAGAGTTATTTTTATATCATTGTCAAGTGGTGAGAATTAACCTGTATAAAAATTCTATCGTGTGTGAGAAAAAACAGTCACCAAGAATTCAAACTCACTTTGATCAGCCGATTCGACAATAAGCGCCCAAAACAGCACCTTCTGCAACATATCATTAACTCTATTCGGCATTTTCCCAAAATAAATTCAAGTCATGACCAAAACAAATTTGGAGAAACAAAATACATAGTTTAAAGTGAAGGTTTTAGTTTGGTAATCACAAATTCACTGGAAAAACAAAATTGGTGAGAAGTACAGCAGTTTTTTTATATTATAAAGCAATTGAGTATATAGACCTAATATAATGTAATTATGTAACAAGATATAGTTTTGTTTGCCCCACACTTTTTTAAATCAGAGAAGCGTTTCTGCCAGAAAGGTTTTTCAAAGTATATTCCAATTGCGGATTATTCTTTCAATCGAACGGTTCTAAAAACCTAAGGTGCGTTTCTAAAAAGATAAAGTTTTTTAATACTCTTCCCCCAAAATAAGTGCGGTTGTTAAGGGTGGGTTGAAGCTGTGGGTGCACTATATTTTTCACTCTTTTGGCAAACATGATTTACAATAAATATTGGAGACAATTAGGCTGACCAATATTCCAATGGTGTACGTGCCAGCTGGACGGACAGCCAGTGTATTTATGAGGCGTTTCCGATTTGGTTGAGAATCCCAAACCACTGGCAAACTCATATCATATCCCGCATAAATCCAGCGAAATATCTGAGAGTGGAAACCACAGCTATACGTCACCCTGACTCAGGACAACAAGGACATTTTTGTTCCACTAGGGTGGCTTTGAAGCTAGTGGTGATTTGTTTGCTTCATTATCGGTTCATATATAATGCTAGAACCCAACATGGCGGGGGGTTGGGGGTTGTTCCGATAAACATTGTTCTGAAATTGGTTGTGTTGGAATCCAATCACAATTTTAAAAATTTGAGTATCGGTAGAAGTCTGTGAATTTCGAGACAATTAGTATTGGACAACATATTTATTGATACTTATAAGGGCCGATCTAAAATTAATATATTATAAGATGCAATAGCGACAATTTAACAATATATAATAATAATATGTATACCGAAAATTTATATATTTTCTTTAAAATTACATATACATACTGACAATAAGTCACTTTTGGGTTTCACTTGTTCCTTCATTTGTTTTTCACTTGGACATAATCAGAATGTGTCCGACAAGGAAGAAGGAATTCAAACATTAATTTAATTTCATATGTAACGGCTATGGCTACGGGTGTGTCGTCGCGTCATCATGCGTTGAAGCGGGCCCGTAACCAAGCCCCCCCCCCCCTAAGTAAAAAGAAAAGTCCGCCCCTAAATTTAAAAAAAAATTAAAAATAAAAAAAAATAAGGGAAAAAGTCCGCCCAAAAATAAAACACAACTAGACAGCAAAGCTGCCATGGCGAGCTGCCGATCGCCATTGACCCAATGACTGACAGAAAAACCAGTTATTCGATCAACTGATGGTCAAAGGGGTGGAGACATTGACAGGTATGAAATAATGGCCAAAAAGGTTTTCATTGTTTTAGCTCATTCAACTGGAACCAGTGATAAACTCTTTGAGTTTCATCTTTTCATATTATCTACATGTAAGCAGTAATATTTGATTTAAGTTTTAAATCTGTACATCATTGCAATAAGGAGTGATGACCATTCAAAGTTTTTATTTTTTTAGCTTATTCAACTAGAACCAGTGATGCACTCTTTAAATTTTATCTTTTCGTATGAAGCTACATGCAAGAAGTAATATTTGATTGAAGTTTCAATTCATAACATCGTTGCAATAAGGAGTTATGACCATTAAAGGTTTTTTTTATTGTTTTAGCTCATTCAACTGGAACCAGTGATACACTCCTTGAGTTTCATTTTTTCATGTGAATTTACATGTACGAATCAATATTTTATTTAAGTTTCAAGTCAGTACATCACAGCAAAAACGAGTAATGACCATACGATTTTCATTGTTCAGCTCATTCATGTAGAACCAGTGATGCACTCTTTGAGTTTTATCTTACCATATATATGTATCTTTAAATGTTATCTTTTCGTATGACGCTACATGCAAGAAGCAATACTTGATTTAAGTTTCAAGTCAGAATATCTTGACAATAAGGAGTTATGACCATTTATGGTTTTCATTGTTTCAGCTCATTCAACTGGAACCAAAGTGATATACTCTTTGGGTTTTATCGTTTCATATGCATCTATATGTAGGAAGCAATATTTGATTTAAGTTTCAAGTCAATGCAGGCTGCCCCCTCAAACAAAACCCACAACAAATTTAAACAAACAATCTGCCCCTAAAAAACACCCAAAACGCCCCCTAAAAATAGAAAAACACCCCCCCCCCAAAAAAAAAGAAGTGCTTTCCCCCAAACAAGCTTGCTTCCATAGACCGTATTGCAAATACTCGATACGCGCACGTTAGGCGTGGGGTGCATGCTGGTCTCCTAGCTAGTGATCAAGTTTGATCGCTAGCTAGACCAGCATGCACCTCATTTAACAGTAAGCGCTTGCGCAATGGGTATTTGCGAAAAGGTCTATGTGCATGGGGACAGAGTCTCCTGCCACAACGGATACAAAACAGCTTGTCGAATATCAGACAAAAGAGGGCGTTCTCACTACCACCATTACCCTTACTATGTCAAGATCAACGTACATGATGTAAAACATTCTCACATTATAGGCCTATAATAATTTACTAATAAAAAATGTTCAAACATTTGAAATAAGAATTCAAAGGCATGTACAATATTCCTGTATGTTCGTGTTAGCCTGGCTACATTTCTGTGGGAATTTCGTCACAACAACCTGTTTTCATGTTGATGATTGATTTATCATCATCGGTAGTCTTGTAGACATATAATAATTTACTAAGAATAAATGTTCAAACAGTTGAATTAAGAATTCAAAGGCAATAAGCTCACTCGAAAAACTGCAAAGTTAAAAGCCTTGGGTAAACACATCACCAACAACTATTGTTTCTTAAACCGGTATTCCTCGTCGTTTCTATATGATATAGTATAATATGTACAATATTCCTGTGTGTTCGTAAAAACCAGGCTACCTTTCCGTATAGTTTTTGTTCCAAGAATCTTTTTTAATTTCGATAATTGATATGTCATCATCGGTAGTATTGGTGACGTCGTCTTTAACCGCTGGTTTGGCCCGAGAACTTCCAACTCGGTTAGTAGGAGGGGATTTACAAGTACATGTAGCTGTTACTTCATCGAAGATGTACTCAAGAAGTTGCAAAATGGTAAGCACACTAGCGCCAAGGAACAGTCCAAAGTTACCGCCCAGGGTTGCTGTAGTGAGTGCAAAGAAAAGGAAATCAAGGTTTTTAGTGGTTCGACTGGGAATCAGTGAAAAACTACTGGCTGATGAGCTGATTTTTACCCAGTAGTTTGAAAATAAGAAAAGAAGTATTTGTATTGGTCTGTGGTTTATTCATATTCCACTCGTTGCCCATAGGTCAAATTACTAAGAATGTTAATGGTGTTTGCAGTTTTGCCTGGTGTGAAAAATAAGAGGTAGGCCTTACTATAAAGAGAAGACGAGCAGAGTAGGCCTATGTTTGAAACGTCGAGACCACATCGGTTCTTTTCAGAGCCAACACTCCCTCAAAAGAGATACATAATTGTACCCGCAAGTTTACTATTTAGTATCTATAGTTACGTCTAACAAAGTTATGTTATAAAAACATTGAAATTAAAAGACAAGTCAAACACTAAAACGTTGCTTAAAAACCTTAACATGAGAAATTTAGAATGCTAAATGGTCCTTCAATAAATAAAAATTTCCACGTTGAAATAAATTAAAACAAAAGGGAAAAGGTTGACACATAAACGCGCTGTAAAATGAAGAAAAATGCTTCGTGCATCACAAATTTTTTTTATAAATATTAAAAATGGAAACAATTACTACACAAAAATTCACAGTATTGCAAATATACACATACTAAGAGTTAAATAAATCAATGAAATGTGGAGTCGAACTCTTCCGAATCAACTTGTCCTATAGATAACAACAATTGGCACAACAAAGAAGTAAAAAGTAGGAGAAAGATTGGATAACAAGAAAGCCGATAAAGGTTGGCACATTACAGTTGGAAACAAAACCATTGATGGTAGGATGAGATAGTTCAGCCACCATACAAAATATATACAAATTATTATATATATATGATAACACACAAATGTGCAAAATTGCAAATGCACACAAATATCAAAAGTTAAATAAATCAATGGCATCGGGCACTTTCTGACTCATTTTCTTTCCTGCAGGGAAGTAGTGGGAAAGCAAACAAATGTTGGCGAAACAAAAATGTCAAAAGAAAACACTAATGCTAAAAAGGGATCGTTCATATATCACAAAAGATAAAGATAAATATATATTATAAATACAGTATTGCAAAAATTAAGAGTTTAATAGATCGATGAACGAAGGAATCTGGTTCTTTCTGAATCGATTTATCCTACAGGGAAGCCATGAGAAAGACAACAACTGTTGGCATAGTCAGTAAAAAGAAGTAAGAAAGGCTGAAGCAATGAGAAAAACAAAATATGTTGCCACACAAAAGTTATAAAAAGTAACCATTGGTGCTATATAAAAAGGTATAGTTAAGTCACCATAATGTATACTACATATAAATGATTATACACAATACAGTGTTTAAAATACACATAGAATGTTGTGGTTGCTGCAGTAGAGGGTGATGCAGTAACGGGTGCACCATCATGGCGACCACCCAGTCTTATGTTCAGCTGATTTTTGTTGTTGAAAAGGATATCAAAATATGAATGATTTGCTTGATTATCCAATCTTACCCAGTAGCGAAGGTACAGTCATCTCGGGTAGCTGTTCGACCACCTCGGAGTTTAAGGCTTCGTAGTAAACAGATAGCAGAACCAGATTGTCCCTGAAGTAGAAGAGAATACATCAATTTGCATTATTTACCTGACCTCTAAATGCTATAGGGAAGCTGTTTTAATTTAAGCCGCGAGCTTCCATTGTGCCACTTTTGGGTGGACGCACTCGTGTTTTATTGCTCAAAAACTCGCGCCCTCTCGTGTTGTGTCCATAGCCATGTTGAGTGGACATTAGACTGGCCCCTATTATATATCCGTATCCGCAACAATTCACAAGCCTTGAAGTGTGACGTCAGATGCTCAGGCTAAGTGGGCAACGATGGAACAACCATTGGGTGGAACTGCGAGCGCATATCAACCCTGTAGAAATGTTTACTTCGGGGAAAAAAAGGAGCGGCGGAGGAGGGCAGTGCCCAATCATTCGATTCGGGTGCACTCCATTTTGAAATGAAGAATAACATAGATACGTTTCAATGCTCTCTCTCCATCAACACTTCTATATAGTATTAGTTTTACGAGCAATTTCAATTGTTAACGATGGTTAATTAGTATTATGTATTACAAAAGTATAACCACACATTGGTAAAATAATTTATTGTGATTTCCAACGTAGGTGGCGCGTTGGTGGCATACCCCCCCCCCCCCCCCAACCCACCCACCCTACCAATCTGGGGAAACTTACTCGATATAGTCGACAGTAAAGTTGTGCTCTGTCTCGCTGTATATCTGCTGCATGTACTTAGCACGGAGTTTGACGTTGGTGGAAGTGAATGGGTAGTTGTCTACATTACACGGGGATTCACAATCACACAGATTTTCTATGTCACCTGTCACCGCTTGTACTGTGAAAGAGAAACAATATTTGTGATAATGACCGGATACTTTGAGATGTGTGATTTTATCTGAGCCCATCTAGCTCCTCATTTATGACAAGAATACAACCGCTTCAATGAATTATTCATAATAAGTAATTAGCCTAGTAATTACTTGGGAAATCCCACACTTCAATAACGACGTATACAGTTCGCAACAAACATAGACCTTTCTGATGCAACGTCACAGCCCGAGTTTTCGTCATTGAGGCTGGAAAACTATGGAAAGCCATTAAATGCAAATCAAAAACAGAAAGGTTATAATATATTTTAAAACATGTTGAATTTGTTGGAAACAAATCATAAAAGATATTTCAGCTGGTGAATCTTTACAGAAAATATTATTTGGTCCCGATTTGTTTTAACAATAATATTGTTGTTTTGCTTACATACGGGTGGTTTGGCAGAGATTCTGTACCGGAGATTCGTTGTCCCCCCCCCCCCCCCCCCCCCCCCCCACCCTTCATGGCTTAGTGTTTACAAACTTCTCCCGATAGCGCCCTCCTTTGAATCATCCTCCTAGAGCCCAGTTTTCCCACGAGGGGGATCGAATCTCCGCCAGACTGAATTCCCTGGGACACCGGCCATGCCAACTGGCCCACTTTGTTCATCAACAATTGAAAGGTATGTAGAGTGACGTCAAAGGCGTACTATATCGATGTCAATATTCGAGACTAATGCCAAACTTTGTGACACTACACATGTATATGAAGTATAAGTCAATATTGCTGATGTAAATGTTTGTACTGCAGGTGTGGCAGGGGATTCTGTCCACACACATGGCGATCTGTGTACAAACTTCCTCGGCAAGCCTGAGGTTAAACCTTTGAAAGGGCAAGGCCTTTTTTTCGTTTTTGCATAGGGCACTTCCATTCGGAAATCTATGGGAAACTTTTGAAGTGGCACCAGAGGCCATAGCCTCTGGGTGGCGCATCCTTTTGAATTCTTCTCATCCAGCCTATGGGGGACAGAATATCCGGTGGACGGGTTTCCCTATAACACAAGGAGCAGAGCCATATTTGGGCAGAAGTTTAAAGACACTGGACACTATTGGTAATTGTCAAAGACCTGTCTTCTCACTTGGTGTATCTCAACATTTGATAAAATAAACAAATTTGAGCTAAATCGGTCGTCGAACTTGCGAGATAATAATATAAAAACACCCTTGTCACACGAAGTTGTGTGTATTCAGATGCTTGATTTCGAGACCTCAAATTCTAATTCTGAGGTCTCGAAATCAAATTCGTGGAAAATTACTCCTTTCTCGAAAACTACCTTACTTCAGATGGAGCCGTTTCTCACAATGTTTTATACTATCAACCTCTCCCCATTACTCGTATTTAAGAAAGGTTTTAATATAATAATTATTTTGAGTAATTACCATTATGTCCACTGCCTTAGCGCCTAACAATGTGCTGTCTTGGAAAATAAGATTTAAATTAATCAGAGATTTTTGCGGACTCTGGTGGCGGCAGAAATGTATTCATTCTGGGCAGCTTCGGCTACAGCCATGACTGTTACCAAGGGTGTTTTAAAGACGTCTCATACTGAAGCGGAAATCTAGACGTGGCAGAAGCCGCCAATTCGAACACGGCCTCTGCATGCTCAGAACGACGCGTCGATCGTACAATAGACCCTTCCCATGAAATATGTAAATTGCACATAGCGCGTGCGCACTAACGTTTTGGTTGGCAAAATGAGGGAACATCGCGCTG
This sequence comes from Asterias rubens, assembly GCF_902459465.1. Lineage (NCBI taxonomy): Eukaryota > Metazoa > Echinodermata > Asteroidea > Forcipulatida > Asteriidae > Asterias > Asterias rubens. The sequence continues at coordinate 15,296,085 of NC_047063.1, read as the reverse complement.
TTTTGTACACGGCTAATGGGTGCGTGACGCAGACGCGATAACGCGTCTGCTTAGAGCACAACTCTATGGGGTTTGCCAACCAACAGGGTCTGTACGAATGCGTGAATGGGATTAGCATATTTCATGGGAAGGGTCCATTGAAGTCAGTTTGCTGCCGTCTAGCATTCAAAAGTATCACATCTCATCGTTTTATAGCAACGACACAGAAACTGATGTCGAAATATGGAGTTACTAAGTTAATTGTTTTTAACAGAATGATAACTTTCAGTTGTGCCAGGCATAAATCTAACATGGTGCCCAATTTCATAGAACTGCTTGAGCACAGAATAGTGCCTTTCAGCGTGTTAAAACATTACTCCGCTATAAACAAAACAAGCAGTATACCAGTCACATTGTACAAGTGACATGATATTTTAGTTGGTAACCACAATCTGGTAAGCATAAATTTGTTTGTGCTTAGCTTATAGTTGTGCTTCAGCAGCTCCGTGAAATTGGGGCCAGTATGAAAAGGTAAAACTCCTACCAAGGACGACGTGTCCACACTCATGCGTCTCTGCCGGATTACAGACTGGATAGGGTCCCGGTTGTTCCACCAGCTTGCATCCACACTCTGCATATACAAGTTCAGTCTCACATTCAATACGGCAGGCTTGGATTGAGTAGTGGTCGTAGTATGATAACTTCCCGCTGGTATCTTCTACGCAGGTGGTGTAGGGTGAAGGGAGGCTGGTTATCTGAAAAACAATGAGAACAATAAATGTCAGCTAATCTGTACATTACTCAATTCGTCCCCTCACTACTGTAATGTCATAAGTGCAATTTATATGGGTATCAGAAGATTGATTTTGAATATTTTGGAACTCCTAAAAAATTCATCAAGAGTGGTCTTCTTGCATTTTTGGCAAAAAAGAAACACTAATTTTCTGAGTAAAACATTAATTAATTTGATATTTTTTTTCAAATTACTTATTCGCATTTTCATTTCTAGACTGTTTTTTTATATCATTACGTAATGACCATAGGCCTCTAGTTATGCGGACGAATTTTAATTACAAATGAAACCCTTAGGCCTATCTCAAAGTGTTTCCTCCTTTGATTCCAAAGGAATTCGATTTGTTTCTATTCACACGAATAAGAATGTGCAATTTGTTACGAATTACTTGTTTTCGAGTCGTAATACAAATCTGCAATTGACACACTAACAACGACAACGACAACGACAACGACAACGACAACGGCAACGACAACGGCAACGACAACGGCAACGACAACGGCAACGGCAGCGGCGGCGGCGGCGGCGACGGAGCTGCAGCAGCAGCAGCAACAACAATTCCTGTAACCGGACGAGTTTAAACATAATGCAAATACAAAAGCTAGCTCGATTTCCTTCAAACAAATTTAATTAATTTGTTTAGATGCATATATGCGCTTAGGGACCGTATTCGTATCTGGGTCCCCCTTACGACTATTTGGAACGTTGTGACGTCACTAATAATGTGACTTGCTCACATAGGGTGCGTTCGTTTAGCTTCCCTGGGTCGACCCCGGTGCGTGGCGGGCTTTTTGTTCCAGGACGAACGTGGGTAATTATCTGCACACGTTCGTCCTCAGAAAAAAAAACAGTCACACACCGGGGTCGACCCAGGGAAGCTAAACGAACGCACCCATAGTCACATTTTAATGATGATAATATTTAGTATTTAAATAACATGTCATACAGACATCTCAAAGTGCTGTACAATAAAAATTCACAAGTTAAAAAATAAACACAGATGAATTGATTATTAACAATAACATTAACAATGAAAATAAAAAGTGAGAACAAAAGTGAATTTTAAAAATGGGGTTTTCAAAGAAGTTTGAACAATTTCAAGGGTAGCAACAGATTTAATACCTATCGGTAGCCCATTCCATAAGCGGGGGCAGTAATGACTCGCCATAGTTACCGAGTGACTGCTGTAAAAATACCGCACCCAAAACCACCCATACACCAACTTACCGTCTCGTGACGTACAGCAACGAATGTGTGATGTCCAGGCCCAGCACCATGTCCCAACTCCTTTACATAAGGAGGGACAGTGGGATGATGCAACATCCATTTAATCCCCGCATCTTCGGCTGCTCCGTCAAGGTCATTGGTTGGTGTATACTCATCCTCCTCAATATTCAAGGTGATCTTTAAACCATTGGCTGCAAGAAACATGAAAATAACGGAATCATTAGATCGAGCATTAAACGCACTGGACACTCTTGGTATTTACTCGAAATAAATGTTGGCATTAAAATTTGCTAACTAGCAGTGGAGAGCTGTTGATAGTATAAAACATTATGAGAAACGGCTTCCTCTGAAGGGAGCGTTTCTTGTGTCTTTTTTTTTTTTTAGAAAGAGGTGATTTCTCACTCAAATGTTCAAAGACTTCAGCACTATAAAATAATTTTAGTATGCATCTGAAAGCACACAAATATGGCAAGAAAGGTGTTTGTTCTTCAATTATTCTCTTGCATCCTTCGATGACCAATAACAACTTTCACAGATTTTTATTTATTTTATATTCATAATTGAGTTTTACCTGCACCAGCCGATATTGTTGAATGAGTGGTCATGTCGAGATCAACGTGGTTGAATGTGTAGCAGTTACCAAGATGGGAGAACACATGATGGAAGTCGTCTGCCGTGCAATTCTGTCCCTGCCAGTAACACTGTCATTATACACAAAAACATAATCACATTAGCAAGAGTTGTTATAACATCCGATTACAACTATATCTATGAATGGCAAATATCAATTTAACACCCCGGTTTTTGCAGTGTAGGGGATTTTGAATAGATTAACATGAATCTATAGATGTAAAGAAACAGTATCCAAATTGAAGTTAATCCCATCATGTACTGTGAAGACAATTTAATAGGAAAGACAATGAACACTATTAGCAACTACTCAAAATAATCGATAGTGTACAAACTTACTTGGTAACGAGCAATGGAGAGCTGTTGATAGTGTAAAACATTTGTGAGAAACGGCTCCCTCTGAAGTAAGTTAGTTTTTGAGAAACAATTTATTTCTCACTAAAATATTTTAGTTGAACTCGAGACCTCAGCTCGAATTCGAATTCAAGCACATGCAAGTACACAATTTGTGTGACAAGGGTGTTTTTTTCTTCATTCTCTCGCAACTTCGATGACCAATTGAGTTAAAATTTTCACAGGTTTGTTATTTTATGCACATGTTGAGATACAAAAAGTGAGAAGACTGGTCTTTGACGATTACCAAAAGTGTCCAATGCCTTTAATGGTATAGCAAAATCTTGAAGACAACTCCCTGGTGTGGTCATAAAAGTTTTAATGTCGTATCTCAATTTGCATGATGGCATTTTTACAGCTCTGCACTTAACGAAGATCAGTAGGCCTACAAAAGGTTCACTTAATTTAGTTTTTTGGTTGTTTGTAGTGCCTTTTGGGTAATTTTTTATACCTGCTCCCTTATGTAAAATGTGTATGTTTAACTTTAATGTTTTTTTCTCAAATTTTAACATAAATTATTTGTATTAATAATAGGCCTAATTGTATTTTTTACTCCTTGTGTATAATTATGCATACGCAATTTGGCTTTTTGGCCGCCATGTTTTCATTTTTAATAAACCAATAATAATAATAATTATAAGCAATGAATGCATATTTATAAACTAAATGTAAAGAAGAATGAGCCAGGAAATGTGCGCCGCATTTTACCGTAGGGCGTTTATTTATTTAAAGGCAGTGGACACTATTGGTTATTACTCAAAATATTTATTAGCATAAAACCTTTCTTGTGGACGAGTAATGGGGAGAGGTTGATGGTATAAAACATTGTGAGAAACGGCTCCCTCTGAAGTGCCACAGTTTTTGAGAAAGAAGTAATTTTCCACGAATTTGATTTCGAGACCTCAGGTTTAGAACTTGAGGTATCGAATCAACCATCTAAACGTACACAACTTCGCGTGACAAGGGTGTATTTTTCTTTCATTATTATCTCGCAAGTGCTATGACCGATTGAGCTCAAATTTTCACAGGTTAGTTATTTTATGCATATGTTGAGATACACCAACTGTGAAGGCTACTCTTGGACAATTACCAATAGTGTCCACTGTCTTTAACAATTATTTAACACCATATATTAATCTGAAGGTTTGATAAAAAGTTAGATAAAAAGTTGATACTTGAAAACATAAGTGTCAAATAAACGGATCGTCTTCTCAGAAATATAAGGTCCTCGTGCATTTTGAATGGATTTTGCAAAACTGCTTTTGCACATTTTGGAGCTCCTGGTAAATGGGTTTATTGATGATGAGGATTTTGCAAAGTATTTGTTTGGCAACGAGAATTTCCAAGTACAAAATAATAATTTGATTTATTGTTTCAAATTTATACAAATATGTCATGTAAGGACCTTTTGATCATTAGGTGGGCCTATTTGATAACTGATATTAATTGCCTTATTGTTCGGAACAGACGAATTGTTGTATTATTACCTTTGCTAAACTCTTGTTCTTTTAGAACAGTAAGAATGAGCACACTCTTCTTCAATGTCATACATTAATTTTTATGATCATTTCCTCGACGCGAGAATAATATAAACTCGCCAAGCTAAAATAGCATCTGTGTTTTTTTTTTAAGATACCGGACACTATTGGTAATTGTCAAAGACTAGCCTTCACAGTTGGTGTATCTCAACATATGCATAAAATAACAAACCTGTGAACATTGGAGCTCAATTGGTCGTCAAAGTTGCGAGATAGTAATGAAAGAGAAAACACCGTTGTCACACGAAGTTGTGTGCTTTCAGATGCTTGATCTCGATACCTCAAATTCTTAATCGGAGGTCTCGAAATCAAATTCGTGAGAAATTACTTCTTTCTCGAAAACTACATTACTTTAGAGGGGGCCGTTTCTCACAATGTTTTATACTATCAACCTCTCCCCATTACTCATTACCAAATAAGGTTTTTGCTGATAACTATTTTGAGTAACTACCAATAGTGTCCACTGCTTTAAATGGACATCATGGCGTGTTAAAAATAACACTGTCTGCCAACACAATTACATTTTTTTAACAACATTAAGATATTAATTTTGGGTGTTAATATTAAGGTGACAGCAACCATGATCAACAGCTTGTGCAGGGTGTATTTTTCTTTCATTAGTATCTCGCAAGTGCTATGACCGATTGAGCTCAAATTTTCACAGGTTAGTTATTTTATGCATATGTTGAGATACACCAACTGTGAAGGCTACTCTTGGACAATTACCAATAGTGTCCACTGTCTTTAACAATTATTTAACACCATATATTAATCTGAAGGTTTGATAAAAAGTTAGATAAAAAGTTGATACTTGAAAACATAAGTGTCAAATAAACGGATCGTCTTCTCAGAAATATAAGGTCCTCGTGCATTTTGAATGGATTTTGCAAAACTGCTTTTGCACATTTTGGAGCTCCTGGTAAATGGGTTTATTGATGATGAGGATTTTGCAAAGTATTTGTTTGGCAACGAGAATTTCCAAGTACAAAATAATAATTTGATTTATTGTTTCAAATTTATACAAATATGTCATGTAAGGACCTTTTGATCATTAGGTGGGCCTATTTGATAACTGATATTAATTGCCTTATTGTTCGGAACAGACGAATTGTTGTATTATTACCTTTGCTAAACTCTTGTTCTTTTAGAACAGTAAGAATGAGCACACTCTTCTTCAATGTCATACATTAATTTTTATGATCATTTCCTCGACGCGAGAATAATATAAACTCGCCAAGCTAAAATAGCATCTGTGTTTTTTTTTTAAGATACCGGACACTATTGGTAATTGTCAAAGACTAGCCTTCACAGTTGGTGTATCTCAACATATGCATAAAATAACAAACCTGTGAACATTGGAGCTCAATTGGTCGTCAAAGTTGCGAGATAGTAATGAAAGAGAAAACACCGTTGTCACACGAAGTTGTGTGCTTTCAGATGCTTGATCTCGATACCTCAAATTCTTAATCGGAGGTCTCGAAATCAAATTCGTGAGAAATTACTTCTTTCTCGAAAACTACATTACTTTAGAGGGGGCCGTTTCTCACAATGTTTTATACTATCAACCTCTCCCCATTACTCATTACCAAATAAGGTTTTTGCTGATAACTATTTTGAGTAACTACCAATAGTGTCCACTGCTTTAAATGGACATCATGGCGTGTTAAAAATAACACTGTCTGCCAACACAATTACATTTTTTTAACAACATTAAGATTATTAATTTTGGGTATTAATATTAAGGTGACAGCAACCATGATCAACAGCTTGTGCAGTGTATGCATCTACATAATTGTTGCATGGCTGAAACCTTTTGACGTTAATAGCTCTTTGAAATTGGGTTCATTTCTGCACCGTCAAAGTTAAAAACATTTATCGTCTTATCTTTACAGAGGCTGTGACTTGGCTCTTTACTTCTTTAAAAAAAAACCTCTTTTTATTCATTTTGCCATTATACAAGACACATAGATGCCATACAGATGGATATGGATAACTAGAACGCTCAATTCACAACGTGAATTATTAATGAGATTTCAATGTCATTGTTTCTGCCGGAGATGGTTGTTTACATAAACGCAATAATAGTGTAGATGAATAATTTGGTTGTATTTTATGTCCTCTATATAGTTTAAGTCCCTTCTCTTTGACGAGTGAAACATAAGTGAGTGACGGCCCACACGAACGAAATTGGCGCTTCTTGAAAACTTGATAGGAGCTCAAAGGTGTAGCAATCAAAACATTATCGCAAAATGTTCTTTTATCAGATTTTGACGAGCCCGGCCCTTCTAACCTTAATGGTCAACAAGCTTAGCGCCATAAGTCTTAGCTCGTTTGGCAATTTCAGGCTGTGTTCAATTAGCTTCCTCGGGTCGGCCCTGGTACGTTAAAGCAATCACACAACATCAGTATTGTCCAAAGGCCCACACTTCGTGTATCACAACATATATATAATATAACATACCTGTGAAAATTTAGGCTCAATCGGTCATCGGAGTCGGGAGAAATTAACGGAAAACCCACCCTTGTTTCCGCACCTTTCGCCGTGTCATGACATGTGTTTAAAATAAATTCGTTATTCTCGATATCGAGAATTGATAATTGTTTTAAAGCATTTCATGGAATAATATTTCATGGGAAGTCTTTCACCATTACCTTCGGTAAACCCTGTAAGTTATTTGTAAATATGTGAGCGTTTAACTTTTGTTCTGTTCAGAAAGTTAACAATGGCTTTGACGTCGTTGAGGGGCTCACCCGGGTCAGCCCCAGTGTGCCCTGCTTGTGGAATGGGTCACTTGGGGCCGGCCCGAGGTGCATGACGTCACCACGAGAGGGCAAGTGATCGTTCGATTAGCTCTTGTCAGGTGCTCACCCGAATGAGCGTCGCCAGATCGACCCGGGGATGCTAATCGAAAGCACCCTTGTGTTTGAACTATGATAAAGGCCTATACAGATCTGATTCTTACCTCTACTATCATGTCTTCCAGCTGATGTCCAGTTCGATTGGTGAAATCAGTCATGTCGTAGTCATCATCGATATCAAGATTTGACCAGTCAACGGCGGCCAATCTATTCTTGAATTCATCGTTGTACAAATGAGGATTGATGAGATTATGATCCTCGTCGATAATCCCTAAGGAGATAAAAAGAATAAAACAATGTTGAATTCGACGATGATTTAATGTTAACTATTTTGAACTGGCCAAGGATGTGTTGTAATGACAGATGCATTCGAAGAACTGTCGTTCCCTAGCAACCTCGCTCCCAAGCAACCTCGCCCCCAGCAGAGTCGCCCCAACAGTTCCGCCCGATGCCTCATAACTTGAGGTATGGATGGTAACAATCTCGTCCCAGACAATGCCGCCCTGGCATATAGTCGCCCCAAATAAAATATAGAGACCCTCCACAATTGAACAATCATTATAACTGTTTGATGATTTAACTTATAAATATGGATGATTCCAAAGTCAACAAATTATAAATATATAGACCAATGCATATGCGAAAGTGCTGCACGGCGCCCCGCCAGTTTGTTTGTTAATTTATTGGTTAATTTATTGATTATTATATAGCAGCGGTAAACTGCCGCAAACAGGTATCATCAAGAAATAAAAAAATAATGAAGACATGAAGAAGAAAAAATATATATACATTTAAAGAAAAAACAATAAGTAAACGATTAAATAACGACGTAAACAATTATTTTGAATACAAAAAAAAGTATACAAAGAAATGTAAATATTTCAACAAAAGGCAGTTAAAATGACTTTTCCTAAATACAAGGAGATCAAGGTAAACAACCCATATTGAACACAAAGACGATAGGGGAAAAAAAAATCTCCTTTCAAGATTATTTAGTGTGAATTTCTCCTTTAGTGTGAATTGGGTGTTTTGCTCAACAATTCAATTGCTTAAAAGTATCTTTAATAATTTAATGGCTATATGGGGAGGTGAATGAATTAAATGCTAACGGAACCATCTCATCATTGAGTCTTAAATTTGCAAGAAACGTTCGTTGGGTCCTGGAGGTTAATGACCTAACCTTCGTAATAATTGCAGTTTAATTACAATTTTAAATAATCGATAGGTGACGTCAAGAGCTCCCAAGTCATTTCAAATTATGTATTGAAATTGATTTTCTGAGTAACGCTTCAAACTATAAAGGACAATTAATTTTCTTCTGTACATTTTAGCTCTAAACTTGCCGCCAAAATGAAGTCACATGTGTATATTAAAAGTTGTTCTGCAGGGCGAGCATCACTAAAACAAAAACAAAACAATTTGAGGTTGATTGAACAGACTAGGGAGGTTAAGCTGCACGGTCCGCGTGAACGTGAACGTGACCGTGAACGTCAGAAAAATAGTGTGTCGTTCGTGTCGTTGAAATTTCACATTTTTAGCATACGTGAAGTTTATTTAATTTTTTTCACGTAAGGTACGAACGTTCGTTAATTACTTAGAGTTCATTCATGACTGTGACTATCATTTCCATACATGACTTGCTATAGGAGGTAACTATTATAGTAACATCATGAATTGAACAAGAAGAATTGACTTTAGAGAGGGATTTGAACAAACGACCTCTGGATTAACGTGCCGGCGCTCCACTAACTGAGCTATCTATAAGGTCTCCCTATAACGTCTATGTCTTGGTTATCAAATTATCTTTGGTAGCGAGATAAGAACTCAACCTTCTGGAAAAGTTAAAATTATACCAAGCCCGTTTCCAACTTATTCAGTTTTTGACAATTGCAAATGCTTAATGAACAAAGAATACCCGATTGGTTTTGAGTGGGGGAAATTCGAGCCTTTATAGTTAAAGCGCACGCGGCACCCCCAGATGTCAAGCACGGCCCCAAATATCACGCATCAAAAAAGACCAGCGCGAGCAGCTCCCGCGAAGCGCCTTCAACAACTCGTTTTAGGGCCTTGTGTTTTTCTTAACTTTTTGCCACAGATTTTGGTGGGAGAAATGTAATGCATGAGCGTGATGAGTTGTTGGCCAATAAGAAGACGCAATACCACAGATCACACGCCGCGTGCGAGCCCCCCTGAGCCCCCCCCCCCCGCCCAAAAAGGCAACACACAGAAGGTGCATATATGAATAACTAATTAGACTAGCGGGATGCCGCGCTTTGCGCGGCCACCCCGCTAGAAAGCTCTACGTAAAAATGCTGCAAGTGTAGCGTTGTGTACAGGGGAGGGTTAAAGTGGCTGGGCTGGGTCACAATACAAATCACTGTGGCAAACACCCTTCCTAAGTGAAGACGAATCTTAGTGCTTTGTGAAATCGTACACTTGTCCGTCTTTTTTCCGTTTCATGTCGATTCCATCCATATTTTCCAGTTTTGAGCGGGTCCCGATAGTGGTTCTTTCCCAGTCCCGTTTATATCCCGTTTCGTTTATTTTGTTCCCGTACAGTTTATTGTTTTCATGTCCTTTATCGTTTTCAAGTCCCTTTTCTTCCCCCACCCCTCACCAGCCCTGTTCATCCCCCCAACTCCCTGTCCCACCGTGTGCCCCTTCCCTATCCCGTCCCACATATAACCCACGCTTCCGTGCCTCCCGTCCCCGCGATCCCGTGCATTGGCATTGTTCTTTGCTTGCCACTGTTTGCCCATAACTCATATTTTTCAGTTTCGCGCGGGTCCCGTTTGTGGTTCTTTCCCGTTTCATTGGCTTGCCCCCCCCCCCCCATATCATGATAGTCCCTTTTAATTTTGTATAATCCCTACCCCAGCCCTGTTAATTTTCCTCGTCATTTCTATTTTTCAGACGTACCACTTTGCACTCCTACCTCCTATCCCCGTCCCAATTCTAACCCGTGCCTCCTTCCCGTCATCCCGCCCGTGAATGGTTCTTCCCCGTTCCCCGCGGGTTCCGCCAGTCAGGTGGTTCTCCGTTTCGTGTATTTTTCTCTGTCCTGTTTATTTTTTCCCTGTCCAATGTCATAATTAGTCCCTTTTTCTTTTTTCCCCTTTCCGTATTATTTTCCCAGCCCTTTTACTATGTTCCCTTCATAAACACGTTGCTAAAAGCGCTTCGTGGCTTCGCCGCTCGCGCTGGTCTTTTTTCGTGCGTGATACCTGGAGGTGCCGCCGCCGCGTGCGCCTTGATTAAAGGCTAGGAAAATTCTAAAATACTAAAGAGCTCACTCCAATGTTAAGTTTTATATCAGTACAAATTCTACAAAGACATACTTTCAGTCGTATACTGGCGAAAATAGAAACAAAATCATCTCTAAAGAACTCAAACATTTTGGTTATTTATTTTTTGGTGACAACAATCGAAGATCAATATTGTTTATATCGTGCCAATTTTTTTTTCCCACGTTTCTGTTTACCTAATCATGTAAATCACATTATGAATGAAGCACTGTTTTAAGTATATATATTTTATATTTCATGAATTATCACCGACTGGTTCATGATGGTTTGTTTGATAGAAAAAGGAAAAAGAACGAAGAACAAATAATTACTATCTAACAAATTCCTTGTCTATAGTTTGCTGTCAGCATTTATTTAAACTTGCACCCGAAACACATACAAACTCACCCAAATGAACTCCCACATTTTTGATATCGCGATCAGTAAGGAGTGACTCTCGATATTTGTTGGAGTTGCAGATGGTGAAAGCTGGAAATGGTAACTCGCTGGTGTAATTGATGTCCACTTTATTAACATGGCGCCATTCATAATAACGAATAAACGTAAGTGCAGCCTGCTGCATGAATAGCGTCGTGGCAGTTACGGTGGCCACTAACCATATCAAGCGGCGAAGGACCCCGCCGTCACCAGCGACGTGTTTTACGCCGTGAAGATCGGATACATCCCGGGCCCATTGTCGGAGGTAACATCGCTTGTAACAAGTCATCATCTTGTTTTCAAATCTGATCCTCCCTAAGACGTCGACAGATCCATACGTGATGTGCCCCTCTTCTTTTTGAGTTCAGTTTAAGAGTATCAAAGTATATGCAGCTCTTGTGCGGGAATAGTCAGTGAGCCCTGCCTCTAACCTTCCACTTGCTTAAAGAGTTGGTCTCAAACTTTCAACTGGCTTAATCGTGATTCAATCTATGGCTTAATTGTTATTTGGTCTCTGGCTTTTTGATGACAACTGGTACATCATGTTCTCAAATCTGATCTTTCCTGAGACGTCGACAGATCTTAGGAGTATCCTCCGTGATGTGACTGTTCTTCGCACGAGTATACAGTGTAAACATCAGAGAGCAAATCTCGACAGCGCAGTGCTTACTGACGGCATTTATAATCAGTGAGTTGGCCTCTCACCTTCAACTGGCTTAATTTTCATTTAGTCTCTGGCTTAATTGTGATACATCGTGTTCCCAAATCCGATCCTCCCTGAGGACGTCGACAGATCATACGAGTCTTCCGGGGTGTGTCCCTCTTCTTCGCACGAGTACAGTTTATAAATATCAGAGTATATCAGCTCTTGACAGCACAGTATCCATTGATAATAAGTTAGCCTACCTCTCGCCTTCCAATGGCACTATGAGTTGGTTTCTCACTTTCAACTCTCCTAATAGTGATTCGGTCTCTGGTTTTAATGCTAACAAATTGCACAACGAAACAAAACACCTCATACACATCAATTTTGTTTTGGTCAACGTGATGGATGCTCTTTCATTACACAATGTTTACGACTGATCGATTAAATGCACGGTCAGTAAGTGAAATTAATCCAAACAGATCACCCTGAACGTCGACTTGGTTGTGTCAATATTAACCATTTAGCCACTGGACCGTCCAGCCGCCTATCGATATACTGTATGTGGTAGGAGGAAACTTTGCTAGCTTGTGTTTGTAGAAAAAAAGGAACGTCAAAAGAATCCTCGATAGTCATTATTAAGCTAATGAAGCTAATGATGATGAAATAATTTAGCTCTTACCCCAACAAAACGCTCATTAGTAAACACAAAGGAAATTGTATTGATTCACCATTCATGATAATATTATCGAAAACTCACGCCTTCGCATTTAATCAGTATAATAATTGAGTCAGATAAAAGCCTTGAGAAGCTATTGTGTCCATTTTATCCTTACAAACAAATATTATTCACCATAAAAATTACCATAGCCGTTTAACGAGAGACATTCATTGTTCTCATGCGAACTTGTACTTTTATACAAATATCAAGGTTCAAATTGTGCATAAAAGTTAAGCTGTGGCTATCTTTTAAAATTTTGACTACGATTCCAGTAATTAATTGCAAGAATCTTGATAATATTAGTTTTCAGCAAACTCGGGCGGTGCAGGGACTACAGGGTTAAACTCATAACACAAAACACGACCCACTGGAGCCAATTGAACTCTGATTATTAATACTTTAAAAGGTACCCGCAGTATGGATATGAGAAAAAGCACCTGCTTTGGGTTTACCTTGAATTTCGAGTAGTCTTTTTGTAATGTTTGTTTTAAAATTAAAACAAAAACAAAATTTACACATTCCAATCCGCTTCCTGATACTATTTAATAACTTGGATACTATGCGCACGGATATCAACTTAAAACGAACGCAAAATGGTGCCCTATAATGTACACTATAATTAAAAACCCGAGACCATTAGCTAAAAGCTTTGACAAATACATCCATTAGGCCCATCTTGACCGTGCCTTTGTGTTACATGCCAGAGTTGACCGACTACGGCCATAAAAGGGAAGTGATGATGACAAAACGTTTCGCGCGATGAGAACGGGTCACATGACTCTATGGTGTTAAATGGATAGTGTAAAGTAAAACTTACTATAGAATATAAGCCAAAAATTGTAACAAGCTTATTGGTTAATTACGTGATATTTGAACTAAAGGTACACCCTTTCCCCGATGGACACTGTTGTCAACTAGGGTGTGGCCCCTGGCTACGGCAGCAGGTTATAGTGGCTTCTGACTGGCACCCCAAACAAAGATATTGACAAAATAGGGAGACCATGCATCGACCAGTTATAGCTTGGTGGTGGGAGTGTTTGACGTCACTGGTTCGACTCCCGCTTTAGGGAATTTATCTGTGTTCAACCCATAATTATTTGAGAATTATTTCATATTATACACTCCTTAAAATTGCTCACTTTTGTCCTGAACAGAGACTTTTCACTTTGAACTATAATCAAAACTACAAACCAAAGTCTACAAAACTGACAGTTTCAAACAATCATGATCTTTTAGTGAAACCGAATGATTGTATATTTCAGTAAATCCTTCGAATCATTATGCATTCTTTAATTTTGTTTCTTTTGGCTTTTGTGCGATTTTCGCCAAAAGGATATTTTTTTTTCTGGAAGAATTTTCGACACATGTTTAAAAAATGAAAAAGAAAAAAAAGTAATACTTGCAATTATTCAACCACCCTGACTTGTGTATTCATTAATTCCATGCACACTGTCGTCATGTAAATCGTTTAATTAATCATAGCGCCCTTTAGACAAAATGGAAACACGGTTCGTGGATGTATTTTATTTGAACAAACCCCTTTTGTGGCGAGTTGTGTACTAACACAATTAAAGCCATACTGACGATGCTGTCATGTTGATTTAATGTATCAATAATTTATAGTGACCATGGTGACGAACTTCTACTTTGTTGGCAACACGAGATTGATCATGTTTTACAAAAAAACTGTCATACAAAAAAAGCAGAATTAGCTTTTCCCGAAAGCGCCGCCTTAACTGCAACAAATCTATAAAGTGACAATTGTCACTGGAAATGGTTTTAAAAGTAGCTGCGTGGTATATAAGTAAACAAAGTCGGTTATAAATTAACGGAGACCTTTTTGATACTGATTCCAGGTTTGAAGGAATATCTTGCACTGGTTTTAAGTCATATCCAAATTTTCTGTTGTGATTGATAAGATAAAGTATTCATTACCCGTATATTGTTGAAGAGGCTCTCTACAAAATACCAAGCATTTAAAGGTATTATGCAATAGACGAATACAGATTGGTGCGATTCGGGTTCAGTTTCAAAACGACTGTATTGACTAATAAACTTTACCAAAGTCGCGTCAAAGTTGTTGTTAGAGTCTTGCGTTTCAATATATCACAAATCTGTGTCCTCTGAATTGGGGAAGCCATTTGTTGCATATTCCGAGTATAAACTAAGGCCGTGTCCGAAACGACGACTTCGGCTACAGCTACGTCTAGATCAGCGCGTCTACCAGTGTTGAAGAATAGGCAGACGCGCGCGATCTAGCCGTAGCTGTAGCCGAAGTCGCCGTTTCGGACACGGCCTAATATTATTTTGTGTCTGGTATTGTTGTTGGTTTACAGTTCTTGGACGATTATAATAAGGTTAAGTCCACACCGTTCTTTCTATCTTTAAGGGGAAATGCCTGTCTACTCGATGCAAAGTATATCTTAGGTGTGCTTTAACCGTTAGATAGTTTCAGTCCTATTGTAAACAGATGTAAACAATAAAACTAACGTGGGAAAATTTCATTTCAAAAGATGGTCGAGATTTTGAGATATCGCAGACAATCCGGAGCGAACACATCCACGTCCCACAATCTGAGACGTGTTATCTCTCCGATTCATATTGTTTGGGTAAACAAAAATGATATATTTTGACATAACCGCATTACTTCGAAGTGAAATGCTTATAGTGGAATTTCTTTCCATCCCTGTTTATATACCACAGAAAGGTAGTGTATGCTAGTAGTTAATATAGTCTCTCTGGAACACTTTGACCTTTGCCCTAGAAGACAAGGAGAGGTCAAACTGTTCCCAAAATAGGGTAGAAATATGGAACACTTTGCCCTTTGCCCTAGAGGACAAGGAGAGGTCAAACTGTGCCCAAAATGGGTAGAAATATGGAACACTTTGCCCTTTGCCCTAGAGAACAGTGAGAGGTTAAACTGTACCCAAAATAGGGTAGAAATATGGAACACTTTAAGTTGACCTTCCTTCAGAGAGGTTAAACTGTGCCCGAAATGGGTTAAAAACAGTTAAAATGTCTCGTTGTGGTGCAATAGTGTGTGTGTGTATTGGTATAGCAGTTGACAGGGGAATCCCCAAACAAAGAGTCGCGTGTGGGAATGACGTTGCAGTTTTACTGAACGGTTGAAGGAAATAAATCCTATTGATCCGTTGAAGATGACGTTGAAGTATTATTAGTCAGGGTTATACATTGTATAAATTCCACCCGCATAGCCCATTGACTTATAAATATTATTTTCGTTGAACTATTATAACATCATAACTTTGGTCAGTTGTACGGTCATCATGTCTGCAGGAAAACATCATCGTTCGATAGCATCTTCAAGGGTTGAGCCAATGTGTAGCGGGTTGCGTTATCTGCGTCAACGAAACCAAACAGAGGACAGTTGTCCGCGATTAGTTCATTTATCTACACGATTAACGGAAAAATACGATGACCCAACAGTCTGTCAAAAGTCATGGGAAAAAGCTTGTATTTGGGTGGGAGTGTAACGGTTTGTTTATACAAAGGGTAAATAAACCAGCAGCCACGATTACAGGTGGTGGTGCAATGTGTGACGTCATGGGAGAGAATAGCTTTTAAGAGATAATCTCCGGGACTAAGCGGGCGAGTGCGAATGGCTATGAATGAGGAAGTTAATCCTTCAATCGATATGTATTGATCAATTCTCTCGATCAACTATACGTGGGCCCTATATATTACGTCTATCATAAGATGTGTTGCAATCTACCGAACTTTGCTTATACTTAGCTGTAGGTCTAAAACAAGAGAATACTATAATGAAACACACAATCTGATGAGACGGGCGTGTTATTAAAATGAGTTGGGGTGTTTATTTAATAATTTGTGTTTATCGGAGTATATTATCTCGTGAACATCTCAGAATACAGGACTAAGTTTACTTTCCGTACATCGGAGTACCAGGCAATACAAGATGAATGCAATGCAGATCATAAAGGAGGGTGCGTGGGGGTTTTTGTTCGATACATGTGCCAACATGACGTTAGTTTTGGTTAAATTTACTGTAAATATCGAGTATCTTACTCAGTCGATGGGCAATTGGCGGTGTATGTAAGTCAGACTGTTTTACGCAATGGAACGACTGTTCCAAAATTATCCGTTAAAGTCCATGGAGTGTTAACTATTCTCCCAAAACAGATTGAAGAAGCTAAGTTATCATTATCTTGTCCAACAAATTGTAAGTTCTTACATATCCAAGCTACATGTATGTATACACACACAAAGTAGGCGTACATACAGTTACATCCAATGAACACAACTTGTTTGTCCTCAAAACATCGTTGTAGCCTGCACACATACCAAGGAAGCAGGTTCAGTACCCTAGGTTTAATGAACTATCGATCGATGCCTCCCCTTCCTGCGAGAGTTGTGACTAGAGAGTATCACTCAGATAACTTATTTGCAAGTTTTTGTAGGCCCCCTAGACATCCATGCACAACACACGTTTTATAGAATAAAAAACCATCCCTCCTATAACTCTGTGTTTTTACATATCAAGGGAACGTTCAATTCGATTCTTTTGAATCGAATATTTCGGCAAAGTGAAATCTTTGAGGTTTCATTCCCAGTTTGTTAAGATAGAAAAAACACTCACACCAATATCGTACTACCATTCATTGCATTAAACTGCTTTATTACGACAGATCGATGGGAAAACAAGTACATCCCTTCGTTTAGTGTACAAACAAATCTAACCCGTACATTTACCAGTTTAGGCCTAGATTGTTTGTTTTCCACAAGTTTATCACAAAAAGTATTAATTAACTACTTGGTCCATCAAGACTCTTTTAGTTGTGCATCATTACGATAAATAAACTCCCAAAAATCAGATGACATGCATGACGATCACACGTTTTTTGCACTTTATGTTTTTTGACGGTATCGTAGTAAGTTCATTGATCTAAGCCTCTTTCTCAATACTTCTTAACCAAGTTGCAATAATAATGCTTGTTTTCGAAGTAAAAATACATTCGAGCATTAAACAATGATTTATACACGCACACAAACGACTGAGTTGTCACAAACCTTTACCCGCAACAAGGGAACCGTAAAACAAATTAACCATTGCGTCACTCATCAAGAGTCCCCTTTTGTCCTTTTAACAAGACATATACTATTTTGTACACAAACAAGACAAGAGTTGCCAATGTTTGATGGAGCCGGCTGTTAAAATTAATACGAAAACACCTTGTTTTCACTAAATGCAGTAGGCCCCACTACTTTCTCAGACAAAATTGACTTCGCCTTCATTACGAATGAAAGACACTGTTTGTTGTTTTTTGCTAACACAAGATACATCACTAAGTTGTGTCCGGTTTAACTCAGTTGAAACTTAATCATCATCATTCACATGAGTGCTTATTAATTGTTGTAACAAAAAAAAGAGTTTGGTTCCAGCGTTTTTTTTTGTATGTGATTGTTTTATCACTTTGTTTAAATTTATATCAGTAGTTAGCTTGACGTGCTTCTGACGTTTAGTTAAGGAATAATGTGGACACATAAACAAACGCTACACATTAAACGAAACGTAAGTATAACAACAACGAACATGTACAAAGACTGCAACATAAAACAAATCAATAAACAAAAATGTGATTTAAAATTATGAATTTTCAAAAGGCATGTACACAATTTTACAGACAAAAATATTAAAGTGTAGGTTTATCGAGAAACTAAAAAAGAAACAAATGAAACAAAATCAGTAATACAACGAAAGACTATACTATAGTCAACGACATGATGAGGAATATTCAACTAAACATCACATTATCATGGTAAAACGTGTAGGTTCAGTATAAAAATCATCGATGCAGCCCAAAAACAGTTGGTTCAAAGCGCAGACACTTGCAAACCTCTCACAACTAAATACTAAAAGCTAAAAGCTGAAAACTGAAAACAAAAAAGAGTATCAAAATGCAAACCTCAAAGTAAAAGCTAAAGCAAAAATACTAAACTCAAAGCTTAAAAACTATCAAACTAACAAAGAAATTTAAGCTACAAATTCAAACTGATGCAAACAAACCTGGAAAAATACTGAACTCAAAACTTAAAAACTATAAAACTAAACAACTAAAAACTAACTACAAACTACAAACTGTACACTATCATCAATAAACTAACATAAAAAACCGCAAAGCTGCAAACTACAGAAGAAAAAAACTAAAGAAAAAAAAAACGGAAAACAAAAAACACTCAAGTCTTAAAAACTATAGCGTTTAAAGCTGTAAAAACAAACTTCAAACAACAAAAAATACGTACTGAAAACTGCAAACTACAAAGATTAATAAATAAAAACTAAAAGAAGAAGTAAAACTAAATTCAAAATTTTGAAACTGCAATCCACAAGCTGCAAACTATAAACCAAAAGAAAAAAACCCCAAAACAAAAAAACATAAAAAGTCTAAAAACTTAAGCCTACAAACTATTCCAGAAAAACAAAACATTACCAAAAACTGCAAACTACAAAAAAAAAAAAAAAAAAAAAAAAAAAACTAAAGGGAAAACGAAAACTAAACTCAAATCTTAAAAAAAAACTTACAACCTGACAAAACTTGAAAGACAAACTACAAACTAAAAAACTAAAAGAAAAACATAATGAACTCGAAACTAAAAAAAACAAAAAAAAAACAAGCAATTTAACCAGCTAAAAGCTTAAAGACTTCAAACTGCAACCTACAACTATCGTAAAACTTTGTTTACAAGTTTACTATTACAAATTTCAAGCTACAAAATAAAACTTGAAGGATAAACGAATACTAGACCTAACTCGAAACTTGAAAACTTAATAAACCATTAATAATAACATATATGCAAGTAATTGTTATCGTAATACATTAATAATAATAATAAAAAACTTAAAGAAAACAGTACTAAATTCCAAACCTGCAAACTTCAAAGCCCACTTAAAAAACAAAACAAACAAACTAATACTGCATAATATTTTAGAACATAAGATGACACTTACTAAACTGTAACTAAGCTCTAACTAAACTCTAACTTAGCAAAATGTACAACACTGTAAAGACCACAAACATCCAGATCACAAACTACACACGATAAAACAATTACACCCTCACACACCGTACATACTTACGAAAAAGTGTGTTTACCGTCTATACCATCTTTTCAGTTAAACAAAAACCCAGTTTTGTTTAAGCATGTACGTTTTCCTCTTCTTTTGTTTTCTTTGGATAATTTGTTTGGTAAAACAAAATCAACACATGTTCAATGTTTTCTATGATTTGCATCGGTTCAAATTCTTAATTTGTTTTTTCATCGACTTTGTTAAATCATTAAATGGTCCACTTTTCTTACAGCTCGTCCGGAGTTTTTGAACATATTATTTTCGGACGATTTGCCCAGCATATAAAGACATAATGATATCAAACCATTATGTACAAAATAAATGAATTCACAGTATTAATAACTGTAACTATGTAAACTGTTTCGTCGAGTTTTGTTTATTACGAACTGTCGCTTGAGGGCGCTATACTTGGCGACCGTTTTCCGATAAACGCATCAGAAACTTTATTTCTCGATAGCTTTACTGATGTAAAAGGTTATCTAAACTGCTTAAATTTGTACTGATACTGCTTAGATTTACTGATCGGCGTTTAGGGTGAGTGTTATAGAATTGTATTGTTGGCTAAGACTTTCAGTAATTTCGTAGTATTAAAGATAATTCTAACGGTTTTTCTGCTCTTGAGAAGTTGTAATATGTTACATGTACATGCATTTGATGCACGTCAAAGTTCAAAGGTTAAAGTTCGGATGTTTATAAATCCGTTTAATAAGGTTCCAAGTTACAAGTTCTGCTTATGTAAGAATTTATGAATATTCTAGAGCAAGTATCATCGAGGCCAGGATTTGTTTACTGTAAATCAGTTGGGCATGATCTTATTGATTTTAAAGGTGATTTGTTCAGGGTAAATTTAGTATACATGGCAGGTTCCTGTATTTAAAATGTTTTCCTTTTGTTTAGGGGATTACCGTTTTGATTAACTGAACTGTATGCTGTTTATCTGGACTGAACTATTGTTGCTGAACTGTTACTGATCTGCTAGTTGTATCCGGTCACAGTAGTAAGTTAATGTTTCCGTTTAAAAATCATTATGTTTCATTAATTACTTTCACTTGTTTCAGATGTCTGGACTGTAATATCTTTCTGTTTACACGTGTTAAGACTGTTTAGCAGTTTTCTGAGTTATGGTATGTGCACTCATTCATGTACTTGGATTTTGTTTGGTTTATTGCAGAATTGAATGCTGATTTATTAAAATCTTCATACATTAAAACCGGGTGCGACTCCATTCTTTAAATCCTCTGGCCTTCCATAAACTTTCGAGTACAACCAGAATAGAGCCGATGTGGTCTTGATGTTCTGAACAGTAAATTGTGCTCGTCTTCATCGCCCAATTTTCGCCCAAAGATAACGAGTGTTAGTATTATTTTGAATGAGAAGCAAGTCCACGAGTGAAAAATGAGTAAAAGTCTGAGTGATCAGGTCACGAAGTGTCGATCATGCAGTGATGGACAAGTGGTATTGTAGTGGTATTGTAGTGTTCAAGATACAACGATCATCTTGAAAGAGCCACGCAGTGATGATTAGTCTTCCTCATGGTAGTGTGAATGAGGCAAACTGTTATTGTTTGACTCATTTGGGAGGTGCGCACTCATTTGGGAGGTGCGGGAGTGATTGCAAATCACGGAGCGCCGAAAGAATGTCCACGTAGCTAGCATAAACGAGACATTGACGACTCGTTTGTAGTTTCACGAGGTGAAAATGATCGAGCCAGTCGATTCCACAACGTCTGACAAAACGTCGAGGAAGGGGGGGGGGGGGGTAGTTGAGTTCTATTAGATGCCGTGGTCTTTATTTTCCACGTACTCTCAGTGTAGGTATGATCCGTATGCGATCTTTAGAGGACAAGACGAGACATGTTGTCAGTCACATGCGTGACGTTAGGGCAAGTCCGGACGAGATATGTTACGTAAAGTGTTAAGGAGAGTTATGTAAGAGTTAGAATAGTTCCTGATCGGTTGGTTAAACATAGATGGCTGAAAAGGACTTATAAAAAGTGATCGTTTTCAATCTCTAACACTCATTCCGCAATTTTTTTAGACTACGACGCTAAGACAGAATGAAACCTCTGCTAAACGGTATCTGTCGCATTTAACCATGGCTGAAGTAGTCATACCTAATGTAGACTGTGACGGTGTGTTGACGGGAACACCTAACTCCCCGCCGTCTGTGTTCAGGCCATTTGACTGTGTGAAAACACTTACACACGAGCAAGTCAAGGCAGGATGGCGTGAATCTTTCAGCGCAAAGGAGGGAAGGTCTTACTTTTACAACGTCATTACCAGAGAGAGTGTGTGGATCATTCCTACAATCACCAAGCCTGTCCAGCGCGAGCAGAGAAGAATGGTCGATTCAACTCCGTCTGATATCCTTGCTGCAGCTGTGGACGAGTTGGTTGCCTCTCCGATCGAGAGCTATGGCACGAAGAAGTACTCCCCATCATTCAGAATGGTGATCAAAATAATCCTGACTAAAATCGTCGCCAACGAGATACTCCTTTTCACGTACTACGAGCAAACCCAACGTGCATGTGAAGGATGCGAGGAGAACTGGGCTAGTCAAGCTGAACACGAATGTTTATTTTTTGGAGTGCCTCCGGAGTGCCGACTCTACGATTATGTAGATGAACATTACGAAAAAGTGAAGGAGTCTGTTCAAGTAGATACTGTTTTAGACATTCTTTGTGTTATGATCTCTTTCCTAAGAATAACTGAATCGAGTGAGGAGGATCCAAACTCAATGATTCAAGACATCCTTAACGGATGGAAAGAGGATCCAGAGGACGTTGCTCGTCTATTTCATTCAGTTGTTTGATCGTGGAGTCAATCAGTTTGGATAAGTCATCAAAAACCGCTGAATGAAATAGACGAGCAACGTCCTCTGGATCCTCTTTCCATCCGTTAAGGATGTCTTGAATCATTGAGTTTGGATCCTCCTCACTCGATTCAGTTATTCTTAGGAAAGAGATCATAACACAAAGAATGTCTAAAACAGTATCTACTTGAACAGACTCCTTCACTTTTTCGTAATGTTCATCTACATAATCGTAGAGTCGGCACTCCGGAGGCACTCCAAAAAATAAACATTCGTGTTCAGCTTGACTAGCCCAGTTCTCCTCGCATCCTTCACATGCACGTTGGGTTTGCTCGTAGTACGTGAAAAGGAGTATCTCGTTGGCGACGATTTTAGTCAGGATTATTTTGATCACCATTCTGAATGATGGGGAGTACTTCTTCGTGCCATAGCTCTCGATCGGAGAGGCAACCAACTCGTCCACAGCTGCAGCAAGGATATCAGACGGAGTTGAATCGACCATTCTTCTCTGCTCGCGCTGGACAGGCTTGGTGATTGTAGGAATGATCCACACACTCTCTCTGGTAATGACGTTGTAAAAGTAAGACCTTCCCTCCTTTGCGCTGAAAGATTCACGCCATCCTGCCTTGACTTGCTCGTGTGTAAGTGTTTTCACACAGTCAAATGGCCTGAACACAGACGGCGGGGAGTTAGGTGTTCCCGTCAACACACCGTCACAGTCTACATTAGGTATGACTACTTCAGCCATGGTTAAATGCGACAGATACCGTTTAGCAGAGGTTTCATTCTGTCTTAGCGTCGTAGTCTAAAAAAATTGCGGAATGAGTGTTAGAGATTGAAAACGATCACTTTTTATAAGTCCTTTTCAGCCATCTATGTTTAACCAACCGATCAGGAACTATTCTAACTCTTACATAACTCTCCTTAACACTTTACGTAACATATCTCGTCCGGACTTGCCCTAACGTCACGCATGTGACTGACAACATGTCTCGTCTTGTCCTCTAAAGATCGCATACGGATCATACCTACACTGAGAGTACGTGGAAAATAAAGACCACGGCATCTAATAGAACTCAACTACCCCCCCCCCCCTTCCTCGACGTTTTGTCAGACGTTGTGGAATCGACTGGCTCGATCATTTTCACCTCGTGAAACTACAAACGAGTCGTCAATGTCTCGTTTATGCTAGCTACGTGGACATTCTTTCGGCGCTCCGTGATTTGCAATCACTCCCGCACCTCCCAAATGAGTGCGCACCTCCCAAATGAGTCAAACAATAACAGTTTGCCTCATTCACACTACCATGAGGAAGACTAATCATCACTGCGTGGCTCTTTCAAGATGATCGTTGTATCTTGAACACTACAATACCACTACAATACCACTTGTCCATCACTGCATGATCGACACTTCGTGACCTGATCACTCAGACTTTTACTCATTTTTCACTCGTGGACTTGCTTCTCATTCAAAATAATACTAACACTCGTTATCTTTGGGCGAAAATTGGGCGATGAAGACGAGCACAATTTACTGTTCAGAACATCAAGACCACATCGGCTCTATTCTGGTTGTACTCGAAAGTTTATGGAAGGCCAGAGGATTTAAAGAATGGAGTCGCACCCGGTTTTAATGTATGAAGATTTTAATAAATCAGCATTCAATTCTGCAATAAACCAAACAAAATCCAAGTACATGAATGAGTGCACATACCATAACTCAGAAAACTGCTAAACAGTCTTAACACGTGTAAACAGAAAGATATTACAGTCCAGACATCTGAAACAAGTGAAAGTAATTAATGAAACATAATGATTTTTAAACGGAAACATTAACTTACTACTGTGACCGGATACAACTAGCAGATCAGTAACAGTTCAGCAACAATAGTTCAGTCCAGATAAACAGCATACAGTTCAGTTAATCAAAACGGTAATCCCCTAAACAAAAGGAAAACATTTTAAATACAGGAACCTGCCATGTATACTAAATTTACCCTGAACAAATCACCTTTAAAATCAATAAGATCATGCCCAACTGATTTACAGTAAACAAATCCTGGCCTCGATGATACTTGCTCTAGAATATTCATAAATTCTTACATAAGCAGAACTTGTAACTTGGAACCTTATTAAACGGATTTATAAACATCCGAACTTTAACCTTTGAACTTTGACGTGCATCAAATGCATGTACATGTAACATATTACAACTTCTCAAGAGCAGAAAAACCGTTAGAATTATCTTTAATACTACGAAATTACTGAAAGTCTTAGCCAACAATACAATTCTATAACACTCACCCTAAACGCCGATCAGTAAATCTAAGCAGTATCAGTACAAATTTAAGCAGTTTAGATAACCTTTTACATCAGTAAAGCTATCGAGAAATAAAGTTTCTGATGCGTTTATCGGAAAACGGTCGCCAAGTATAGCGCCCTCAAGCGACAGTTCGTAATAAACAAAACTCGACGAAACAGTTTACATAGTTACAGTTATTAATACTGTGAATTCATTTATTTTGTACATAATGGTTTGATATCATTATGTCTTTATATGCTGGGCAAATCGTCCGAAAATAATATGTTCAAAAACTCCGGACGAGCTGTAAGAAAAGTGGACCATTTAATGATTTAACAAAGTCGATGAAAAAACAAATTAAGAATTTGAACCGATGCAAATCATAGAAAACATTGAACATGTGTTGATTTTGTTTTACCAAACAAATTATCCAAAGAAAACAAAAGAAGAGGAAAACGTACATGCTTAAACAAAACTGGGTTTTTGTTTAACTGAAAAGATGGTATAGACGGTAAACACACTTTTTCGTAAGTATGTACGGTGTGTGAGGGTGTAATTGTTTTATCGTGTGTAGTTTGTGATCTGGATGTTTGTGGTCTTTACAGTGTTGTACATTTTGCTAAGTTAGAGTTTAGTTAGAGCTTAGTTACAGTTTAGTAAGTGTCATCTTATGTTCTAAAATATTATGCAGTATTAGTTTGTTTGTTTTGTTTTTTAAGTGGGCTTTGAAGTTTGCAGGTTTGGAATTTAGTACTGTTTTCTTTAAGTTTTTTATTATTATTATTAATGTATTACGATAACAATTACTTGCATATATGTTATTATTAATGGTTTATTAAGTTTTCAAGTTTCGAGTTAGGTCTAGTATTCGTTTATCCTTCAAGTTTTATTTTGTAGCTTGAAATTTGTAATAGTAAACTTGTAAACAAAGTTTTACGATAGTTGTAGGTTGCAGTTTGAAGTCTTTAAGCTTTTAGCTGGTTAAATTGCTTGTTTTTTTTTGTTTTTTTTAGTTTCGAGTTCATTATGTTTTTCTTTTAGTTTTTTAGTTTGTAGTTTGTCTTTCAAGTTTTGTCAGGTTGTAAGTTTTTTTTTAAGATTTGAGTTAAGTTTTCGTTTTCCCTTTAGTTTTTTTTTTTTTTTTTTTTTTTTTTGTAGTTTGCAGTTTTTGGTAATGTTTTGTTTTTCTGGAATAGTTTGTAGGCTTAAGTTTTTAGACTTTTTATGTTTTTTTGTTTTGGGGTTTTTTTCTTTTGGTTTATAGTTTGCAGCTTGTGGATTGCAGTTTCAAAATTTTGAATTTAGTTTTACTTCTTCTTTTAGTTTTTATTTATTAATCTTTGTAGTTTGCAGTTTTCAGTACGTATTTTTTGTTGTTTGAAGTTTGTTTTTACAGCTTTAAACGCTATAGTTTTTAAGACTTGAGTGTTTTTTGTTTTCCGTTTTTTTTTTTCTTTAGTTTTTTTCTTCTGTAGTTTGCAGCTTTGCGGTTTTTTATGTTAGTTTATTGATGATAGTGTACAGTTTGTAGTTTGTAGTTAGTTTTTAGTTGTTTAGTTTTATAGTTTTTAAGTTTTGAGTTCAGTATTTTTCCAGGTTTGTTTGCATCAGTTTGAATTTGTAGCTTAAATTTCTTTGTTAGTTTGATAGTTTTTAAGCTTTGAGTTTAGTATTTTTGCTTTAGCTTTTACTTTGAGGTTTGCATTTTGATACTCTTTTTTGTTTTCAGTTTTCAGCTTTTAGCTTTTAGTATTTAGTTGTGAGAGGTTTGCAAGTGTCTGCGCTTTGAACCAACTGTTTTTGGGCTGCATCGATGATTTTTATACTGAACCTACACGTTTTACCATGATAATGTGATGTTTAGTTGAATATTCCTCATCATGTCGTTGACTATAGTATAGTCTTTCGTTGTATTACTGATTTTGTTTCATTTGTTTCTTTTTTAGTTTCTCGATAAACCTACACTTTAATATTTTTGTCTGTAAAATTGTGTACATGCCTTTTGAAAATTCATAATTTTAAATCACATTTTTGTTTATTGATTTGTTTTATGTTGCAGTCTTTGTACATGTTCGTTGTTGTTATACTTACGTTTCGTTTAATGTGTAGCGTTTGTTTATGTGTCCACATTATTCCTTAACTAAACGTCAGAAGCACGTCAAGCTAACTACTGATATAAATTTAAACAAAGTGATAAAACAATCACATACAAAAAAAAACGCTGGAACCAAACTCTTTTTTTTGTTACAACAATTAATAAGCACTCATGTGAATGATGATGATTAAGTTTCAACTGAGTTAAACCGGACACAACTTAGTGATGTATCTTGTGTTAGCAAAAAACAACAAACAGTGTCTTTCATTCGTAATGAAGGCGAAGTCAATTTTGTCTGAGAAAGTAGTGGGGCCTACTGCATTTAGTGAAAACAAGGTGTTTTCGTATTAATTTTAACAGCCGGCTCCATCAAACATTGGCAACTCTTGTCTTGTTTGTGTACAAAATAGTATATGTCTTGTTAAAAGGACAAAAGGGGACTCTTGATGAGTGACGCAATGGTTAATTTGTTTTACGGTTCCCTTGTTGCGGGTAAAGGTTTGTGACAACTCAGTCGTTTGTGTGCGTGTATAAATCATTGTTTAATGCTCGAATGTATTTTTACTTCGAAAACAAGCATTATTATTGCAACTTGGTTAAGAAGTATTGAGAAAGAGGCTTAGATCAATGAACTTACTACGATACCGTCAAAAAACATAAAGTGCAAAAAACGTGTGATCGTCATGCATGTCATCTGATTTTTGGGAGTTTATTTATCGTAATGATGCACAACTAAAAGAGTCTTGATGGACCAAGTAGTTAATTAATACTTTTTGTGATAAACTTGTGGAAAACAAACAATCTAGGCCTAAACTGGTAAATGTACGGGTTAGATTTGTTTGTACACTAAACGAAGGGATGTACTTGTTTTCCCATCGATCTGTCGTAATAAAGCAGTTTAATGCAATGAATGGTAGTACGATATTGGTGTGAGTGTTTTTTCTATCTTAACAAACTGGGAATGAAACCTCAAAGATTTCACTTTGCCGAAATATTCGATTCAAAAGAATCGAATTGAACGTTCCCTTGATATGTAAAAACACAGAGTTATAGGAGGGATGGTTTTTTATTCTATAAAACGTGTGTTGTGCATGGATGTCTAGGGGGCCTACAAAAACTTGCAAATAAGTTATCTGAGTGATACTCTCTAGTCACAACTCTCGCAGGAAGGGGAGGCATCGATCGATAGTTCATTAAACCTAGGGTACTGAACCTGCTTCCTTGGTATGTGTGCAGGCTACAACGATGTTTTGAGGACAAACAAGTTGTGTTCATTGGATGTAACTGTATGTACGCCTACTTTGTGTGTGTATACATACATGTAGCTTGGATATGTAAGAACTTACAATTTGTTGGACAAGATAATGATAACTTAGCTTCTTCAATCTGTTTTGGGAGAATAGTTAACACTCCATGGACTTTAACGGATAATTTTGGAACAGTCGTTCCATTGCGTAAAACAGTCTGACTTACATACACCGCCAATTGCCCATCGACTGAGTAAGATACTCGATATTTACAGTAAATTTAACCAAAACTAACGTCATGTTGGCACATGTATCGAACAAAAACCCCCACGCACCCTCCTTTATGATCTGCATTGCATTCATCTTGTATTGCCTGGTACTCCGATGTACGGAAAGTAAACTTAGTCCTGTATTCTGAGATGTTCACGAGATAATATACTCCGATAAACACAAATTATTAAATAAACACCCCAACTCATTTTAATAACACGCCCGTCTCATCAGATTGTGTGTTTCATTATAGTATTCTCTTGTTTTAGACCTACAGCTAA
Source organism: Asterias rubens (assembly GCF_902459465.1). Classification (NCBI taxonomy): domain Eukaryota; kingdom Metazoa; phylum Echinodermata; class Asteroidea; order Forcipulatida; family Asteriidae; genus Asterias; species Asterias rubens. The sequence continues at coordinate 15,267,464 of NC_047063.1, read as the reverse complement.
GTATAAGCAAAGTTCGGTAGATTGCAACACATCTTATGATAGACGTAATATATAGGGCCCACGTATAGTTGATCGAGAGAATTGATCAATACATATCGATTGAAGGATTAACTTCCTCATTCATAGCCATTCGCACTCGCCCGCTTAGTCCCGGAGATTATCTCTTAAAAGCTATTCTCTCCCATGACGTCACACATTGCACCACCACCTGTAATCGTGGCTGCTGGTTTATTTACCCTTTGTATAAACAAACCGTTACACTCCCACCCAAATACAAGCTTTTTCCCATGACTTTTGACAGACTGTTGGGTCATCGTATTTTTCCGTTAATCGTGTAGATAAATGAACTAATCGCGGACAACTGTCCTCTGTTTGGTTTCGTTGACGCAGATAACGCAACCCGCTACACATTGGCTCAACCCTTGAAGATGCTATCGAACGATGATGTTTTCCTGCAGACATGATGACCGTACAACTGACCAAAGTTATGATGTTATAATAGTTCAACGAAAATAATATTTATAAGTCAATGGGCTATGCGGGTGGAATTTATACAATGTATAACCCTGACTAATAATACTTCAACGTCATCTTCAACGGATCAATAGGATTTATTTCCTTCAACCGTTCAGTAAAACTGCAACGTCATTCCCACACGCGACTCTTTGTTTGGGGATTCCCCTGTCAACTGCTATACCAATACACACACACACTATTGCACCACAACGAGACATTTTAACTGTTTTTAACCCATTTCGGGCACAGTTTAACCTCTCTGAAGGAAGGTCAACTTAAAGTGTTCCATATTTCTACCCTATTTTGGGTACAGTTTAACCTCTCACTGTTCTCTAGGGCAAAGGGCAAAGTGTTCCATATTTCTACCCATTTTGGGCACAGTTTGACCTCTCCTTGTCCTCTAGGGCAAAGGGCAAAGTGTTCCATATTTCTACCCTATTTTGGGAACAGTTTGACCTCTCCTTGTCTTCTAGGGCAAAGGTCAAAGTGTTCCAGAGAGACTATATTAACTACTTATGCTTCTTATAAAAGATTTGTAGTGTCATTAGAATGACCACATTCGTTCAATAATGAGAACAACACTTTAGTTTGCGAAACTATAGTTTTTCCCGGTCAATTTAGGCAAATGAGCAGCCAATTTAACCACCAAGCTATTCTATTTCGCGCGAAATCGAATGCTACCGCAAAGGGTAATTCGATTTCATTTTATGATTAGTCAAATGTAATGTTGCGTCATTCGATTTAACAAAATAATCATTCAATTTAAAAAGTCATCAAAGCAGCATTCAAATTCGCAGAGGCTTCTTGAGGAGTGTTTGTCACGAAAAAGAATGTCGATACGCTAAATTGAACAGAGTGCTAAAGGAATTTGACTCGACTCAAAACGAAATTGAATGGCCGAATTCTGAATTTGAAACAACAGTAACAACTGGAGAGGCAAAACAGCTTTAATTGGAACGCATGAAAAAGATATTGGATGCTCATTTACTGAATTTGACCGAGAAAATCTATATTAAATAGTGCGTTTACAAAATAGTCTTGATTTATTTGATCATACAATCAGCCTAAATGCACGAAAACGTTCGGTAAAAAATACAAATAAAATACAATTAATCAAATAAACCAATCAATAACTGAGTTACTAAAAAGAGGTGGAGTCTCTATAGAAATATTTTGATTTTGAGATCCCATGACCTGGAACTTACCCAAATGAGTTCCAGTATTTTTGAGGTCGAGTGGTGATATGGCAAACTCGCGGTATTTGTTGAAGTTACACACCGTGAACGCCGGGAAATCGAGCCGAGTAGTATGATTAACATCAACCCTCACGATGTAGTTCCAGTTGAAATATGAAATTAACGTGAGAGTAACCTGGATAAGGAACATTGTGGTAGCAGCTAGGGTAGCCACAGACCATATCATACGGCGTACGATTCCACCGTCGCCCGCTGCGTGTTTCACTCCGTGGATATCGGTCACTTTCTGCGCCCAGTGCCGAAAGTAACAGCGTTTGTAACAATAATTCATCTTTGGGGTTTTTCACCTTTGTTTATCATAGAGAGAATCTCAGTGTGATCGGCAAGTCCGAGGTTGCTGAAGGCTGGGGCAAAGGTGCGGTGTTGACTGTTAACGATGGTCAGTTTCCCAAGAAGTAATAGATGTCTTGGCGGTTTCGTGTTTGGTTATGCCATCTCCATGGTTATGCATGGTTATGTCGTCGCTAATTGCATGAAAGGCTTTGAAGTCGATGGTTGCATCATGGAGGAAGACAATTAGCATCATGCAGCACAGAGGAAGGACCAGCAGAAACACGTCGAATAATTAACGCTAATGAAAAATAATGGTTGTTTGTCCACCCCGCACTGTCAATATCAAACATCCGAGGGGTAAGCACAGCAAAGATAAACCACTATATACACGTCACCCCATACAAGGTTAAAAATGGAAAAACCAAGGCCAGAGATTGACAATCAAAGTTACCGCCCCAAATCAATGTGGGCCCAAGTTCATGAAGCTTGTAAGCACAAAAACTAACTAAGTACAGAAAAGAACAGATACCACGCCCGGCCCTTCAGATCACGTTCGACAGCAGGGGCAACAGCAGATTTGCTGCGAAACCAGATGCATTCCCTTTCTAAACATGTAGCGGATCAAGGACGGATCCGGGGGGGGGGGCCTTATAATTATGATTGCACCACAGAGCATCTAGAACGCAAATTTTTGCGTACCCCACGCCGTAAAGTATTATTTCCCTCAAAATGTCCCTCATTCTTTTATTATGAATGTTCATAATAAGGAACAAGATTTAGCCCTTAAAAAACACTGATTTTATACACCCGATACAAAAATGTCTCTCCACTATTTTTGGAAATAAAAAACATCCTCCCCTTCGTAAAATGTCAGATTTTGACGGTTGGATTTTGCAAAGTCCTAAGGACTAGTTAAAGACCTACTATAGCTTAGACCAGGGCCCCATAGAGCTGCTCATAAGCAACAAACAATATACGTTTTTGCTAAGTATTATTGGTCAGGACACCAGTCACAAATCGTACATGCAGCATGTTATCATGGAGCTAACCTTATACATAAGCATAAGTTGTTTGTGCTTAGTAGCGGTTTTTTGCGCTTAAAGGAACACGTTGCCTTGGATCGGTCGAGTTGGTCTTTGAAAAGCGTTTGTAACCGTTTTTTATAAAATGCATATGGGTAGGAAGAAGTTGTAATAGTGGAATACAATGATCCACACAAACATGCCTCAAAATTGCACGATTTTCCTTTTACCTCGTCGACTAAAACGGTCGGCCATGGGAGTCAAATTTTTGACTCCCATAAATGGCCGACCGAGTAAGTTCGCACAGTAAAAGGAAAACCACGCAATTTCGAGGCAAACTTGTTTGAATAATTGTATTCTACTTTAAAAACATCTTTCCAACCATATGCATTTTACAAAAAAAGGGTTACGAACGCTTTTTCAAACCAACTCGTCCGATCCAAGGCAACGTGTTCCTAAGCGGCTCTATGAAATTGGGCCCAGATTGGCTTCGTGCTTTCCAATGTTAGGATTGCCAGTCCACTACCTCATTGTTAAGATATCATCCCACCCCGCCAAGGAATGTCAGCACGACACTGAACTTCTCTGTATATTGACTTGTGAAGAATTTGGTCTGCGGTAACACCGTGTGTAAACTTGTCAGGTCTTGCTTTACAACCGCGGAGTAGATTTTCGGTTCTGAAAACTATATACTACTTAAGGCGAAAAGTAGAAAATCCGCCGAGAGTACTGCTTTTATAGCTTTGGCGAATCGAATCAACGTTTCGACTAGCTTGCTCCAGTCATCGTCAGTAGATTTACTTGCAGACATTTCATTATACGTATTTGTTTCACCATCAGTATAAATAGGCCAGACATGAAAGCTTTTACTTCCTGTAGTAGGGACCTAATGTCTTCAAAGTTTCCTGAAATATTAATTTTACCTGAAAGATATTCTCTAAATTATGTCATTTTAATAATCTTTTTAAAATGTTGTATCATAACTGCAATTCGGTTTTTATGCTGCGATGGCTATTGTCAATAAACCTTTTATCTATCTATATCTATATATGATATGTAAATTGTAACTTTATTCTTGTTTTCTATTGTTGCTATATGCCTTTCTTACACAGAGAAGACAAATTTTAATGTTTTTTTTATCATGACAAAAAATATTGTTAATCTTTAATCTTTTAATTATGAGATTAAAAATGACCAGGGTAAAATACTCATATAAGCCATATGTGATCTTTCCAATGTGTTTAAATTGTAAAAGGATATTTCCATTTCCATTTTCCAGGCACATCATTTCTTTGTTTAACACTCAGTTCAGAATATCGTAATGGCATTGCAAGACGGCGGAAAAGGGGATTGTTTAAATGCACAAGTAAAACCTTAGAAGAAGAAAAGAAAAACCAATTACAACCAAAAGTGAATAAAAAACAAACATTAAAAGACTCACCAAGATGAGTTCCAACATTCTTGATGTCATGTTCAGTTATAGCTGCCTCACGATACTTGTTGAAATTGCAGACGGTAAATGCCGGGAAACTTATCTCGCTTTTTGACTCCACGTCTGTTTTCGTAACGTGGTTGGACTCAGCGAAGGAAATTAAGGAAAGTATAGCCAGATAGAGGAAGTACCCAAAGGCACTGAGGGTAGCTAGAGTCCATATTAAACGGCGTATGTTCCCACCGTCGCCCGCAATGTGCTTCAACCCGTGTATATCAGCTGTATCACGGGCCCATTCCTTCAGATAACAACGTTTGTAACATCCCATGATCAAAATGGAAACTTCTCTCGTCTGTTTTCCCCCTGAAGATACCCTTCCTCCTCCACCAAGTTGTCCACTTGTTAATGAATTCAGTGGGGCTGCCTTTGCTCTATGGCGGGGGAGTAACTAACTTGTTAGGCTTCTTTGTTGCTCTTTGTGTCTCAACGATTGGAGGTACATGTACATAACCCCTGTGTTCATCATGGTATAACAGTCGAAACATCGATAGTGATCGATTGTGGGGAGGATTAGTGAAGTTAATAAGCTCATAATAGTCTGAGCTAGGTTACCGTTATAAATATAATCATAACTTTACAGAAACAGAAAACATCAGAGATGAACAGCAACATCAAACCAAAATGTCACCTAGGATAGGAACTTAAGCAAATTCCTTATTTTGTCAAGGTGGATAATATGTATTGTAGTAACCTGTTCAACCATGGAGACAACCCACCAAAGAAGCGATAAGCAATAAAACAAAGTCATCTCCGTTATAACCTTTATACCCGCTGAGCATGCGTGGTGTATTGCGACTAAGCCAGTACAAAAGATAAACCTTTCTGCAAACTTGAAATGTTGAAACAAGGATATAACATTTGTCATGTTTGCAAACAAAGTACCTATTTCTAAAGCATTTTACGAATTGGAAAATTAGAAAGCCTTTTTTCAGAGGCTCACAAACAGGTTTATTTGAAATAGTTTTGTAACTATATCGAACGTCTGCTTTTCAGATTCCGATAAGGCCAAATAAAAAATAAAAACAGTCGATCGTCCCCTCCCTGATCCTTTTTTGAGGCCGCATCCTTTTTTTTAAAGCTACTTTTTATTTTGTATATTTTTTTCAAAAAGAAAAACTGTCAGTGTATTTTCATTAAACTTTTAAATCTTTTAAAGGCAGTGGACACTATATTAGTAATTGTCAAAGACTAGCCTTCACAGTTGGTGTATCTCAACATATGCATAACACAACAAACCTGTGAAAATTTGAGCTCAATCGGTCATCGAACTTGCGAGATAATAATGAAAGAAAAAAACACCCTTGTCACACGAAGTTGTGTGCGTTTAGATGGTTGATTTCTAAATCTGAGGTCTCGAAATCAAATTCGTAGCAAATTGCTTCTTTCTCGAATACTATGGCACTTCAGAGGGAGCTGTTTCTCACAATGTTGTATACCATTAACCTCTCCCCACTACCCATTACCCTCGTCACCAAGAAAGGTTTTATGCTAATAATTATTTTGAGTAATTACCAATAGTGTCCACTGCCTTTAAGAACTTGTAAACATAAAGTAAGTACAGACTTTAAACTAAAGAATTGGTTGCTAGTTTGAATGAAAACACTTGGCGGCCACCTTTGAAAGAATAGAAAATTGAAAATAAAAAGGCTCTCATCCTCCTTTTTTTTGAAAAAAAAAAACAGTTGATCAATTGGTATTTTTGTTTACTTAGCGTAAGAACTCCTCGTCTACCTGCCTTCAGGCGTTTACGGACTCCTAGACGCAACTGACGTCGTTATGTATTGTGAATAGCCATTACTTTGATTTGAATGAGGTTTACTCGAAACCTCATTCAAATCAAAGTAGTGGATATTCACATTAAATAATTTGATAATCTTTCATGCTGAACAATTTTCTATAACTAAAATGGGTTCCATATAAGACAAATAACTGCACATCAGTATACCAGTAGCCATTTTCTAGTCGTTGTAGTAGTAGCAGCTTATGAAACCAAGCTTTTATTGGAAGTCATCCCTTCAACTTCAGTGGTTCATTTATTATTATTTAAGATTTGTTTTATATCTTTCTGGTTATGCAGCCTTAAATGTCTCTCATCCCGTTACCTTTTACCCGCAGGCTTGAACAAACCCGTCAGAAGACCCCCCCCCCCCGAGAAAAACACAAAAAAAAAAAAAATAACAACCCCAAACAACTTGGTGGGAAGAAAAATGCCAAGTGGTGAACCCCAACTCAATGGAACCCTTAACACTTAATGAAGTCCAAAGCGGGATTCGAACCGGAGATCCACACCAGAAACCATTATCCTGGTCCCGCGATTTGGGAGATGTCGAATCAAGTCGTAAATGGTTTAAACCGGGCCCAAAGAATCGATTGCCATTATACGTTTACAAGCAACCACGCCCGGGGCGCTTACGTTATTACCGAGTACTAAATAATTCACGGTTACATAAATCAATAATGCTGGCTGGGTGTACCTTTAGATGGTCAGTGCATCGAGAAAAACCAGCAGATTTCGGAAAGAAATATGTATCTTTTCTTGTAGTTTTAAAAACTGTTTTGGCAATTTATTTTAACGATCACAACGTTTTTCTTGAATGGGATTGAATTAACCTCAACAAAAATAGACGGAAAACCTTTTTTGGGGGAATTTTCTGTGTTAACTTCTACAAACTTGTAGCCCTTGATAAGCTTCCTCAGTGTTTTACAGGATCAGAAATAGATTGATAGGAAAGGATTGATCTCAAAAACAGTTCAGGTTTTTATGAGGTGAAGGAAGTTTTCAATTTGCGATTCGGAGAGTTGAAACAACTTTCAGGCAATTCAACAAGACAAACAATCCGTAAAGTTAAAATATCTTACGATTTAAATTTATTGTAAAACCCGCTGGTAATATCTGCTAGGTTTATGAACTCTCACTTGCTTCATTATAGTCAATGAAATAAACTATTTTACAAGCATTGGCACTTATCTAGTAATATTTCAGAAAATATGAATAGTTTAAATCAACAAAATCTAGTTTAATGACAAAATTAAAAATATCTTTTCAGAAGATAAACTTAAATCAATACTCATAGTAAAGGCATACCTCGTAAATGTACCTTCAAAGTTACATAACTCGTTCTCATTTATATTTGCATAAAACTTTTATATTAACAGTACAAACGTTTTAAAGCTTTCCTAAAACTTTAACTGAAAAATATGTAAAAGAAAATAAACCATTCTAAATGATAGATGCATGGTTAGATGATTGCAAAAACAACTATTGGTTGATAACAAAGTAACATTATTTTAGTATTTTTTGTGTTGTTTATAAAGAAAGCAATTACTATATATCACAATATTTGTTAATATAATAAATTGTATGAATACAGAGCGTTTAAAATGTTTCTATATACATAATGCATAAAATTACTGATCTGTCAAAATTTGGACTGAACTGGTCATCGAAATTGAATTGAATCGAAGGGAATAATGAGAAAAGCTTGTTGCACAAGTTAGTGTGTTTATAAGGTTTCAGGCCTGAAGTCTTCTAAAACTTGAGTGAGAAATTACCTCTTTCTCAAAAACTATGTTACTTCAGAGGAAGGCGTTTCCTCACAATGTTTTACACTATCAACAGCTCTCCGTTTCTCATATTACCAAGGAAGTTTAATGCTAACAGTTACGTCAAGTAGTTATCAATAGTGTCCAGAGAATCGAGCAGAATATTTTAATAAGTAAATTCCCTTATTAAAGACCTGCTTGAATGAAAATTTCAAGTCGTGAACTTTGTTGAATTTCACTTTAAAATGTTTTTAATGAATTAGGGAATCGAGTCATATGATTATTAATAGATTTCAATTGTGTAAAAAACAATAATTATGAATGCCCTTATCCAGCGCTTTTCTGAGAGATTTGCGAAAAGGTCCGTTACGTAATCACTCTCAAAACATAGTTGGGAGCTCCAATTTGTATAGCCTCTTTGTTGCAGCGTGGATGCAAAGCAAACTCCCACAAATGACGTCAGTGGCATTGTCCTTTGACGCGCGCCTTCAACGACAGAAGTGTTTTTAGTTTTTCAAAACCTTTAGGTTGGGGCCTGATTTTTTAGTCAATAATTAGGAAAATTCAGAAGTGTACATATATCAAAATTACATTTAAATGGTGAACAAGTGCATTACAAACAAGTTAAAGTACCATTTCCGTTGAAATAATTCCGCTCAGGTGGCTGTTTAAAGCCAAATGACACTTTTGGTAAACAGTATTGTCCAAAGGTCCAAAGGTCGTGTATCACAACTTATATATAAAATAACAAACCTGTGAAAATTTAGGCTCAATTGGTCATCGGGAGAAAATAAAGGGAAAACTCACCCTTGGTTCCGCACGTTTCGCCGTGTCGTGACATGTGTTTAAAATAAATCAGTGATTCTCGATATCGAGAATTGATAAATGTTTTAATGTTTTCTCAAAAAGTAAAGCATTTCATGGAATACTTCTTTCTGTAAACTCTGTAAGTTATTCGTAAATCTGTGAACTTTTTTTTTTTCCTGTTCCGAAAGTGTCGAAAGGCTTTAAGCAAAAAATGAGTGTGGTACCAGTCATAGCATAGGTAACTGGGTGGTATTTCAGCTGGTAGCCTATTTTTTGTCTAAAGCAAGAGTTTTCTGTGAAATTGGGCCCTGTCGATAACAAGATTTACATCTTCAAATCAAAGGTGTATTATTTGCTATAATCCCTAGCTAATCAGCAGTTAACAGTGGCTTCTGACACCCCCGCAATAAAATATATTGACAAATCAGGGATTAATTTTTCCTTCAAAAGTAATTTTGAAGTTCTTTTGTTCAAAAAAACTTAAACTCCAGCAGGTAGCGAATTCGGTTCTGACTCTCTTTATACACGAGATACTCACTCTGTGAGAAGCTGCTGCTGTTGTATTTGGGTTGTCCAACTGGCTTACCCTGTGGCACAAACACCTTCTTACCATCCAGCATTAGGTGGGCATCAACTTTAGGATCTGAGGAGAAAACAAAAAAGAAGTCATGTATTGGGTGTGGTCGGGTTGGCGTAGAGGTATCTTTCATTAGGGACTTTTCGTTTTCGACGACGGATGGTTCTGCGACGGTTGTTCAGCTAAACGTTGTCGTTTTCAGCACAACGAAGATTCATCCCAAGTACTGTCATAGAAATTGAGGGACGACCGTCCTCAAAGCCGACGCATGCGCAGATGACGCCAAATGTCATCTTTACCGTCGCAGAACCATCCGTCGTCGAAAACGAAAAGTCCCTATTGCCTTCTACCTCTAGGACCTCAGTTTGTATCACACTGGGACACCATTTGGATAGGGTTTTCAGCCCCGGCCTGATTGCGCGGGTTTTCCCTGTAAATAATTATATGGGGATTTCATCCAAAATATGAAACTGAAACTTTCTTTACATCAGTTTTTTTTTGCTGGTATGGTGGACGCGATAGGAGCGTACTGTTTGATTTGGGTGTATACAGACAAATCTACCCAAACCTTATCCTTGTAGCGTTGTGTCCTCCATATCTCAAAAAGGCTTATGGTCTTCTCTCCAAGAAGAGAAGATCTATCTTATTATTTTAATGTCTTAGTGTATTTTTATGTTCAACAGAATTGTACAAATCAGAGTCAACATTTAAACATCATTTCTTCTATCAAAAATATTACACAGCGACCATTACGCAATTGAAAAAACACAAGACCGTCAAATTTGTCAGGTCATGAGTTTACTGACTGAAAGTAAAAATTATTGGCCTCTGGCCTGCGCTTCAGTGACAAATATGAGTCCTTCATGGTTCCTTACCTGGTTCCGTCCGACCTTTAGCAATGACGCAATCGTATCCAGAAGGAGCTTTCCTGAGACTACTATCATCCATGGTAATGTGATGCTCCTTACCAAGAGCTACTTCATTCAGGAACATAATACCAGTGCCACTGTGTGTACTCGATACTGAAAATAAACAATATAGATTGGCAGTGTGAGCACCAGACATCATTGGCGACCGTCATCAAACAGTTGTTTTTTAGAGTTTGGTGTATAGCTTTTGTGAAGGGTAATTAGAACATTAAATTTAAAGTGATTATTATTTTTACAATTAATAAAAATAAAAACCTACCTAAAAAAACAAAATAAAGTCACAAAAACATACACTTTCACATTTACCTCCGACTCAAACTACTTTGTTTTCAAATCAAATGGTCCCTTTCATGCTAACCTACATAATTAAACAGCTACGTGAGCGGAATGTTTTTTAACAGAAATGCTATTTAAGCTTGTTTATAATTAGTTTATTCACCATTTAAATGTAATTTTGATATGTGTACAATGTACTTATTGATTAAAAAATCAGGCCCCAACCTCAAGGTTTTTAAAAACTAAAAACACTTCTGCCGTTGATGGCGCATGTCAAAATGACAATGCTTTGACGTCATGTCTGGGAGTTTGCTTTGTTATACCTCCCCGCTGCAACAAAGCGGCTATACAAATTGGAGCCGCTTTGTTGCAGGGGAGGTATAACAAAGCAAACTCCCAGACATGACGTCAAAGCATTGTCATTTTGACAAATTGGAGCTCCCATGACGTAACATGAGTGATTACGTAACAGAGCTTTTTCGCAAATCTTTAAGAAAAAAGCTGGATGAGGGTATTCGAAATGATTGTTTTTTTACACAATTAAAATCTTTTTTTAGTTATATGACTCTATTTCCTGATTGATTGAAAATATTTTAAATAAAATTAGCGAAATTCCTGACTTTACATTTTCGTTCAAGCAGGTCTTTAAAGATAAAGTTAACTGTGTACTGTCTCTTCATTTTTGGGGGAATATGTTCCAAAGCTGTTCAATTTTAAAATGACAGTCGCAGAGAATAAATGGATATTATAAACAATCTTTACACTAACAAATTGGCAAAGAGCAATGAATGTTTGGTTTCATTTCGTGTAAACACTAAGATAATTCAGTTATACAGTCTTTGTTGTTTGTGTTTTTGTAGTTTCTGGCTATTTCTTTTTGCAGAATTTGTATTTTCTATTAAAAAAAAAAAATAAATGTTAAGACAGAGTTGGATGCACTCTCACCATATCCTGCTGATTTGCCATGCTCAGAGGCAAAGTAGATCCCACGGCCAACACGACCACCAGAATGGGGCATGATACGTAGACCAGTCTTCAAAATGGCTGCCACTACGGCTACATTGGTGCCATGCCACAGCAGACGACGGTTACCAATTTCGTCATGCTCCGCATATCGCTCACTCTGTAATAAATGGGTCAAACAAATACATAAAGTAATCTCTTCATTGCTATACTGCCGTACAAAATTTCATTGCCTATCGCTCGTTTGACTGGATTTCAAAGTTGCCTTAATTCCATGGTGTCAAAATATTATATATTCGATGTATTTTTGTATAAATGGTACATTTTTTAGTGTGTATTTTTATATAACATATTTTTAGACACGCAAAACCAAAACGCATTTCACTGTACTACTATATTTACAAGTGACAATAAAACATGAATAATTAACATTATGTGGCCTTTTGTTTTTACCCTAGCAGAGTTTTTCTGGAAAACTAAATGACAACATAAAGAGCAAGACTCTGCTACGAAAGAAACAACAGACCACTATTTAATATTTGCATCTTTACCATAGGTTCTTTTGGTTGGTAAGCAGTTTGCAACAGCTAATTCTATTTCTACTTAAAATTTCCTGGTCCAAAAAGTTTTCTTATTTGTCCACGTCTTTTTAAAGCAATACAGTCCTTCCATCCTTTTGCTAAAAAATTCACTCATCTTGTTCTTAGTCACAACATCTTCTATCTAAAAACAACAATCAAAGGTCATAAGAAAGGCCTTAAAGTTGCCATGTCCAGCATTTGTGGTAGGTCTCTGACTTCCATGTCATCAAAACAACATTGAGAAATAGCAACTATCACAAATCTGCAAAAAATCTGCTTTGACTCATCTGAATCTAAATTAATATAGTCGGCAAAGGATCCAAATGGAGAGAAGACAATGAATCACCAGTTTTAGATGTGAGAATAAAACCCCTAGAAGGAAACCCACCCAGTCAGGTAGGGATTGAAAACCCCAATCCACATGCAAGGCCCCGGTCTGTACTCATCCACAGAGCTGAAAGGCAGGGCCTAAAACCACTGAGCCAATCTGACTGCCCTGACTCATGGTAACTTGACTTGCAGGAAAAAAGACTTGGTTTTAAATTTGACAACTGGCTGGTTATTTGATAAAAAATGGTTAGATATTGGTTTGAATAATATTACCTCTCCATGTCTGGACACAGTCCATACATTAAGTAACTTCTCCTTGCGCCAGCTGTTCTTAGTATTCTCTATGTAGGTGGAAATAATCTATAGAAGAAAAATTTTAAAAATCATCAATAATCACCAAAGATACTGCTGGTAATACCTTCAAATTATTTTTTAAAAGAATACATTTTTTTTTAAAGGCAAAGTATACAATATTTGGTTTTTGAAACGGTTGGGTTCTTTTAATCCTATACAAATATTGATGTCTTACTCACAAAACTGTTATTTCAAAATGTGGTCACGAGAAATATTGCAGAGAATCTTGAGCGATTATGTCCAAGCAGAAGAAATAATCCGTAAATCGAATACACAATCTAAGAGACATCATCAGTGTCAGAAATCTTAAAGGAGATCAATTCCTATATTTTCATTTTTCAATACACTCAACATGTTTTAGGGGTTTGGCTTCAACCCTATGATTTTTTCCCCCTCCACCCCTCCCCAGTATAAACCTCTGATTGATGGTCTACCTTGTGCTCTTTAGACTTGGCATCCACATGTTCCAGCTTGCATTTCAGAAGGTCATAGTTCACATCCAGAGGATTTGGTGCAACATCAGCCTGGGATTGAGACTGTAATGGTGAATAAAACCATTCAACAGAGTTATAATAAGGTCAGACAAAAAAAAAAAATGGAGATTACTTTTGAACACCGTATACATGTACTTTCATCTCCATCTTCAATTTCAAAAACTTAATTATCAGGAAGTTTCTGACCACTAGCCAAGCATAAATAAAAAAGCGTAACTTAAAATATAAACAGACATAGTGGTGGTGGTTCAAAAATGTCATGGAGCTAATAAATGCAAGATTATAATCATGAAAGCACCTCGATTCATTGGGTTTAAAACTCACCATTGTCTCGTCTTGTTCCCTCTTAATATCCTGGGCAATAACTATATCACCCAGTACCTGAATAAACAAACAGAAATAGATGGGTTAAGACCAATTAAGAACTCACTCTGCGGCAGAGAATTTAATGAGCAGAAGTCTCTTTGACCCACTTAGCAAGAGTAGTAGTGATACCTTCTGCCCGGGCAGCAGTTAATAAGCAGGGCACAGGAAATTGCCCTAACATCACAAGGCTGCATGGCCACTTTAAGATGAGGGCTATATTTAACTGATCTGGGCTATCAACCCAAATCAACTGCTACCAGGGGCACTTTGCCACCTACCGGTATACTCCCGGGGCTGAAACAGGGTTACACCCTTCTCAGTCTGTAAGGATGTAGGCATGGGTATCATCCACTAGGAGCCTGGTTGGTAGAGCAGAATGCACTACCTTCCCAACTTTTTACAAAGCACTTTTGGTTTTAAGGGTGGCCCTTGAACAAGGCACCTAAAAGATCCTTGTTCAAAGGCGTTACTCGCTCAAGGGCTATGACCGGAATTCAAACCCCACACTCTACTACTGACAACTTCAGGGGTCGATTTCCCAAAGAGTTAGGACTCGTCTTATCTGGAGTTAATCTTAGGGTTTGCATGCTACAGCGCTAGGTCCCAATATTAGTCTTAAGTTAGGAAGAGTTTTGTGAAATTGACGGCTGAGCTTGGGTCCCGTGAACTAGACCCTTTAGCCATAACATACCACAATGCCTCTGATGCTTAAAGTTATCAGCAGTGGGTCCAGTGTATGGAATAGTACCTATGGCACAATACAATACATCTTTAGTAACCATTGTCCATTTTGACCGTAATTCAGCACTATGGCTGCAAAGGTCTTTTTTGTGTGTGCGATAAACCATTTGAAATTCAAATTCAAATTCAAATATAATACTTTATAGGATTGGTCTGCAGTAATGCAGACATTTCCAATACCCTTACCAGCAACATGTCTTTCTTCATCTGTACTGTCTCAGCCTGGCTGATAGTAGGAGGAAGTTTCCTCCCAAAAGAGTGAGGAATAAGAGTGTAGAACTTAGAGGACAGCTCCTGTAGTTTAGGTCTTGATGCCTTGTTATTGATGGCTGTTTCTATCTCTTCTAGGGCATCAAAGCCCTTAGCGAGCTGGGCTTTGCTCAGCTTTCCAAGGGGCATCTTCTTTACATCTTGAAGCATTTTAAAGAACAAATGAAATAATTTGGTGTTTTGTATAATGTTATAGCAATAATTTGAAGTGAAAAGAATGTTATCTTTACTTGTGCAAGACAAGTCAAGAATAATAAATCTCAGGCATGGGCACCAAGGCATTTTCTCCTTGGTAAAAGGCACCCTGTGAGGAAATTGTAAATTTCTACTTGAGTATTTCAAGGGCACCAAGGCAATGACCATGAAGTATCAGGCCTGAAATCTACTCAACTGTCAATTCAGAAACAAGAATCAAGAAGAACAAGACGTTAACTATCACGTCATTCGGTCATTCAAAATTTGTTCATTAAAACATATGGAAGTGTCGTGGCGGAGCGGTTAAGAGCATCAAATTCAAACTCTGGTGTTTCTGATCAGCAGAGTGTGGGTTCGAATCCCCAGCAGTGACACTTGTGTCCTTAAGCAAGACACTCAACCATTGCTTCGTCCTTCAGATGAGACGTAAACCTGTTGGTCCCATGTGTTGTGTAACGCATGTAAAAGAACCCAGTGCACTTATCGAAAAAAGAGAAGGGGTTCGCCCCGGTGTTCCTGGCTGAGGCTGCTGTATGCGCCATAGCACCTTGTAAACCCTTTAGGTGCTAAATAATTGGGTCTCAGAATTCATCACTGCAAAACCTATCTTTCTGAAAGTTTGTATATACTCAGCGCCTTGAGTACCTTGTTTGGTAGAAGACTTCGATACTATTTTTATTATGTTGTTACTATCATATCCTGTCGTACATCCGATGACGTCATCCGACGTTACATCAGATGACGTCTTCAGATGTTAACAATTTTTAAACAGATTTACGACAGGATGTTTCTTAACGACCAAATTTTTAGTGACCGAATGACGTGATGATTCTCATCTTGCTCTTCTCATTTCTGGTTTCTGAGTTGACAGTTAAGTCAGGTCGGGGGTTTACGCGCAGTGGGTTATTATGTAATCAGTAAATTTATAACGAATAAGCACGGGGTGTGTGTTGCTTCAAACCGTAACAGAGGTATTGAAAAGAAAGAAAAAATGGCAAACTGATCTTAACTCACCAAGGTCAAAGTCTTCCATCTGCTCTTTGAACATGTTGTTATCAAAGATGAGGTTCATCAGACCCTGGGTAGGTTTATCTAGTTTACATGCAGCAACACTTGAAGAAGATTTCTTGCTGGTACCATCAAGAGCAGTTAACTGTATAATACAAAGTAATAAATACTTCAAACATGATTTACACCTAAACATATCGGCAGTCACTTTGAATTTAACTGAACTTTATCTTGGTGATTAAAATACAAGTAAAGAAATTATGAAAAAGATCCCCCCTAAAACAAGTAACTAATACTACCCAAGCACCCTTTACCCCAAAAGGGTCCCGAGGTGCTTTACAAAGGTTAATATTTAAGCAAGTTAAGACAAATACTGAACAATTCAAGATTAAGAGATTGATTGCACGTGTGAACCTTTCCAATGCAAGTGCTGAGGGCGCTAAGCGTAGTGTCAGACTTTTTGCTGTGCAATGGGTTGTGATTGGTCAATACGCAATGGGGCGGAGCTTAATCATGGGTCTATTGACATCAAACAGGCAGATTGAGAAACTTTAAAAGGAAAACTTAAAGACAATCTGTTAAACAAGTTACCTTCTTCACATCCTCTTCAACGTCTGCACTCTGATCTACCTCAATCAAGGTGTATTTGCCAGGCACAGGATTGAAGTTAGCTCGATCGGCCCACTTGTTGCGAGTCTTATCCTGATATTTCTTCTCAAAGGCCTTGGTGCCCTGGTTGACATCAGTGAAACTAATACTCTGATTAGCACCAGGCTCTCCCTGTACATTAATATTGATATCAAGCAACTGGTCAGGGCGGCCCAACTTCATAGCTTTTAAATTCAAGATATAAAAAGGAAAGGAGCTCATTTCCAAACCGATAATTGGCTTGGTTTAAAGGGAGGGTAAAGACCTTTGGTAATAACTCCAAAAAAATAAATGACCATTACAATTTACTTGGTAGAGAGTACTAGAGAGATTTTGCTATATTATAAAAAATTGCTTAAAAAAAATCATTTCAGTACCCTTATCTAGTGCCTTTCTAAAAGATTCACGAATAGCTCTGTTACGTCATCACTCATGTTGCGTCATAGTTGGGAGCTCCAATTTGTATAGCCGCTTCGTTCAAACAAAGAGTTATAACAAAGCAAACTCACAAGCATGACAACAAAGTATTGTCATTTTGATGCACACTGTCAAAAGGCAGAAGTGTTTTTAGTCTTTTGAAACCATGAGGTTGGGGCCTGATTTTTTTATCAATAATTTTGAAAATTCAGATGTCTATAAATATCAAAATTTCATGGTAATAACACCTGTTATAGACAAGATAAAACCGCATTCCCGTCAAAAACAAGTTCACTCAAGTACCTGTCTAAGAGTGATCTGTGTGAATGTCTAGAGTAACTTACCACACGTCCCCATCTGGTCCACAGTGTGTATCTACCTCCATCCTGAATCAGTTGAATCACATAAAACTTGTTGTTGTTCTGAGATATGTTGGTTTGATTTAACATACAGTCAAAGTCTTCATACACCTGTGAGAAATAAGAAATTACAACATAATACTGAATGACTAGCTGTTGGGAAAGATTGCACTGAAGGTCCTTTAAGACAATCTAGTTCTTTTTACCGACATCAAGAAGCACCTTTATTGACAGCCAATCATCATAAAAGAAAGAGGCTATTGAAGACGGTATGCTCCATAAAGGGGTAGCAACGAGTTCTTTTCACGGCTGTTTAAAACAGACAGGGTCAATGCCGTGTGATAAAGGCCTGCGCTGAAGGCAAGGGCCTTTATCACATGGCAACGACCATGCAAGGTTTTAAACGGCCGTTAAAGAACGAGTCACTGAACTCTTGAATTCCCATTCATAAATGCCTTTTTGATTAAAAGGCGTAATAATGTAAGAAACTCTGTAAACTTAATAATAATAATAATAATGTAGTCTTATATAGCGCCGGTATCCGCCACAAAAAGGCGCTCATGGCGCTCGCTCATGAAACAAAATAAACAGTTCAAAAGGAAGGAACAGAAAAAGTTTGTTTGTCGCTGGTCATTATTTAACTGCAAAGAGGTGGGTTTTGAGAACAGTTTTGAAAGAAGATGTTGTATTTGCAGTCCTGATGTGGTAGGGAAGACTATTCCACACCTTCCCCGCAGCAACCAAGAAAGTACGTGCTCCCCACTTATTCGTTTTTGACGTGCTTGAGCTCTGTATGTACTGTACGACGTCAGTGACGCCTGATTCCGACAGTGTCCGGATTCTTTTGTGCGCATGTGCGTATAGTCTTGGTGCAACACGTTCTCGTTGTCCTTTCAGACACAGCGCAACCAACTCACCGACGTGCCTGCAACACCCGTAACAAGAAATGCTCTCCATCAATAGGAATAGCGAAATTGTCTGAGGTGTTTATAAATGGTAATTCGACATATAATGACTTTTTTTATTGAGCTTCATCTACAGGCGTTTCAAAGCACTTATCATCATTCATTTCCAGAAAGTTTTCTTTATTAGTTTTTGAATCATTAGATCCATATTGTAATACCTTAATAGGGTTTACAGTGCCACGAAACACAAAGGTAAACCCATTCTCTTAGCAATAAGTGTAACTGGCAGTCTGGTAACTGGGTTCTTTCAAACGGGATCAACGGATTTACGTCCCATTCAAAGGATGAAGCAAAAATGGTTAAGCGTCTTACTTAAGGACGCAAGTGTCAAGATCAGAACTTAAACACACACTCTGTTGGCCAGAAACAAAAGAGCTTGAGTCCAGTAAACTTGACCCCTTGGCTATGACACGTGCCACAGTTGTTTAAGACCGTTCGGCTGAAGCATGTTGGACATGTTAAAACATAATGTTAAGCTTACCGCACCACCTCCGCCATAGTTTGAGTCGACAATGTACTTCTTACTCTTGCCCTTCTCTACCGTCTTCAATGCCTCTACTGCTTTCTTGAGGTCTACCTCCTTTTGGTCTATTGGCTCCTCCTCTAAGACCTCCACCTTGACTTTTTTTCCTTTGGCCGCAGTCTTGGCTGCAGTCTTGGCAGCAGCTTTCCTCTTAGGTGGCATGATGTGTCAAGTCTACAAAGAATTTGTAAAAATACCCCACGAGGGTTTATGGTCATCAAACGTGTCTGAACTACAGGCTTCAGCTATGGCTTTGGCTGGCACACCAAAGAATCCTATTCTTCATTGTTTTCATTCAAGCCAACGGCCAAAGCCCTAGCAATAAGTCACTTGCAGCTATAGACTCCTAAAAATTAAAATCGACACCCACTACATACCGACTCGGCCTATTCCTAAATTCACTGAAATACACTTTTGTTACAGAAGTCAAAAAGTGGCTGCACAGGGGAGCCCAGGAGGGTCAGCCTAGTTGGGAAGCTAACCAATTTTCTTTATAGGCCTATAACTATAAGCCTACCACGTGACAAATTGTTGAAAAGTATTTTTGGTTGAGAAGCAATCATGTGATGTGAAACAGCCGTAGTAAAAAGTAACGGATCGCCAAACGGTGTGGATTGGATCTGCTCACATAAAGTAAGAATTTATAACTCTTACCAATTTTGAGTTTGCGGAGTGGATTTTCTTGCCCCCCCCCCCATATAATTTTTGAGAGTTGACCAAAGATCATAGTTCCATACAGCATAATTTTGGCGAGATCTGATTGAAAAAAACCCTGTAAATTGGGAATGTACAAATTTGTTAAAACTTAAACTACTGTTTTACTGTACTATTTAATTAAATAAGGGGGTATAAAAAATAAAGGGCAAAATGATTTGCGTGTGTTGTGAGATCACCCTCTAATTAACTATGATGTTCGTGGAGACGATAGCTGAACGAACCTCATAGTTCTAGGAGTAACTCGTACCATGGAGGAAAATGCTCCTACATAGAACTTCGAACTATCTCCTCGATTAGAGGTCTTCCTCCATGGTAGGAAGGAAGGAAATTTGTAGAATGGTATTGGTATACTCAAATTGGTACAGTACAGATGAGGAGGGTGGGTGCATGTGTAAAAAGGTTAAAAGCGTGATCATGTTCACCGTTGTGCGAAATCAACCAGGCACTGACAAGTAACAGTAAAGTATTTAGCGACAGGACCATATTACCCCATATTATCATATGACAATGACAAAAGAATAAATACCTTTTTTAATTGTGAAAATAACAGCAAAATTGCACTAAACACAGGCACGCCCACTTCCTCCTTCAAACTTAACACCTCGACGACGATCCGCGGATCCGATAATTAAACAACTCTGGAAAAAATGTGTTTACAAAATTGCTGCCCTCAACGTGACGGCCCGTCCAAGTGGTCTGCTAGACTCCTTCCATGCACAAATGAACAGAACTGGCATGGGACACTCGTCGTAACCTCGTTTTTATACTCGGTTTTCAGTTTTACACCCAACTTTTCTAACATGCTGGAACAGGTTATGGTATCCCAGGCTTTTTCAATATCCTTCAAGCTGCACGATAATCCACCTTCATTCTCAATATGACGTCATCAGAAGTCATTCAGCCTGGAAATCTTGTGCCAACAAGTCTACTGACTCTACGGCTATTTGCTGTCTCTAGGCTCAATGAAACAGAACAGTCGTTCTCTTTGTATGACAAGCCCGAACGAAATTGCCATGATTATTCTAGTCTTGGTTCAAGACTCTCCTGGATTTGTCACAAGAGGGCGCGCTATCACCCCAACGCGCTATCAACCACGAACCGCTATCACAGGAGAACCGCTATAGCGGTTCGTGGTTGATAGCGCGTTGGGGGTGATAGCGCGCCCTCTTGTGACAAATCCAGGAGAGTCTTGAACCAAGACTATGATTATTCATTCAATTAGTGTCCGAAACGGCGACTTCGGCTACAGCTAGCTACGACTAGCTTCAACACTGGTAGACGAGCTGATCTAGACGTAGCTGTAGCCGAAGTCGTCGTTTCGGACACGGCCTAATTCTACCTCCATGATGCTACCCGGCTCGCGCTCACACGCTCCACTTTTACTGAATGACGTTTTCCATAAAGAGAAATTTGTTAGAAAACGTTAATTTACCGTACGGCTTTTACTTTTTGTTGAGAAGACAATGAACACGTTGCCTTGGATCGGTCGAGTTGGTCTTTGAAAAGCGCTTGAACCGTTTGTTATAAAATGCATAATGGTTAGAAAGATGTTTTAAAAAGTAGAATACAATGATCCACACACATTTGCCTCTAAATTGCGTGGTTTTCCTTTTACTTTGCGAACAAACACGGTCGGCCTTTTATGGGAGTCAAAAATCTGACTCCCATAAATGGCCGACCGTGTTTGTCGACGAGGTAAAAGAAAAAAACACGCAATTTCGAGTGATGCTTGTGTGGGGATCATTATATTCTACTTTTAAAATATCTTTCTAATCATATGCATTTTATAACAAATGAATACAAACGCTTTTCAAAGACCAACTCGACCGATTCAAGGCAACGTGTTCCTTTAAGTTTTAGGCGATTAGGCCAACGAAACCCCTTTGACCTAAAGGAAAAACTCAAGAGGAACTGAAAAACCAAATCCACTGCAACGCTTCGTCGGTCCAGTCCTTACTCTATGGTCGGTCCGATCGAGGCGGGCCAGCCCACAGGTAGGTGAAGGCAAAGCCGACTGCCGACATGGCCGACAATGTCTGCAAAAAAATACAAATAAAGCAGTCGGCAATCAACAAGGAGGTGCAGAGTATGCCACAAAATCTTTGTCGAGGTCTAGAAAAAAAAACTGTTTTAAAAGTTTAGGCCTAACTGCAATAAAAAAGACCTTTGATGATGAAGTTCTGATGAGAGTGAAAAGTTAAAAGTGTGAATCTGTTGAGCCTTGAAGCGCCCTCTGCTGCTAGTCCTTTTATTCCCTGAATCTCGTCACCGACATTGCTGGTGGTGGTGTGCGCAGCAGCCAATCACCATATCCCCATACCGGAAGTACAGACTAGTAGCTGATGGCATCTACAACGCAGCCGGACGGACCTGCCGCATGCATACATCTTTGTTTACTTTATCGATGTTTAGGCGGGGCCGTTCAGTCAGCAGCAGACGACACTCGCACAGAAAGAGATTTGCCACATACCGGATCAGCAACGTGGTGACGGATTATAAGCTGGTGATGTTCAAATGATTGCTCATGCTACTGAATTCCTCAGTTACGTCCATGAGAAACCTGACGTCCAGACGCCACTAACTAGCCAAACGAGCCTGGTCAACCACTAAACCTGAGTAATACACACAGCGCGATTATGAATTTAATTTTGAATAATTCGATAGTGTGAAATAGATATACAATTCATCGCTTCGTGTGGACTCGACACCTAGATCACATGTGATTGGACTGGAGTACCAGTTTTGAATTTTCACGATTTGTTGGAGAACAACAATAATTGTCGGCTATCAGAATAATTTGTTGTCTTATTTTTGACCGAGCTTTAAATTGAAGCTAAAACATTCCATAAACAATGGCCGGGTCGGATGGATGTGCATCTTCTGACGTCTCCTCGGGGTCCGATGGAGAACATTCCTCCCCAAGAACTGCATCTTCATCATCTCCTGCATCAACGACTCGCTCTAAGAAACGAGATAGCGTCTCATCAGCAGCAGTCAGGCATCGACATAGACACAAACTCAGCCACCGGTTTGAGTTTATTAGAACACTTGGATGTGGCACTTACGGGAAAGTAAAACTGGCTGTGCAGCTGGACACAAGGGAAGAGGTAATATCGTATTTTTGGTAAAAAACATTGCAGTTGGAAAAAAAATTTGTGTGTTTTTATTTCCGTAGTGTTGCACTGAAACTTAAAGCTACATCTGTGATTATCATAAACACTGGATGATTGCAACTGGAAATGTTTTCGTTTTGTTAATATGTTTATATAGGCCTAAACAAAATTCCATCAATTGAACCTTAATTCCCAAACCATCAATTTGGTGCTGATTAATATAAGAATTTCTTATTATAAAGAGCCAGTAAAAGTAAAACGGTTCAATCAATGTGCATGTATTTTGAACTAAAAAAAGTTGTGACAGTGAAATAATCCTTTGTTGGAAAATTGCATTGAAAATAACTAGAGCTTTTTTTTTTTTTGCAACTTCAGTCCCCCTGTTCCTGTTTGAAATTGTTTACAAATCATAGACAAACACAGTCGTTGGTAAGGATTATTCCAGTCTGTGTAGAGTCTTGCTCAATCATGAATAGGCACTTTTTAAATTATTAGCAAGATTAATATTCTGACATCATACTTTCAAAATGTTCTCATCCTCTTATTCTCAACTATTTCTTCTGCAACGCCCTTCTGCCTCTTAGGGCACCATGGAGACGCTGTTGATGCCAGCATGATGCAATAAATACATTATGAAGCATTTTTCACTAACCATGGAAGAGGAAAAGCAAACATCTAATTATGCAACGCTCCTTCCCAAGTATTTGTTAATTCATCAAGTGTGATAAATCACTTGCGATGACCCTACACCAAGATCCTCCTCTTCAAACCTCCTTCATTTCCATCATTAAACAGGATGTTATGAATGCTTTATTGGGTTCTGTCCCTCAGCCTGTCAATTATGGTCCTACTACAGACATTCCAGCCATACCTGGGTCCATTGTTAAAACCCAATACTCCAGACAGCAACCTGTGCTGAGAGAAGTTTGCATTATTAAGACAGGTGGGCCATTGGGATAAACACACAATTCACCAAAGCTGGCCTTCCAAATGGCCTCATGCACAACAATGGAAGTCTAAAACCACATACACTCCCATACAGCAAACATAGCACTGAAGGTTATGTGCCACTCTAGTATATTGATTACTTTTATTCAGTAGTTTTTGCTGAAATAAAAATCAATGTTTTTTTTGTAAACCAGTCCAGTTTTCTGTGGTCAGTTTGAAATTGATATTGTGTGAAATTTCACAAATCCATAATTTATAGAGAAAAGGCTCCTTGAATAGCATTTGTTTAACAAATGCTGACTGTGACGAAATAATCCTGTGTTTTCACTATCAAGGTTAGGTTCAATGTGAGGGTTAAATTTGAATGTATTTATATTTTATGGGGGATTACCAATTGGTGTGATTATTTAGATCTTTTTGATTTCATTTTCAAATGGGGGAAAATCCTGTTGAAGTGAATTTTAGCAAGTTAAATCTAAACTTAATTATCTACTTTCCAGACTTTGTTGGGAACATTTTTGTGACTGCTCAGCATGTGCCTTTTGTAAAGAGGAAATATGAAATGAGATGAAAATGTATTAAGAGGAAAGATGCAATGAAATGAAAATGAATATGAAATTTGATAAGTTAAAACTAAACAAATAATCATATTTCACTTTCCAGAATTTGTGGGGAACATTTTCGCGAATGCTTAGTATGTGCCTTTTGGTGGTATTGAGAGAAAATATGGAATGAAATGAAAATAAATATGAAATATGATAAATTAATATGAGGTAGACATTTGTTAAGTTCTGATTGTCTTTTTCTAAAACAGGTTGCTGTCAAGTGTATACCCAAGAGTAAGGTTGACAATGCAGCTGATCTACGACGTCTTAGACATGAGATTGAAGTCATGTCCCTATTGCAACATCCTCACATCATCAAAGTCACAGAAGGTGAGTTTTACAAACCTTTGATTAAAGGATGTCAAAATTTGCTGGAATTTTTAAAACTGGTGTCAAAATTTAATAACAGGGTGTCTAAAGGACACACCCATGCACCCCTCTTGCTAACACTATTGCTCTTGGCATGGCTTTACAACTTTGTCCTGTTTTTTTTTTGGGGGGGGAACTTGATGAAACAATTATCAGCTGATAATTGTCACTTGGGTCAAGTTAAATTTGTTTTAAGTAAATGTTGATTCATTTCCTATAAACCAACAGTTAAAAACAAATAAAAGAGTCGTGTTCCTCTTCTAAGAGTGTTCACATTTCTCAAATCTCTGCTTTTTTAGCAATCTGTGTAGTTTTGAACCACCAGTTCACAAAAAGTCTTCCGATCTTCCTTTGAGAGTGTTCAAATTTCTCATATCTCTGCTTTTTTAAAAGCATGGTTCGGTGTAGTACTGAATAACAGTTCAACAAATTTTATGAAAGAGTTTTCTGGTTCCACAAATTTTATGAAAGAGTTTCCTGGTCTTCTTTTGAGAGTGTTTAAGTTTCTCAAAACTCTGGCTATATATAAAAGAGGTTTCTGACTGTCTTGTTTTGAGAGAGTTAACATTTCTCAAAACCCAGTGTAGTTTTATAGTATAAGAAATTTTGACTTTTACAATTAAAGCCAACAATTGAAGTGAACTATTTGTGAAAGTTGTTGACAAATCGTACAATGTGTGTGACGCATGTTCCTGCACGGGGCAGTACAGTTGCCGCGAGGCTTTACGGTTCATTGGGATTTCATTCAATGCTTTATTGAAATAAAATAGCGAGTTTTTTTACCAGATTGGAAAGGGCATGGTAAGAGGAATTCCATCAACCTGGTATGTCAATAGAGTTGTTGGTGTTTTGGGACAAAGTATGCCACGAGTGGTGAAGTGTTTTACTGTTATCAAAATAAACTGCTCTTTGAAGAAATCATTTTACATGCATTACTCGTGTCCATGGGCGTTGCATTATTTATGGGAGTGGAAAGGTTTAACATGGCATAAGTTATACGTGGAGATGTTTTCTTTTCTTGCCTTTTCCTGCATGTCTGTACATATGTCCAGATCCTGTAATTTAAATGAATTACAATTGAAGTGAATGCATTTGATAATCAGGAATTATCATTATTTGCGATTACTGCACAGTGCACATTCCCCCCTGAAAATTCCCGGTTAGATTTCACAATCGGTCTTTATTTACATCAAGGCTTAAAATACATCTTTCCATAACCTTATCAGTATTGGGTATTTTCATGTAAATTTAACGTACTATTTCATAGGGAAACTCCCCTAGAAGGATGTGGATTAAACTGTTGCATGCATTCTTCTGTTAATCCCTGCTAATCATTAATGATGCAACCCCCACCCCACAAAAAAAGGGGGGGGGGTGTTCCCTATGAAGTATCAATTATTTTCTTTACAGTGTGTTACACATCATCCCTGGCATTTCATCACAAACAAATTTGATTTTGAAAGAGTAAAATATATTTTGTTTTGTTTTTTAAACAATTTTTTTGGGGTAGTTGCTCATGATTTTCGGGCATATTTGTTGTATCATAATATAATAAATGAATGAAAGAAGGAATCAATACATAGGCATTGACTGATTTAGCTTTGGTTTGGTAAAGTTAAGGTCCCACTCCTTCCACACTGCAGTGGCTGCTTTGTTAAATGATATTTCATCTAGAATAAATGTTATATGAATAGAACATAACTGATCATTTTGAATTTTAAAAGTTGATGCAGTCAGTAAGTTCATACAGCTTTATCAAAATGAAAGTAGTCATTTTCAATGGCAGGACGCATAATGGAAAAATTTATTATTACAGCAGACACAAAACAAACATTCTTGAGCTGCCTGCAAACACAACGCCGTGTTTGTGTACAATAATAGAATAGGGTTTTCCCCCTTCATTGTATCATGCAAATAGAATGTATACACCTTGAGAATAGCCTGACCAGTTTTTTTGTGAAACATGGCACCCAGAAACCCTATTAAATGACGCTGGACTTTGAAATGAAAAAATAACAACACCTTTTATGAACGAATCTAAACTTGGCAAACATTCCAACAATGGCACTGCCGCAGTTTATACAGCACGGGACCAAAGTGGCACATTGTGCTGTCATGTCTGCAATAATATGAAACAAAAATGGTACCTTGATAAATGATGATGGTATCAATACAAAATCATGTGTAAATAAACTCTGAAGGACAGCCAGGTAAGAATGAATTGTTTGAAGCCATGCACTGGTCCCCTTGCACATTGTACCTGACAGCATAGAGTAAGGACAGACATACACCTTAAGTACACAACTCAACCGTTGCTTTTAACAAGAAAATATTTGAATATGAGGAAGAATTCTATTTAGGCCTGAAGCCTTTTTAGGCATCTGAAAGCACACAAATGTGCAACAACAAGGTGTTTTTCTTTCATTATTTTCTTGCAATTTCAATGACCAATTAGGCCCCTCACCCCAAATTTTCACAGATTTATTATTTTATGCATATGTTGGGATACACCAAGTGAGCAGACTGGTCTTTGACAATTACCAAAGGTGTCGACTGTCCTTAAATATTCTGGAATTTCAAAGATTTCAATCAGATCATAGAGAAGAGGAAAGGATTCTCATTAAAGCAGAAGAAGAAGTAAGACCAAGCAGGTCTTCATTTCAAGAATCTTATATATTTTTTACTGTGCAATAAGATACAGTTACACTGTCACTATGCACTTGGAAGGAGTCTTGAGGCCACTTGTCTCGAATGATGAATCACCGTTTTTTTTTTAGGAACCCACATTTTTGGTCTGCAGCCTCATTCCTCAGGGACATGTAGCCAGTTGGTGGTTTGTGCCTCTTGACTACCCTCTACTAGTACTTAGAGGTGACATTGGGTTCATCTAATCATAGCTCTGGAATGTTGTTATTATAGCGGGGTCCCCACAAACATAGAGGAAATAGCTGTTCAGTGTTTAGGTGGTCCTTTAGGAAGCTATTATATTATTTATTATTGCCTTGAAGATTGATGACCATCGTGTCAAGAAATCAAGTTTTTAAGAAGTAGTCCTAAGCTGTTACAGAAATGGACATGTTCATAAAATGCTAACAGGAAATTTTTATTTCTGAATCATTTCTGAAGTTGAAAGTTTGTGAGCAGATGGTTGAATTAGAGTTGAATTTGTACCATTATTATGATTTATAATATAATAATAACTTTGCGTCACTATTAATCAGAAAAATATATACCACCTACTGGTGTAGATTTCCCATTGAGCATGCAGGTCCAGCTTCAATCCTTAATCTTTAAGTTCCCCCAATAAAAGCAAATTGCGCATGTGTTTTTGTGATAATTAATCCAGTAATTCCCACATGCAGTTTTTTTAACATGTGGTAGCCATAATTTGTGCCAGCTGTTGTTCTGGAAAGCGCATTTTATTGGAAGTTTTTATCCATTCAGGACAGATTGTAGTATTCATGGCAGTAATAGAGGGTGACCACAGACAATTACCTCATTAAATAATAATGATGTAATAATAGACAGTGTAGGCCTAGGTGTTTTTTTTAAAGATGACAATATATTTGAGCATCATGGGCAGGGTTCATGCACTTTTTATCTGCCAGGATCTGGTGCCTAAATTTGCTGAGGAAAAATTGAAGGAAAGACAGAAAAAGATCTCGAGGCTGATATTGTTTGTTTTCAATACTTAAAAACGACAGAATAAGGGTTTCTTCTACATAAGAACTTGGTGTCCAAAAATGCCCAGACATCCCTTTAGCTAACAGTTGTATAAAATCAAGTGATTTGTAAAGTAAAAAGGTTCTTTTTGACAAAGGGAAAGTATTTTGTTAAATAGTGTGCAATAATAATGATGAAAACATAGAAGCAGGTGTTGAATTTATGAATGTATTGTTAACAGTAATATTAATGTATGCAGTAATCATGACAGCATTTCTGAGCAAGACTATCTCATTCACTTGATTTTATTATAACTCTGACTCAAATTTAAGGAGTATCACTATTTCCCTGCCAGATTAAAACTTTCAACAATAAGAAAATACAAGGCCACTGGATTATGTGCCAATATTGCTGCTTGGCATTTAACCAGAATTCACGGCTCTTCCCTGGAGCTATGAGCACTCCCCTGACAGTCCTTACTTCCTTTCTTGATATCCCCATTTGTTGTTCTTGCGGTTTTTGGGATCCCACTCAAGGAAGTTATGCAGAGTCTACCACCAGAGCACTGGTTCCATTTAGTGGAAGTTTGAGGGCATATTTTTGGTCACACTGGTTCTTTGTTGGGATGGATTTATCTTGGGATGAGGGAGGAAATGGGAATGTCTGGATGATAAATCTATGACTGAAAATGCCAGCTTTCTTAATTCTTGCCCACAGGGGCTGTTTAATTTATTACAGTTGGTGGTTAAATGTGGGGTTCTCAGAGTCTGCACGAATTGGAAGGACAAGAGTTTTATTTTAATTCAATGGTCTTGTAAAACAACCGAAAGCAACAGAACTGCCACAATCATTCTGTTTTAAGGGATGCATTTAGACAGTAGTCTATCAATGTTATAAAGAAAATCATCATAGTTTTTTTTACATCCAAATACAGCTATGCAATGCTTTGCTAATCCACAGTGCCTAACCAAAGGACAACACTTTTTAGGACCTTTCATGTAGTTTCACCGTATAATAGAGGAAGCTTAAGACACAGATTAGGATAAATATATCCAGCTAGCTAAGCTGACAGTCAGAACTGACATGTTCTATGGGTAAGGGAGTCAACATGGTGGTTCCCATTTATTTAGGCCTAGTTGCAGGATGAACTTACAGATTTCAGTTGTAAGACAATACATGTACTTCATGCATCATTGCATGCTGTATATATAATAGGCCTATCGTACAACCACAACGGTCACGCTTTGAAAAAGACCATGTGAAATATTTTAAACTCAGATCACCTGATTTCCCACTCATTATTTCATCACCCCCGTCCACCGACACATACCATGCATTCATTATTCTAAAAGAGCAAGATCCAACCACTCCCCACACAAAGAGTTTTGCGGTTGTTGAACATACCGTCTATTCTAAAAGTTACTATTTTTAGTATAACTTTTACAATGCTGACTGAACATGGCAAGTCCCTTTTGGCTACATTTGCAAGAAGACATGGTGACTTCACCATCCCTTAATGACCTCAGTTTCAAAAGGCTTTGGTGCTCTGTTGTATAACAGTATGCTAGTCGCCACCACACCAGTCTGCCATGCCAACAGAAGCAGTGTTGACTTGTA
The DNA here is from genome assembly GCF_902459465.1 of Asterias rubens. Classification (NCBI taxonomy): domain Eukaryota; kingdom Metazoa; phylum Echinodermata; class Asteroidea; order Forcipulatida; family Asteriidae; genus Asterias; species Asterias rubens. The sequence goes on along the minus strand of NC_047063.1, from coordinate 15,237,527 downwards.
AAGAGAAACACTGTGTTAATCTTTTGGGAACAGGATCTATGGTATTTGTAGCTTTCCTAATGACTATATGTGTAATGGATCCTGTATTGTTGGCTGATTTAAACAGCTTTACAAGCAGAACTTCCTTTATACTTTGGAACGTACACAATTTACTCAAACAACAATGTTGTTTTCAAGAACTTCTTAAGATGTGTCCTTTGTAATATCTATAGTAGGTACCTGTGACACAATCAAAGAATTAACGTCAGATAACGTCATCAATATCACATCACATCCACAAGTGTGTCATCATGGTGTTACCATGGAGAAAGGAAAGTACATCCTCCATGGTGTGACTATCTCCAAACATCCAGAACTCCAAGAACTGCAAGTGGCAGATTTATAAGACAAAGACCCTAAATTTTGGTCTACTCGGTCTACTACTTTTGGTCTAAAAAGGGCTTTGAGTCATAAGACAAAAAAATGGGCTAAAATGTGGACTGCTTACGGCCTGACACCCAAAAAATCATTTGCATTTCCGGTCCAGATAATCAGAGTGAAGAGAGTTCCGGTTTGTCATTTATATAAATCCCGTTGTTGAGTCTGCCCAGTCATTGAATCTTCTTGTCCGGTGAACCACATCAACTTTGATAAAAATTACCAAATTAAAATCCATTCATTTCAAAATCATTGTGTAAAAAGCAACACCTGGGTTCCTCCCCTAACTGTGGTTTGATGTCACAGCAAAGACAACAACTGCAAACCTGTAAACAACATCATCATGTCATACTTAAAGCCATTGGACCCTTTCGGTTCAGAAAAAAAAAAAAAAGTTCACAGATTTACAAATAACTTACAGGGTTTACAGAAGGCAATGGTGAAAGACTTCTCTTGAAATATTATTCCATGAAATGCTTTACTTTTTGAGAAAACAGTAAAACAATATAAATTCTCGTTAACGAGAATTACGGATTTATTTGAAACACATGTCATGACACGGCGAAACGCGCGGAAACAAGGGTGGGTTTTTCTGTTGTTTTCTCCCGACTCCGACGACCGATTGAGCCTAAATTTTCACAGGTTTGTTATTTGATAAAGAAGTTGTGGTACACAAAGTGTGGGCCATGGACAACACTGTTTACCGAAAGGGTCCAATGGCTTTAAAGCCATTGGACCCTTTCAGTACAGAAAAAAAAAAAAAAAGTTCACAGATTTACAAATAATTTACAGGGTTTACAGAAGGTAATGGTGGAAGACTTCTCTTGAAATATTAGTCCATGAAATGCTTTACTTTTTGAGAAAACGGTAAAACAATATAAATTCGATTTGTTATAAACACATGTCATAACACGGCGAAACGCGCGAAAACAGGAGTGGGTTTTCCCGTTATTTTCTTCCGTCTCCGATGTCCGATTGAGCCTAAATTTCCACAGGATTGTTATTTTATATACAAGTTGTGATACACGAAGTGTGGGACTTGGACAATACTGTTTACCGAAAGTGTATAATGGCTTTAAAGGCAGTGGACACTATTGGTAATTACTCAAAATAATTATTAATAGCACGAAACCTTACTTGGTAACGAGTAATGGGGAGAAGTTGGTAGTATAAAACATTGTGAAAAACGGCTCCCTCTGAAATGGAGTAGTTTTCGAGAAAGAAGTAATTTTCCACGATATTGATTTCGAGACCTCAATTTTAGAACTTGAGGTCTCGAAATCAACCATCTAAACGCACACAACTTCGTGTGACAAGGGTGTTTTTTCTGTAATTATTATCTCGCAATTTCGACGACCAATTGAGCTCAAATTTTCACAGGTTTGTTATTTCATGCATATGTTGAGATACACCAAGTGAGAAGACTGGTCTTTGAACAATTACCAATAGTGTCCACTGTCTTTAACAATAAAACAAAAAAAAACATCTCATGCAAAACAATTTCTTCTGCAACTTTTGTTTTCTGACAATAACTTTGAAAATGAGAACCCAGATCAACCTTGACAATATCTAAATCAGTACACACAGACACTAACAAACAACTCCCTCCATTGTACAACAAACTCTCAGCTAATAAAAGAAGATCAAGAGAGAAGAATGAATTTCATGGGCGTTTGGGCGTTGTATCATGTGTCTTTCCTCATTGTTTGTTTGGAGTGTATTGATGCGTGTTATTATTGTTTTGGCTGAGCTGGCTGGGCAGATAACCCAATAAAGTAAAAGTTCAAGTTTTAAACGCATTATTACGTGTAGGTATGACTTTCCTTTGTCTCATGACACACTTTGAATCTATGCACATGGGTTTCCTGTTGTGTACACAATCCCATATTTTTCAATCAATTGTTACTCTTGGGGACTTGTTTTGAGGGAAATGATCTGAGTTATTTTGGTTTGGAATGAGTTGTCCTCAATGAACCAGAGAATCAGAAACTAGGTCGAGAAGGTATGGCGTGACCTGTTCCATCGAGTCAACTCCCAAAACATATGTAGGAGGCACAGCCCAATAAAGTATACTGATTTCAGAAATCGCAAATGTTTGTTTATTTGTGAGAAAATCTGAAGCACAAGTTTGTGTGTCCTTTCAGATTTTTTTGGAATAAACTGACTTGTAGGTTACTTAAAATAATTGTTTCATTTGCGATTATAGGAAAGTTATTATGTTCCAGTTAGTTGCGAGGGAACAGCTGAAATCCATTAAGGCACAGTACTGAAAGTTGTAAGGAAAATGTCAACTACAACTTTAAGTAAAACAAATCATTAGGCCACTATCTATCATTGTGGATGGTATAAATAGTTTTCAGATGTCAGAACAGAGTCGTCTTTAGCACCCCTAGTTTCGTTTTCTTGCTACTCGTATCGGTATTCCTATGAAATGCTATTTATATTTTTTTAAGGATCAATTAGGAACCTTTGAAAAGTATCTGGGTTGAAACCTACATGGATGGAACAAATACCCAAGGCAACTACCCAATTCCAAAGCCTAGTCTAAAAATACACGGTTCTTGCGAACCTGAGAAATGTATTTTTAACTGTGGTGTAAAAGGACGACTCGGAAGATAAACCTGGTTGAGGCATGTCTTGTCATCATGATGATACCATGGCATGGAGGAGGGAAAAATACCATGATTATTTATAGCTCTACTATGGGAAGAATCTTTCTTGGAAGAGAGAGCCACAGATGTGACTGCACTCCTTGCTCTGTGGTAACGCACACCACATCTTGGAAAGAGCTGTGGTCTATTCCTTTACAACAATTTGGACCATTCTGTTTTTAAGATGTTTGAATATCTGGGCACAATTTCTTGGAACCGTGTTAAACTTAAAGCAGAGAAATTAGCAGGATTCCAGTTACTTACAGATTATATGTATGTGACATAGTACTTTGGCTCAGGTAACCTTATTCTTGTATAGGCTTCCTAATGTTGTTGTGATCAGCTACTTGAATTGAATGACAAATATAAATTATAGATACATAAAGATATTTACATTGAAATAAGATAATAGTTTTAAAGGCAGTGGACACTATTGGTATTAACTCAAAATAATTTTTAGCACAATACCTTACTTGGTAATAAGTAATGGGGAGAGGTTGATATTATAAAACATTGTGAGAAATAGCCCTTTCTGAAATAATGTATTTTTTTGAGAAAGAAGTAATTTTCCACGAATTTGATTTCAAGACCTCATATTTAGAATTTGAGGTCTCGAAGTCAAGCATCTGAAAGCACACAACTTCGTGTGACAAGGGTGTTTTTTCTTTCATTATTATTTCGTAACTTTGACGACCGAGTGAGCTCAAATTTTGAGATACATCAACTGTGAAGGCTAGTCTTTGGGAATTACCAATTGTGTCCAGTGTCTTTAAATTTAGTCTTCAGTTAAAACATATGTAGCCCCCCTCCCCCATGATCATAATATTTACTCGTCATGGAAAAAATTCCTGTTTACCAAAAAGATAGTTCTCCTATTTATAAAGTTAATCCTTTCAAGCTATCAATTTTGATTGGTTAATTTTCCTTTGGAATTCAGATTAAAATAGGTGGGTTGATATAAATATAAAGTGATTAAAAACCTTATCAATTTGCTACTGATTCAGAATTCCAGATCCGGAATTAAAACAAGATTAGAATGTTGGCTGGGATCTTGTTTAGTATCCTGACCAGATGTCATTGGAACCAGAAGAATTAACATATTACCGAGAATTATTTGTTTGTTTGATTGTTTGTTTTTATTTTGAGTCTACAGTAAACATGAACAATACATTAATTGACAGAATCCTTGCTTGTGTGTGTATGTAACGGTATTTCCATGAATTCACAATAACTATAAGGGGGTCTATGGGGGTCTATGAGTGGCAATTTAGTGGAAAAAGAAGTTAAGCCCATTAGATCATGTCATTTCCCTTTAAACCCTGATTAAATACAATGCTACATTCTTTGTGTATGGGGTGACAATGGTCAATAGAGTGGCTGAGATTTAATCCGTACTAATCCGTTGTACTATCAAGGCTTTCCTGGGATAAGTTAATGGAAGGAATATAGACATTGGTATTAATTAGAATGAACATCCTGTACAAGATCTATGTGGACATTGTCTTTTTTTTGGTAAAGCCTTGTTTCAAACGGTATATTACATTTATGCTTTAGGTAAACACTTCTGAGAGCAAGGATAGTTGGCTATTGTTGGTGGCTTAGCCAAATCGACCATACAACATTGTTACAGAAGTCAAAGGGGGATGTAGCAGAAATGTAGCAATGGAATAATAACAGTGGTAACAATGTTTTAAACAGCTGTTTGACACAAGCTGGACTTGTGGTCATAGGGAAAGGACCATGGTGTGATAAAGGAGTGAACCAGATTTTTGTTTTAAAAAAGACATTTTTAGAGACTCTTTTGAGGAAGTGTGGTCACTGTGGTGCCTTTAACAAAGTTTTTACTGTACCTACTAATTTCATAAGGGTGATAGAGAGAGAGTTTAACAGGTTAAATTTCCAGACCCTTGTTCAAATATGACTTGAAATTGTAAGTTTTCAAAAGATTATTTCTGTGTCGAAAGCACAAAGCACGTTTTTTGCTCTTTAAGGTTACCTATGAAATTAAAGGTCGTGCATACTGCTGGGTTGTTTATTAACAACTCAAACTAACATGCTCCCAATGGACTATGTATACAATAATATTTGAACTGGGACTTTGTGTACACATTATTAACACACAAGACAGTACAAGGAATCGCGCCATGTGTGGGTTGGCGACATTGTGGGACCCTAGTGGTTTATGGCACCATAGAGATGGCACATGGGAACGTGGACCAACTACAGAGTAACACACCAGGAAGGGTCTTACACGAACGTCATGACTTTCTAAGAATAACAAAATGTTGTTGTGTATATCCTACAAGGACATCTGAATAGTCTTAAGGCATTTTCAGGGGAACCTGTAGACCAAAACAACAACCCCTGGATTGATGTTCAAATAGTCACTATGTACACACCAGCCATGAGTGTTGTTTACCTCTTGGTTAACCAGCCAACTGATTTGGTAAATTATACCATTGCAATTGAACTGTCTGGGTCTGTTGCTATGTTACTATCTAGTAGTATTTCTATAGAGAACAAGAACTATAGGAATGCCAGATTGTGTAGTGGTCTGTTATTTCCAAAGATGTTTAATCCCTGTTCCAGTACAAAATATACAGTCTAATCTTTAGAAAACAAATTGTTGGTCAGACAAAATTAACCAAGGTAGTCATCTGACAATTTTTTTCACAACAAAACTGTACTGTAGGTATAGGCTGTTCATGAAAAACAAACAAACTAGCATTCAACATTTCAGTTTATTTGGAAAGCGTTTATCTGATATAAACAGATAATCAAATTTCATCTGTTGATAATTCTGACGGCTTTCCCCTAAACTTTGGCTCATCAGTTAAAGTTAGGCACACTCCTTACAGACACTGGAAACATACTATTGGTAATTGATTGGTCGTCGCAGTTGAAAGATAACTATGAAAGAAAAAACCCTTGTCACCCGAAGTTGAGTGCTTTCAGATGCTTGATTTCGAGACCTCAAATTTTAAATCTGAGGTCTTGAAATCAAATTCGGGGAAAATTACTTCTTTCTCGAAAACTATGTCACTTCAGAGGGAGCTGTTTCTCACAATGTTTTATACTGTCAACCTCTCCCATTACTCGTTACCAAGAATGGTTTTATGGTAATAATTATTTTGAGTATTTGCCAATAGTGTCCACTGCCTTTAATACATTAAAATATGTAGCCATAGCAGTCAATTTTGTTTCTTTCTTCTTGTTTACAGTCTTTGAGAGCAGAGAGAAGATAGTGATGGTGATGGAACATGCTAGCGGTGGAGAACTTTACGATTTCATCAACGATTCCAAACTGACTGTACAGCAAACTAAAGAGCTATTCCAACAGATTGTATCTGCTGTACATTACATACATAAGGTGAGGAACGATGGTAAAATGATCTTAAACTCAGACTGTGGCTTCTGAGTCAAATCAATAATCAAATAATAAATCACCAGGGAAACTGAAACTGACTGGGTAAATTTTATATGATTAGGGGTCGGTCAAAGACAATATTACTGGCACCCCTAACAAAGATATTGACAAAATAGGGAGACTGCCAACATTGGGGCTAGACATCTCAGTTGGTAGAGGGGCCAGCATGCCAATCAAGGGGAAGGAAAGGTTCTTTAATAAACATACAGAGAGGTTTGAAATTAAAGAAAACAAATCTTGTTGATGATACATACTTGTAAAAGAAGCATTCATGAATAGCAATCTCATTAGAGATGCAACCTCTGTAGAAAAAATAATGCTCAAAATGTAATGTTGTGCTTTTATCCTTTTTTCATGGTTTATTTTTACAGAACAACATCGTGCACAGAGACTTGAAGTTGGAGAATATTTTACTGGATAGCGACTTTAAAGTCAAGGTCAGTATACACATGGTAATACTATTAAATGTACACTGTTTCCCTGGACAATGTCTTTGAAGAAAGGGCCTTGCTTTCTGATAGGGGCAAGTTGTATGCACTCACAGCGTGCATGTGCTGCATTGACGTACATTTCAAATGTAGTTTCGAAGACACAAAGTAAACAGTCTAAGGTACGTGTCCATTAAAAACAAGTTCTTTCTTTCGATCATGTGCTGTGTTTACATGAGTGCATTTGATGTTTTAATCAACGAATGTCGGTCTGTATGAATTGGGATGCAAGGTTAAATGTTCATCTGGCAAGAAATATCTGGAGTTATTCACAATCCTGTAAGTGTGAAGTCAGACGTTTATGGCTAAGGCTAACCTCTCAATATCAGTAATTGAGGACGCTGTGCAAATGAAAAAAACCTCTGACAGCACACAGCTCATTGGTCATCTGTATCTGCAGTGCACACTGTAGTGAAGAAATGAACAAAGAATATTAATACCATACCACTTGACATTCGAGTATGGAAAATTGATCTGAGTGACAGACTGGGAAGCTAAATGAAAAACTTGCCTCACAGTTCACTGGTGCTGACATTGATGGTGTTCTCTGTAGTCTATTACTATGTGCAATCATGAGTAGACTATGCGCATGGTTGATGTGCCACCAATACCATGACTTGATTATGATTCCATCTTTAAACACTCATGCATGCAGTACCAACATGTTCAACAATCAAACATGAGACATGAACACTGGATTATTTACATGATGAATACACCCGTTGAAAGTCTTTGATGTTTCCATAAAGTCAAACCCTTATAAAAGAAGATCAGGTAAAGGCCAATTCATACACATGGTGTTTCCTATTAAAATTGGTTGACATTTCACACAAGGGACTGTGGTATGATTGAACCAGTGTAACTTTTACCCCAGTTATACTTCATACATATTAAGCTCTGGACACACATTCCTGCATCTACCACAGATACGGGATTCTTGTCTCAATATGCCAGGTCATGGACCATGTCAGGAAGCTCTTAAGGTTGAGGGTCTCTCTATGGTTGCAAGTCAACCACAATGTCTCAAACTTTGTCATTGAAATCAGGAAGTGCAGCCATTTCATGTGGATAGTTTATGGCTGCCCTTAATAAATATGTATGTTGTATGGACATCGTGTTGACACCAGTACTTCCTGACAAAGCATCGCAATTGCAAGGTCGGAATTTAGTGTGGTTTGTCTGGTTTTTTTTTTCAGTTATCATGTAAAACATTTCCTTTTGGTAATTCTTCTTGCGTAACTTGTATTTGTATAATCCACTTAATGGCAAGAGGATATGGCCTTTCTGCAGACACATTAACAAAAAAAGGTATATAAAAATGTTACAAATTTATGTTGGCGCTGAAGCATTTAATCGAGGTAATGTGATTTTGACTGGAAATCCTGTTTACAAAATATTTCTTTGAAAATGCATTGTCATTCATCAGGTTTGTTCAGAAGTTTGTTTTACTGGAATAAGCCCTAAAATGGTTTCTTGCAACTTTTTAGTCTGCTGTCAGGTCAGCTTCCCCCAGTAGTGTACAGATCTCCTGTAGAAAGAGCTTGTATTTCATACATGATTTTTACCCAAGAGGACCCACTTCATAGTCTCCTGTCAAGTCAGTTTCCCCCAGAGTAAAGGTCTCCTGCAGACAGCTTGTATTTCATAATATAGTATTTTAACCCTATCATCAATGGACCCACTTCATAGTCTCCTGTCAAGTCAGTTTCCCCCAGAGTAGGGGTCTACTGCAGAAAGATCAATAACCTCATAGGATTGTCACCCTACATCAAAAGACCCACTTCATAGTCTCCTGTCAAGTCAGTTTTCCCCAGAGTAAAGGGTTCCTACCAACCTTACTGCCAACAGATTTTTTATCTCATATAGGATTGTAACAGTAGACCCACTTCATAGTCTCCTGTCAAGTCAGTTTCCCCTAGAGTAAGGGCAGAAAGATCCATACCTCATAGGATTGTAACCCTATTATCAAAGGGCCTACTTCATAGCCTACCTGAGCCTGTCAATTCATATTATCTATGAGTGGAAGAGGTCTTAACTTCTGTCAACTTTTTATCCACTGGAATGTGTGATGTCAGCAGTTCAGATGGTTTATGGTTTTGACGAATACAAATATTCTGCCTGAAGGACATTATTAAATGATTAGATTGTCCAGTGGGGGTTGGGTGGGGTGCAGGGGGGGGGGGGGGTACTGGAAGTAAACTTTGAATGTCACGATTATAAAATAATAAATCAAAGGGTAGTTGTCTTGTTGTTGAGCCAACTCTCTTTGGTTGTGTACATGCTTAGCTGTATATCCAGTGATGACTTCATCCATTTATATCCCCACCCCTCAATCCTGTGATTATCACATGAAAACAAACTTGGAGCTCTTTTATTATATTTGTACGAAATTGGAAGAGACTGCTCAGTGACAAATTTGCATATCTAGTAGTAATAGGTCTTTGTGAAGGTCCCACATTAACCAATGTACGCCTATGCTGTTGATGGTAATTTCTGCAGTATTTTTGTTATAAACCACATCTGACAAAACAAACAAAATTCCAACCCACAAATATATTCTGTCAGTTTTGATTATTACATGTTTCGTCCTGCGTAGGTATTTCCAAGCAACAATCACCACATTTGCCTGGTATGGTATTAAAGAATGAACATGCTAAGTGCAAATTCAACCACAAATCACAACTGAAGGGATGATATCAAATTATTTTAGCACAGTATTTTTCATTAGTTTCTGTTTTCCTATTTTGACACTTCTGCTGGTATTTTCATCAAACCTCAATTGCCACAAACTCCTGGGGCGGGTATGTATGTCCTTGGACCCCAGAGCCCTCAAACCTGACTCCATCTTGAATTGTAACTCTGTGTTTTGACACCAGCATGGCGCTGTAACTCAGTGTTTTGACAACGCCATGGCGCTGTCGACCCTGACTGTGAACGTCTGCAATGCAATACTGATTTACACCTGCAGGTAGCCAGCTGTATATGTTAAGGCAGGCCGCTCGGAGAGACCAGATTGGATTAAGGTTCAAATGAGAAATGTGTTGGCGCAACCACCCTGTGTGAACATGAAGCCTAGAACTGTTTTAAGAAACCATAAGGTAGACATAAGTCAACACACTGTCTAATTATACAGCCAGCCTGTCCTTGCTCTATGGCCTATATTTAAAGCGTGGTACACATGTACGCCATTGGTAACAACTGAAGAACTAATACCAATACTGTTTGTTTACTTGATTAAAGTTGACAAAAGTTCACGTTTTGGTCATCCTCACAATCAATCAATCTTCAAGAAAATAAGGACAGGGTGTGTAGATCGTCGGGCGGTTAAAAGCATTTTGGTACCTGATGGGTTCAGCAACCAAAGCCGACTCAACATCTGAGAGACATTGCTTGCTCTGTGCATGATTTTTATAATGGAAGTGGTTTTAACTCCTCGTGTATGTATGTGACTTTCGATTTTGTGACCAGGCCACAAATTCCAAACAGCTTATACCAAATTTCTGTTGGTGAAAACATTTCAAAACTGACCAGTCTAAATGCCTAGTCAAGTAACCATTACTGGCAAGCAGAATTGTTTTGTGCTTAGCAGTATGTTTTTGCTTAAGAAACTCTTCAAAACTGAGCCCTATCTTCATTACAATTTGTGATCATTCATGAGGTGTAAGTTGCCGGAGTTGTTGACTTCATCCTGTGTCTCCCCCAGTCATGTCAAATCTTATTATGTGGCTATGAGATATATGAGATGTGACAATATAAGGGCTTCTTATTCAACCTTCCTGGATCTGATATCAGTTACTGAACAGTCATCAATGGCTGTGCATTCTTGGATGGTGTGAGTGGCACACAAAACCCCAGGGGGTCCGTCTACCTCATAAATAGTCAAAAATATCTCTTGCCAGAAGTTCAGTGGCAACAACAGGCGAGGGAAAGGTAGCTGTATTGTGGTTACACTGGGAGGTTTGCGTGTCTGTAGTGTTGTATTTGGTTACGTTATGAATGTCCCCTCCCACCAACTTTCAAACGAAAAATATTCTGTGGTTTTCTAGATCTGTGCTGGGCTCACAAAGACATGCCATAGTTTTTGGTGATTGTGACTGTTGGTGGGGGGTGGGTGTTGGAATAAATTTATAGTTTTTGATCTTTTTTAAGATCGAAAACTGCAAAAATAGTTAGATGGCGTTGGTTGTTGTTGCCTTACGAAATGCTTGCATCTTTAAGGAGGAAAAAAAAATGTGTTTTCAATCTAAGATTCTCTCCGTCCGTCAGGAGAATTGTTGAAATTAAACTTACATTCAAAATAAAAGATTTGTTTTAAAATTTTGTTTATTGTGGTAACATGATGTGTTGTATCTACATTTGCCAAGTAGAAACAGTTTTTTTTTTTGAGTTCAGTGTGCCTTTCTTGAAGATGCATTGACCTATTCACGATAGCTGAATCATGTGATTAAAAATGACCATCTTGTGTATTCACTGTGGTAATTCTTCAAATTGACTCATGTCTAAATTTTCGAGACCGGGCTTTGGAAGGAAATGTGTTTTTTTTTGGGTCTGGTTTTTCTTCTGGTTTTTCTTGGACTAGAGGATACTCAATCATTTATAGGACGAGGAAAGCTTGAGTCAGTTTCCTCTTTGATCCCCAGGTACCATCGGAAGTTGGACACTCATTCTTGTTGGTGTCCTTCCTGTATTGGCTTTCCTTGTGGTAGCAGGGGCAGTACTGACAACATCCCAGCCTTGAGCAAACGGTGTTGTCAACTTCAGAAAGTTAGACCTCAAACCACAAACAAAATGGCAGACAATTCACTTAAACATCACGTGTAGTGGTTTGAAACTATATAGTGAAGGTTCCATGTTAAATTGTGTGCACATTTCAAATGCAGGTTTATTGTTATGGTATGGTATAAGCAATGGTGGTTTTTGATATTTCCAAAGTTGATGGAAAGTTCAGACAGAAATATTTCTCTTTAAAAGGATTGGTATTAGTATGCACTTAAGAATCAGTGGGATTTCTATTTCTCTTAAGAACTGGTTCTGGTGTTAACCAGTAACCTTTCAGATGAAAATATTCCTTTGCAGGATTTATAAAATCAGTGAGTTTTCAGACTGAAATTAATTGGACCCAATCTTTGTATCATTTTAGATTGCTGACTTTGGCCTGTCTAGTAAGTTCGATCACAGCAGGTTGCTGGACACCTTCTGTGGAAGCCCACTCTACGCATCGCCAGAGATCATCAATGGATCCCCTTACCACGGACCAGAGGTAAGGAGTAGCCTTTATTGTCTCCACATAACTGTAGGACGACTATCATGCATTCCGCCTCTCAACACCAGAGCACTCAGCCTACAGATCACAAAGCAGTGTTGCCCCTTGTGGTAACTATGGGCGCTATTTACTCTGTCTCAACACGATACAATGTGCTTTATTTATATGCCAATCTTAAAAGCAAACTTGGTAACACAGAAACTGAGAAATCAAGTATCAAAACCAGACTAGGTTTCTGAAAATTTCCTCTGCTTTGCAGCATTGCGGGATTTTGTAACCATTTTGTGACTAATGAAATTGTGGTTTCTCGTTTGCAATGAAAGTTTGCAAAGTGTTGTCAAAGAACAGATCCAGGTCCAGTAGGGTGACTTGACAGAATCCTCTTTGTGTTTGTGTGGTCATTCAATCTAGGCATTGTACACCACCACCTCCAAGCACAACAATACAATCTGTCAGTCAAGCTGTCACTTTACTTCAACGCAACCTGTAGCTGTAGACAGACCTAGTGTTAGCTAAAGGGAGAACTATCATTGGCTGAGAGTTTAACCTTAGAGACGGTAGTCTATGGAAGGGGTCAATTATGTTTTATCATCTTGTTTAAAGAATTTTGATACCTTAAGTAGATCAAGTTTTTTGCCATGACATGAATCCCTTCTGACAGTGAATAATGATGCATGTATTAGAAGTTCCAGCCTCATTATTCGGCAAGTTTTTTTGAGAGAGAAAAAACTGAACAATGATTTCAGGAGGAGGGTTGCATAAAACCGTTGTACATGCTAAAATTATTTTTGTGAAATTGTTTTACTCATTTCTCAAAAACTACAGCACATCAGCAAGTTAAATGTTAAGGGAAGCTTTCTACCATCATTATCTTTAAACCGTATAAGTTGAATGTAAATCTGTAGACATTTTGTGTTATGTGTTGTGCACAAAGTACACAAACCCTTTACACTGTATTTGTATTTTCTTTTTTTGCCACTCAGGTTGATTGCTGGAGTCTGGGTGTGATTCTATACGCCATGGTTTACAGGACAATGCCATTCCATGGAGCTGATTTCAATCAACTCAAGAAACAGATTGCCAAGGGCGACTTTGTTGAGCCTCCAGAGTTATCAGGTAAGAAACTGAAAAACATATCATGTCCATGTATTCTTGGAGACTAGCTTTTTAAAATGAAAAGATTATGATGTTGGAAAGAAAAACAAGTTTAAATGAAAAATTCTCTCAGTTCATGTGCCAAGGATTTCCTGTTTCAGTATTGACATGCACTTGTAAAAAAGCATCACTCTATCCTCTATATCAGACCACATCTTCTTTTGTTAAACTTTAAGAGACCATACATTTCTGTATAATCATCACCGTATGCCAGACATTGCTTATCTTGTTGATTTTTTGTATCACTATTTGCAGTCAAAATGCCAGGAAAATTAAAAAGAAACAGAAATACATGGTTTTGTTTTGAGATGTATGCCTACACGGGGAAAAAAATAAGAAAATGTCAATTCAGTCCCAAACCTTTTCTTTGACCCCAACGTTTGAGCAAAAGTTTGTCAAATAATGCTGCGGCTGTTCGTGGCCGCTCTGGGCATTTTGATATAAGCTGCTTGTGGTCGCTATGATCTCAGGGTTAATTGTTTCACCTTATTTTGTTTTTTTCTTAGATGCATCTGATTTGATTCATCGCATGTTGACCGTCGACCCAAAGAAGCGGATCCCGATTGAGGGGATCATAAACCACCCCTGGGTCAGGGACAGAGGTTCACATCCACGCAGGAAAAGCCAAGATGTCGTTCGCCTCAGAAAAACAGAGATCCTCTCACAATCTGTGAAGTCATCAGTGGAATACACCCATCCTGTGGTCTCAACCACATCACAAGAAACAGCTAAGAAGCCACTTGCTAGCATTCTTAAGAAAACTCAGAGAAGATCCTCACGTAGTCCTCGTAGAGAGAATGCATCTTCTGAATCTACTTGTCTGCTTGAGGAAAAGAAAGCAACCAGTGGACCAAAGAAAGAGCAGAATGAAACAACGGAGCCAGTCAAGAAGGGGATCTTGAAGAGACGGGCTAAGGATAGTGGTGGAGATAGTGGATTAGAGATCAACGAGTCTGGACAGAATAAGAGTGGTGGCAGCTTAGATTCAACCACTGGGGATCAGGATAAAGATGTGATATTAAGAGAGAAGAATAAAAGAGATTCAGGGATCGATCAGGACTTGACTTGCTGCGTTATCAGTGAAACTTCTTCTACTCAGTATGAAACATGTAAACTCAGAGTCAAACCGAGACTCCACTTCAGCAATATCAGCAAACGTCACTCACGGGGAAAATACTCACGAGTCACGCAGGTCTGGGAGTCTATCTACACCGCTTCTCAGTCACACGAAATGGCCATCCAAATACCCCCGCCACAAAATGGCACAACCCTGGCAACTCTCAAACATGATAACTCAACCTCTAGCAACGAGGACATTTTAGAAATCTTAGACTCGCCCGCTCTCCGGACGCCCACAGTCAAGAAACAGTTTCAATATCTTGAGGAGGAGACAAAGTCATTGACGGTGGATGTTGAACATTCTTTGAGTGTCGATGTAGCCGAGGATGACAGCTATACAAGGGATGAACTTGTGAGTGCAATGGATGATGAACTCTTGGAGGTTTATCAAAAAGCTCTTAAAATATCACAGGCTTTCAAGTGAGCAGTGATAACCTATTTTTTTAAATGACAACTTTCCCTTTAATTATCTCAATTCGTGCTGCCGTTAAGAAACACATTTTGTACTCGGACATGGTTTTGTAAGACATTTTCTGGGAAAATGTACTTTGCAACTCAAATCTAGAACTAGTTATCCAATAATATAATTGTTTTTACCCAGAAAATTATTTGGAAAAGAAATTCAACAACATCAAAAGAAAGATGTTGAAAAATGTTTTTATTTATTAAGTATTTAACACTCCTTCACTGCCCACACTCCAATAGAAAGATTGTGGAATAAAAATAAGAAAGGATGAAGCGTAGAATAAAATTTTGAAGCTCTATACAGAGGAGTAATATTAGTTTGGATAAACTGGAATTGTCTGTAGTTAGACACTATCTCAACAATCTGTTTGACAAATAAAATCAGGATTGTAGAAACATAAATCATTCATTTAAACCAAGGAAAGAGGACATGAATATGTCAGCCATGATCATAAAGCCATCAATCTCTCACCCATTGGGGAATCAGGTAAACACAGGTAAACACATAACAACATTCCTTCTAATGCTGTGATTTAAAGAGACAAGGTATGCACTCAGCACTACACCAATCTTCTTTCATAGTCAAATCTTCCTTCCCTCCAAACCATGGATGTGCTTGTACAGCATTATAATTCCAACTCAGTATTTAACACACCCTCCTATATTCCCCACCAATATTATTAAATTTCAGTATAATAATTTAAACAATGTCATAATTATTTTCCTTACGTCGTATAATAATCCCCCCCCCCCCATATTTAAATCAGCAGTAAAATAATTTATAATTAGTCCTCTTTAATCTAAACTCCTGATGGTTAATTGACATCTGTAGTCAAGGATGGCATAATAAGACATGAATGTTCTCTTTAAGGTGATGTAAGATTCCATGGGTCTGACCATGGCTCTTGGCAGGCTCTAGGTGTGATGTTGTTGTGAGTTAGGTTTTAACCTTGCAAGGAATTATATGCACATGTCATAAAGCCATCAATCTAGCAGATGCGTAGATAGGGAGTGCAGACATATTGGTAGAAAAGACAACCATCTATCATGGGGGGGGGGGAGGTAAACTTCATGGTACTGCTTACAGTAGATGGCAAATTAATTATTACTTAACAGCTTGTTCCACTGGTTAGAAAGGACAATTTATGTGATGCATTAAAGCTAAATGAATCCTTTGTTTGAAACACCATTATGGATAAACAAGATCAACATAGGCCAACAATTCAATTTTGTCAATTTGTTTATATTTTTTTTTGCTGCCAAAATGTATCGTATTCAATAATGACAACTTCCTTACTGATGAGTAACATCAAGCACTGGGTTAAAATAAGTATTGAAAGTAATTTGTGCCGTAGTACCCTTTTCTCAAAAGACAACTCAACTTTTAACCCCTTTATAATCTCAGTTTCATTCTCTCACATCTCTCGGTGTTTCTTCTTTCACAACTTTTGAACCAAAAGTGGTATAAACATGGGTCTTAATAGCATTTAAGCATAGATAATGCTCTTTTCAAATGAATAAAAATGGTCGCATCCACAAATGACTCATTTTGCTTGAGAAAATCACATAATGGTAAACAGTTCAATATGGTCAAGATTGCTACCAACTGTTTTCCGTCACATTGAATAGACTTCCATAGGTTTTTACCAAACGTTGTGTATGATATTTGCATGTATGTCAGGTTGAATGCGATAGCATGTAAACATTATTAGCACTACATTGTAGTTCATTACATCTCAATTTATCCAAATGAACTCCTTGATGACAAAACCTCCTGTGCAATTCTAGTGGATTATTTACCCGATGTCTGATATGGAATTAGTGCATGGTTGGTGTACCCAAAACAGTCCAGGCATATCAATTTGTTTTCTTTTAATGGTAGGTGTTTTATTTTTTATTATAGCTTTTAGATAAGGTATTGTCATATTGTTTACATATAATAATTATGTATAAGTTTTAATAATTATATATGTAAACTGTATCAGTACAAAATTCTGTAACTTAAGTTATTTATTTTTGTTCAAGTTCTGTTTCATTGGTTATTACTGATGGCCCATAATTAACTACATTGCAATAATAGACCAATCATACACAATTAGGCACACTGTACAAATTGATTATTGTGGGTAATTCTTTTTGCCACAGAACAACTAGCTCTCAGTGGTCTCTCTAAAATTATTGCATTATTTACTATTTTGATATACTATTTTCTTTTAATATTGTGGCTCAATTATTAGAAAATAAATTATTAGCTACCAATTGAATGCCAATGCTACAAATTTTGCAAGTCTTTAAACAACTACATGTGTACCATAACGAACATCTCAGTTTTTTTTCTTCATATTTCTTTTTTCACTTTGCAATTGGTTTAGGACAAATCTCTTCTTTTTTATTAGAAGAGAGCAATGGAAAATATAACTTTTCAAGATTCTTATGAAAAGCTTTTTCTTAAGTTCCACAATGTTTTGACAAAAGCTGCAAACAACCTGTGTGTAATGTTTGGTATTTAGAGCTCAACTTTTTTAGATTAGTGCTGAACTATTTGCTTTATTTGCAATAAAACTAGTGTCTCTAAAAGTCTTGTATAGCACGATCTTTCCAGAACATTCTTAAAAATAACAGCTTTGTGAGTTGCATGATCAAATATTCCAAACTGTCCACGTCTGGAGTTTGAAATACGTAATCCCGAGTTGGAATAATAAACTGTGCTTGTTAGAGCCAGTTGGCGTAAAAATGTTTCAGTTAGTATCATGAAGACGTCATGCTGCCTTGTGACATTTAAAAAGTATACAAGTAACCGTTGATCATGTGAAGATAAGACGAGGGTGTGAGGGCATAAAAATGTCATGGACAGTTAATGATATGAAACTATTTACATTGCCTCAGCAGACTGTAATGAATCAAGGCTAGTGTGTACATTGCACTGGGTTGGAGGAAAACAAGATCTGTGGCTCACAACAGCTGTTATTGAAGCGTGTCGAGTATACTTATTTCTGTAACATTCAAAGACTTCCACATTTGGGCAAAACTAACAAAACAAAAAAAGTTATTTATTTTCTTGCCATCTGTATAAAAGGGAAAATGTTTTATCGATCATGTGGCATCAGTTAGGCTATGTGGCACAATGTTAAATTGCATTCCTTGTATAAATTAACATGCATATTTCATAAGTCTGGTTATAATTACTCAACTAAAACTGTGGCTGCTTAGTGCACAGCATACTTTAGTTTTCTGGTTTTGTACGTGTGAACTTTGTCTGACCTCTCGACGTAACAACAACTTGAGGAAAGACAATCGCATGACCCGTGTCATGGAATACAAATGAAAAATGTAAATTATGGAAAGTATTTATTTTAAAAGAAATCTTGGTCAAACATTTTTTAATCCCTCCATGTAGCTTAAACAATCTAGTCTTCATTTAGATCCATTATAATATAAGTACAGTCGCCATTTAAAATGTTATTCTTTTTCTTTTAAATCTTTGGCTGGTTTCCAAAGAATTATACTCGGTAACCATGTACATGTATGTAGCTCTTCACTATTCATTTACTTTATTCCGATTGGAACTTGAATAGAATGTTTCAGTTTTGTGTTATTTAAATAACTGAATATGCAAGTGTTGTATTTCTTTGAATAAATAATTCCTATTTAATGAGATCAACATTGTATGAGTGATTGTCTTTTCACTGGTTCAACATTTATTGTATTATGGTAGTTAGAGCTGGAAACGATCAATATTCATTTCAGTTGTCAGTATGTGGGTTCAAATCCCGGTCATATACTGGTGCCCTTGATACATAACCATTATTCGTAAAAAAGTTAACGGGTAGCGCATACCCATGCCTACATCCTCGCAGACTGTGAAGGAGTAACCCTACATCAGCCCTGGGAGTAGGTGACAATATGCCCCTTGTGGCAGTTGATTTGGGGGCAATTGAGTTGGGTTGGTAGCCCAAATCCGTTACATATTTAAGTGTAGCCCTCACCTTAAAGTCTTAAAGTGGCTGTCTGGCCTTGTCATGCTAGACGCAATCTCATATAAAAACAACCCCAAAACAACCCCAAAACACAAACTATTAACTTCAAAGGAACAGTTTCATCGGGTCATGAACCAATTACTGCCAAGGCAAAGGCTGCCATAGACGAGGTCAAACACGACTCCCAGCAAAGGATGGGTCTTATTCTAAGTTTGGTTTGAACTTATGAATTAATGAGATGTGTCTCTCTGAAGTCTTGTTGAAATAATAATCAAATGGATCTTTTTATTTAAGTAATATTTAATCACAGAACTCCAGATTTCAAATGGGGGCTTCGGTGGAGAATGGACATCAAGAGGGGGGGGGGGGGGGGGGGGCACGTGCCCCCTGTATGTAGTAATGCTACTGAACCATTGACTCTACAATTGGAATGCACAGATATGTAAGCATTGTGACAGGGTAAACTAGTCTGGCCTGAACATCCGACGTCACACTTTGAGGCTCGTGAATTATGCTCGACACCTGCCTTGAGTAAGCAAACGGATCCTTACGGATGTATATTTGACCTTGCATTCATTTCACATGGCAATTCGCAGTCAAATCCTCCGTACATGTATTCTTTTAAAGACAACATGCATGTACAGTACGTACAAAGATTATGTGTGCTGCATGCAGAAGATAGAACGTGCAGCTGACAAAATCACCTCTAACACATCGACACACATATATGGAAAGCTTACGTCACATCACGTTTAAACAATGAAATCATTGTATCCAATGAAATCATTGGGTCTTTATCCTTGGAGATAAAAGATAGGGGACCAGTCTAAGACTTGTCAAGCACCATCATGTGCATTAAAGGCAGTGGACACTGTTGGTAATTACTCAAAATAATTGCTAGCATAAAAACTTACTTTGTAACAAGCAATGGAGAGCTGTTGATAGTATAAAACTTAATGTAAAAACGGCTCCCTCTGAAGTAACATAGTTTTCGAGAAAAAAAAAAAACATTCCACTAAAATATTTGAATCTGATTTTGAGACCTCAGAATTAGATTTTGAGTTCCCGAAATCAAGGATCTGAAAGCACACAACTTCGTGTGACAAGGTTTTTTTTTCTTCCATTATTATCTCGGAACTTCCAACGACCAATTGAGTTCAAATTTTCACAGGTTTATTATTTTATGCATATGATGAGATGCACAAAGTGAGACACCAAGTGAGAGGACTGGTCTTAGACAGTTACCAATAGTGTCCAGTGTCTTTAAGCCCCAGGTGTCTAAACTTCCTTCACAAACTCCTATCAATAACCAGATTCAAACACACTACAGAGCTGCATATAGAAGCTTACACTTTATTAGTCACCCAAATCATGACTCAATTAAACTTTCTTTGTTTTTTGTAATTATTTTTTACATAAAAATCATAACATATTTTTTAACATATCAAATAATTCATGGTGACCATTCAATCTTTACTCATTGCCCTGGCAACACACACCCCAGATTATAACAAACCAACCTGACCACCAAACTACAAAGCCAGTCAAATAAAAAAAAACATGCATTATCAACAAAACCCTATATTATTGATTTGTATTTACAAAATAGAGTTCAAATAAGTTTGGCATTCGAAGATGAATATTAAGAAGTCAGTCACAATTTACACTTAAATGTTACCACTACCACAAAGTTATAAAGTAAGATTAAAAACACATACATACAAACAGGTCATGTCAAATGAGACAATTAACAGGCGACAAGACCAAGTCAATCTTCACAAAGAAAAAAAACCCTGAATTAAATCGTTCACATAATTTACATGGAGCTAGTAAGACACTGGTCACAAGTTTCATCTTATGCAGCCAAAAATGTTCATATTTGCCTTATTTCATACAGCTAATATCAGCACAAAAACTATAGCTATGCACAGGGAATATTTCTTAGCAGAAACTGGTTACCAGCCAAAAGTCCATACAGTTTATATTGTTGTGACTGGTGCCATACCCATTTTCTGCTTAGCATAGACATTTGCTAAGCAGTATTTTCTGCTTAATAGCTTTATGAAATTGGACCCAGAGCAGTTTGTAAACCCCACACAAATTGCCTGTACAAATTGTCCTGGTGTAACAAGACCTTAACAGAATGGGCAACAGCCACACTAACAGCTGACAAACCTTTAAAGCACATTTGATCGTTAAACCTTATTTGGTTGATCAAATTGGGGTCACAAATTCACATTAATTTAATGCTTGTTAACATTTACTCTTAATTAGTGATTATGTCCTATGTACATCTAGCAATCAAGGAGATATCCAAATTAATCACTTCTTAATGAAAGCTTTCTTCTTGTTGCTGTTTTTTTTTTTGTGTTTCTTTTTTGCAATCCACAACAAAGCAGAGCGTTGCTACATTTTATTA
This sequence comes from Asterias rubens, assembly GCF_902459465.1. Lineage (NCBI taxonomy): Eukaryota > Metazoa > Echinodermata > Asteroidea > Forcipulatida > Asteriidae > Asterias > Asterias rubens. Next base: position 15,216,146 of record NC_047063.1, on the reverse strand, counting down.
CAACCAACCGGGGTTTCCAACCAAACTTTATTTATATAAAGCCCATTGCAGCGGCACACACTGGAGGCCCACTAGACAAGACTAGTTCTTGAGAAGTCATTTCTTCTTGAACCGCCTACAAGTTTAACTTGTTGACACTCCTTGTTGTTATTGCATGTAACAATTACCCAGTATTCACCAACACATAGATATATCTACAGCATCCCCCCTAAACAAACAATGTTTACATATGGCTGTCAACAAGTAAAAAAGCCAACATGTCTTCCCAATCACAATAGAATATGTCAACTCCCAGATTATCTTATCAAGATTTTTTAAGGTTGACAAAGTCTAGACAACAACCCAATATAAACTCGTTACAGCACAGACTTGAGCAATCATAAAATACATAGTCGCTTCTTGTTAATTCTTCACTTCAAAGTATCATGCAGCGTCAATGAAAAGTGTTATTGTTTACCAATTTCAAACACACAAATGATTTTACAAAGAATAAAACTTCCTAGCCGGAAGCTCAACGCAGCCGGCTTGTATCTCTATGTCTCGAAGTTACGTTACTCTCGGATTGGTTAAACAGTCCTGGCAGGACCCACAGACACTCTGAGATGAGTCAGCCACAGGCGAAGGAGACTCGCTGGAAGCCAAGACTCAGGCACCATCAGGGCCCAATTTCAGAGTTGCTAAAGCAGAAAATGTTGGTGAACATTTTTCTACGATAAGAACAAACAAGCAGGATACCTGTTAACATTTGGTACTGGTGACATGGTATTTTAGCTGGTAACCTAGTCCTGGTTAGCATAACTTTTGTTGTGCTTAGCAACTATTTATGCTTTAGCAGCTCTATGAAATTTGGCCCCAATTGTAAAATGAAATTGTTGCGAGTTCTCACACCATAAAATGTAATCACTATGATTTACAGCTGTAACTGAATTCCATGATTAATTATGGATTGTTAAAGGTGTCTTTTTCAAGCAATACATTTTAATATCAAAATCATACGTCTTTCTGTGATAATTTAGGTCAGAACAACAAAAATGCTAATGATCACATCAAGCTTCTGTAAAAACTGGATGTCCCATTAAATGAATTTTTTTTTTCAACAATTAAGTGTGGAAGCCCAGTAAGGAGAAACAAAACAATGTGCATTGACACTTTTCAGAGGATATTTGCAATGGGTATAATCATTGTGAATTCTTTGGGGTGAAACGAAGCATCCATCATTGTTACACAGCATAAAGAACAAAGCTTCAAATATCTACTTGGGTATTAAGATCAATCTATGTCTAATCCCCTGGTTTATTAATGAGGGCTACTGCCCGACCTGGGTGTTCATCGCCAACTCATCTTTTTGAGATGCATGCTCTCTCTTGCAAGCTCCTTCAGACTCGGTGTCAATAGGACACTTTGGAATGTTAGGTGGCAGCAAACTTACCAGGTTAATTTCCATTGTTTACTTCGTTCAGAGCATTCGCACATTACCGAGAACAATGGATTTTACCTGGTAAGTCTGCTGCCATCTAGCGTCCCAAAAGTGCCCCACTGAAAACCTTCATAACTGATCTTTTTCCAAGATGTTAAGTTTAAAAAGATGCCAACATAAAGCTTTTGAGTTCAGATCTTCATAATTTAACGTGCAGTAATTGTTTCATATTAAGATTAAAGGCTTTGCCAATACTGATGATTCAATCATGGTGTGACAACTCAAAACCCACATGATCTAATCTTACATCATAAAGTACATGATGTCAAAGTCATTTTGATTTTTGCCTTTGCATGAAGCATAAACAAGCTCGACACCAATGTCTTTATCAGAAGATATTCAAACCATGGCCTGTTTATTCAACTTTGTCAGTATAAGAATACCATTTATATGAACATAATTAGGTAAAATAGCTTTAAAAAAAAATGCATACTCATTGATTGGGCCCCTTTTAAGTGTTACAGCTTCAAATTTTGTTTACTAAAATTAATATTATTGCTTACTGATATCATCTTAACAAGAAACCACACAACTGAAAGACAATAAACTCTGGATTCTAACTCTACATTCTTGCAAACAGAAAAGGAGATAACAAGACGAAGATTAATAGAAAAAAAAACACAGAGAGCGAAGTCAGACTTGGTCTGTATATGCAACATAAGTGACAAAAACAAGAAATTTACATCTTTTTGGGGGGAATATACAGCCAAATTAGTAAAAATTATTGTTTTTTTGTTTTTTTTACAATCGATGGTTGCTACATGACTACAAGCTAAATTGTCGCAACATATTTATAATTCTCGTCAAAATACACTCATTACAAAGCCTGTATACACCTTGGGTAAACTTCCAACAAGTATTTATACAATTTTAAGAACACAATTCATTTACTTGTGATTTTAACAACTTTGAAAATGCATTGATTCAAGAAATTGCTCTTTGGTTTCAAGAAGCTAAACATTGGCGCCTGTTGTGAATCATGAAACCATGTGTACATCCATAGAATTTATTACACATAAAATAAAAATATTTAGTAGTCGGACGCTTCCGCCCTAGCAGAGTCTTTCTGGGGAGACTTTGAGAAGGACTCTGCTAGGGTCGAAACATCAGGCCATTAACTATTTATTTTATACACCATAGGTTCTGTTTGTTCATTACGCAGTTTGCAACAGCTTATTCAATTTTGCTCACGATTACCCAGTTTTAGTTTGAATTGAAGAGTCCCACTAATGTATACAGGCTTTATGATGACATGAAGGTTAGAATCAATCCATCATTAAGCATCAGCTACAACCACGTTATCAAACTGGATTTACTTCACATGTGAAATCACAGCTTGAGTTCAATGAGCTAGTAGGCAAACTACTCTAGTATCTAACACAGCATAAAACACTGTCTTCATATTAATATATAACAATTGCATCATCTCTGTAGAACTTTCAGAAAACGCCAACATGATCTTAGAGAAACCTCCTGAAAAAAACAAACCCCAAACCCCTTTAAATCACACAATTAAATCTGTACAATGTCCCTATACGTATATATCAAGTACATATTTAATAATCGTCTTACTCTAATGATACAATCATGATTTCATTTCGTAAAGTTAAGGCCTAGTTTATTTATTTATTAGATTTGTTTAAAACTCTGCACGTTTGATATGCGGCTAAAACATTTTAATACAATACAAGGAATTAGGGAATGTCTATACACTGAAAGCTGTTTACCTAAAATGCAACTATTCACTTTTAAAATCTCTCTTATCTTTACTATTCACAGGATACAACTTTTTGACTTGAATTTCTCCACTACTTAAGCACATTCAAATCTTCCAAAAATAAATTCAGCAAAATTTACCTCTGAAAATGTTCATGTACTCAAAAAATAAAGGCCAAAAAATATCTTGGATAGAAAATTTCACATGAACTTTGTGAAAACAAAAGTGTGCATCAGTGAAAACTATATATAAATTGAGAGAGAAAAATGACGGATGTTCAAGAATTTATAAGCCGACTGAGAGACTTTGCTTAAGTCAAAATCCCTGAACCCTGAGGGTGGTCGATGGACTCGATGAAGCTTCAATGAAAAGTATTTCTGTAGTGTATGTCAGTTTAAACGCTTTTTTGAAGCTCTGAATTAGTCTAAGAATTCAACTAGATATTAACACAGGTTTATAGTGTAAAAATAATGAATGGATCGATATTTTAATGCTAGAAGAGTTAACCCTAGCAGAGGCTTCCTTCAAGAAATACTCTGCTAGGGTTGAAGCGTCAGGTCATTCCACTATTTCTTACATTTATACCATTAGGTAATTTTGGTTGGTGAGCAGTTTGAAACAGCTAATTCTGTTTATCTTCCAGTACGCGCTAATCCACCAATCAGATGCTCGAACTACTAAGGGGATAAAAACATATATACTACTTCCTCTGTGTTTTAACATACTTCCTCTGTTTTTATCACACAGTGCGTATTGGGAGTGTCAATGCGTCCCGCTCCGTATACGGACAGTGCAAAAATTACATTTCTAAACTTGAGTGCATGCATGCTGTTCATCGCGAAATAACGTTCTGAAATTTTAAACTATGCGCCTTGCATGTGAGACTCGAAGATAAATTTGTTATATGTGGAATACGAAAAAATATAGCCCGTCTGCGTCCCATATCCAACAAGGGTTGGATATGGGACGCAGAGGCGCTGTATTTTTCCGTATTCCACTCGCCCTTGTGTGGTCACTTATATTATAGCATTGGCTTACTGTATCAATCCATTGCTATATATTTTTATTTTGTTCTACAATAGATTGTAGCATTAACAGAGCATCCCGTACCAAGTTTATATTTTGTGAGAAGTGTTGCTTGTTATGTTCTTATTTTGTTAATACTTCTATGCCATGGATTATGCAGATATCAGTACACTAGTTTGAAAGTTTTTTAAACCATTTGGGGAAAAAATCAAACAAGCAGAGATGATGGAAATACAATAAGTCTCAAAATGGAGAGATATTGCATTGTCTTTAGAAAGATTTCCAACGATTTGGGGGTTAACAAAGAAGCATTAATCAAACTGGGATATGAACCTGCTACCTCTAGGTTTTCATCTGGTGCTCTACCAACCGCGTTAAACTCACCCTATTATGTGGTATGTTACTAACGATTCTAAACATACAAGTCAAGAAATAACATGACCGTAGATCGTCGAGATAATGTCCACATCACAAGTCTTCTAGTGCTATAAGTTTATGTCAACCTACAGAAATAGACCACCATTTACAAAATGCAACCATTCTAACATTTCAGATTGACTTCTTGGATATAAAAATTATGTAACACTCTGAGCAAACACTGTGAGATGTAAGGCTGACATTAAACTGAATTTACACAATCACTCAATTTTATATATTGTAGCGTTTTCTAATCCAAACCAGCACCATCACGACAGACTACTTCGGCACTGCCTTGAACTGAGTATGTTATCATTTTTCAGCATAAAAGTAAATTACAAGCCGTTATTCAGAATTTGTTCACCAAATAAACCATTGAGTCACAAAAACACTGAGAGAAATTGACTGAATTATTAAATACAATGACACAGACTATGAATGACAATTCAAAAACGTGACACTGTTACCAACTAACCGTGTCACTAAACAGAAATTCACAGTCATTACATGGCCGACACTGAATAACAGTGTCACTGAACTCCAATTCCAATAGGTGACACTATCACCAACTAACACCGTCACCAAGAAGTCATTAAATGGCTCTGACACTGAGTGACAGTAGGTGACTAAACTTACACATGGATGTTTGATTATGGAGGAAAATACAGCTAAACCTACTGGGACTTCAGTCATATTCACCGCCGATCGTCATAACCGTAGAATGTTTCTGTGTAGTCCACTGTCATCAAAGCAGAATGTGGTTGTCCTAATCCAAGACGTCATTCTACACCAATCAACCCTTCTTGATCAAACAAGAGTCCACTGAGAGTTTCCAACTGACTCCCTCTTAGTTGATTCCAGTTGCAATCAGTTAATTCCAGTTGCAACCAGTTTATTCCAGTTGCAACCAGGTTGTTTTTCCCAGTTGCAACCAGTTGATTCCAGTTGCAGGTTGTTGTAAACTGAATATAGATACATGGACTTGAAGAACATTCTAGTCTAGTTTCAGTTTGTTCCATCATGATTCATCCCTCCTTTGGCATGATTAGGGTCAAAATATCTATCAGATATAGAACAATAAAAATATCAACAATTGACTTCAAACTTCCATATTTTGAAAATTAAGCTTTGACATTTGTTTTCTTTTCACAAAGTTAAATAAATTAACAAAACGTTTGGAAACACAATTTGAAAAAAAAAAACGAAAAAAAACTTTGGTGAACAAATTAATAATGTGATGAAACGAAACGATTAAAGTTGCATAAGCAGACCAGACTGCTTGGTTCATTCACTGATACCTAATATAAAACCTACCTATTTCTTATAAGGTGTTGTTGAGATCTTCACACAGCTTGTCAAACTTTTCAGCAAGATTGTTGTACTCATTCTCCTCCAGGGCCTCCACAATCTAAGATAACAAACACCAAGAAATCAATCTTAATCAATTCAATTCTATTGATTAAATTAACATTTGTTTAAAGGAAGTGGACACTATTGGTAACAACTTAATATAATTTTTAGCATAAAAACTTACTTGGTAACGAGTAATGGGAAGAGGTTGATAGTATAAAACATTGTGAGAAATGGCTCTCTCTGAAGTGACTTAGTTTTCAAGAAAGAAGTAATTTTCCAAGAAATTTGATTTCGAGACCTCGGATTTAGAATTTGATGTCTCGAAATCAAGCATCTGAAACTTCGTGTGACCATGGTGCGACAAGGGTGTTTTTTTCTTTCATTAATATCTCGCAACTTCGAGTACCAATTGAGCTCAAATTTTCACAGGTTTATTATTTTATGCATATGTTGAGATACACCAAGTGAGAAGACTGGTCTTAGACAATTACCAAAGGTGTCCAGTGTCTTTAACACAAGATATTTAAATGATTTTTGGGGTTGAACAAAGAATTGACTAGAGTGGGATTCGAACCAACGACCTCCGGATTAACGTGCCGGCGCTCTACCAACTGAGCTATCTAGCCCTATATTGGCGGTGTCCCTATTTTGTCAATATCTTTGTTCGGGGGTGCCAGTCAGAAGCCATACAACCGTTAACTGCCGTGTAGCCAGGGATCACACCCAAATTACGATACAACCTGGGAAGCGGCAGCTAGGGGATCACCTTAAGGGGATGCGACTTTTTGTTTCAGATATCAATATAAACCACAAGGGAAACTGACTGGGTAAATTTGTAAATGATTTTTGGGGTTGAACAAAGATCCCTGGCTACACGGCAGTTAACGGTTGTATGGCTTCTGACTGGCACCCCCGAACAAAGATATTGACAAAATAGGGACACCGCCAATATAGGGCTAGATAGCTCAGTTGGTAGAGCGCCGGCACGTTAATCTGGAGGTCGTTGGTTCGAATCCCACTCTAGTCAATTCTTTGTTCAACCCCAAAAATCATTTACAAATTTACCCAGTCAGTTTCCCTTGTGGTTTATATTGATACAAGATATTTAAAATACAAATTCATTTACTAAGACGGATGTACAAAAACAATCTTTGGTCTAATGCCCCAAAACTTATTTTAAAAAAAAATTGCTACACTTTCAAGATGTTTAAATTTCAGAAGCACTGACTGGCTACACATTGAATGGAAACTTACCGGTCTCTTGTACGGTTGTGCATAGTTGAAGTATAACTCATTGAGGGCGCTCTTTGAGTGGAAGTCGTACTGATGCCTAACGGAATGTTCAGCTAGCATTGCACTCATGTCTTGATCACTGACAGCGGGGTAATTCTTGATGTCATTGTAATAGCTGTCACACAAAAAAGGCAAACAAAATAGAATTAGCTGTTACCAACCAAAATAAATTTGGGCTGACGTTTTGGCCCTAGCAGAGTCTTTCAAGCAGAGGCAATGCTTACAGGCAATTTGCAGGCAACCATCTGCACTGCATGTAAAAGGATTTGGGTACTTTTCAAAATGTCCACAGATTTACATTAAACTTACAGGATTTGACGATAATGATAGTAGAAAGCTCCCCTTCAAATATTACTAACTAAGGTTTTGTAGTTTTTGAGAAACGAGTAAAACTAGTCACAAAATAATTTTAACATGTAAAATCCCATTAACCAGTTATGGTATTATACCATAATCATAGCATAACTGGTTAATAGGTTTTTACATGCTAAAACTGAGACAAAAATTATTTGTTTAACTCATTTCTCAAAAACTACAGCACCTCAGTAAGTAAAATTTCAAGGGAAGCTTTCTACTATCATTATCTTCAAACTGTGAAAGTTTAATGTAAATCTGTGGACATTGTGTTTTGTGTAAGGAACAAGTACATAGACCCTTCGGCAGTATACAGCAGACATTTTTCTAATACTATCTTACTGTCCCCAAGACAATTATGTGGAAATTAACATGTGAAAGTTTTTTTCTCTTTTGAGATTGCCTGGAACTTGTTGCCTGTGCAGTGCCTTAAGGCCAAGTAAAAAAGATATATGTCTAGCGTCCCCGCCCGCTTCCTTTTTAGAGGGCGCCTCCTTTTACAGTTTATTTTTTATTTTATTTGTTTATGTACATTTTTTCTTTTAATGAAAAAGGTTATTTTAAACGATCCCAGCTAAAACAATCTGAATGTCTGGTCTGAATGTCTTGACCAAAATATTTCATTTATGTATTGTGTGTTTGAGCAGTAGATAAAAACAATAGATGTTTGACATTTTAAAAAGAATGGAGGCCATCTTGAAAAAAAAAAAAAAAAAAAAACCCTCCTCCTTCCTTTTTTTTGAGAAACCCGGATGCTAAACATGTTTCTTTTTTTACTCGGCCTAACACTGGTATAAAGAGATAGTACATTTTCAATGAACATTGTAATTACCTAGAGACCCATTCCTTGTAGCGAGGTATGTCTTTGGCATAGAGTAGTCTACTGGAGGGAGAATCCTTAGTCAAAGGGTGGTCTGAGACTGAACATGAGTCCATTAGAGTCTGACCAATGATTGATAGGCAAGCATCCACCGTCTCAGACTTGTAGATATCAAAAATGATATCGGGATTCTTGATGAGATTCACCCAGAAACGCAGAGGAAGACTACAAGGGAAGAAATCACAATCAGAAAAAACTAGTATCAATATACAGTACAAAAGCGTGTTATCATACATTAGATAGTTAGATAGATAGTTCCGTTTATGGCCAAATTACAGTAAAAACTAAAATTTATACAAAAATAATTTACATACAAAAATAGTTTACATATTAAAAAATATACCAAATATACATGACTTCAATGAGTAGGCCTATTGGGTGGAGTGTTCTAGTGATTCTAGCATTGTCAGATAACGGGTTTGGGTTCTACACCTGGCACCAATTTCATTGAGCTGCTTAAGCAGAAAATAATGCTTAACAATTTTCTGTTGAGAAGAAATAAGCCGCATACCAGTCACAAACTGGCTCAATTGGCTGCTTGGCTGGTAACCTTCTTCTGGCAAGCAAAATTTTGTTGTGCTTAGCTAATTTGTTTGTACGTCAGCAGCTCTATGAAATTGGGCCCTGTTTATAAGTAATACACTTAACAATCATTGGTTTGTCATTTAGATAAGAAAATAAAGCTGCTGGTCATGTGTGATGTGTAATGCTCATTAAAGAACCTAGTGCACTTATTTTTAAGAGAAGGGGCTTGCCCCTGTGTTACTGCTATGGTCTTTCAGCAATATGTGCCTCCTCACATTGTAGGCCTATTCCCTTTCTTAATTAATTAAATAATATATCTTTTTAAATCTAAAAACACAAAACATGATCATAGTATCACATTGTTTATACTCAAAATGACAAAATAAAACACCAAGTATTACAAAGACAATAAATTTAAAAAAAATCTGGATCAGCCAGATAAAAAAACAATACATAATATTATCACTCTGATAAAAACACAAAATAGAAAAAGTATCTCATAAAAATGTATACCAACAAAGTATAGGATAGAAATATAAAATAGCAAAAGTGTCTGCTAAAATATAAAGTAGCAAAGGTAAAAGTTATCACAATGAAGAACTACAAGATATGACATATGCAATAAAAAATGGATAAAATTTAAAAAAATAACATACATTAATAAAAATTTATAAAAACACAGAAAACTGGAATTGATTGAGATTGAAAACTAAGAAGAAAAAAAAAAATAGGATACAATTATACATCAGCGAGCTGCCAACATTTGCATCTTGTAATCATGGAGATCTCGTACAACAATCAGGACAATATTTAGCATTCATCCAACAGGACGAAGAAAGAGTTTCAATAATCAGGGAGATTTGAAATTTTGATCATCAGAACGTGGACAGATTTTTGTTGTTGGTGGGGACTGTCTGCAGAATCAGGGAGGGCTAAGAGCTCTGTATACATGTAAATGCACATTCATGATTCAATAGATTATACAATAATGTACAATAATGCACATTGGTAAAATGATGTACATTGGTAAAACCATTCAAAGATACAGCAAGAGCGATAAAAATACAGAGGAAGGAAAGAGAACCAGCTGAAGCCCGAGGGATCGCCTAAAAAGAATCAAAGTTCCTGTCAATATGCTCTCCTCTCCAGCATGTCAAATAACAAACTTGAACAGCAATAAAAAGTATTAGAAATGACTATTTAAACACACAAGATCAAACACGATTGAAACATACATGACAAATTCTGTTAAAATTAGATGGTGGGGAAGAAAATTGAAGAAAAAAAACCCACAAAAAAAACAAATGTTGTCATCTCAGGTGGGAATGGGGGGAGGGGTGTCATAAATTACCTGTTGCTCTTCCATGAATGCACAACTTCTTCTTGGTTTGGGATGCAATGATGTCTTGCTTGGTCATCTAAGAAATCAAATAAGTACTTGATGCAGAGGGGGAGTGTGTTACTACGGTGATTGACACTGAAGATCATCTCAAACAACTCATCTATATAGGACTGCAACACACCCTGTGGACAAACAAAAACACAAAATGCTCAATGTTTGTTATTTTTTTAATTTCTTATATAAGAGCAACTGTGTATAATAGATGGATTGCACATGACGTCATTGACCACCATCTTTGATGTATAGAAAAGTGCATGCATTGTATGCACTGCGCACAACTCTCAGCCAATGGTAGCCAATGCAAGGGGTTTATAGCCAAATCAGAAAATAACAACAAATGTGGTCATGTTGAAGGCAAATCAACAGGGCCCAATTTCATGGCTCTGCTTACCGCCGAATTCTGCGCTTAGGATCATGATTCCCCGCTTACGTGCAAGCGCCGAATTTCTGCGCTAGCCTTGTAAGCGTAGAATGCCTAGTAACATGTAGTACACATGCGCAGAAGCCCAAATTCGCCGCTAACCCAAATACGCTTGCCGTAAGCACAGAATTCCCTGCTTCCGTAAGCGCAGATTCTGTGCTTACGGCACGCAGAGCCATGAAATTGGGCCCATGTACACTGCTGTTCATCATAGAAATAGTTCCTATACATGTGTATAGGCAGAAGGAATACACATTGAAAAACTGTGCAGATGTTTAACTATACATGAACTACAAAAAATACATAGAAATATCAGTCTGAAGTAGTTTCAGTAACATTTACCATTTGGAAGAGTCGATTTCACAAAGTACTAAAGATTCATCAAGTACTAAAGATGAGTTGACAGCACTATCATAGTGATTTGTATTGCGACATTACTCTTATCTTAAAGACACTGGACACTATTGGTAATTGTCAAAGACCAGTCTTCTCACTTGGTGGATCTCAACATATGCATTAAATAACAAACCTGTGAAAATTTGAGCTCAATTGGTCATCGAAGTTGCGAGATAATAATGAAAGAAAAAACACCCTGATTACAAAACGTTGTGTGCTTTCAGTTGCTTAATTTCAAAATTAAAATCAAATTTGTGGAAAATTACTCCTTTCTCAAAAACTACGTTACTTCAGAGGGAGCCGTTTCTCACAATGTTTTATACTATCAACAGCTCTCCATTAAGTTTTTTATGCTAAACATTATTTTGAGTATTTACCCATAGTGTCTGTCCACTGGCTGTAACAGTTAAGATGGATTCACTCTTAAGATCTTGTGTAATTATTTATGAAACCAAGCCCAAATTTCTTCTTGGTTTGTTAAAAACAAATTAGCAAAAATTTTCATTTAATTTAAAAACCACAACTTTACACTCCCTGTAATAAATGCTCAATGATGTTGTTCTATAAGATGAATGAATGAATAAAAAACCAAAATACATAAAAATTGTTGAACTAACCTTGGTGGTTAATAATCGGGGCAGATAGATCTCAGCCAACATCTTGTGGTCTTTGTCACCAGATTTATGATATTCCGAATCTGATTGTTTGACTAAATGCCAGAGTTTAGCGCCATTTATATCCGTGTCTGCTGCCAGCATGGGTGTGGTCATTGAACGGGCGGGGCTATTGGCTGTAGGCAAGCTCACTAAAGAAGAAATGTAAAAACACAAATATAGGATATCACAAATATTCCAACATTAAAGACCAGCGTGAATGATAACAGCAACACTTGTGTGAGTTAAAAAGGAAAATAAATAACAACAAAAAGTGTACAATTTATGTTAATTGTAAAGATAATTTAACATACCATATTTGCTATGTACGTATGCAAGATGGTAAAAGAGAAAAATTCTGTACCCAAATTACAGGTCACTAGTGAGGGAGTGGTCACTAGTGAGGGAGTGGTCATGGAGGCCAATATGAGAAATCATTTACAAACCTCTGAGGTCAGAAGGAACTTCGCTCCAGGAGTCATAAATGTGATTACAAAATGTGTGCCTAAAAATGCCAGTATTAAATGTACACTTATTGGGAATGAGGGTATGGGAATCAAAAAATCTAAAAATGTGGAGATCAGTGTTACGGAAATTGACCATAGCATTTAACAATCACAACGCAACGAAGGTCCGACAAATAAGGTCCGACATGCGTGTGCGTATGCTTGGCGCGTGTGGCAGAGTTGTGCAGAAAGGCATTGGAGAGGCTCACGTGTTCTTGCTCACACGTGCGTCGTGGGCGGAGCCTAATGGATCGGTCAATTGCTGTCACAGAGGAAAATATTAGGGTCTAAGACATCGAACAAAGGAGGATTCAAAACTTGAGGTCATTACACATTTGTGTGTATGTGTTGGTTGATAGGAGGAGGAGGGGGGGCTTTATAACTTACTGCCTCTAGAGTTTGAGAAAGCTGACATGGTGAAGCCCTGTTTTGGAACCAATGCTATTGTTGCACCATCTTTAATCTGTCAAATGAAGAAAGTAATCAAGCTTATTAGTAATACAAACATTTGACCATGGAACTGAAACGTCAGAAAATGTTACGCTTGCAGTTACTGAAAGAGGTAATACACCAAGTGACGGAACCTTCGCTTGAATGGCCGTGTTTTTATCTTTCTGTTCATTTTATTAATTGTATTGTGTTGTAATTTATTCCGAAACTGGGACAAACCACTCTGGGATAATAATTCACCACAAATAGGGAAGAAGTCTAACAAAAAGCTAGGAGTATTAACTTGGTGGAAAAAAAGGGGGGGGGGGAAGAGGTTAAACTGGTTAAACCTAATCACACAGTTTGATTTCCTAAATAAAAAAATATATTTTTAGCACTGCAATTAGTAAGGTGACTTGACAACTTACCCCAGAGTAATTCCGAAGCATATTGAGTCTTTTCCATTCTCCTTCCGTCTTGTCGTCATCATCTTGAAGTAACATACGACCATCTTCTCCACTTCTCCACTCTGTTCAAACCATCAACAAACACTTTGTCATTAATATCATCATTGGTGAAGCATCCTCTAAACACACGGTCTCACTCAGCAAAGAAAACTTTGCAAAGTTAAACATAGCAGAGCTGCCAACATTTGCATCTTGGAGATTTTGTACAACAATAGATAGATACAACTGTAGATGGATAGATACAGGTACATATCATTTATGACACACACTTTAAACAAAAACCACATTATACAATTTACACTGTCAAATGGGTGGAAAACCAATGATATAATTTATACAATATAAAGGCATAGAGTACAACGCACAGTAAAAGTCTAACATTCAAATACAAAACAAAACCCAATATACACACTGAACATCAAAGTACTACAAGTATCATAACCAAAAAAAACCCCAGCACATCATAAGATAAAAAGACACAAACAAAGGATAAAAAGTACAGGAGATCTGGGGTTGACCGGCGAGCTCAGTAGGCAAGGTGAGGCAACAAACACACTATAAATTAATGCCCCTCTGAGCGGAAGCTTTAAAGGTATGAATACTGTTGGGAACCAATGATTGTCTGGAGCGACAAATGGAGGTCCGTGAGACACAGAGACGGATACCTGTGACCTATTGAATATAAAACAACTGTGTGAAGGAAGAGTGTGAGAGGTAATGCATTGATTTATGAACTTTTAGCAAAACCTATTTATCATGGAGAAAACTTAAATAGGAAAGATTTTTATGAATCGAGGAGACATTAAGAAATACATTAAACATAATAAATTCAAAGTCCCCACAATCAGGGAGATTTTCAACTTTTTCATCACAACATGGACAGATTGGTTTTAATTTCAGGGAAACTTTCTGCAGAATCATGGAGAGTAGGTACATGTAAAACATTAAACACATTCCAACCGGGGACCTATGACAGACAATAGGGTCCAGGGTGCGGGAAAGGTCCACAGTTGGAAAACTTATATAAAATCAATGAGAGCTGTTGCAAATAGGTTAGGAGTATAAACAAAAGAGAGACAATAGGAGGTCCACAGTTGCAGGCGTATATGCTTGTATATATACGAGCTTGCATGAGTTGGTAGCTGTAACATGCTTACTATACAACGAGCTTGCATGAGTTGGTAGCTGTAACATGCTTACTATACAACATATCATGTAATTACACATTTTGTTCCTGCGATGCAGTAAACCTGTCTAGTTTTTGTCAGGGAACTTCATTTCTCAAGCAACAATCTCTGTTCGGTTCTGGTCCAGGCCAAGTCTTAGACTTCACCAGATATAATTAGAACTCAGAAGGTTTTTTTCAATGTGAATGTACACGTAACAGTGTCATATATTTTTGACTTCTTAAGTCGTTCTTGTATCTTACAATTTTTGTTAGTTTCCTTTTTTTTGACCATGTGACCAATAAATAACTGAATAAACTGGACTTGAGAACCTACCTAGATCTAATTCATCTTTAGGCGGTCGGAGACTGTAGGGTGTTGTCTTGCACAAGGCATCTAGAATCTTCTCTTTGACTTGGAAGATTGTGTCGTAGTCCAGCACCTTGACCTGTACCATCTGAGGATCCTTCCCAAGACCGATGGCATTGATCATCTAAAGATTCAAACAGGAAAAACTCCACTCAAATATAAAATATCAATAAAAGTAAAGACAATGTAAACAAAACAAGACCATATCCAGTGAATGCTAAGTAAACAATAATAATAACATCATTTAAAAACAACAACAATGGGAAAGAAATCAGACACCAGTGTCAGAGTCGATTGTTGATAATTTGTTTGTAATTGTTTTATTGTTACTTTTCTCGATCTGACATAGTGTAAATTCCCCAAACCTGCGGTTTGTAGATATTTCGCGCAGTGCCGCATTTCTGTCACGTCATATGCATCGACTGCGCAGGAAACGCCCTGTTAAGCTATGTTATGTAGGCATACTTTGCGTGCCACCCTTAGTTAACTATGGTCATGGTAATTAAGAACCCCCCCTTCCTTTTTTGGCAAATGCCTTTGTATTTTTGCATTGAAACAGTTGGATAAAGGAAAGTTAATGTGGAGTGTGAGAATGTGTGGTGAAAGTTAAAAAGCAATGTGAGCTTGAGGAGAGAGGACGTGTTGAATGTGAATGTTAGGGTTGCCGACCAAACAGCAGGCGAGTGGATACAGCCACCGTATCAGTATTGGGCCGGTCAGCCAAAGTTATGGCCGAGAGCCACCTTCGTGTACGTCAGAGTTGACCAATCTCTACAGCAACGGCAGTGTGACGCCAAAGACTCCTCTCCAATTAATTACCATGACCATTTAACCCCTGGAATCAGCTACCCCTCTCACCGTACCCCAAGTCTGGATCGCAAGGACGACCACGGCAGGGACACAAGAGTGTGGCGCTATAATTGGGATTCACCCGCAAGACGGAGGTCCGCCGCCGGTGAAGGTTTTTAACGACGCAACGATTATTTTGAACATTGTTAATTTATGAAAGCTTAAGTTGGTCCAGTTAGTGAAACTTAAGGCTTGGGGCCAGATTGGCAGAACCCGATTCGTAGATTATTTGTTTGTTTTACGTTGCTTATAAGTTGAGAAGTGACGCACAAAGAGAGACGATTATACATTGATTTATTTATTGTAACTGTTGTGCGATAATTAGACCTTGATGTGAGAAGGAGCACAAGAACCATTCTGTAAAGCATATTATTTATAAGTTTATCCGATGTTGTGAGCTAATACAACCAATAGTTACTGGCGACCCGAAAGTCCGGAAGCCATCATTTCAGTTTATACCTTGATTATGTTGTAAATATTGTAAATACCCCTAAGGTTTATTTAATAAGAATATTTGAAGTTTAATTCGTGTCGAGTGAACGTTATTTTGTGTCCGTCTTTCAGTTACACGATTTCTATATTGTCGAGTCTGACAACCAGGTATGCGGTATACACACGAGTAGGATTTGAAACTGTGCATGGTGGATATATAACTATGAGAGGTTTGGGGTAACACCTTGTGAATATCTCTTCCGAGTAGTGGTGGTTCTGAAAAGTTTCTTTTCAGGACCACCACTCAAAATAGATAATCCTATGGTGTTACCGCAAACCTCTCATACTTAAAAGTGGAATGTTTTCTTGAAATGCTTTATACTACAACGAAAGCTGCAATAGTTTTTATTGCCATTAATTTTAAAGGCAGTGGACGCTATTGGTAACTACTCAAAATATTTATTAGCATAAAACCTTACTTGGTCACGAGTAATGGGGAGCTATTGATAAAATAAAACTCTGTGAGAAATGATTCCCTCCCACATAACGTAGTTTTTGAGAAAGAAGTAATTTTCCACGAATTTGGTTTAGAGACCTCAGATTTAGAACTTGAGGTCTCGAAATCAAGCATCTGAAATCACACAACTTCGTGTGACAAGGTTATCTTTCTTTCATTATTATCTCGCAATTCCGATGACCAATTGAGCTCAAATTTTCACAGGTTTGTCATTTTATGCATATGTTGAGATACACGAAGTGAGAAGACTGGTCTTTGCCAATTACTAATAGTGTCCAGTGTCTTTACGAGTGATTACCAAATGTATGTATTTAATACCAACAGGTCACAAACAAAGGAGGACGCAATGGTCTATAATGTGACTCACCATAACAGTGTAATTGATCTGTTGCCTGATGACCTTGACTTCACTCAAACCATAACGAGCTTCCCCAGTGATTGCATCTACCGGTCCCTTCTCCATCTGCTGTTTAATTGCAATGAAGAGCTTGAAGAGTGGTTCCCCCGCTGTATCCTTGATGAAGTTATACAGGAGGAACGTCAACCAGTTACTCACCATCTTCTCAGCAACAGACTCATTCCTAAAATAAAAAAACAATGATCAGTTAGTTTTTAAGGTAAACAAAACAACAATCAGCTAAAGGTAAATTTCAGCGAATGTTGCAAAGAAAATTTTCGTAAGCAGTGGTAAGCAATTTGAAAAGTGTGGCTGAGCATTGCCAACATTCGTTAGCTATTCGTAAGGCATGCGCAAGCAATTGGCAAGTGTAGGTAAGCATTTGTAAAATATTCGTAAAGTATTATTAAGGAGAGATCGAGGGATGACCAAGGGCGACCCAAAAAATATGTCCCAACCAATCGCAATTCATTGCGAATATTCATATTTTCCACATTATGAGTGCAGCATATATTGGTTGCCCTCGCGACTCCACCCTACATTGGATAATAGTTAAGCCATAAATATATGTGCTTTTGGGGGCTTAGTGAGCCCCAACCTACAATGAAACGTCATTGCTCCATAAGTGCGTACATTTTGGTTGCACTATGGTTATTGATATTAATATATAAGAGAAATAAGAATATTGATTACAACATATAAACCAGGAGTTAATATCTTTCTTTGAAGCATTTTTCAGTATTAATCTTTAATTCATACCCTCCCTTTCTCGCGTTTCACAAGTGTATTTCAAAAGCCAACAACATAATTGTGTGCATTCAAAATGTTTGATCACTCTTACATGTATCTGCTTTATAGAACAGCTGACAAATCAGCATGCATTAATAGAGCAATGCTTACTGTTAACAGTAGTTATGAAACTGTGCCGACGTCTATAAGTAAAGCTTAAAGACTCTGGACACTATTGGTAATTGTCAAAGACCAGTCTTCTC
Organism: Asterias rubens; assembly: GCF_902459465.1. NCBI lineage: Eukaryota > Metazoa > Echinodermata > Asteroidea > Forcipulatida > Asteriidae > Asterias > Asterias rubens. Next base: position 15,198,108 of record NC_047063.1, on the reverse strand, counting down.
ACTTGGTGTATCTCAACTTATGCATAAAATAACAAACCTTTGAAAATTTGAGCTCAATTGGTCGTCGAAGTTGCGAGATAATAATGAAAGAAAAAAACACCCTTGTCACACGAAGTTGTGTGCTTTCAGATGCTTGATTTCGAGACCTCAAATTCTAAATCTGAGGTCTTGAAATCAAATTCATGGAAAATTACTTCCATCTCGAAAAACTACATTACTAGGGAGCCGTTTCTCACAATGTTTTATACTATCTACCTCTCCCCAATACGCGTTACCAAGTGAGGTTTTATGCAAATAATTATTTTGAGTAATTACCAATAGTGTCCACTGCCTTTAAGGACACACTTACTTGCTGGCTGGTATATGTCGAATGACAGAGTTGGCATAGGCTACTCAGTCATAATTTAACTATGAGTTTCATTTTTATATCTTGAATGTAACATCCCAAATGAATTCATAAAACATTGCCTTAAAGGTGGTGGACACTATTGGTAATTTACTCAAAATAATTGTTCACATAAAAAACTTACTTGGTAGTGAGCAATAGAGAGCTGTTGATAGTAAAAAAACATTGTGAGAAACGGCTCCCTCTGAAGTAACGTAGTTTTTGAGAAAGAAGTAATTTTCCATGAATTCGATTTCAAGACCTCAGAATTAGATTTTGAGGTCCCAAAATCAAGCATCTGAAAGCACACAACTTTGTGTGACAAGGGTGTTTATTCTTCCATTATTATCTCGCAACTTCGACGACCAATTGAGTTAAAATTTTCACAGGTTTGTTATTTTCTGCATGTTGAGATACACCAAGTGAGAAGACTTGTCTTTGATAATTACCAATAGTGTCCAGTGTCTTTAATTCCTACTCCCATGAAGGCAAGGGCAAACCTTTGAGAGACAAATCATTACAACATGCTTTTCTCAACATTGTGATACAAGAAAAATGTCTTTGCTTTCGCACTTCACTGGAAGAATGGAACTGGGCAGAATATTTTGCAATAACATGCTATGATTTGATGACGTCGGTTATTTCATTAAATGCTATAATAAAGTTTAAGTAGGATTTGAAACTTTGCATGGTGGAAATACGATATGGAAAGGTTGCAGTAACACTATGTAATGACTATCGCTAAATAAGTTGGGGTGGTTCTGAAAAGAACCGTTGGTTTCAACTCGAGTCGACGCTTCGATCAGTATGCTCTGATCGCTATCTCCAGAAGACGATCAGAGCATACTGATCAAAACGTTGAGTTGAAGCCAACGGTTCTTTTCAAAACCACCCCAACTCATTTAGAGATAGTCATAACATGGTGTTACCGCAAACCTTTCCATGAACAAGTTTTAAAAACGAAGAGTTAAGAAGCGTCATCAAAGATTTGCTCAGTCTCCTGTAAGTAATTATAACCAAACTTAAAAAGAACTTTATTAAAATAATAATGAAATAATAATTTTAAGATTTGCAGGGTTGTGTTATTGAAAATGACTCGTACAGGTTTTTGTTGACTTTTATTGCTTCATGTAAATGTAGCTCAGATGTCTTAGCACTAGACCATGGAGCTAGCTCACTGGCTAAAGACAGTTACCCGCTGCTAAAACATGGGATTTGTACTGACTCTAGCCAACGTGCTAGCTCCGTGGTCTAGAGGTAAGACATCTGCTCTAGCAATACAAAGGTTGTGGGTTCTGACCCCACCGGAGTGATGTTCCTGTGAATTTGGTTTTACAGAACTCAAGAAAATATACAATGTTTAATACACATCGGTGTGATGGTAAATAAATTAAAAAAAAATAAAAAATAAAAATAAAAATAATTATTTCCTTTCAAGGAATCATCACCAAATTTCCTTGTTTCCTTACACGAACGGCAAGGAAACAGTTATACACTCTAGTCTTCCTCACAGTATTTTTTATATATTATTTTGGGGCAAGGTTTATTGACTTCCCAAAGTTTCAGAAGAAATAAAAGAACAAAATCACAAGAGTACAGAGTCACAAACTATAAAGAAAGAAGCATCACTTTTGAGTGATACAGCAAAGGCATTACATGCATTGAGGTGACATATTACATGTACTTGTACATCCAAATGTGACAACGACACAGACAACAATTTGCACAGACAATGTGAAGTACAAATCCACTTTGACATGTGTAATACGTTTTAGATATAATAGATGTTTCACAGGACTCGGGGGGAAGTACTGAGTATACAGTGCTAACACACATCGGTGTATGGGTAAAAATCAAAATTAATAATCTTTATCCCCGATGCAAATTTAACATCCAGTTTATCGTTGCGGTACCCGCTGCCAAAACATAGGATTCGAACTTCCTGTAGCTACCGGGCAATTTCGGTAGTCTAGTTGGTAAGACACTGCTCTAGAATTGCAAGGATCGTGGGTTCGCCTGTGATATTTTTTCACAGGACTCGGGGAAGTACTGAGTATACAGTGCTAACACACATCGGTGTATGGGTTAATATTTGACATGTGTGTCCAAAAAATATGTTTCTAAACTTTGATCTTGAACACAAACACATCATCATCTTTACGATTTCAGTTCATAAATCATCAAATTAATTAACACAAAAACTAAGAAGAACAGAAATACAAAGTTTTGAAACAGAACATTGCAGATCTAGTCAAAGGTTGGTGCTGTTTGAATGAGGTGTTAAGGCTGACAATACTTACCATGGACATTTCAAACAGCCGTGAAGTCCTTGTCTTTTGACCCTCAAAAAACTGTGGTTTTCATAATCACTGTAGATTTTTGTAATATAGCCAGCATAATCACAAAACTTGTTTTGATTTTCTATGATTATTAAGGTTTTTTTTTTGTCTTTAAGGTTTATATGATGGCAAGTGCTATAAATGAATCTATATGGTGGTACATGTGTGCCTGATCCCATGTAAAAGCATAACAAGTTTCCTAGTGCAGCTCTCGGTCTAACACGATACAGTAATTAATAATAATAATAATAACCTTATTTGCAAATGTATAAAGCATTTTTTACAAAATCGATACAAAGCGCTTAAGAAAACAAAAGCAACTACACAAAAAGGGTAACAAACTACACATTAGACAAATAATAACAATGCAACGTGTGTAACTTAAGATAGAGGTGGGTTTTTAATTGGGATTTGAAGGAACTCAGGGAATTGGTTAAACAAACAGATTGAGGAAGACAGTTCCAGCATTTTGGCCCAGTTGCTTCAAAAGCTTAAGACCCTACATTTGTACGTCCAAATGCAGTCCACATTCCAACTAAATCAAACAAACCATGCAGTTGGATATCAGATGGATTAGTGATGTTTCTCAGTGGGTTATACAACTTTGTGTCCGGTCTGAACGACACCAACCACCATGAGACTAAGGAAACCTATGCTGGACAAGAAATCCAACCATGCTAATCAGCGTCTCCCATTGTACGTGTAAGTACTAACACAGTCAATAGTACTTTGTCATAGTTGCAAAGGGGTTCACCCCAGTGTTCCTGGTTTGATTGGCAGCATATTGTGCCATGGCACTTTGTAAACCATTACTTTGTGCGACATATACGTAAAAGGAATAGGTCTAATACTCAAAATCTCAGGGAAATATTGAATGTTTAAACCGATTGACTGTCACTGAGTGGCGGACATAAGCGCTATTGACCTCTTGCACGCACGTCACACGCGTCAACTGTGCCACGCTCACCCTTTTGGTGGTCAATAGGTAAACGCTGAGTCGCCTAAGACGCGCTCTTCACTGAATAACGCACAGTGACATTGACCGACAAAATGGCGCATCCAAGATTATTCTGGGCCCAATTTCATGGCTCTGCTTACAGTAAACACAGAATCGGCACTCACGGAAGCAGGGAATTCTGTTTTTACGGCAAGCGTGTTTCATGGATTAGCGGCGAATTTTGGCTTCTGCACATGCGTGGTCCACGTTACTAGGCATTCTTTGCTTACAAAGGCAGAAATTAGGCGCTTGCACGTAAGGGGGGAATCGTGATCGTAAGCGTAGAATTCGGCGGTAAGCAGAGCCGTGAAATTGGGCCCAGATGATGACGTCAGGTGAATAGGGTCAATATAAGAAGCCACTATTGTTATTATTCTTAGGAACAGATTTAGGGTGGGAGTCAGGGCTATAGCACCAAATACAATATTAACAAATTTAGCAAGGAATGACATTACCTCCTCATGAGCAACCTCTCTCTTCCTTTCTGCACATGTTTCTCAATCAGATCGGCCAATAGGACCTTGAGAATGGTGGTACAGTAGTCCATCTTGCCCTGCAGTGCCACCATCATCAGAGACGCCACGTTACTCTTATCTTTCTGAGTGAAGCTCTTCTGCTCTTCCAGGGTGCGGATGAAGGTCAGCAAGAACTGCTTGTTGTTGACCAGCAGTTCAAACTGTACGAGGCCCTTCTCTATGTTGGTCTGGCTAACGCCTGCAAGCTGCATTCATAACAATCACAATACAAACAAAATGTTCAGTCGGTTTGAATGGAGAGATAGCCCAAAATTAGAGAATAGGGCCTACTTGTAACAAAATCAATCAATCAAAAAAAAATGTTAATTGAACAAATTTTGAAAGGTGAATACAAATAAAACACCAATACATTTTTTCTCAGCAAATGAAGGTTTATTTATGCCAAACAGGTACATTTGCTGACATTTTTTAGTCAAATAACTTCATTTACAAGGAGCTCCAAAATATGCAAAACAAATTTCATGAAACCATAGCTGCAACAACGGCCTTAATTGTCCTGAGCCGATGACATAACATGCTGAGAAATACCTAGATGAATGCTTGGCATGTTGAGACAATGCAACTGCTGGCTTGTGTTGCCGTTGGAAAGTTATCGTCAGTTAATTAACATTTAAAATAATGTTTTATTCCTGTGTAACTTTCTATGCGTTTGTAAATCATCTTAATATACCTGTGGATTTTAATATTCCTGTTCAAGCTTTTTGTGAATCGCTTTAGAGCATTTCACAAGAACAATTTAGGTCCTTAATAAATGCATGTAATATTATTATTATTATTAAAAGCCTTTGAAAACAATCACTGAGATGACTTACCGATAGTTCTTTGAGCACGCTATGGTTAGGCTGGTCAGGGAATAATGTTTTGATGCAGTACATATGATACTCTCGGAATGGGATGGCAACTAAATCTCTGGTCAACACGGTCACGGCTGTCTGTAGTTCGGCAAATGCTGCAGAAATCAAACATGGACATTGGTTAATCTTAGTAACATCCTGCAATAATATCACTCAAAACTTTAACACAGGGTAATTTAAATTGCACAACATCAAACTTTGAGCAGAGTACTTCATGAAAAAAGGTAAAACAAAAAATTCTCCCCTCAAACATTCAAAGCTTAAAAATTACTTTAAACCCATTCAACACTTTCAGAACAAAAAACAAAAAAGTTCAGAGATTTACAAATAATTTACAGGGTTTACAGAAGGTACTTGTGAAAGACTTCTCTTGAAATATTATTCCATGAAATGCTTTTCTTTTTTAGAAAACATTAAAAAAATATAAGTTCTCGATAACGAGAATTACAGATTTGGTTAAAACACATGTCATGACACGGCGAAACGTGCGGAACAAGGGTGGGTTTTCCCGTTATTTTCTCCCGACTCCGATGACCGTTTGAGCCTAAATTTTCACAGGCCTATTATTTTATATAGAAGTTGTGATACACGAAGTGTGGGCCTCAGAAAATACTGTTTACCGAAAGTGTCCAATGGCTTTAAGAAAGTAGAGCAACCAGGGTTTTGAATCTCTGTTTACCTTCTTTGCATTCTTTGGCCACCTGCATTTCATACAAGGCAATCTGATCTCTGATGCGTCTGTCGGTTGTATCGCTCCGGAATGTTTTACAATACACAATGATGCAAATGATGAGGAGGCAAAACAGACCACCGGCACACCCACCGATGATGTACACCGTGTAATATTTTCCAATGTACTGCAGCTGTCCAACGGTGAAATTCAAGTTACCTTGGTAAACCTGGGACAAATTAAATTTAAAAAAAATTGTCAGGGTTAACACAACAAAAAGTTATGATTTTAAAACTTGGTACATGTATGTCTGCATTGAAATAGTAAGATAGTTGAATAAAGGATACTAAAATCAAGGCCCAATTTCATAGAGCTGCTTAAGCAATAAATATAGCTTAACTGATGTCTGCTAAGCATAAATAAGCAGGATTACCTGTAACCTCATTCTTGTAACTATAATTTTATTGTGCTTGGCTACTTTTTTTGCTTTAGCAGCTCTATGAAAATTGGCACAGGTCTTGAAATCGTATAAGAACTCACGAAGAACAGCAGTCTGTGAATATTTCAGCTTATGACCCTAATTATCAGCTATATACCGATTCCACTGCCGTTGTTTTCCTTAATAGATGCCTTGCACTGTCCTTACCAGGGCAAGAGTCTGCCCATGGTCCAATTACACGTATTAATGATACGAGTGTAAAACACTCACTAACACAAGAGGAAACTGACTGCCAGAAAATGGCACAACCAAGAAATATTGTGACAATGACGTCAGGTGAACTGGAAATAAACGGCAAACATTTATCAACTACACCAATGTAGCTATCTTCAGATGGCAGAGAATGACTTACCACAACTTCAGGGAATTTAGTTCCTGTGACGCTAGCGGGCTGCTCATACGGTGGTGAACACGTCAGCAGTGTTACTATCAATGTCACTTCATCACAGAAAGCATCTCCGATTGCAACTCGTACATCACCTTCCTTGTATGCTGGGGTTAGATTCTGACCCTGAGCAGAACGAATCAATTAGGAAGAAAACATTTAAGGCACTGGACTTGTTTTGGTAATTACTCAAAATATATATTAGCATAAAAACTTACTTGGAAACGAGCAATGGGGAGCTGTTGATAGTATAAAACATTGTGAGAAGCGGCTCCCTCTGAAGGTAAGTCCAGTGTTTATGCTAAAATACATTTATTTTTGTGAAATTGTTTTACTCATTTCTTAAAAACTACAGCACCTCAGCAAGTAATATTTTAAGGAAAGCTTTCTACCATCATTATCTATAAACTGTGTAAGTTTAATGTAAACTTTGCGTTTTGTGTACCCATACCCTTTAACAACAGCATAGATGCATCATGTTACATTTGTTTTAGATCATAACTGAAAAAAACTGCAAATCAAGGCTTCAAATAATCAACTCTGTCAAAAACTTACACTTTAAAAACTTGTTTAATGAAAACGCAATGTTTTTCCTACCGCAATTTCCAAGATGTTATTCTGGTTAAACTTCAACTTGCGAATGTGATTCTCCTCCTTGAATTTGAAGTACACCGGGTCCGGGTAGAACTTGAACGCCTGTATGCCAGGAATGCCCTCCAAGGTGGTGTAGTTCTTGACCCCATCTAAGATGAATCCATACTGTGACTGTGACAGGCTGAAGATGTTATCTTGACCTGTCTCCCGAACAACTCGCCTCTTCTGTGTCTCTGCTCCGTTCTCGACAGAGTAGTCAGCTGCAAGGAAAGCCCCTATGTCCGGGGTGGGACAGGACATGCTGTTTGGCTTGGGTGGGTTACAATCCTGTTCAAGAAGAGAAAAAAATCCAAGACATATGAACATATTATTTAGCAAATCTGAAGTGCATGTACTCCTGGGGGCCAATGTCCCAATTGAGGCAACCAGTTCTAGACAATCTAAGACAAGAAAAATATTTCTTATATCGTTGCGGTACCCGCTGCCAAAACATAGGATTCAAACTGCCTCTAGCTACCGGGCAACCTTGGTAGTCTAGTTGGTAAGACACTGCTCTAGAATTGCAACGGTCGTTGGTTCGAATTCCACCCGAGTAACATGCCTGTGATGTTTGTTCACAGGACTCGGGAAAGCACTGAGTATACAGTGCTAACACATATCGGTGTATAGGTGAAAAAAAAAGTAAGTATATATATTTAAAAAAAAAAATAAAAAATAAAATAAAAAAATATTCACCTTTGTATTATGTAGTCCTATAAAGCGCCTGTATCCACCAATAAGGTGCAACTATGAATTATGAGATCGATTCTTGTGGCACCTTATAAATGTTTATAAGGTGCTGTAGCGCACTCAGCAGCTACAGCCAGAAACACCGGGGCGAACCCTTTCCTTTCAATATAAGTGTACTAAGACAACAGCTTAACGTCCCATCCGAAGGATGTTTAAATAGTGGTGAAGCGTGGCTCAAGGACTCTGTCATAACCAGAACTCAAAACCACACTCTGCAGACCAGAAACACCCGAGCATGAGACCCGGTGCTCTTGACCGCTCTGACACAACACACCTTTAAATATTTGCATCAGTTTCTTGGGGATAGAAAACGCGCAGCGCACTAAAACACTGTCCGCCATCTTGTTCAGCGTTGTGCGAGATCATTATCATTATCATTATAATAATAATAATAATAATAATAATAATAATAATAATAATAATAATAATTTATTTTTAATATAGCGTCTTACATAAAAAATCTCAAAACGCTGTACAGTGTTTTACATATTATAAACATTCAGCTATTCAGTGGTATAATGTGCAACATGTCTCACCTGTATTAGTTTAGTTCCATCCACAATGAACTGTATCTTAGGTTGTTGAATCACATCCAAGTTGGTTCCACTAGCCTCAATCATCAAACCACCACTATAAACATGAGACAATCATAACATGACTTTATATCTACATACACCATGTTTGTTTTTACTTGGATTTGTAATAGTTCTATAATGAAGACTCTTATAAAGCGCAATTCAAAGGAACGATCGTTGCGCTTCAAACATTATTATCCCTGGTCACTGTGCCATTATTTCGTTCCTTAAACCATTGCAGCTCCCTTGGGATTATACAGACTTTTTCCTCACCAAAAAAAAAAAAAAAGTCTCACCTTTCAAATTTAAATATCTGGCTTATATCTTATGAGAGAATAACTATAATATTAAAAAAACGTTGCTGCTTACCAAACAAAAACGACCTATTGTATAGATTTTTTAAATAGTTCACGGTCTTTCTTGGAAGCTAAATGACAACACATGTAAAGGGTGTACAAGGGTCAATTTCACAAAGCAATAGATCAATCTTAAGACAAATAGTCAGTATAACCATAGTGATTCGCATTAAGACATCACATTGTACTAAGCATCTACGTTTGAATTTGCAGACACAATCAATCTTGGCTCTTTGTGAAATCGACCCCAGGTGTAACAGAAGCAGTCAAGTGAGAAGAAATGAAAAGAGAGAGGGGGGGGGGGGGCAGAAACCACACAGAAAAAGAAATGGATAAACATTCAAGAAAAAGGGGAAAGGGGGTAGAGAGAATGGGCTGGTTGAATGTATACACATTTTGCAAAAATAGTTAATGGCCCGACATTTTGACCCTAGCAGAGTCTTTCTCAAAGGCTGAATGACAACACAACGTCATGAATCGGTATATAAGTTTAATATGATTAAAATTTATGATGGAAAAATTCATCGGGGACAAAGAATATTAATTTTGGTATATAAGACAACATAAGCTGTCAAGACGAAATACATGAACAGAGAAAGAGACTCAGAATGCACACAGAAAAAAACAAGGGATTACACATTTTAGTAAACTGTACAGTATTGTGACTTAATGACTGGTGGGTGAATGTATCTCTACCTTTTGATGGTGTCATAGCGATTTAGTCCAGTAATGACAGGATCCTGCTTGTATTGATATCGTACAGTAGCGTCCATCAGAGCCTCATCATCAAATGCCATTGCAACTGAACTGTTCCCAAAGCCTGCTGGCGTAGTGCATAATAACTCATTCGAAGAACGACTATATATAGAGAAAGAAAAAGGTATTCTTATAAATTATGCAACTCATTCATATATATAGCGGCTAGCTATATCACTAGGCTTTACATTATACCCTGGTTATTGGGCCAACAACATTCCTTCAATCTTTCTCAGCTCCCTAGAGAGTATACATCCCGAGCTGCTGTGGCCCTCCGATGGCTTTTTCATTCACAATATCAGCCTCTATACCCTCGCAGGTACCCATTTATACACCTGGGTGAAGAGAAGCAATTATCTTGCACAAGAACACAGGTGTCATGACAGGGATTCGAACCCACATCCCAATGAATTAGCCCCCAGATCATGATTTTGATACTCTAAACCGGCCATGATACCCCACAACCATACACGGCCAATTAATTAGTCTGTAAGAGCAGAATCCGCCATTCTTTTTAATGCAAACAGATTTTTACCTCTTCCGGGAGTATACGCCCGTTATCCTCTGCACAGTTTTTATCATCAGCGTTCTGTCACTTCTATGCGCGGTTTTAGTTTTAGTTGCTTCTGGGTGGATTAAAAAGGCTCCTTTAAAAGTCTTAGTTAAGCAACTAAAAACTATACTGCGTACAGAAGTGAAACTGACAGAGCGCCAATGTTAAATCAGAAAAGACTATAATCGCATAAACTCCAGAAGTGCTACAAATGTTTTTAAGAGCTGTAAAAAATACCGTGGATTCCACGATTAGCAGGGCCATACTATTCTAGACTGCAATGATAATTTAGCTTTATCTGGTAATCCTTACTCAGGCTTACCTTATTTGTTGACAAGGAAGTCCCTCGATGACCGTGTCAACCTTCCTACCAGCATCGAGATTTTGACCAGTGATAGTGATGTTGGTGCCCCCTGACCGTGGTCCAAGTGTAGGTTCCACTCCAGTCAATATGGGTATCTGATTTGGAGGAGGGGGGAACACATTAGTCATTATTACAAGAATTTCAGCTCCGAAGTACTTGTATTTGCCATCATGACAACCCCATGTAATTCAATGTAAAAAAAAAAAATGGCAAGTCAAAACTGTAAATTTTGTGAAATCGTCCTTGTGCTAATTAGTGTAATGATAATAACGCTTTATTTTTCTCAAGATAAAACTAAGGGACAACTTGCCCAAATTCATGATACTAGTTCACCTTGTTCCATTTTGTTACCTTGTTCTGTTACCTTTTTGAAGTTTGGCCCTGCTCCTGGCCCTTCTAGTTAGTCACCAACAAAAAGTGAAGGGCATAACCCTGTGTATGTGTTTGATGCACTTACCACATATTTGAAGTGTGTGGTAGATACTGCAGTAACTGTGTCCGTTCCATTACCTCCTTGGATTACAACTTTAATCGGTCCCTCGGCTGGTGTCTCCGTCGGAAGAGTGTAACACATCACTCTGCAAAGGGCAAAATCAGAAATTCTCATCAACATTTGGGGGAAACAACAAGTTTTAAGATGAGGTACAGAAACTGGAAATTCCAATATACAGTGAGCTTTGAGAAATTTTTGGCAAACCTCAAAACACATTCACCAAATAGATGAAAAGAGCTTTTAAGTACATGTAACACCTTTTTTGACCTACATATATATAAGGAAAAGTATTTCTCAACATACTGCAGCCCGATTTCACGAAACACTAGGATTAATGAAAGTTTGTATATATACTCAGCGCCTTGAGTACCTTGTTTGGTAGATACATGCGCTATATAAGACTTTGATATTATTATTATAATTAATCCTATCTAGAGTTAGGACGAGTAACTCGTCCTAACTTAGGATTAGTATTAAGGTATGCATGCTACAGTGCAGGGCTGGGACTCGTTCTAAGTCCTAAGATTAGTCAGTTAAGTTAGGAAAAGTTTGGTGAAATCGACTGCTGGTTCATCAAGGTTTATTTCATGGGAACTTGTTGTCTTTATATGGTTAACTCATGGATTCATTGTAGCCCTGGTGGCCTTACACTTTGGTATTATACTACAGTGACGTCCTGGACATCAGGGTACATTTCTGGGGCGGAAAAGTTTTCAGAGCTTCATAACTCAAATCTTACCCGCAAGAAAGCACCAATTTCAACAGATTCACATTCCATGGCAGCATATGTTTTTCTGCAGTGGGTTTTGATCGTGAGTTATTCTGCACAAATCCGTCATTTTCATGAAATAATGCAACTCCCAACATTTAGGAATTCCCATTTTTGTTTGTACTCTCACAGTCTGCCATGTGTACGCAAGACGCGCAAATCATGAATTGTTATGCGTGTTAATGCTGTGCAGTCACGATACGGTGACCAAGAATTCATGCGTCTAAGCTTGCATCATGCGTTTTGCACGCCAATGTATACGCGTACGCACGACAACAGACAACACTGTGAGAAAACGATCACTAACAGGAATTTGTTTACGTTGGGAGCTGCATTAAGAGGAAAATATGAGGACCAAGTCTCACCGCAAAAAAATGTATGCCGCCATGGAATGTGAATCTGTTGAAATTAGTGGCTTGTTGCAGGTAAGATTTGAGTTATGAAGCTTTGAAATTTGTTTCGCCCCAGAAACGGGCCTTAATAGTTAGGACTCTGTATTTGTGTACAGAGGAAGAGTCCAATATAGGGCTAGTAACAATGGTATTTAAAATAATTATAAACATTGATTCCAGTAACAAGTGGTTAAAGGGAAGGTACACGTTTGGTAATTGTCAAAGACCAGTCTTCTCACTTGGTGTATCCCATCATAACCACAAAATAACACGCCTGTGAAAATTTGGGCTCAATTGGTCATCGAAGTTGCGAGAAAGTGATGAAAGAAAAAACACCCTTGTTGGATGAATTTGTGTGCTTTCAGATAGGAATAAATGACTTCTAGCTAGAAGTCTTTTATTATTTTAACGAGAAATTACCCCTTTCTAAAAAACTAAATAACTTCAGAGGGAGTCGTTCCCCACAATGTTTTATACTATCAACAGCTCTCCAATGCTCATTACCAAGTCAGTTTTTAAGGTAAAATTTGTTTTGAGTTATTACCAAACGTGTACCTTCCCTTTAAACAAGATCCAATTTAAGGGAACGATGTACTACTTATGGTGTGTCTTGGCCGAGTGTGTAATAACACCTGACTCAAGCTCTGGTGTTTCTGATCAGCAGAGTGTGGATTTGAGTCCCGGTCATAACACTTGTGTCCTTTAGCATACCACTGTAATCCATTATTGCTGCGCCCTTCGAATGGGATGCAAGGCAGTAGGTACTGCGTATTGTGTAATGCACGTAAAGGAACCCAGTGTCCTTATCTTAAAGAGAAGGGGTTTGCCCCGGTGTATTTGGCTGGATTGGCAGCATATTGCGCCACAGCACCTTGTAAACTATTACATGGTGCTATGTAAAGGAATAGGTCTTTTGAACCTCTGTAAAGCACCTCGGGACCCTTTTGGGGTTAAGTGCCCTATATAAAAGCTGTGTTATTATTAAGGGAATCAATGTGTGGTGAAGAGGTTTTCAACTAGGGGTTTAATCCCAACGAGGCCTGGTTCTTGATAATTTTACCGAGACGAAGTCGAGGTAAATTATCAAGAACCAGGCCTCGGCGGATTTAAACCACTAGTTGAAAACCGAATCAACACACTTTGATTCCCATTCATAAATACCTTTTCGGTCAAAAACATCATCACTTTTTGGTCAAAAAGTAAAATAAATGCAAAAATTAAAAATTTTCAATGATTTCTTTCAACACAACATTTCTATGACATGGTAAAGCCCTCCGCCGCCCTCGGGTAAACAACTCCTTATAAGGGAATGCTGTGTGCGTCGCGCGTATCGCAAGGTCGCGTGTGACGCCCATGAATTAACACTTTTTACCGGTCATAAAGAAGGGTTTATACACACCCAAGTGACGCGCTCTCCACCAATACGAATAGCGTAACTGTCTGAGATATTTATTATTATTATGTAAGAAGTTATATTACTTTGACTTACTGTGTAGCTATTATGTAGTCATTTGACCGTACTCCACATTCAACACCAGCTACCATGATACTGACAATATTCTCCACCCTCAAGCCCAGGTTGATGCCAGTGATAGTCAGAGCAGTCCTGCCTTTGATGTACCCACTCATTGGATCAAACTACATCAACAAACATATCAAGAATATATATCAGTATCTGTACTGCGTACTCAATAAATGCATCTACATGGCTCAAAATATACATTGAACCACACGCCAGAGGCTAGTATTGTTAGTGTTGGGCTAGTAACATCAAGAATAAACAGGTTGCACAAATGAATAACCATCTGGAACTGTACAAATGTTGAAGGGAAAAAACCTGTGTTCCAATATTGACTCTTCAGTCACTTCATATAGATAAAGTTTATCCATATAGACAATAAGATAAATCTTCTCTTACATCTCTCAGTACTTATTCAAAATTTAGCAGTTAAAAGCATGTTAAATTGTGTCCAGAAAACATTCCCCCCCCCCAAAAAAAAAAAAAATATAAAAAAATAGAGCCCTGTTCTAATGAGAACTCTAAGTACACACAGTGCATATCACACATTATTGCAAGGATGAAACTAACACTGTTGTTCCAGGGAACGATTTTGTCCAGTGACATATTTCAACTGATCCTGAGAAGCAATTTATGATTTTTGAGTAACAAGCGATAATTTGTGTAGCATTTTGCTATGACAGCGTTCCCCCTTAAAGCCATTGGACCCTTTCGGTAAACAGTATTGTCTAAGGCCCACACTTCGTATACCACAACTTCTATATAAAATAACAAACCTGTGAAAATTTAGGCTCAATCGGTCATCGGAGTCGGGAGAAAACAACGGGAAAACCCACCCTTGTTTCCGCACGTTTCGCCGTGTCATGACATGTGTTTAAAATAAATTCGTAATTCTCGCTATCGAGATTTGATATTGTTTTAATGTTTTCTCAAAAAGTAACGCATTTCATGGACTAATATTTCAAGAGAAGTCTTTCACCATTACCTTCTGTAAACCCTGTAAATTATTTGTAAATCTGTGAACTTAAAAAAAAAAATTCTGTACCGAAAGTGTCCAATGGCTTTAACTGGTCCGCTAGCATGTAAAACACCTCAGGACCAGTTTAACTTCACTCCAAGCGGTCCGGCTGGAGAGCTCAGTGTTAAGAAGCATCCCAATTTAATATATAAAGTATGGTCCAGTGAAGAAGCTGATGGACCAGTGAGGTGACAAACTAACTGGTCCTGCTGGCCAGTCACTGAACAAGTTCAGGGTTAAACCCTGGCTGTAGATGTACATGTATACAAGGGAAATCGTTCACTGCAATCATCTCATTAATTAGATAAAAAGCATTTGTCATCAACTGGTACCAAATATGCACCGGTACATCTTTAACATTCCATACTTTTTTTAAAAATTCTCTTTAAAGGTTTCCATCTGTTAGTAATAAACCTTAAGACAACACAAGCATTGGCAAAAGGATCTAAACTATTAGGTAACTGCCCCTTCCCTTCCCTTCCTCCCTCCCTCCCTCTCTCCTCAACTAGTTTGATTGATTAAATACTGCACATCTCTGCAAAATCTTATCAGTGAAGAAGTACAAGTGCTGAGTAATCCTAGGAAACCATATGTCCTAAGATATGGTAAAAATACAGTCAGGGCAAAAATGGAATGTCAACGCAGTACCAATGCAGATGAATGGTTGTATCACTACAAATGGCCTGGAGGAAAAAAAAGTTTTAAAACAATTTTTACACAACACAAGTGCTTCAACCTACAAAAAGGTTGTATCTCATTAAAACTGTGTGGATGCTACCCACAAACAAATGATGCCAAGACACTAAAACAAGTTAGGCGAAATTCAGAATAGTCAATGTGACAGAATTTCCAAATTCATTTTTTCTTGCATTTTCTTTTTTAGCAAAGTAACATGCGGTGTTTTGGCTGGTTACCTAATTTTACTGAGCAAGAGTTTTCTGTGCTCAGCAATTTTGTGTGCTTATATGTACATGCTTTATGAAATTGGACCCTAGTAAGAGTGCTTAGAATGCAAGTGATGCAGATTGGATGTAAACCACTTCATGGTTGCAGATTTCTTAAAAGTTAATTTGATCAGTTTGGCCATAAAGACGTACATGTACATTGTACCACACCAAAACTAACTTTATTTGTTCAAGGCTGACTTTGAGGTAACCCAAGCACACTGTACTCAATGATCATAGATTGAACTACATGTGAACTGGAAATGTGTGAGTTGACAGAGGAAAGGGATGTTTAATTCTGGAGCTTGCCAATAATGAGCTTTCCATTAACATTATTATTGTTATTATTAATATATATTAGGGGAATGCAATTCTGTGTAACCACCCATCTCAACATCATTTCATTGCCCTTTAAATGGTAATTCTTACATTGGTAATGCTAGGGTCTATACACAGTGCGTCTCCATTCAGCCATTCCCCACCACACTGCGACTGCAAGCTGCACACACCACCATCGCTGCACCATCCACACTGATACTTATCATTCCCGGCCAGGCAAATGCCACAGTTGGGGCGTTTCACATCACACTTGTACAAATTAACTGTCGACAGAAATAAACCAGAAATTAGTAAGTGGCTATCTCTACATAGTGATCTCTATCAATCAATGCCAATAGAATGGCTACATTGAAGAAATATCTGCTGTGGACAATACATCAAATAAATATCTATGGAATAGACAAGTGAGAGTAGAATGCAGAATAAGACTGTTAATAAGGAGGTATGGATAGCAGTGATTTAAGTTCTGCTTCAATACAAAAAATACACCATCTTCAAATCTGCTACCAGAATCGTCAGCTTTTTCTAAGAAAGGAAAACTTGCATTGGGATTTTCTTACTAAAAAGCTACTGCAGACAACCTATGAATCGTAACTTCACTTTTCTACTTGATATAATTTTAAAAAGCAAGAGAGATGTCATTGAATTGGATTGATTGATTGATTTCTTTCTCTTGATGACCAAGTTCCTCCTTCTCAGGGGGAGGATTTCTCTCAGGAAACAAGCCGTTCAAACCATAGAGCCAGGGGGTAGAGCGGACAAACTTTTAGTCGTTAGAACCGGTTGTTGGTGTTCATCGGAAAGTAATCTGTTATCAAAACCATCTCTACTTAGAAGCTTTCACAGTTTGGGAAAATAACAAAATGTACAACATTTTGCTATCCAATTGTAAACAAAGTTAGTTAGCTCTATGGTTTGGAGAATATTGTTAAAATATTGATCACACATGATAATTATCAAATAAATGTTTTGTTTGGAACCAAAATACTTACGTTTACTTTAGGCAAAAAAAATCAACATCCAAAACCCTTGATGTTAGTTTGTGAAAAACCTCTGGCTGGTCAGGAAGTGGGTTCAATGAATGAGACAAGAAAATTTACCACCAGGGAGTAAAGGTCAGAGAGTCAGAGAATAAAGGTCAAATAATGAGTCAGAGGGTAAAGGTCAATGAACAAGAAATGAAGAAAATGGCAGAGGGGACTACTAGCTAGAAAGTAAAGGACAGAGTCAGAGAGCACAGTAATCAGAGAGTCAGACAGGAAAAGTCGTAGAGTCTGAGGGTAACAGTCAATAAACAAGAAATGAAGAAAATAAAAGAGGACAGACAGCCAGAGAGTAAAGGTCAGAGAGTAAAGGTCAATGAACAATAATGTTAAGAAAATGGCAGAGGGGACTACTAGCTAGAAAGTAAAGGACAGTGTCAAAGAGCACAGTTCAGAGAGTCTCAAGTCAGATAGTTTGAGGGTAAAGGTCAATGAACAAGAAATGAACAAGAAATGAAGAGGGGAAAAAGAGGATGGACAGCCAGAGAGTAAAGGTCATATCCAGGAAGACTATTTCTTAAGACCACACATCAACAGTCCAATATTTCTTATTAGACCTTCTCAGCAGTCAATATTATAATATCAGCCCAATATGCACTTTACGTCTAGCTGTCCCCCTTCTACTCCCCCAATGCCTAATCTAGGATTTCCTTCCCAAACTGTTGCTCCGCTTCAAGTTACACTACATTAATCAATTTCTGACACTTAGTGCAAGGAGCCAAATTTAAAGGGGAACAAGAAGTACATCATGAAAGAGAAAAACATGTTTCAAGTTTGCAAACAAATCTTTGGAAAAAGATTCAATGCAAATCGTGAAAGAAAATAATGCAAACAAACCTTTGGAAAAATTTGAAAAGCAAACCATGAAAGAGAAAACATGTTTCAAGCTTGCAAAAAAATCTTTAGAAAAGAATGACTGGTTATAAATGTAGCATACTCAAATAGTTATCGCCCGTTTTACAAAAGCAGTATCTGCCCCTGAAACAAAAAGTTATTTATACAACTGAAATGTCTATTTGCGTCACGCATAAACTACAAAGACGAGAACTGTGTGAGAAGGTTAAAAATAACTTTTGACAAATGATTTAATAGCCACTTGCACGACAAGAAATTAATTGTATCATGCATTGCTCATGAGTCATCCAGAAATAGATATATCCAGATATTGAATACTGCAATTTTGATCACGTATGTTATACATCTGTCTTGTTATTTCTAGATTCTTTCACTTTGACAATAACTGCACTGGGTAAGTCATTGGTCTATCAGAATTTCTTTTGTGTTTTCAAATGATTTTTTTATTTTTAGCCAGGACCTTATAGGATTATTGTTGGCATTAGTATTTAGATGCATACATGTCCTTTCATTTGAGCACAAGTTTATTTAACATTGTGCAAAAATGTCAATTGTTTGTCAGTGGAGATGGCCCAATGTGGATTTTCAATCACTTTTGTTTTTCTTAAAGAATGGGAAAACACGTTTTGGTAATCACTGACAAAATTAATGGCAAAAAAAACTTTTGTTTAGAACTTTTTTAATAGTTAAACGGATTTTAAAGGCACTGGACACCAGTGGTAATTACTCAAAATAATTGTTAGCATAAAAACTAAATGGGTTTACGTGCACTAGAGAGCTGTTGGTAGTATAAAACATGGAGAGAAATGACTCCCTCTGAAACAACAGAGTTTTTGAGAAAGAGGTAAATTCTCACTCAAGTATTAAAACGCTTCAAAAATTGAATCTATGAGGCATCACTGCTGTATGCACCAAACATCTGGAGGTGTTTCCACTGCCTTGTATTAGCAATAACCAGATGGCATTGACCTAGTTTACAAGGGAGTTTATTAAGCCCAATACAAGGACATGTACAGAACTGTCATTGAGTAATAACAAGCGCTGATTGGTCATGATTCACTGGTATTAAGACCACATCTGCTGTGTCTATTCCCAACCCAAAGAGGAAGTCATCATACAATGACCTGTTATTTTAATCAAAATGTCATATTGTTTCCTTTTTATGTAAGCCCAAGTGTAGGCCTTGTTTGGATCTCTTAAAGGGAAGGTGTCCGTTTGGTAAACACTCTTAAAATTAACGGCAATAATAACTGTTGGTTAGAAGCGTACGGCAGTGTTTGATAGTATTGAGCATTTTGAGAAACATTTTACGTATTTGATTTGTATTTTCAGCAATATCCCAAAACTGTGAACGTTTGAAATGCAATTTTCAGATGTTAGTTTGATTGTGTATGTCTACCAGACAGTTCCAAAAACCAAAGGTACTGTATAGACGATGTGACCTCTGACGTCACACGAAAACTATAACATGATTCGCGCACATGCCGCCGGGCAAAACCTTTGTGTTTTGGCAGCCAGCTAGAAAGTGTATGCAATCTTACCATGACTACACGTCTTTTTGCCTGGAGAAACATGACGTATATAGTGTTTGGTCAACAGAGGGCGGTTTGAATGTACACATAGGTCACATCGTCTATACTTTTCCTTTAAATAAGTCTCTTGTACGATATGCAACAGAACTGCTCAAAAATCATGTGTGTCGTCGATACTGACGTCATTAGAAATTTATCATTTAGGCCTAAACTTATTGAACACACAGTTCATCACTGAGCAGCACTGTTTGGGATTTATTGAGAAGAAGGTTGCAACAGTCTAGCCAGGATAAACCCTTTTTCTTGATAAAAAAATTAAGGAAAGAAAGAAGAAAACAAGTTTGTGCGGAGGTAGAGTTCTCTCAGACTTCACACTTGAATTTCCTTCAAACACAGGATGTTTCCAGTCAGTAATGTGCCGCTTGCGAACAACTCTTGTCTCAATCCCACGCAACTACATGAAGCTATGAGGTAGTGGAGGAAATTACCAATTTGAACCTCGTTTCAAAACTAAAATGTAAACCAAGGCCAACCTGTCAAGAAAATAATCAGGTCAGATCGAATCAAAAGCAGACAAGGTGATGTACACCTTCGGTAAAGTCCTCATAAATTTTTCCACCGATAATTCAAGGGATTCATTTGTTGAAATTTTACCTGTAATTGAAGTTCAAGTAAATGTTTCGTTTTATCCTTTTTTCTAAATTCAAACCTGTATGAACATTATTCAGCACCCGAACTCAATTTTCAAGAAGTTTTGGTTTTTCTAGAAAATACTGATAAAAAAACGCTGAGTTTGCAACCACCGGTTCTTCTCAGAACCAACACTACTCAAAAGAGAGATCTACACACGGTGCTACCACAAATCTCAACTGATCCTAGGAAACTGTTCAATGGTGTGGAAGATCAGACACAAGAAAATGATGTGGTTTTTATAACCAGCTTCAGAAATCAGGTCATGCACACTACATAAACCCCACCTTCCTTCACAAAGAACAGCACTCTAGAGACCTCGATAAGCTTGACCTGTCTCCTTAATACAATAATTAACTACGACCCACAAACATCGACGTTGCATCCTCGAAACTGCAAACACTTTCCCCGTCCCATCTCAAAATGAGAACACCCTTCCTCGAGCAGCCGCCAAAAGCTCTTAAGAAAAATACCTCTGAGCATACAGAAAGCTTCCCTCATAAATCGGAACCAACTGCCTGACATTTTGAGGCCCTTTAGACATATCCGTAATATTTCAACAGCCCTAGTGTCCTGCAAAGGTTCAAAATTGCCTGAGTTGGAATCAGACCCAAATGTATCCATTCACACCTAGGCTGTTAACTGTCAAGGGATGGGTATTTCTCACAGTTGACATCTAGCACATGCTAGCTCAGGAACATGCTCTGGAAGTGGTCTTGCCTTAAGTACTTCCATCCTTTAAAATGTGGAATGATTTGATGTGGAATAATCACTTTCCAACACGTAGGTGACGACAGGCTGCTTCTAAAAAAAAAAAATGTGGAAACTGTCCATCCAGCACTGAACACTTTCTGCTGTTATCAATTAGGAGGTACAAGTTTGTTAGTGTTTTATGCACACAAATGGTGGCTGTGACAGTCTATATATTTTGTATAGACCTTTCCATTGCAATGCACTGCCCAAGTTTTTTGCCAACCAAGTTTGAAAAACTTTGGGAAGCCATTAATGCAAAAGCAAGAACAGATAGCCACAGTTTCTAAATAATTTTACACAAAATATTCAAAAAATAGTGTTGAGTCTGTTGGAAACAAAGCAACCAATCATGGGATGTATTTTCTGTTATGTAAAAATTTGCAGAACAACACGATTGAATGTTTTGCTAGCACTTGGCCGTCCATGCCAACCAGCGCGTTTTATCAACAATAGAAAGATCTACACTGAGTGTACCATTATTAAACTATTACTACATCTATCATAGTTTAGAGGTCAACTACCACTACTTACCAATAAGGTCATCCGGATTATCAATTTCAAAGTTCTTGTTCCAGAGCACAGCTAGAGAGACTGGTAAGTTGTTCACATCAGCTGAATATTCATACTGAGAGGGAAACAAAACAAATTAACAATGATAATAGAGCGCATTTTACAATAATCGTATCACTGCCTTTACATTAGTGTTAGGTCTGGTCACTAGGCCATAACAACCCTTTAATCTTTCTCAACCCCCCTGGGAAGTAAACAGACCTGAGCTGCTGTTGCTCCAAAGGCTTGTTCATACATGTGTTGCACTTACCACATGTGTATCAACCTCTACCCTCACAGGTACCCATTTACACATCCCTGGGTGGAGAGCAGCAAACATTGTAAAGTATCTTGCTCAAGGACATGAAGTGTCATGACGGGGATTCAAACCCACACTCCGATGACGTTGATGCTGTTAACCACTCGGCCATGACAACCTAATTGATGTGTACAACAAATTAGGTGCCAAATTCCAGACACCTTTCTGTGCTAAAACACTACAATGCGCCAATTGCTGGGTGTCTAATCCAGAGACCAAGAATATGTTTCTGCTAAGCAAGTTGAGTCTTGTTTAACAAGTTTTTGTGCTTACAGGCTTTAGTTGGGCCCAGGTGACATGAAGATATTGAGCACCATTTGCATCATGCATAGTGTACATATAACCAACATTATTAGCAAACTCATTGGTTGTAACAAATGTACGAGATCATTAACACATCACGACCAACAACTAATCAGGAAGTGACAACCACATGAAACTAATATCCTCTAGGAAGAAATGTCGGAGGTGAGGATAAATTGTTGTCTTCATCATGTCTGTCTTTGTTCTAATTAATTGTCCGTACGTTCTTGTCCCCGTTTATTGTCTGTCCCCATGCATCCCTACATAAGCCTTGGCTTCCAGATGATGCCTCCATACTCTATTTATTTATTTTTCTCTCCCTCAATAAAAAGCTTTGTGTATTGGTTATTCCTTTAAAAGAATTGTTTGTTCTGTTTTCATGAAGTATGGAATAAATGCAAGTTTGAATGAATGAATGAATGGTTTTGAAGAGTATCTGCTCATCTTCAAGTGAAGACATTGAACCTTAAGATAATCTCAATCCTAATTCCAACATTAGGAACAGGCTTGATTGTTTCTCTTTAAAACATGTTCAAGGTTTTACAATGACTATGTACTGGATTACACAATGCCAACATTTGTTCTTACTTTCTTCTCAAAAACTTTGAATGTTACTCTTCATCAAACACTGCTGTCTGCTGTATAATTTTTAAGGTTATACAATGACTTCGCTTTGGATTACAAAATGACAACACTATGTTTCTAACTTTCTTCACGAAAACCAGAGCCAAAGACACTGTAATTTTAAAAGGGCAATAGTTCCATTTATGAAAAGTTAATAACAAAAAATGAATAAGATGACAAAACTTTACTTTGATCCAAGACATACATCCAAGACTAAAATGAGTTAGGGGAACAGAATGAGTCAATAAATCTATATCATGTGGACCACATTGAAATGGACTTTGTAAGATACAAACATTACTACACAAGTACCACTTGATTAATTCAAAAGACTGTCGACTGTATCATAAAAGGTGTATTGATAGATTGATGGATCATTTAATTAATAACTTGGCAATGAGTTGATATTTTTATATTAACCACTTCCCGTCAGATAACGACTTTTTCAGCCAAACTTTTCCAAACTGAATAAAGGTGGATGTTTATTACACACACAGAATATTTCGGAGCCTCCTCTTTCGGTTCTTGCAGTTGACATAATAACATCTCCAGATAATCCAAACCACTATAAGTATGCATTGTAGGCATACAATGAGTGTGTTATGCTTTATTCCCCCCATACAAATAGGGACAACGGGTACTGGAACTCAAGCTCAAAATCTCCCCTTTTCAGAGGGTATTGTGTAATCCCTGATTGTTGTACAGTCAAGATTATGAGAGACGACAGAATGCCAACAATATTTGTCTTTAAATTCGGCATATAAGAGGCAAGTCTCAGACTCCAGCATACATGTACCACAGCCGTCTGTAATATGCTTCATTCTCCCCATACAAAAATGGACAAGGGGTACTAGAACTCATGCTCAAAATCTCCCTTTTTCAGGGGGTTATTGTGTAATACCTAATTGTTGTACAAACGATGATTACGAGAGATGAAAGGCTGCCTGTAATCCTTATCATTGTATTTGGCATATGGGAGGCAAGTATCAGACTCCAGCATACCACGGCGATTACTGGCCGTGGCTTACTGCCAAGGTTCAGGCCTATTCAGGATAAGACATCCAATAACATCTTGAAAGAGTATGACAAATCCCGGTGCATTTTATGAGTCTGTTGCTGTGGGGCAGATTAATGTCCTTCTGGTAAGAGGCACCTCTTTCAGTATTGTAAATGTGTACAGGAACCTTGTACAGGGCACCACGGCTAAAGCACAGGGCACCACAGCTAAAGCACAGGGCACCACGGCAATTGCTGTGGTTTTCGTTGGTTATTTCAAGGCCTGTTATATCAAGGTTTCATTATGACAAAGATATTCTTTTAAAAAAAAAATCTTTAAGTTAACACTTCAAAAGGTCCAGGGAAGAAAAAACAACACACTGCAGAGGCACAGTAAAGATTTCTAAAATGACATGAAGTGAATGAGTGCGTGATTGATTGGAAACTGGAGAACAAAACCAACTTTATTTCAGGCTTTGTGATGTAAACATTGACATGAATAGATGTGACTGAACCTTTGACATTCCAAACACTAATCCTAACATCCTAAACCACTAAACCCTCAAAGTATTGGGATGCAATCCAAGAAAGGAAAAGGGTTGGAGGGTTACTTCAGGAAGGATGTTTATACGTGTTATTTAGGCTCGGATGTTCCTGGTCTGACCACAAACTCATGAAGTGGTCTACTGTACACCAAAACATTCATCAAAACACTCCATGTGTATTTGGTCTGGGGTAACACCATGTGTATATCTACTTGCTGAGTAGACTATGTTCTTTGAGAACTTGTCTTGCTTATCTTATACTACCGAGGAGTAGATCTTCCGGAATTTGGGAGACTACTCAGTTCTGATAAGAAATGTTTTGCTTTTTTTTACTAACTGGGCGGAAGGTAGAAAATCAGCCGGGACTACTACTTTTGCTTAGTGAATCAGGGGGACTTCTCATTAATAACTCAACTGCCGCAGTGGTTTGTTAATTGGTCTCAACGTTTCGACAAGCTTGCTCTAGTCTTCGTCAAACACTCAACATTCATGTATCATGCAATCATGTTTTTTACAGTTTACACGGTAAAAAAAATACATTCATTGTTACCACAACCCCGGATTTGCACTAAAAATTTCTTTCTTTTTGAAACCAAGTTTGGTTCTAAAACAACTTTGTTTTTTCGACACTGTTATGTTTGTTCCATTTCTTTCACTCTGTTTGTTTCATTTCTCTATTTTATCATGCTTTTAGTTTTCAAGAGGATGTTTGCCCACATCCGCCCCACATGTTGACAATAGGAAGGGTCTTGGGTGTGACTCCCACGGTATTGCGAAACATTAATGCAGCCTGTCAGTCAGACTGAATCAACCAGTCCATGACTCCTATCAAGTTAAAATATATTGGTACACTTACTATTCTTGGGTTGCATTGCAGGCTAGATTCACTGACCCTGACTGCCTCAACCTCCTCAGCCCTGTCTTCATATTGCAGGACACACTTGTACCCCTTTTCTCCAAGCTATAGTTATCAAACAAAAGACTACATTGTTATCTGCATTCAAGGCAATGCCATACATTTAAAGCGTCAGTGGTAATTATAGCAAAAATAATACTTAGTTATTATCATAGCGCTTTATCACACCTCTACGGGCGTAATAAAGCGTTTGTCCTGCGAGATATGTGGAGCAACGCTTTTAAAGTATGAGATCTATTCCTTTTTAGCACCACGCTAGGGTTTACATGGTGATGTGGCGCAATATGCTGCCGATCAGACGCGGAAACCCGAGGCAAACCCCTTCTCTTTACAATAAGTGCACTGGGTTCCTTTACGTGCATTACACAACACACCAGACCAAAACATGATTTGTTTGAAATGGAATTGATTGAAGTAGACCAGTTTCTGGCTGGAGTGCCAAGAAAATCAAGCCCAATTCATACTTCACATAATAATCAACTAGAAGTGAATTTAAGTTGTACATTGTGTGCTGTTGTCCCATTTTGACACAGTAAAGTTTGCATCGTCACAACAAGTCACATGAATTGGCGACTTGACTTTCAGAAATCGACAACACTAGAGAGAGAGTGAGAGGGGCAGGCCTTGAATATCTTTCTTGAAGGGGCACAGCAATTTTTCTTTAGTAAGGGCACCTTACAAGGGAAATGTTGAGCAGAGGGCACCCTGGCAAGTGCTGCAAGTACCATGGGTTATTTCCAGGTCTGAGAGGGTCTTTAGTCCGTTTCATACTTTCTGTGAATGCGAATGCGAAGCGTATGTTGAAGTCACAAATTTGCAACAAATAATTCGCAGGGGTTGAACTCTGCTCAACTCTCTTGCGAATATCGCAGCGAAAACTTAGTTGTGATGTCAAATTCACTTCAAATTCACTTCGCATTTGCAGGAAGTATGAGCCAGGCTTTACCTTTGGTATGGGTAGATGAGCAGTGGGTACGAGGAAGCCACTTGTGACATCTGCTGCCAGTAGGATATCAACGCTATCATTCACAATGCGAGGGCAGAGTAGCTCACCAAACTGGGTGCCCTGGAAAAAATACAAGTACATCAATGTTACTTCAATATCCATTTTATAATAATAATAATAATAATATAGGTATTTATAAAGCCCCTTTAACAATGATCAAAGCTCTGTACAATAACAAGAACAATACAAAGAAACAAGAAAAACAAAACTACAAAGAATTTTCTGTGCTCATTACACCTCTACACTTTTCATACAGCTAATAAGCAGAATTTTTGGCTTCAACACTAAACCAGAAAATATGAATTAATGAACTTTGAGAAATAATCTTGTTTATAGGAAACCCAAGTGCTGATTCCTATTACTAGCTATTTGAGAAAGTTCCATGAATGATTTAAGTACTCCTGATGTCCAGAGAAGTGCATTTAAAGATCTCTGTTCATCAAGAAATAAGGTCTGGAATTTCAATGAAGAGCCTGGCTACCCGGGGTCGATTTCAAAAAGAGTTGGGACTCATCTGATCTCGAGTGGGACTAATCTGCTACAGTGCAAGGTTGGGACTCGTTCTAAGTCCTAAGATTGCTCTTAAGTTAGCAAGAGTTTTGTGAAATCGATGGCTGCTTTTACTGGCATTCAAATCAATTTTAATTCAAAGGCTTAGAAACCAACACATTCAGTCTCAACCCATCAGAATTACACTTGTCTAGAATGAACCCCCTTGCATTAGCCGCTATCATTGATGAAACATGCATGCGTTACAGGCAACCATTGGCCAAAAGTTGTGCCCAGCCCTGACACTTTTCCCATTATATGTCATCAAAGATGGTGGTCTTGATGTCATGAGCAATCCATGTACTGCCATCTTTAAGTCTTGACAGAATTGGATCTACTTGCCTACCTATGGTTTCCTACCAATGATTGTCTACCAACGGTGGAGTAAAACGCGTACTCTTTTCCACTGTTTGCCTTCAAAGATGACGGTCAATGACATCATGTGCAATCCATGTATTGCCATATTTAGGTCTACTTGTCTACCAGTGGTTGCCTACCAATGGTTGGAATAAAACTGAGTATAAAAGTCAACCCACATTATCCCCTCAGGCCTCAAATTTCCCGATTTTTAGGGCAAGGCCACTTTGGCCTTGAATTTGTCAAATTTTGAAAGGGCACCAAGGCCATGGGGTAGGGCACCAAGGCCAACTTAAAATTTCAAAAAGGGCATCAAGGCCATAAAAAATAAAGATCATGAAACAATTTCTGTTCAGGTCCATGAAGGCTATTTTAATGAACCATTTCATTACTTTTGCTTTCCTTTAACAAAAAAACATCAAGTATTTTTAAATGTATTTAATTTTATTGATTAATGGGAAGTAAAAGTAAGCATCCATTTTTTGTTGCGTTGGCCAGACGTAAACAATGAACTGTCACTTAACTGTGTGCAGCGGAGATTTTGTTGCGACGGCCGGACGTAAACAATGAGCTGTCACTTGACTGTGTGCAGAGCGGAGATTTATTCAACGGACATACATGTACATGTACCATACATGTACATGTACCTTTCATGTACATGTACATGATGCGTGATTTACGTAACATGGCCCACGTGCACAAACATGTACGAGTACCAGTGAACAAGCACAATACCAGTGGAATAGGCGGACGCCCAACCTCGAATGGAACCGAAATTGTGATTAGCTGGTACCCATCATGGACAACCTTGCGTGGGTACGCGTGTTGCAAGATGAGTACCAGTGCGATTGTTCTCAAATGGTCGTTGCAAGTACATCCGGCCTGTGTATAAACTTCGAGTACACAATGTCTATGATGGATGCACGTCTGTCGTTCGTTCTGCATCGTGCACACACACACATGCACTGCATGGATATGCTGCCGTCCGTTTAAATTCCGTGTGATGAGCATTCAACCGACCGCGCTCTGTGTGCGTGTATTAATATAGAATGTACATGTAAGTGTTTGATTTTATGTGCACACAGACGGATGGTGGTGTATCAAAACATAAATTTTGATCTCAAAAAGGGCACGGCGGCCATCGGAGAAAAAGGGCACGGCCTTTTTGGCTGCGAAAATGTCAGATTTTCTCGGGGCACCACGGCCAGTAAGCAGGGCACCGGCGGCCATGGCCGTCGTGGCCGCCGGGAAATTTGAGGCCTGTCCCCTATACTAGACTGACCTCCTCCTTGGTTATAATCCCACTGGCATCACAGGATGTTGAGTTTCCACAGCATTTATTCTCAAAGATACACCAGTCACACTTGTACTTGTTGCCAATACACTGCACGCAACTTGTGAAGGTCCCACAATCGTAGAAATCAAAGTCGGTGCTCACAATGTCGAGGGAGGTTTCTGTGGAATGGATGGCAAGCTCTACTCTCAAGAAACCTGTTCAAATAAAACAATTGATGATTAACGTGAAATTCTATCTCAACTCCAATTACAACTTGGTTTCTTTTTTCCCAGATGATTAAATACATACTGCGTATATATAAGACAAATAATGAAGTCCTCATAGTGCAACCACACCAATGATTAATTGTTACTGGCGTTTTCGAAGATGGAATAAAATTCTTGGAAAGACTCTAGGGTCAAAAAAGTCAGACCACTCACTTCTAAAAAAAAACTGGTTGGTAAGCAGTTTGCGACAGCTAATTCTATTTTCTCATATTTTTGTAACACTATTAGAAACCTGTATAACCCTATGGACTATACTAGTACTACTCCATGTATCTGTGCACAATCCAACTTGTTATTTCCCTGGTGTCTTTACAGGTATAAGTTATTTCAAAATGGGAAACATACTTCATGGTTTACAGTTTGATGAGTCACAGAGCCATGGAGATATGAAATTAATCTGAATACACTGCGGAAGTCTTTCATTGGACAACATTACCAGACGTCAGTCCAGTCAAGAAATGTTCTGTTTCATTGCATTGAAAAAAGTAATTCAGGAAACAAGAGTGTTATTTTAAAGTCATTGGACCCTTTCGGTAAACAGTGTTGTCCAAGGCCCACACTTTGTGTACCACAATTTCTATATCAAATAACAAACCTGTGAAAATTTAGGCTCAATCGGTCATCGGAGTCGGGAGAAAACAACGAAAAAACCCACCCTTGTTTCCGCGCGTTTCGCCGTGTTATGACATGTGTTTCAAATAAATCCGTAATTCTCGTTAACGAGAATTTTTATTGTTTTGCTGTTTTCTCAAAAAGTAAAGCATTTCATGGAATAATATTTCAAGAGAAGTCTTTCACCATTGCCTTCTGTAAACCCTGTAAGTTATTTGTAAATCTGTGATTTTTTGTTTGTTTTTCTGAACCGAAAGGGTCCAATGGCTTTAAGATTTTCAGGGTTAGAATGTTTTTTTCCTTCAATCATATCATGCTACCGTCCTTGATGTTATGGCATACATGACATGATGTACCACATGGTCCCCTAGTAACATGCACCGCCATTATTAAAAGCACATGGATGTACCCTTTTATATCATCTACATACACAGGTACATGTAATAACAAACTGAGAATATAGACCTTGAAGTACACTGCTGAAAATAATGTTTAACGACTGTATGGCCTCAGCTGAAGTCTCAAATTCAATTCAAATATTTTACTGAAAAATTACTTCTTTCTCAAAAACTTTAATAATTTAGAGGGAACTGTTTCTCACAAGTCAATGCTTTATACTATCAACAGCTCTCCATTGATCATAAACAAGTAGGTTTTTTTTCTTTATTTTTATTTTTATTTTGAGTAATTACCAAAAGTGTCTAGTGCCTTTAAGTCGGCTGAATTCACTGAAACATCGATTCACAAAAAAAGTCTTTAGAGGTCAACTCTAAAGTTCTCATTTTATCACTGAATATAATCCTTCACACAATACACCAACACCAACTGGTTCTCTCTTTTTAAAATATGAACTATTTATTGTTTAACACTAAATTTGTGCAAATAATTCTTGTGTTTTAAATTGTAATGTATTTAAATGTTTTTACTGCAAACAGGGAAAACAACTTTCACTTTTTACTTGTAAACTGTGATGAAATAAATAAGTTTAATTGAATTGAATTGAATTTGAATTGAATAGAATTGAATTAAATTGAATTGTATTGTGCTTAGCGTCCGTTTTGAATCAAATTGTAGACCATTTCACAACAAATGACCGCAGTATACTCAAAGCAGACGAAGGACCTGTACAAATTATTTCAATTTACAAGGCTATTGTGAATTATATGACATGGGGGAAAAAACGAACGAAGAAAACAAAACCAAAACAAAACAAAACAAAACCAATAACACAAGGCCTGTGCTGTTTTCATAGAAAGAAGAACTGGTAATCTATATCCTTGTAACATTTATAGTCCACACAAACACACCCATAAAAAACCAATGATGATAGAATCAAAGACACAACACAAGCCTTTAAAAGGGACACGTTGCCTTGGATCAGGCATGTTGGTCTATGAAAAGCGTTTCAAACTGTAATAAAAAGCAAAATGGTTAGAAAGATGTTTTAAAAGTAGACGAAGGACCTGTACAAATTATTTCAATTTACAAGGCTATTGTGAATTATATGACATGGGGGAAAAAACGAACGAAGAAAACAAAACCAAAACAAAACAAAACAAAACCAATAACACAAGGCCTGTGCTGTTTTCATAGAAAGAAGAACTGGTAATCTATATCCTTGTAACATTTATAGTCCACACAAACACACCCATAAAAAACCAATGATGATAGAATCAAAGACACAACACAAGCCTTTAAAAGGGACACGTTGCCTTGGATCAGGCATGTTGGTCTATGAAAAGCGTTTCAAACTGTAATAAAAAGCAAAATGGTTAGAAAGATGTTTTAAAAGTAGATTATAATGTTCCATATAAATATGCCTCGAAATTGCATGGTTTTCCTGATACATGTATGTCATAAACTAACATGGCTCGTCATTGACTCCATAAAATGGCCAACCGTGTTAGTTTTCACAAAGTAATGAGAAAACCAAGCAATTTTGAGGCTTGGTTGTATGGATTATTATATTTTACTTTTACAACATCTTTCTTACCAAATGCACCTCATAACAAATGGTTTCAAACACTTTTCATGGACCAAATCGACTGATCCAAGGCAGCAAGTCTCTTTAATACAGTGTGCTGTAATTTGTGGCAGACAAACGACATCAGAATTCAGAGCTACATATTCAATACAAAGGTAAATGATTGGTGTATAGAGTTAGGATAACCATGACATTGAAATACCACTGAATTCATTTCAGTATCAATTTCTATAAGAAAAGCTGTTTATTGACCCAATATAGAATAATCTTGGATGCGCCTTAATTGTGGGCAATGTCTATGCGCGTAATTCAGTTAAGTGCGCATTTTTAGACGACGCGGCGTTAAAACGTAAACATAACTGCCAACCAAAATGGTGAGCGTACGACAGTCGCCGCATATGACGTGCGTGCAAGGGGTCAATACCTGTTTGTAGACCATGAGTTTCATTGTTATGCCTGTGATATTTTTTGTCACAGGACTTGGAAAAGTACTGAGTATACAGTGTTTACACACATCAGTGTATGGGTAAAAACCTGAACTAATAAGAAAATTATTTGTTTACCTGGTCCTATCGGAGGTAATACATCACTTGCAGGTGTTAAGCACTGCACCAGGGATGTATCGTTCATGGTAACCACTGTAGCCTCTGCAAGAGGTAAGTCACCAAATGTACACTGGTAACCATAGGCACTACCATCGTCCAGTTTAGGTAGACCTCGGGTGGTTAGTGTCAGCTGTAATGAGAGCAAGAAAAGAGGAAATACAGTTTGGGTTGCATTTAGTTTGGGTTGCATTTCCTGCATCTTTAATTAGATTTCCATTTCTCTTTTACATAGCTACATGTAAAATATTTTAAAGGTACATCTGTCCACATGGAAGACGGTTTTAAATTTAAAAAAAAAATTTAAACTAGTGAACAGCATCATGCATTGGGTAATAATATTTAATAGAGTCGCAGGGGTTGATACATGTACTTCACAGAGTCAAAACAAGGTGATTGCCTCCCTGCCCCCTTGGTCATTGCCTGATGCCCTTGAACTTCTCTGCCCTCATAGGGTCCTTTCCCTTTCAAAACTAAGCATACAGGCCTGCAGATCACTTTAGACATTTTTTTTTTTTTTTTTTTTGGGGGGGGGGGGGGGGTAAAACAGTGAAAGGTCAGGGTGTTTACATCGTGACCTTTTACAGAACTAGGGTATTCCAGGGAAGGGGAATACATCATGGCAGCAGTGCCAGGGTACTTCCTGGCAGCTATTTATTGGCAGCTAGCAGTTTGATCAATCAATCAATGTCAGGAGAAATATGCGCACAGATCTAATGCTCTTTTCACAACACAATGTGCAGCTGCATTAGTGTTGTACTATGATTAATACATTGAGCAATGTTTGACCTTGATATTACCAAAATCAACAAGTAAAGCCAACATTGTACAAGGTGCTACCCATGCACAAGATAGCATATCGGACCAATGCCAAATTTTTTGTGAAACTAAATTTGATTTGCAATTTATTATATCATTTTTTGCCTTTTTCGAGTTTCACAAAGAAACATCAACAGAAAACCATATTCATTCTCAAAAGTTTGTTTTGTATTTACATGAAGGCTACTCATCTGGACTCAAACAATTGCACACAAACCTATTGAAATTGGCAGAAAGAGAAAAGAACACACAGTTGCATACTGCACTAGTAACAATATGCTATGTTTGCAATAAATACCACAGAAAAGGCGCAAACAAAAAAAGAATGTCAATAAATGCTGTAGAAAAAGATGCATACAAATACAGAATAGCATTCTGCACTAATGACATCTTTTGCTCAAAATACCTGTGTCAGACACACATTCCACTATTACTGTACACGTATCTCTCACGCAATCACCGCATCAGCGCGCCAGACCGCAGTAGCACAGTTCGTATGGGACGAACAAACAAAGTTTGGACATGTACCCGGGTATATTGTGGTGAATTTTGACACACTGTCCGAGATCCAAGTACTGAGCCTTCTACTTTGAGCAATTTCAGTTGGTTCAATTCAAATGATCACCAATGTCGATGGACATTTATACAGCGTGCATTATGATATTCACTCCAATGTTGTGTAGACCTCCAAGAAAACACATGAAAATACTGATAGCGTGGAAACACATACTGTACAGAATAGTATTGATAGAAACCATCATCTTTCAGAGTCAGGTTATCATTAGGCCACATATCAGTTCCTTCATTCATGCTTGACTAGACAACCGGAAACACACATGTTGTTTTTGTCCACACCAAAGGTATAAATATTACATGCATACATGGGTTCAATAGAACCGCCAACTATAGATCATCTACAACAATCACAGCCTTTCAGGACTCACTTGTCTGGCAAAATATTTCTTTTTGTCACACTTCAGGGCCGTGAGAATTTCAAAGGGGTAACAACCAAACTTCCCAATAAAAAAAACTTGTTTTTAAAGACACTGGACACTATTGGTAATTGTCAAAGACTAGTCTTGACAGTCAGTGTATCTCAACATACGCATAAAATAACAAACCTGTGAAAATTTGAGTTCAATCGGTCATCGAGAAGTTGTGAGATAACTATGAAAGAAAAAACATCCCCTGTCACACGAAGTTGTGTGCTTTCTGATGCTTGATTTCGAGACATCAAATTCTAAATCCGAGGTCTCGAAGTCAAATTCGTGGATAATTACTTTTTTCTTGAAAACTACGTTACTTCAGAGGGAGCTGTTTCTCACAATGTTTTATACTATCCACAGTTACCCATTACTCGTAACCAAGAAAGGTTTTATGCTAATAATTATTTTGAGTAATTACCAATAGTGTCCACTGCCTTTAAGTATTACTCTTCCTGCATGAACATTTTCGCTCCAGATTTTGGGCGATACCTAAAAACGTGACCAGCTTTTACAATGCCATTTTCACAAATGTTAATTTTTAAAGGTTTACATCTACATTCATATTGGATTAAAACAATTGAACAGTTCCAAAAACAAAAGCAACACTTTGCCTTTAAACAGTGACGTGTATAGGGAGCCATAGTGAACATTGAGATTATCATGATGTGGTAGTCGAATCTTATCTAACAACAATAAAGTTTACTGTCATTTTCTGAATTGAGAAGCAACTGAAATGTAATTGTACTTCCATCCTAGCCTTCACTCAGTTTTCTGTGGTTTCTACTTTAAAAAAATACACCTCCATTGTTGTTCTTTCTTTATCGCATTGTAATTTTCTCAGGAAAAATCTTGTTATTATAAAAGTAAAAATGCATTAACTTGAAAGTGCAGAAAATTTGCTTTCTTTGTGGAGTTAGGATCTTGGATGTCAAGTAGTGTATCTACGTGTACGTCAAGGCAATAACCATTTTAAATGATGATTGGTCATTTTCCCTGCCAAGATACTTTTACAAATCATTCCAAATGGGTCAAAAAAGTATTTTTATTACTTTTTCATGATTCAGTAATGCACAAAGACAATTTGACTAGAGCTGGATGTGAACCAACTACCTCAGGTTTACCGTGCTATTTAATAATCATTTAGCTGACGTTTTTTTTTTCATTCATTTTTTTCTCGCAACTTCAATGACCAATTGAGCCCAAGTTTTCAGTTTTGTCCTTTTATGCAAATGTTGGAATACTGTTGGGATGTTGAGGAAACTGGTCTTTTACGATAACCAAAAGTATACACACACTATGCCTTTATCCAAACATCTACATCAAAACATAAAATAAGCTCAAGTTAGTCAAACATTTCTATTTGTTGAATTTCAAATACATTACATGTACACCCAGAAACCTAAAACGTAGATTAAGATTTATTTATGTATGCAAGGTTTTCTGAATAGTCATCAACAAACCAAACATCTGGGCATACATAATGTCACTGCAGTGATTGCATGTAGACTGCACGGTACATCATTGTACATGTTCAAATGGTGCAGGGCTGAATATACGAAGTATGGGGACAAAATTTCATGATATTGTTGTCATCACAAAATCCTGACTACATGTACAATGTATGCACTCCTTATGAATCTAAAGGCACTGGACACTATTGGTAATCAAAACAATTGTTAGAATAAAAACTTACTTTATAACGTGCAATGGAGAGCTGTTGATAGTATACAACATTGTGAGAAACAACTCCCTCTGAAGTAACAGAGTTTTTGAGAAAGAGGTAATTTTTCACTCAAATAATCAAAGACTTTGAACTGGCCTGAATGAGAGAGCATACCAATTTTTACAACAAAGATGTTTTGCCATTCATTTTTCTCTTAATAATAATTATAACATGCATTTGTACAACGCTGAATACAAGGTTTCTAAGCGCCGAACAGGAAGTGTAAGATAACAAAATAAGATGGCAACTTCGATGACCAATTGACTAAAATTGTTCACAGATTAATTATTTTTCGCTAATGTTGGG
Source organism: Asterias rubens (assembly GCF_902459465.1). NCBI lineage: Eukaryota > Metazoa > Echinodermata > Asteroidea > Forcipulatida > Asteriidae > Asterias > Asterias rubens. The sequence goes on along the minus strand of NC_047063.1, from coordinate 15,162,350 downwards.
ATACACCGTGTGAGAATGGTCTTTGACAATTACCGAAGGTGTCCAGTGCCTTTAATTAACAACAGTGATTGCATGTAAATTAAACTGCACATCATGTCCAAACCATGCAGGGCTGAATAAATTGAGTAAGCAGACGACAACTTCATGATAATATTGCCATCAATGATTCTGACTACATACATGTAACATGTACACACCCTCCTGATGAATCTTAACAAAAGAGCACCCAGACATGTCGTTTGTACCGCTCTCCATGTTGCAGATGAAATGTGCACACGCGTTAACTCTACTAGCCTCATGTAATCAAGGACGAACCAAACTGATTAATAAGACTGGGGATGTTTGCCTTAGACATAAGTGATCAATTATTAAAGTACATGACACTCGCTACGTTGCTGGATATATTTGCAAGGGATGATGGCTACATCATGTGATTAATATTAGGAGAGTTTATAGTCTTACCAGATGACCACATGATACAAAGGAGTGTGATTGTACAGAAATGATCAACCCTAGAAATTGATACGGTCACCCCCTAGTTTACAGGTTGAACCCCTCACATTCCCGGATGTCTCATTTTAGAGAGTTTGAGGTTTGGACACAAGGCTACATCTTCCTTTCCTCTATTAATTTCGACAAGGTTCAAGGTGATTTCTTAACAAAACATCTACATATTTGACAATTCCCAGACATTGTTAATGTTATAAGAGGCCTGCATTTGTGTATTACCTCAAACTCCACCAAAAACTAACAGAGCATGAACGTATCTACATTCATGAGCATTCCATCTGGTCGAACTGACAAACCTTCTGTAGGAATTTCTCTCCTTTTTTGAGGTCAAATCTTTCGACTCACTGCATCTACATTCAGATGTTTCTTTTAGAAACATTTTTCAATCTATTAATGTGCCTGAATCATGACTGAGCCAGGTTGTCAACTTTGAATGGAAATCTCACATCTCAATGAAAGTTTGAAATAGAGGACCATCCTTCCCAATACGCCTAAATCATACATAAAACACAGTAAAGCCCGGTTCATACTTCCTGTGAATGCTTAGCGAAATTGACGTGAACTTGACGTCACAACTCTCCTTTCGTAGTGTTTTTCTTAAGTGAGTTGAGCAATGTTGGCCTGCTGCGAATTGTTTGTTGCGAATTTGTGCTGTCAACATTCGCTTCGGTTCGCATTCGCAGGAAGCATGAACCGGGCTTAGGTAATCAAGCATGGCCATTCAAACAAAACTTCCTCAGTTCCTGTCAAAAATTGAGTGTAACAAGACTTAAGAGTAAAATATTTCCTAAGTTATTACCTCCTGTGTCCCTTGTCTGGGTGTGTTGGGTGGGTCCACAGAGAGTATAGCAATACATTGGTCCACATTGCCCAACCATCTCAGATTGGAAAGATCTTCAGAGCCTGTACACTTGGTCTCATTGCGTCTTGTACAGCTACAACATCATAAGGAAAATTCAAGGGGAAAAAAACATAATTAGTCTACAGCATTACAAATATGTTAATATTTAACAGCTGAACTTACTACTTTAAAGGCAGTGGACACTATTGGTAATTGTCAAAGACCAGATTCTCACTTGTTGTATCTCAAAATATGCATAAAATAACAAACCTGTGAAAATTTGAGCTCAATCGGTCATCGAACTTTCGAGATAATAATAAAAGAAAAAATACCCTTGTCACACAAAGTTGTGTACGTTTAGATGGTTGATTTCGAGACCTCAAGTTCTAAACTTGAGGTCTCGAAATCAAATTCGTGGAAAATTACTTCTCTCTCGAAAACTATGGCACTACAGAGGGAGCCATTTCTCACAATGTTTTTTACCATCAACCTCTCCCCATTACTGGTCACCAAGAAAGGTTTTATGCTAATAATTATTTTGAGTGCTAACCAATAGTGTTCACTGCCTTTAAAACAGAAATCGGCAGCTTATCAATTGCGATTTGGGTTTTGTAAAAGAGCACATTGTGGTATAACAAAATGTTCAACAGATATTTATTCTTTGATTCTATTGTGCATGATTTATAAGTACAAGGGTTGGCCTACATGTACACATGGTGTAGGCTCTTACAGTTACACAGACTTTTCAGCCTATTTAATAACAATTTGTCAGGTTTTTTTTTTTTTTTTTTTTTTCAGAGGCCCCCAACAAATCAGAAATAAGACCCCCAAAAAGAACGAAAAAATATAATGCCTGTAGAGAGAACGATAACTCAACCCAGACACAGTGAGTGGATTTTACAAATCTAATCATGTGGGGTTCCTGCAGATGTTACATCCGCATGGAAAGATCAGGTTTTCCTTCTAATAACATGAATGTTATTATTGTAAACATTCATGTACGTGTATCTCTAACAGCATGTATGTATATCAAAATAATTGCAGTTTTAATCTGACTGGATAAAGCGCAAACGCTCTGCTTGTGGTCATCCTATACCAGACTTGTTCAATTTAACAACAGTGTTGTTATTTCTGTAACAACAACAGTGTTGTTATTTCTGTAACAACAACAGTGTTGTTATTTCTGTAACAACAACAGTGTTGTTATTTCTGTAACAACAACAGTGTTGTTATTTCTGTAACAACAGTGTTGTTATTTCTGTAACAACAACAGTGTTGTTATTTCTGTAACAACAACAGTGTTGTTATTTCTGTAACAACAGTGTTGTTATTTCTGTAACACCCCACCCTAACAAATTCAGCAGATTTTTGCAATCAAAACAAGACTTTACTTTCATGTGTAACTGCAGATTTATATAAAAATATAAAATTAAAAAAAATAAAACATCACTTATTTTTATTTAAGGAGAGGATAAACCTTTGGGAGTTACTCAAAAAGTCATTGATCATACACTGTAAAAACTTTATTTAGTAAGAAGCATTTACGGTGACACATAAGAATTTGGGAAACAAATTATTTTTTTATGGAATGTTGATTCAGAGAAAGGGAATCAAACAAATTTCAATCTGAGAAACATTTCTGCTTAATACATTTCTCAGACTGTGTATTATCCTTCTTGCATGGTCAAAACCGCTCCAGTGTTTTTATTTAGTGATATCTCAAAATAAACACCTTTTGAAATAAATTTTTCACAGGTTAGTTTGATTGTATTTTGACTAGGTTTATAAATGCCTATGATGAAGTTTTAAATATTAAAATGCAGTTACAAAAGGTACATGTACAATTGAAAGCTGGTCAACGATTAACCTTGGGTACAGCATATTTAATAACCTTGAAGAAAAATGAACTGATACAAAAACATATTAATGTGAAAATGATTACTGCTTAGACATTAAATAATGTTCATGAATTATAGGCATACAGTTTTGAAACCATGTACATGTAACATGAACATGTTCAACACCAGATGTACATTTCTAGTTCTCATTTGGGCTGTCTTCACTTGGCACATGGCCCAGAATTCCTCCCAAATGAGTTGCCCTAATAAAATCCACCACATTCCAACATGCATAAACTCCATGTACACATACTGTCATATTCATGCAGTCGGTAGTCCCTTTCATAAAATGGTAACCAACCCCTCTAGGCCTCCAGGTATGTATGTATTTCTAATGCATATATCCCTGTACATGTATGTCAGCGACGACGACAACGAGACGGAGCCAAGATCCAACCCCTGACCTGCCAGACTCAGGGATGTTGTCAATGACTAGTAACAGTCTGGAGTACATTACAACAACCCAGTCAGTACCTAAGCAACTACCTGGCTAACAGGCCTGGGGGGCAAGCGTTTCCCATTTCTATATTTACATTTCCAGGAAGTTAAGAATTGTTTCCCATATTCATGATCATGGAGGAGGGGGTGTTGGGTTATTTCACTTGAAGCAACCTCCTGCTGTAGAAGCCATTCTCTGGCCTCTTGCTACTGTTATTAGAGTTGGATGAATGACAGCTAGATTACTGGGTCTCCAGTAGAGTAGGAATGTTTACCTTCTCAAGGTAACATGTGTGTAGTATGTGTAGGAAATCTAAACTATGTGGATAACAAAATCAGGGAGCTCATAAGTTTAAACGACTCACATATAATTTTAAAAAGCACCCATGTTCCTTTCTGCAGTAATTTTGAGCTTCGTTAATTCATGTATTTTTCACACATGGTACATTAAACCTTAGGAAATGTTAAACCGTTCAAACAAACTATCAACAAATAATGCATCAAATTCCAGTATTAATTATTCTACTTCCTGCATGTACATCTCCCTGCTGCGGATTTTCTGCAGTAACTCTTAAACGCGTCCACCTTTCAAAATTTTCACAAGTTGGGTTTATGGTTATTATGTCCTATAGGATTAAAACAATCAAATGGTGCAAAAAAAACAAAGTAAGGTAGAGGCCCATTTTGCCCTTAAGTAGGAAGAATATTATGCCTGACTGAGTGGTAAACCAACTATTACATCAGGGTCCAATTTCATGGCTCTGCTTACCGAAAGAGGCACTTACGGAAAGCAGGGAGTTCTGTGCTTACGGCAAGCGTATTTTAGTGGTGGCGAATTTTGGCTTCTGCGCGTGATTCTCCACGTTCCTAGGCATTCTAGGCTTACGCAGAACTTTGGCGCTTGCATGTTAGCTGGGAATTGTGATTGTAAGCGCAGAATTCGGCGGTAAGCAGAGCCATGACATTGGTCCCAGGTGAATTGGATCAGTGTACTTTTTAATGATTTTGCTTCCAGACCAAATATTTTGTCTTTAAATGAGAGTCAAGAAACCAAGTAACTCTTTTCAATTTAAATCAAGTTGCTTGCTTTGTCCAGAAAGAAAAAGAATCAGCTATCGACTCATACATCAGTTAGGCCTACTGGTTTACAAAAGCACTGAACTACAGTCAAATTTTCAGATAATCCTGGAGAACCTGTCCGTCTGGGAGATATAAAAAAAAGCAAGACTTTAAAGTGAATTTTTTTATTTCCAGTGGCACAGTTGAGAAAGTAGTAAAAACAAGGAAGTCAGTTGATGAGCTGAAAAGTGGCAAGCCTGATGATCTGGCGCCTGCCCATTAATGACAGCTCATAAAAGACACCCAGACTCATCAATCATGTACTGTACCAGCAACCCACTTAGAGACCCAGATACATAACAAGATTCTAAAAAATGCAGGATGTAGTGGTTTAGAGCATCGAATTCAAATTCTGGTGTTTAAGACATCGGAGTGTGGGTTCAAATCCCCATCATGACACTTCATGTCTTTGCGCAAGATGCTTTACTGCTTCTCTTCACCAAAAGGTATAAATGGGTACCTGTTAGGGCAGAGATGGTTCTTGTGATTGATTTAGCTTTGTGCGCTACATACTCAGCAACACAGGCTGTATACTCCCAAGGGAGCTGAGATGGTTTAATTAAGGAGTGAAATCAAATGGCCAAGCGGCCAGGGGTAATGTTGTTGAAGCGCGATGAGCGTCACTAAGTGACGAACCTGAGCGCTTTATAAGAAGCAGTTATAATTTTAAGCTGATAAATTATACCTCTTTTGTAGAGAACACCAGCCACAATAGGGATCTCCAGTGCCGTTTCCTACACCCAAACAGCTCTCACATGAAGTGTATTGAGAACAGTTCTCCACTGGTATCTTATGGATCTGCACAAAGCGGGAAAAATACAATAAAAATGTTATTGATAAAAATATCAATTAATGAACTAAAAGTTACAGTTATAGATTCACATAGTGTGTATTGAAGACAGTTTACCTTCCCAACATTTTACAAATCAATTCTGGTTTTTAATTAATTAATTAATTAAGTGTCTTGCTCAATGGCACAAGTGTCATGACCAAGATTCATGGCCGGGTATCGAACCCACACTCTGCTGCTGACAACACCTGGGGTCCATTTCACAAAGAGTCAGGAATAGTCCTAGGAGAAATCCAAAAAATTAAGGCTAGTCTTAAGTTAGGACAAGTAACTCGTCCTAACCCGAGATAAGACTAGTCTTAACTCTTTGTAAAATCCACCCTAGAGATTGGGTCTAGTGGATCTCTCCTCGGTCACGACACACTACAAAAGGTTGATATGATAAAAGGTTGGTCCTTTAATAACACTTGGAATAACACTTGGTATGCTATTGTACCAAGATTCCCCTTTAAATTATTCCAGACATGATCAGTGATGACTTGCAGGCGCTGCATGTGCATCATCCAAATATTTCCTGTGTTGAAACCAACCACAGTGGCTGCCAAAAAAAAGTTACCGCTTAAAAACCAAGTAACAAACAGGTCTGTGTATCCTTTGTTGGGGTTCCCACCCCCCTCACAACATCACTTCCCTAATTAATCTCCCTTGGGTCACCCCCCCCCCTTGCCATCAAGTATAACTTCCCCTCCTATAGTCAGAATCTAGAGAATGCCAAGGAGCAATCATGACATGGATTGTTGTGGTATTGGCCTTTTTTTTTCTTTTTTCTCTGAGGTGGTGACCCAGATGATGGTCTTGGGCTAGTCTTGGTGCAAGACATTCTCGTCGAGCTAGTCAACCTCTATAGTTAGGCCCCCATTCATTAAACGCTACACACGCCGCGACACCAATAGAGGGTGTCTACGCCCCGATCCCGCCAACAAGTGGTGTGGGTGGGGTGATCTGGAAGTTCTTAAACAACGCCCGATATCGTCCGGTGTGCGGCGAGGAGAAGTAGAGCGGAGCATCGCGATAGTTGAGTGATAGTAAATAGCAACGTCTTGCATCATGACTAGTCCTAGGCCTCCCTTGATGTTTGAAAAAGGTTACCTTGAATACATTTACCCACACCATTTTTTTCTTCCAGGCAACCTAGGTCCCTAGATTTAGGATATCCTTCTGACATTTCAAAATGCCCCCAATTTTTTCCCCTTAAATTTATTACATTTCCTCAGGTCTCTAGGCAACCAACAAAAGTAAATTGGTGACTATCCATAAATATAAGAAAACATGTGGCAAGGATGGTTGCTGTACTCGACTTGGTAATATCTTTAAATAGCAATAATAACTTTCTTTTAGTTTGTTTTCCAACAAAAAAAAACTTCAGTGATGTGACACTGGGATAGCATTAAGCTTCTCTTAAATGGTTATTTTGTTAGTGTGTTACCGTTTCTGAATACTCGTCGCCCATTAAAAAAAATGGGCATTTAAAAAAAACGAAACAAATCTTAAAATACACCATAAAATAATCTTTTTGTTCATTCGTGGTATTCTAAATCATTCAGTAAAATCTTGCACTTTTGTACTTGTAATCTAAAATTTCTGTGAAACTGTGCTCTATCGCCCCGTGCTGTCAACGGCTTTGCATACGTGCCAGCAATGATGTATGTTGCAGTCTCAAGGGGAAAAAAGGTCTCTCCAGAGCATGCGCAAATTGGTCATGGCATTCGTAACTAGTTTTTGTGTGCTGTTGCATAATATGCTGGTATATTTCACCAATGTTGTGACTGCAATGTGGTCAGAGTTTCCCATCCCTGTCAAGTGAATTGTTTTTATGGTTGTCCAAGCCATAAAAAAAATCAATGATTCATTATTCATAAATACCTCAGACAGTTTCGCTATTTCTATTGGTGGAGAGCGCGTCACGTGGGGGTGTTTAAACCTTTGATAATGACCAGTGTTTATTAGCTGTTGTGATCAGATACTCGGGGGCTAGTCTTGGTGCAAGACGTTTCTTGTTACGGCGGTGCGAGCCCTGTCGGTGAGCTGGCCGCGCTGAGTGTGAAAGGAAAACGAGAACGTGTTGCACAAAGACTATACGCGCACGAACAGAACTGGAAACTGTCCGAAATAGGCGTCTCAGTCATAACAATGCAACACACGACAGCGTACATGTACATTGTACATACAGAGCTCAATCGTGTCGGAAACGGATAAGTTTTTTACTTTATTACGACTTTTAACCAAAAAGGCATTTATGAATGGGAATAGCAGAGTAGTGACTCGTTCTTTAATGGCCGTTTCAAACCTTGCAGGGTTGTTGCCGTGTGATAAAAGCCCTGCCGGCACGGCAACGACCCTGCCTGTATTAAATGGCTGTGAAAGAACTGTCGCTACACTTTTATTCCCTTATTCAATCCCTGTGTAACTGTGTAACTGGCACAGGCTTGTAGAAGTTGCATCTGATCAATTTGTCTTTATTGCTGACAACAAAATAAGTGTGTAGACTAGTCACAAGTCTTTTTTGCTACAAGGACATTCTGCTTGATAATGAGAGCTCACTGTCACATTAAGTTACATAGACCACCATTCACATGTTGTATGTCACTATGTTTACACGTACATGTAGTTTATCAAAGAGCAAAACCTACTGTAGCAGGGTTGCTGAAATTGTTTTTAAAGTAAATTGCGATTCTATCATAGTGTCATGTTTGTAACTGTTCAACCATGGTTCAACATTCCTCACTTAAAGCATGGGTAGAGCTGCTTACATGTAGAAAGACTCCAGTATTAATAAACCTGAAGTCCATGTGCACCAGCCAGGTGGTCATCATTGTTTTCTTAGCAAGGTTCTACTGTATACCTTCCCTTTAAATCCTTCAGGGTATCGCTTGGTTGCCACCCTTCCTTTTCTCATTTCGCGACATCCTTCTCTCTCTCTATAACTTCCCCCAAGAGATTTTACAGATCCAAAAGCCATTTCCAATGTTCTTTCTCATTTTGTGGATTTTCGAATCCAGCCAATACTTATATTGCTAGTTGCTGTAGCGTAGAATTATATTTAGGAGTGGATTCACCATTGAACAATGCTTTGTATGATAACAAGATTGGTTTGCTAGCATCCAGCTGAGAAGACCACTGCATTGTTTACATTGTATTTAATGATAGACTTTTTCTTTTTATGGTTCCTTTTCTTGTTATGTGATTCTTTGGAATATGGAGGTTCGAAGCAGACATGAAGCCGACTATCTGAAGTTGTCACATCTTGTTTACAAAACCCCAACTTAAGAGAGGTACATTACATTTGTAGAAACCTAAAGAATAGAGCCCTGATAGCTCAGTTGAATATTCAATTTGTAAAATGTAGAGCCTGACTACTTCAAAACTGCATCTCTGTGACTGCCATATACATGTATGTACACTGTACTGTAGCCCTTTTTCGAAACCACGGCTTCGGCCGCTAGCGGTTGTTTTAACAATTGTGTGTGTTTCGCGAAAGTGCTCAGGGCATCAGACGAGAGAACGGAGCCTGAAACCGAATCCAAATCCGAAGTCGGTGATTCGAAAAGGGCCACAGTATGGACTAAGGCCGTGTCCGAATTGGCGACTTCGGCTACAGCTACGGCTAGGGCCCGCGCGTCTGCTATTCTTCAACACTGACAGACGCGCTGATCTAGCCGTAGCTGTAGCCAAAGTCGCTAATTCGGACACGGCCTAACATAGGTTTAATTCAGCAGGAACTCATAGATTTAAATGATTTTTCTCCTATGCTACTTTAAGTTCTGATTGGCACCCCTGAACCAAGATATTGAAAAATAAGGATCCGCCAACATAGGGATCTATAGCTCAATTGGTAGAGTGCTGGCACGTTAATCTTGAGGACATTGGTTCGAATCCCGCTCTAGTAAATTTTTCTTTGTTGAACCCTAAATGTTTTTAAAAACCTATAGTTTAGCATAATGTAATAAGTGTGTACAGGAACCTCCCATTCCATTGATTTAAAGGCAGTGGACACTATTGGTAATTGTCAAAGACTAGCCTTCACAGTTGGTGGGTCTCAACATATGCATAAAATAACGAACCTGTGAAAAATTTAGCTCAAGCGGTCATAGAACTTGCGAGATATGAATGAAAGAAAAAAAAATTCTTGTCACACAAAGGTGTGTGCGTTTAGATGGTTGATTTCGAGACCTCAAGTTCTAAATCTGAGGTATCGAAATCAAATTCGTGGAAAATTACTTCTTTCTCGAAAACTATGGCACTATGGTGCCGTTTGTCACAATGTTTTATACCATCAACCTCTCCCTATTACTCGTCACCAAGAAAGGTTTTATGCTAATAATTATTTTGAGTAATTACCAATAGTGGCCACTGCCTTTAAGCCTGACAGACATGCCTGTGGATTTGGCACATAACACAAGCCTTGGATCAAGGTTTCTGAAACGACATACCACATAGCTGAGACAAAGATGTTGAAGAGATCAGTTCCTCTTTGATGCTTTTCATATGATTTCAATCAAAAAGGTGCATCCTGTCTAAGATATCCATTTGGACTGATCATTCAAAACTTCATAATTGCAACCATTTGAAGGTCAATTGTAAAAATGTGTTACCACACTGTGTGGTGATACCACACTGACTCCTGGACATCCCCTGGTTATGTTTACTTGAAACCTAACAAACATCACATGGCCTTGGCATATTTTTTTTCCTTTCTAATATCCACCTCAGATGGCCAAATCATAATGGAAGGTCCTTATTCCATAGTGAAACCATGGTGAAAGCCACTGGCCTTCAAGCCTGAAGGAACAACAAAGTCTTTGATGCATTTCTAGTACACAGTGCACCACTTTCAGATTTTATGGTTATTTACTTTATTTATGTCCTTTTTCACATCCAACAGCACCATTAGTGCCAGATGTGGTAGACTGAAAACTCACTCGCCATGCAAGGCTCCCGTCTGAGGCAGGATTCGAACCCGGGTCCAAAGAGGTAAAAGACAGGGGAAAGAAACTGAAACCTCATCCCCTGTTGTACATGTAACGTCCATTTTTTGACAACAGTTTTATATACGGATAAGCAGGTGAAACTGGTTATGTTTCTGTCTGTTTGCTTGTTTTTCATCTTGGTAATTACCTTATGAAAGAGACCATATTTGCAGTACCCTTCTGTGTCCACTTGACATAAATGCCCACAAAAACAGCTCAGCTGGTAAACATACCCATTCTCCTCCAAACCCATTTAAAAAAATCAAACAAATCTTTATGTAAAAATTATTCACAAATCATACATACAACTTCCTCAAAAATTTGGGGGCTGGGATGCCCTTCTATCAAAGAAAACCTTGCCTTGCCCTTACAAAAACCAAGTTTTAGTATTGGTGTCTTTAAAACTAATAGTGCAATACAGTCCAATACAGTCTTGTAATACAAGTAATTTTAATGATAGTGAGACTGGCAGTTAGTATTTCGTCAGACTGAGGGATCTGTTTCTATAAATAAATAAAAATCAATGAAAAACATTTTCAATTTAATCAACAATGGTTTTTCTTCTGGAAATTGGAAGCTACTCTGACGGAATAATTAGAAGCGATGATTAATACTCATATCAATTCCCCCTCAATATCGAGTAAGGTTGCCAACTTTGCAGACAATAATCTGATAATTTTAAAAGCAGACACTGGCTGGCATAGATCTGCACTTTCCACCCATGTTTTCTTCATGAGGTTGTGTATAATGAGTAACGATATAAACCATGATCCAGAACGTTTAAATGGCACGTTATAAAATATGCAAACAGACTGATGAGGAAACAAGATCTAGAGTAGTCTTTTTCCTTGAATGTTGACACAGTTATTTCTCATGAAACTAAATAAATTGTTATCATGCCAATGTGCGTATACAATAAGAACTATATAAAACATGAAAGACAAATGTATATACTCAGATCCGATACGTGCACACATACTGTGTCAAAACCAGGAAGGAAATGGTTAAATAGTTATAATTTTCATGCTCTTTTGAACACGACGCCTTTAAAGGTAATGATGTATGCAAATGAGCATGGATTACTCATCTTGGCTAGCCCATAAATGAATTATGGGGGTATAGGAACAGGCTCTGGATACTCGGTTGTGGACAATCTAGGCACTGCCTGTCCCTCTATTTACACGCTGACTGGTGGTCAATGTGCCAATTATGGTGTTTTTACATATGTCCGATGGGTTATTAGATCTCGTATCACTTAATCCATAGGGCAAGGAATGCTTTTAAAATTTCTAAGATCCATAAAGACTACTTATCCACTTTGACCAGAAGCTTCAATGAAGTGGAACAAATGCAGATTTAGAGCAAAACAAGAACTATATTATTAATATTACATTGGAACATTCAATAGTTGTGACCTATGTATCCATTCTGAATACTTCTATAAATAAAGCTTTGTTGATATTATTTAATTTAAAAAAAAAACCTCTTCAAATCATGTTTTAAGTCCATCCATTCTTCCTGCCAATAAGAACGAACAATTTCAACAGCTCAAAAAACATTTGCAGCGTAAACAGAGCTGTGGCGTCAACTTCAGGAAACATGAACCAGGCTATAGAATGCATGGAGAAGTTCGCTCAACACATCCCAAAAGATCACCAAATACCAGATCTACATTGTATATGCATTGAGATATTGTGTAATCAACTGAAACGAAAGTGATCTTCCTAATGCCATACTTCCATGAACAACAAAATGCTGGTTCTCTGCTATTATGTAATGTTGAAGAGCCATTCTCTCAATCCACCAACAAACCACCGATTCACATTTATTTGTTTTACCTGAACAAAGAGGTTTTTGAGTGTTTTTTTCCAACCAGATAATGTGGTCAAGTATTTACTCAGCTGCCCACAGGTCACTACCTATAGCCATGCTCTAGCCATTACCAAATACAATGGTGACACAACCTAAGCACAACCCTTGCTCTATGGTTTAATATGGACTTCAATGCATTGATCATCTACACCTGCCGCCGTCTTACAGGTAAACTGCTGATGAAACAATTAAAAACGCACAGATTTGTTTGCGATTTATACGCGCAGCGCATAGGACCTCTAGGTGAGGGCGCCCTACTCAAATGACATCATATGCATCAGATAGCAATCCTATATCACAGGGAACGATTTCAGAGTATGTAGACGGAACAATTTGTGTGCACACTCAATGCTAACACTGAGTAGCAAATGGTACGTTTTGAGTAGCAACTGACCCATTTTGCGTAGCAAAATGCAAGGGAAATCAGTCACTGTATCAGCCACAGTATGGGACTACAACAAGACCACACTGAAGACTGGAAACATACACATAGCCCTCTAGCTGTTCAGTAGTTCTGTTTGTCATAAAAAAAAAAAAACCAGCCATTCCTTGACCACCCACTATGCATTTTTGTAGAAGAAAAAAAAAAACAGTTAGCTCCATTTTGCTGGTAATTGTTGTCGGTGGATTTGAGATTTAAAAAAATCAAAAGTTGAAAGAATTCATGTAGTTATTTTCGACTTGTGGTTGTGTTATTTAAAGCATTTGGGTTTAATAATCGCTACTGACCCTATTCACATGAATGATATCATCATCAGAATAATCTTGGATGCACCATTTTGGTGGTCAATGTCAACGTGCGTTAATAAACAGTGAAGTGCGTTTACACGCAAACCTATTGACCACCAAAGATGGTGAGCATGGCACATTCGCAGCGTGTGATGTGCGTGCAAAGGGTCAATAGCGAAGTCTATATTTGAAAGCAGACTTGTTGTTATGAAGGTATTGTTCGTATTCATCATCCAGAGACACAGCGATGTCTTCAGGAGGACTACATACAGTGTACATGTACATGTATGTAAATCATGTTGTATATATCATCACAATATGAATACTGTGTCGGGATAGAACTGCACCGAAAGAACAAGCAATTTTTGAAATCTCGGATTCAATTTAACCGGGTGATATTCACAAGTGTACATGTACTAGATTCTCATGGCGGAAGGTGTATTTTACTTCCTCCATGGTATTACCCTACGTACATGGACATTGTAGAAATATTTCTACCTTTTTGGCATTTAACTAGCAAGTAATAAGTGTTTAAAAGAATATTGAGGAAAACATGTTCTGCTTTAATTCTATGCATCAACTTGTAATGAGAGCAGAGGGCTACAAATATACAAGTCCTCAAGCTGTCATTGAATAATCTGTTTGTTTGTACAGGTTACAGTGTTACACTCTCTGCAGACTGCAGACATCTTTCATTACATTGCAATAACATTAAATTCAAATGTCACTTTTGGCTGCTCTCTCACTACGTATTAGAACCATCTGAGACATTGTGATAGTTCTTCAAAACGCTCATCATTCCCACCAGACACATCTGGCATGACAATCATATTTATTCCGACCTGGGTCTTATACAATTTCTAGGGAACCCATGCTTGGCCGATTGTCCATAATTGCCCCAGCGCAAAATGTTTGTGTTCAGGGCCCCTGCTGAAGGAAAAAGCTAATGATGCGTAGATAATACTACACAGGTTGCAGAGCTTAAAATCTTGTCTGACCTTAGGCAGGGGGGAGACTGTGGTTGGAGTCTGGTTTGATATTTTGCGCTAGCTGCCGCTTTTAAGGGATGAACATGTGCAAGTTTGAAAACTTGTTGTCAGAAGGATTTCCAACCACTTTGTCAAAAGAATTCTTTCCTGTCAATGATTTAGGGATGTTTTGAGAGGTTCCAAAAAACCAGAAACATGCATTGTGTCAATTTTGGATGTTGTTGGTTTAATTGAGAACAAGTCAGGCAGCACAATGCTGTACACTTGGTGTCTTTCAAAAATATATAAAGGATATAGGCCTACCTGTACCTTACATATTGGTAAGATTGTCAAGTGTAAATTTCATTCCAAAAGTTCAGCAAAACAAGCAACAAAAATTTGTGAAAAGTAGGGGGGGGGGGAATAAACATTCCGGCCTAGCAAAAATTGATAGCTACAAGAACTGTTGGGTAGTTAAAATGTTCTTGAAACCTGACCATTGGTTTCTGAATATGCAAAAACTACAGACAGGGCCCTATTTGCTAAACTCTCCCTTTAAAACGGCATATTCAGTCACTTCAGATTAAGGCTTTCTAATTTTTGCCTTTTCTGGAAAGTTTTGGCAGATGTTTTCTGTGGTTCAATGTTTGCGCTTCCTGCCCCGTCTGGGGACTCGGTAAACATTTAACTCTGACTGCATTTGACATTGGCAAACAAAGTCAGTTGGAAAACCTGCCCTAACTGATTTGATGGCCGGACCCCGAACACTAACGCTTAAATTTGATATAGTTTGTTATCCTGGTAATTGATTTATTGATGAGCTGCGGTTGTATTTCATCTGCACAAAAAGGAAAAGGGTGTTGTGAACAAATTGTTTAGATGTATGAATAGGCCTATAATATTACACTACAAAACATTGCCTAGACCAACAGTAAAGTACCAGTAAGTTCTTAGCCAGAGAATAGGCCTATGATGTTACACTACAAAACATTGCCTAGACCAGCAGTAAAGTACCAGTAAGTTCTTAGCCTGATGACTCCCCGTGCAGTGAACTGCAAACAAGCAAATCACCGTACACCGTCAAATTGTCATATTTAAGACAAACGCATGCCAGCTAAAAGAATTCATTTAAAAAGGGTATCCGATGAGAGGCAAATGAAAAATAATGATCACTAAATTGAATAAACAAAGAGAAATTCTTAAAAACCTTACTTGCTCATGAGTATTCCGACAGATGACCAATAAACGATCTATTCACACATGTGGGTCATTAAGGCAAAGAATACACATGTAAAATTACTGATAAATAAAACACAGTTAAGGCAATCAATTTAACACAAATTATTATTTTCACGATTTAATTCAAAATTTACTAGCCTGGAATTTCATCTTCAAAAGAGGGCAAGGCCATTTTCATTTTAAAAAGGGCCCTTCTAGTGGGAAATCTTTAAGTCTGTTGGGAACATTTGAAGGAGCAACAAGGCCAGGACCAAGAGTGGACATCCGAAATGCTGGACTGAAATGTCCACTAATCCACCTGTTGTGGCTGCGGCCAACAATTACACACATAAACAGAACTGGTTTTCTAATCAACTGTTGATTTCTCTTGGTACTGGATTACCATGGGTATAGCCACTGGGAGTGCTGATGAGGTATTTAATCAGACTTTAACTTGCATCTCACTAAGCTGTTCACCATGAAATGTTGGACCAGGCTTAATCAGTAAAACTACAGCTGATGGGCTTGTTTGTAGAGGCTTGGCGTATGCTCAAATGAAAGTGGACTGTGAATCAGTTTTTATGGTTTGGTTAACTACTTCTTTATAAAAAATAAATAAATAAAAATATAAAAAAAGTCATGCATGTAGATCAGTAAATACCCCAAAAATGTATTATGTACCATAAAAACTTAATAGGTGATAAGCACTTCAGCTGCTGATAGTTCAGAATGAACAATGTGAGGGATTCCCCTTTAAAGTATTATAGTTTGGATAATTTGTTGACCCAAAAACATTTCAATCTGTCAACACATCTTCATGCATGAATTGTTACTCAGTTTTCTGAGGGCGGCCAGAGATGCAGATGGAACCCGCTGTCACCTCGCTAAATGTGGATGGATTCAACATTCTTGTGAAAAAACTTGTGATACTTTTTCTGTTTTCTCAGCAAGTAGACACTGTAATCAGCTGAAATGTTTACTTTTATTGTACGGTGTATCTTTCTTTATAATTTTGCCTATAAATCAGCATAACTCGAACCAATCTATGACTCTAACAAAGGCACAAGCTTATATCAAAAACAACTGCCGAAATTCCTTGCTTAACAAAGGTGACACTAACCGTTAATAAAAAATAAACATGACCAGATCTCTGTGGTGTGATCGCAGGTTTCCTATTCAACTGTAAGATTTGCATTGTGATCCAGAAAAACAGGTCATCCATGGAGTCTTTGTTGAAGGTACATGTTTGCCCACTTAACAATATGATATTATACATACATGATCAATTTGGATGTGAGTAAAACTGTGTATTCTGATTCTTATTCGCATGAGCACTGTGAAGGTTTCACTTTCGGACTATATTCTCACACACCTCAGACAATGGCGGCAAAATAAATCCAATCATTTCAAATCTTGTTTGGGAAAAACAACTCTGGTAATGTTACAACGTGCAAACTACATGTACATGTACAACACAATTTGGACTTTAGACGTGTCAAGAATAGGCCTACACAAGTATGTAATCAATCATACATATAATATAATGTACAATTCATTTTGCAATCATGTCTACAGTTTTGTTTGCAATTGTACTGTACAGGTCGGTGCTAGTGTAAAAACAAAATACACTGTATGAATTTTGATTTATGGAAAACAACAAAATGTCCAAAATATTTGTCAGCAGTTTTCCCAGAAGTGTAACAAAATACTATAAAAACTAAATTGGTTTGTTTGATCAAATTATCATTTAACAATTTAAATGCACACAGTATAAACTGAATTTGGGTTGAAGCAAAGAAACAACACAGACTAGAGCGGGAAATGAGCCTGCAACTTCCTGTTTTATGTGCAGGCGCTCTAAGAACTGAAAGATAAACCCATCAGAACATGGAGGAAAAAGAATTTTGTCAAAGAAACTTTCTGTCGATTTGGGGAAACTTGGAAGCTCTACTGTATATGTAAGCTTAGATACACCATAGATACACTGAGGCAAATATTTGGTTTAACTCATCACAACATGGAAAAATGTGTTCATTTTCAGGAAACTTTCTGCACAATCATGGACAGTTGGCAGCTTTGTGTACTAAGATTAAATCCACCAGGCAACTATTCTTTTAACTCATCAGATCATGGAAAGATTTATTTATTTTCAGGAACTTTTTGCCAGCTCTGTATTACACTATTTAGCATATTGGCATGGCCTTGAATACACCTGGACAAGTAATCATTTTAATAGTGGTCACGATCTAAATAGGTCAGTGGTTTGAACTTTTCACTAAATATTGTATTTGTACGGTATTAACCATTTAGCCACTGTACCGCCCAGCCGCCTCTATGCGGTACGAGGAAACCTCCCTAGCTTGTGTTTGTAGAAAAAAAGGAACATCAAAAGAAACTCGATAGTCATTAGTAGGTCTACGCATTTGTTAATATATCTAGTTGTTATAGATCGTTATTAATTCTCCCTCCACAGTTGACTTGTCGAAGCTAATGATGATGAAATAATTTAGCTCTTACGAAGAAAAGAAAAACGCTCATTAGTAAACAGGAAATTGTTCATCATTTATGATGATAGTGTCGAAAATTGACGCCTTCGCATTCAATCAGTATGAGCATTGAGCCAGGCAAAAGCCTTGGAAAGCTATTGTGTCCATTTCATCCGTGCACAAAAAATATTTGCCATAAAAATTACCGTAGACGTTTAACGAGAGGCATTTATTGTTCCCATGAGAACTTGTACTTTTATACAAATATTACCGAAAGGGTAAAACATTGTACATACATATTAAGCCATGGCTATCTTTTAAAATGCGAACTACGATTCAGTAATTTACTGCAAGAATCTTGAGAAATTGGTTTTCAGCAAACTCGGGCGGTGCAGGGACTAAAGGGTTAAATAATCTTTGTGTGAAGCGATGATTATGTTTGAGTTGTGATGTGTTTTTGAGCCAAGTTGCCTTGGTCACCCTATACCTTCCCATTCTGTCATACTAGAGCTATAATAAACAGCGAGTATGTGTGTGTGTGTGTTTATCTGTCTGCCCAGCGGGGACAGCATTTCAACTCATTCATTAAAAAAACTTACCCTTCAAGGCAATGGCAAAGCAGCTTAGAAACTGCTGGAACAATACAGTAGCATGCCACTCTCTCCCCTACCACTACCCTTCAACCCTAACTTAGCTCTCAGGAGCCACTGGGAAATTATAATGTGTACAAGAGGGGGAGCGTGGCAAGCATTTGAACTTGCCCAGTAAGGTCAGGTAGCATTGCTATTTCTGAGCTCTCTGTGTACGTCAACACCAAGGAGTTGAATGGCATTTTCATATGTGGAGGCTCTCTAAATATCAAAACTCTAGCGCAGTCGTGCTATGTACACATGTAGATGAATAAAATAAGGGGCCTCCATGAAATGTGAAAGTTTCAGGCTTACAGTAGGCCTACAGAGAGGAGAACGTTCAAATTCATTATTTCAGTGCATTACATTTTGTAACAACAAACAACAAGTTTGGCCAAGTACTATATTGGAAGTTTGGGTGACGGATAATAGTTCAAATGTATTTCAAATGTCTAATAGTTCAAATGTCTGTTTTTGTTTATTTACAGGATATAAATGCTGGTTAAATATTATTATTATTATTAAATAGCCAATCTCTCTTACACAAAAATTGGTTGAAAACATCTATGATTATGAATTGCACAAATCAAAAATTGTAATATTTTTATTTTAGTCTTTATGAAATCAGCAGTCAGTTTGATAGGATTGGAACCCACAACCTTGTGATTACATGTCCTCCAGCCTACCACTGGGCACTAGAGCATCCCAAAGATGATGAGGGACATAAATTAACTCAGGACAAGATCATTTGCAACACTCTTCTTGCAACTTCATTGTACATGAATCATGTATGCATAGCCCACATTTTATACGCTTACAGACAGTACTGCAGTTCTGTAGAGGCACAATGCATGTATCAAAACAGCGCCAAAAATATAACCTCCTTGGTAAAACATGCCTAGCTACATGTACCATACCAGATACAAATAAATTGTTGAAAGCATGAAGTATGTTTTGAAGCATTATATCTGTACTGTTTATCCCAAGGGTGTTTTAACTGCTGTTTTCCATGTGGACTCTGCTACCACATACAGCCAGACAAGGGATCATCTAATAAACTCAGTACATACACAACCTGTGATAATCAAGTCTGCATAATTCTCTATGGTCTACAGTACGCTGGTTGTGATCAGACATTCCAATCAGTTTTGTAACTTAAAGAATAGACTTGTTCCACAATTTCACATGTCAAGAACGACTTTTGTGGCAAAAGAGCAAGAATTCCTTTGAATATGTGTCATTCTTTTAAAATGTATTAGTTGGTAGACATGACAAGTTAAAGTGTACAGTATATATAGGTGGATTATATCAAACAGCATGCATGATACGGATGTGTACAATGTCTGAATGTAAATAATTACACACACTGTATGCGGGTAACACTTGTGTTGCAACAGTTCACAATTTAGCACTTAAATGCAGTGAACACTATTGGTAATAACTCAAAATAATTATAAATTAGCACAAAACCGTATGGTAACAAATAATGGGGAGAGGTTGATAGCATCAAACATTGTGAGAAACGGCTCCCTCTGAAGTACATGTCCGGTAGTTTTTGGGAAAGAAGTAATTTTCCACAAAGTTGATTTCGAGACCTCAGATTTAGAATTTGAGGTCTCAAAATCAAGCATCTCAAAGCACACAGCTTCAGGTGACATTGGGTGTTTCTTCTTTTATTATTATCTTGCAACTTGTACAACCAATTGAGCTCAAATGTTCACAGGGTTGTTATTTTATGTATGTTGAGATACACCAAGTGAGGAGACAATTACCAATAGTGTCCAGTGTCTTTAAACATGTGTTATATTTTTATGCCAGTGAAAAGTCTAACAAAATAAATGTATGCCTAAAACTACATGATGTACAGCAGGGTAGTTTAAAAGTTGATATTCAACACAACATGCAATTTAGTCAAGCAACACATTTATGGCAACACATCAATATTGAGTATCGAATCATCATTTTTGACTAGCAACTGATACAATTTGTCTAGCTGTAGCTCTGCTATACAAGGGAAATCACTCGCTAGTACACTACTACATGTAGTATGTAAATGTTTGTCTAGTTTCCCAACGGAGCATTTATATCGAACGTACAGTGTACACACTGAAAGCGGACTACATTGTATATTAGCAGTCAGTCACCATGAATAATCTTGTCAGCACTTGTAAGCAAAACTTTGACATTGTTGTGAGCTTCAATAAAAACTGGGCTACAAAACTCCCATGATACATGTACATGTAGCAGTTCAAACATACATAAAAGACAATGCTAAAATGGGTCAGAGGAGCCCACATGAGCAATCTTATTGACCTACATGTGGAAGGAGAAGGAAGAATTAACAAAGATCACATGGCATGTCTAATCCACTGTAGTTGTCTTGTGGAACGACGACAACTAACAGAAAAACTGTCAATGACAGTCTATCTATAAACAGCTTTGTACAGTTATCAAAACATTTTATTGTGCACCTTTCCCCAACCCCCAACCCCCTCCCCCCAAAAGAGACAAACAAAAAACGAGCCACTTCAGGCCTGATACTTCACAAAGGCAACGAAGGCGATTGCCTCTATGCCCCCTTGTCATTGCCTTGGTGCCCTTGAAATGCTATGTAGAAATTTACGATTTTCTGATACATGTACATGTACATGTTCATGTAGGGTGCCCTTTTTACCAAGTAGAAAATGACTTGGTGCCTTTGCCCTTTCGAAAACAAAGCGTACAGGCCCCCAACTTCTTGCACCAACAATTACGAATATAACATGCTAGACCTGGCAGGTGTTGACTCATCATACGTCAACTTGAACAAACAGCAACCCAAACCCCTCTGAAAATTCCAGGTATTGACTCCATTGTGAGTCCTTCCATCAGTTTAAAAAAAAACAGTTGATTTTGGAAATCCCCAGAGAATGTCCCCTACTTCATAAATGAACATACATGTACCCATAACACTCAACTGTTGTAGACGGTGCATACGGAATTTCAATGCAATTTCATGAGTGTACAACTGGGATCTTCATATCAGAGGAGTTTACCAACATGATGTAGCAGGGCTCAAGTATGGGTGAAACATTCACAAGACCAAAGGGCTTGTTGCTCAATTGTTCTAACAAGACTTCAACAGTTTAACGTGAAGACTTCTTTTATTTGAAGAAGTTTTATCTCATTTGTCTGTGGGTATATTTCATTACTCAATAGAATTGACATTTGAACATAACTTGTTTTTGTCTAAGCTATTACACAGTGTCAGTGAGATGTTTTTTTTTAATTCAATTGAAAAACGCAAGACTGCTATTTTTTATTAATTATTATTTTTTTTTTTTTTTGGGGGGGGGGGGGATTTCGTCAACTTACCTTCCTAACAGTCATGAAGTAGATAAAATTCTTATCCACGCTGAATAAAATCCCGTTCTGTACGACTGGCTTCTGGTTTGCAAGAATAACTTCTTCTTCGTACAACTCAGCTTTGGAGGGTTCAACTACACGAAGCTAAAAAGACAAAATATAAAGAAAATAGACAAAAATAAAAAAAAAGGTTTTCAGACTCATTTCTTGTATACATAAAGCTTCACCAATCCTACATGTATAACATTTCAGTGATCACAAAATAAAGGCTAAATGTTTTGTTTGTTAAACTTTACTCAGTAAAAAAGTTGATTAGAATCGTCACTTTCTCTGAATAAAAAGTTTTAAATTTGAAAATTGCCCCCTGGTTTAACGGCGCTTTTGTTTTCGTTCATTTTCTCCCTCAATGTTCAATTCATGAAAATCCAACAGATGGTCACAGGTTCAATACCTGCTTCAGTAATTTGGATTTGTTCAGATGTCTACACTTCTCAAATCAAGAATTACCCTTTTCCAATCAAAGGTTTTACCATTTCCCAATTGAAGTTTAATCTTCTCTAATCCAACGTCCACCCTTCTCTAATCCAAGGTTTACCCTTTTCCAATCCTAGTTGTACCCTCTCCCAATTGAAGAACAACCCTTTTCCAATCCAAACTTTACGCCGCCCCCCAAAAAAAAAATATATATTAAAAAAAAATTAAAATTTTTTTTAAAAACTTCATGAAACTGATGAAAACATGTAGGACAATGATCTCGTAATGTCCACCCAACCGACACCGCATCAATTTCCCTTGCTAGTTAACTTTACCTTTTTCAGATGGCCATGATGATCTCCAAGGAATAAAACGGTCTCTTCAAGGTGTGCTGTGGCTGCAATCGCTGTGAGAATTGAGTTATCTGTATAGATGGCCTGGGCTGGGATGGGATTTTTACCACCAAGGGGATGAGCCTGATCCCATGTGTGGCAGTATTCTGTTCCGGCTGCATCAATATGGTCTACCTATAGCAGTTTAAAATTCACAAACAAACCAGAAAAACAATGATTGTATAGTTAGTCAGCAAGGGACGGGGAGTGTATTCTAATAGTCAGTGTCATACCAAATTTCTAAGCCCTTCAATGAGCAGGCCACTTTATTACAAAATAATTTACTATTACCGGCTGTAAATACTGTGTCTTATGACATAAGGACAAAATCAAAGCACAACTCTATTATCAAAACAATGTTTATTTAACAAATGCACAGAGGTAAAGTGTACTTATTTGAAAATGAGGGAAACCTTCACTGTCAAAGCTGATTCTAACCTTATCAAAACATTGCATGTCAAAATTGTACAACTAACGTGTTCAGGGTTTTGACGATTCTCCATAATTTGTAGACAAAATCTAACAGTACTTTTACGATATTTTCCTCTCAACTATAAAATAAATTTAGGAAAATAAGTTTAAAAACTTTCTTGGAGGAATGAAATACTAACCAGATAGGGGGAATCTTCACAATCAGCATTGCGTAGCCAATTGAGATCTGTTACGGCCGTTTCTCCTTTCGCGCATTCTTTCCTGCGATCGATAAAATATTGGTTGATACTTTTGATAGAGTACATACAGACGGCGGATGCTTCCACAGGCTCCAGTTGGTTCACTACCGACTCGGAAAAAGTGACAATCAAGACTCTCTCCCCAACTTGAAAGCCATTTGCCGATGCCAACTTGGACCCAATGGTTGTCACAGTGGCAGACTGTGCAACTTTGTAATCTTTTCCTCCTTTATAGCATGCTAAGGGTAACTCACTGTAGGATGCATATTTATTATCTTGCTGACAGATCTGGACTATTTTTGTGTAGTAAGGACTTTTCATTACTCTGTAATCCAGTGGCTGAACAGCAACAAAGTAACTAAAGTTGGTATTCGAAAATCCATAGATGTAATAAATGTTGAAGGGAACACCTTGCCCTGCTGACAAGACTTCAGCAGGAACGTTAATTTCTAATTTACGTAGTTCCTGAGTGTTTGTCAGTATGGAAAACAATGTAGAGACGTTATTCTCTCGTGGTAGTATTCGGCTTGACACAGTTGGTACTGCCTTGTCAAGCCAGTCTGCCAATGATGTAGCAATATAAAGTACATTCTCATTATATGGTCCTTGAGCTATGAATCCGACTGAAGTTCCATTAGCAGTATTTGGGACTATTTCTTCATAACTATCGTTTCCAAGAAGACCTAAATCATCCAAACGCCTGATGTTACAGCTTCCTTGGTAGATGCTGCCACAGACAAACAAACGATCCTGATCTACTACCAATAGCTTATTGATGTTATCTGTTGTTTCCCTTTCGAACGGACAAGATACAGGTGGTGCTACACATTTCGTAGTGTCCTGCCGGGGACCAGTAGCAATTGTTGCCTCGATGTCAAGCTCCCCTGAAAGTTTGTACAACCGGTTAACAGAACCAACGTACAGTGCACCGGTGCTGGGATCTAGAACCATGTTCTTTAACTTAATGACATTGTTCTCTGGTTGGTAAGCTTCCTCAAAAACTAAATACTGATGCTGAGATGCAACTATCGATACAAGCAGTTGATACAACAACAGACACCTGGTGAAAGTTGGGATTATGTTCAGGCTACAGTCTGCCATTTTGAATGTTGCTCTTCTTACTTCTTCAGAGCTGGGTGATTTACATGGGGAGGGGGGGGGTCTTCACAACCCTTGAGAATAACCTGTGTGGTCACTGAAGCACATCAGCAAGTGAAGAGTACATCAGGTGGAGTCATCACAAGGTTTTTGCAGCCCCTGTCATGGAGTCAGCTTCACTCGTCGTCTGATGTTTTGTCTCTGTAAAGAAAAAGCAAACAAAGTTAACTACTGTACACTTTCTTTCAGCATGAGGAAAACAAACAAAAACACAAGTTCATAGTGTACAGGCCTTGAATGAACCACTGGCATCGACAGCAATGGGAGACTTTCTGGGACGATAGAGGGCAGCAGACTTACCGGGGAAATCCATTGTTCTCAGACTTATGCGCATGTTCAGAACTACGTAAACAATGGAAATTTACCCGGTATGTCTGCTGCCACCTAGCGTTGGAAAGTCTCCTATTGGCATGCTGCCCTTCGCAAGGTTTCAATTAAAAATTATTATTTTCCTTATAGAAGCGCCCCTTACCCGAGGAAAAATTGCTGAGCCCCTTCAAGAGCAAAATTCAAGGCCTTGTGTACTACATGTATAAGTAGGAACTCCATGAATATCAGTTTGCAATAACGATTGGTCCTTTCTCTATGGCAATACAAGTTTTGATATTTTCAAGACTACTTCTTGGTGTTGATTGAAAGCGAGGAATGATAGCAAAACCAGATTTACCAATCTACAATGATTGATAGACTGCTTCCTACATATCATCACTTTGTAAGTTATACCTGCATGATGTGCCAACCATTCTCATATAACTTCTACTCCAGGTCATTGTCTCATCTGGTTTTTACCCTTGGATGAAGCCTCACTAAAAGACAACCTTTTATTGTTTCAAACTCAGTGCAGATTACTGCAAAAAGTCCCCGAGTGGGTGATTTGGATTGAAGATTTGCTTGTAAGTAATGTAGGTATCAAATTTAAGGGATTTAAAAAATAATGCGGTTATTACTAATGACTCAAATAAATCATCAAACACTATTTTAAAGGAACATGTTGCCTTGGATCGGTGGAGTTGGTCTGTGAAAAGCGTTTGTAACCATTTGTTATGAAATGCACAATTGGTTAGAAAGATGTTTTAAAAGTAAAATACAAGGATCCATACATACATGTTTTTTTCTTTTACTTTGCGAACTAACACAGTCGGCCATTTATGGGAGTACAAAATTTGACTCCCATAGATGGCCGCCCGTGTTTGTCAACAAGGTAAAAGGAAAACCACGCAATTTTGAGTGATACTTGTGTGGATCATTATATTTCACTTTTAAAACATCTTTCCAACCATATGCATTTTATAATAAACGGTTACAAACGCTTTTCAAAGACCAACTCGACCGATCCAAGGCAAGGTGTTCCTCAAATACCATGTGGTTACTAATGGTTAATCGAAGTGACGTGGTACAGTATACAATTGTTGCACATTGTGACGGGGTCCATGGTGTTTTGTACATTCGAGGGGGAAAATGGAACCCGAGGCGAAGCCGAGGGTGCCATTTACCCTCGAGGGTGTACAAAACCAATAGACCCCAGTCACAGCGTGCAACAATTGTTTTGTTATACCTTTGTATAATTTTTATTCCTCTTCTCGAAGTTCTGTTGTCATCTTCAAACATTATTACGAAGGACTATTCATTGTTAATTTAGCAGACGAACGAGAAACAATTCCCTCGTACCCGCTGTTGTTTCAGACACAGCGCTTCAAATCGACCAACGCTGTGAACGATCAAGGTGATGTACACCGCTGTACATCACTTTGATGTACACCGCTGTACATCACATTTCATGTTACCCGGCCCGTCGAGCCATGTAACATGCGTTTTTGTTGCACGTCACATGATTGGTTCTCGACCAATCAAACTTCACAGTTTGTTACCGAGGTATCACAATGCACAATGTACATGTAGGCCTACATGTACAAATAAGATGATGTCAACTCATAGAGAACCAATGTTTCTATGATTGACCATGGGTTCGGTTGACCGAAGGTCATGTGACAAGTTCAAATACAGTGGTTCCGTTTTCAATTTCAGAGGTTTTACATGCAAGTAAGATTTGAAATTGTGCGTGGTGGGAGCACAATCAGGTTTGTTTCAGAACCACCACTACATTGAGAGATGTTTTAGGACAAATTAAAAAAATAACAGTTGATTGTCCCTGCCCGCATCCTTTTTGGGGGGGCCGCATCCTTTTTTTTAAACTTTTTTTTTTACTTTTTTTTTTTTTAAGAAAAAAAAGAAAAAGGAAAGAAAAGAACTTTTATTTTATTTTGTTAAATCCATCCTTTCAGAAGGACTGGCCTAGAGGATTTTCCCGAATCTAACGTGCTGCTCTCAAACACATGTGAACGTCTGTATCATTAACAAAATTAGTGAATGACTAATGTCCAACTGCTTACAAATTTGAATGTATTCTCAAGCCGTTCCAAAGAAGAACACTGAACACTAAGAACACCAAGTATGCACGTGTTACAATGTACAATACAATGTACAGTACAATTTTATACATTCTTCCTTATACTGTGTTTTTCTAAACCTAATAAATGCACAGGCTATCATAATATAGGTGACAACATACATGTTTGGCCAATGCATGCATGTACTGTACATTGTACGACTCCACTGTAAACTGTAAACAAATGAGCACATCTGGAATTAAAATCAGGTCAGCAAATTAACACTAAGTGGCTTACTTGTGTGGATACTTGTAAGGACTGTCTGAGCTTCCTTGCTCTATGGTCTGAGTGTAGTCTGAGAGCTTTGATTCATTGAGGATTTAATTCACAATTCTTACTCTGTCCTTCCCTGTCCAATTTCAGCACTAATGAATTTAATAATATTCCTAACATGTGATACCCTTGTATCTACGTACC
The DNA here is from genome assembly GCF_902459465.1 of Asterias rubens. Classification (NCBI taxonomy): domain Eukaryota; kingdom Metazoa; phylum Echinodermata; class Asteroidea; order Forcipulatida; family Asteriidae; genus Asterias; species Asterias rubens. The sequence continues at coordinate 15,134,921 of NC_047063.1, read as the reverse complement.
CTTGCTTTAAAATAACAGTTAGCTCCACTGTTATTTAGTATGCAGCAAGCCGTGGATTGTAGTACTTTTGGTAAATTCACCTACATTACACATCTCTTATTTGCGCCACAGAACTTAGAAGGGAGCCGAGTTTACAAATGAAAGTTGCAAACATGTGTAACCACACCCACTATACATGGACTGAAAAAAAATTACTTATAAAACAAACAGTGTTTTTACAGCTACCCTTCCTTTCCTCACAAGTTGTTTGTTGGGTTGTTTCAATTTAGGACTTCAACCATCCTGTGTACATTTGCTCTACTACATACAATACATGTACATCATTACATGTTTGTTATGATGGGAATATCTCTACATGAAATACATGAAATGTCATCGAGTGTGATATAAGTCTACACAGTACAGAGACCCCCTTGCAATGACATCACACATCGCCGTGGTTACTGTCTGCCCATAGTCTGTCATTTTTAGAGTCAAATAACGTACAGAATAAAGATATGGCATTCATCTTCTGGTACACCACGGACGCATCTCCTAAACAAAATGCCCTCTGCACAGTAGCAACACTGCAAATCTTGAAAAAAAAATGGCGACAGCAACATTTACATACTGTACCAGTGCTGTTGATTTTGATTCTGGTCATGCAAATTAAAGCCTGGTCCAGTAAAGATTCTGAGCTACAAGTCCTTTGGTCATTGTGGACTTTTGGGCCAAAATTCAAGCCCTGTAGACTCTGTGCAATCAAATGTTTTAGTGTGATGACCTCTTGACTTCAGCTCAGCACCGCCCACCTAGAAGGACACATGACTAAGGACACTTTAGGAAAAATCAAACTTGTTGTTTTTCCTGTCCCTGTCGACATCGGCAGAAAGTCCATGTTGACATGGGTATTGCAGCAGGATCTTCCTGTACATGGTTCTAGGAAGGAAAGGCTTGGGGAACATTCCTGACACTAAACATTGTAGCGTAGGTCAATGATCTTTCAAACGGGCCATCTACACATACAGTACTAGGAGTATACTGCGCTTGCTGATTTTCTTGACCTCAAGATGAAATATGAGCATCACTATTCGCATACTGGTATGGATGTCACCAAAACATAACAAAACAAGTGTCCCTCCCGCTTTGTACAACCATTGAACGTGTTGTTAATACGTGTAAACATTCGTTGAATATGCTCATACAGTAATTGTTTTCCTTCCAAGGGTGTGTACAGTATCACATTGAGAGATTACAAAATTAAAGGCAGTGGACACTCTTGGTAATTACTCAAAATATTTATTAGCATAAAACCTTTCTTGGTGACGAGTAACAGGGCAAGTTTGATGGTATGAAACATTGTGAGAAACGGCTCCCTCTGAAGTGCCATAATTTTCGAGAAAGAAGTAATTTTCCACGAATTTGATTTCGAGACCTCAGATTTAGAACTTGAGGTCTCGAAATCAACCATCTAAACGCACACAACTTCGTGTGACAAGGGTGTTTTTCTCTTTCATTATTATCTCGCAATTTCGCTGCCAGTTAGTGTCCACTGCCTTTAAACACACCATACAAAAATACATCATTTAACCTAGATGTATTATGTATGTAAATTTGTAGAAAAAATAATTATGTACATGTATGATGATGTTCTTGTAGTATCTAGGGCCTGCCCAGTTTACATAATTTGTTCCACTAAGAAACCCATCTCGAACTGTAAGGCCGGACAGACTCTTGGAACAGTGTACATGGGTCCTAGCTCTATGGTATTACTTAGTCAAATAGTTCAGGTGACCATTACTGTATAATACAAAATATCTTCTATTTCGACATGAAGCAGAAACCTTTCAGTCAGTTCAAAAATGTATCGTAGGTAAATGTACACTGGAGTTGCGCATGTCAGAGATGATCAGAGCATGTATGTACTACATCATAAATGCAGATGGAGCTAAATGTAAAGTGCATGAAAGGTCTGTTCTATAACCATGGCCATGGTTGGAGCATGGCGGTCTACTTCAGTGATCTAACCCATGGTCTAACTTGAAGAACATTGAACTGGGTGATCCCACAGCGAGTCCGCCTTGTGTAATACATTGTAGCTCCGAGCACAGCGAAAAGGACGGTCACTCACAGGAGGGATGTACTATGTATACCTTCTACATGTATTATTCACCGCTGCTGTAAATGCAATTGGGAGGTGTTGACAAAAACTGTCAGTGGATGTGTATTAGCAAGCCCTGATACAGATGGGCATTCATTCCACGTGTTATGTGTATACGGGGGTACTAGGGCTGCAACAGTCCTAACTTCTGTATTTATATTAAAGAAAGTGAATCACAACTACTGTATACGCAATGTGTATTACTGTCAGCAGTGTAATAATTGTAAAACTCTTAGTAGAAGAGTACAATACAAAGAAATAACAAATTTCTTTGATACTATAAACTTAAAACTGAGAGCAGATAATGGCTGAGACTTCAGTCATGTATCATGATTACTTAATAGACCGCTCCAGTAAGCCCCGCCCCATTACATATTGACCAATCACAACCCATTACGGAACAAGGTCTGACATGCGTGCGCGTATGCTTGGCGCGCGCGACAGAGTTGTGCAGAAAGACATTGGAGAGGCTCACGTGTTCTTGCTCACACGTGCGCCGTGGGCAGAGCCTAATGGATCGGTCTTTTGAGGGAGGACCTGATCTGAACATTAATCATGAATTATTAATAACACACTTTTCCTTTGAAATAACAAAAAAAAAATCATATTTCTAACAGTCTAATTTGTTTTAGCAAAGATCAATCATGTACATGTATGTAACCTAAGTTGTTTATAACAAGAGTGACCTTACACATTTGAGGGCATTTCCTGGCAGGAAAGAATACTACTGGTCTTTACCTGAAATTGTTCAGTAGGTTTGTCTTAATTTACACTGTCATCAATTCAACTTTCAAGAGTTATAAAAAATAACAGCTGAATAAGTTTTGAGAAGTGCCCTCTTTCTTCATATCATAGAGTAAGGACACCTTACTCTATGTTCATATCAACAGCAACAAGTAAACTCTAGCTAGGCTTAGTGGCTCTTTTGTAAACATGAGGCATTGCAGGTCACATGGTCTAAACGAAAGCATTGATTTGCATCTCCCTGAAAAATGCCATCCTTGATTATTAATGAGCTTAAAATATTGAGCGGATGAGAGGAAAAGATCAGATTACTTAATACCCAGAATTAAATAATCCATGTCACTAATCTTTGACACCAACACCATTATTGCAGCAGAAAATGCTTTGTGGAGGGTACAATGTATGTAATACCATAGAGCAACGGTAATACATGGCAGGGTTGTATTTTTTTTCTTCAAATGAAACAGTGTAGATATAATGTTTTTCAGCACTGAACTACAAGCCTAGGGTGGATTTCACAATAACTTAAGACTAGTCTTATCTCAAGTTAGGGCAAGTAACTGAATGCACAAGAGATAAGACAAAGATTTTGTGTAAGTTTTCCCTGGATTATTTATAAGTAAGCATAAATTATATAAGCATAAAAGCTATAGCACATAGTATAATTAGACCATGGTTTTGCAGAGTTTCAAACATTGGTGTCTGGAAAAGCATGTTGTTTTACTCCCTTCACATGCCAAAGAAATGTGCAGTATGTAGGGCATATGGATAGGAACTTAGCATTCCCCAAAATGTTCAAATACCTACAAGACTTGCAAGGTTCCAACAAGCATGGAGGAAGAAAATAGAGTAAGCCTACATCATTCTAGACAGGTATGTACATCTGTATTGAATAAAGATCATTCAAAGAGCAAGACCTCCATGGTTAGGATTAGTTTCATGGTACTGTACAAATAAGGAGAATTTAGTTTTACTATCCAAAATGGTTTGCCCTTAACTTTTTCAGTGACTAGCGATCAGGACCAGTTAAGCTTGTCATTTCAAATGTCCCCCAGTTTTGTTTACACTGAATGTAGCCAGGACAACTTGGAGTGAGTGTTGACCGGTCCTCCTACTTTTTAACTTTACTCTAGCAGATTCACAAGAACCTTACATGTAACTGTACACAGATAGCTTCTTACCTACTTGCTAGTGTATGGAATGATTTATGGCTAAAAAATAACCTGTCAGCCACAATCATAAACACCATAAAACAAAATGGGCAACTGGGATGGAGTTGTCATCCTGCTTTGACTCTTGACATGCTCTATAAAACAGGCTTGGCAATAATATAGGACTCAATGTGTACAGTATTTGATAACAACTGACCTGTGGAAGTTTCAAGTACGACAATTGCATCGCTGACAACGTGTACATTGTACAGTAGGCAGTACCATGGCAGTACATAGAATAACTTCAGATAAATCTGATGAAATAAACCCATGATAAACCATTGCACTCTGTGATAAAACCAGACATTGCTGGCACTGGCAGAAGAAAACTAGTCACCTTGTTTACAATTAGAATGACCTTGTGCATTCCACAACATTTCCTGACAATCAAAATACAATACAAAGCATCTCATAGAGCAAGTCTTTGCTCTGTACGTACACTGCAGACATTGGTCTAGAAATGTAATATTCCACATCAAGAATTGTAAAAGTTTATCCAAATCATATGGCTTTCTAAGTGTAAACTAAAAATTGGGTTTAACAGTCCTTCCCTTGAACGAGACAGGAAGTCTAGATTTATTGTGGCTCTTTTGGATTTGATGTCAACTTTACAAGACGTGTAGGAGTCACTTGTATCATTCATGTATAATAAAAGAAACAGGCACATCATACATACCAAACAACCAGACAATGAACAAGAAAAGCAATTCCATCATTTATAAAAAAAATTGTCTATCATGTGATGTCTGTAAAGTAAAAAATAAATTTCAATTTACATGCAATTATAAAATCTTGTTATTAAAAAATTCAGCAGATGTTATTTTGGGAAAACAAGTAGCATTTAGAACGTGTAGTACATACAGTTTTATATTAATAATTGACACCATTTGATCTATTTACTGGCATTTTTAAAAACAGAAGTTATAATGTTTTGAGCAAAAATGTACAAGAGCAGGCTTTGAACCAACAACGCTTTTAAAATAAGTCGACACTCAATTAACTGAGATACATGTATTTAACCCTATGTTGATGGGCTTCATATTTTGTCTGCAAGTAAAATTTTAATAAAAATGTTTCACTTTACTGAAAACTGGTCATTTCAGGGCGTTTCTTGTTTTCCTGTCAATCAATGTAAGTTGTGTTTTAAAAACCAAAGAATACATTTTTCAATCATAATTAAGACTTGCACACAGGTTCTTGAGAATAAATATTCCATTACTCACCACCAGATTTTGATTACATGCGTACCTGTCAATAAATGCATTAAACACTTCACCAGACAGCTTTAAATAAACTTGCAATCCTACACTTCAGTGAATGACCAACTATTCTTTGGACCTTTTCAAAGTGAAGTGGTGATATGCCAAGAATGCAAACACTATCCCATAATACTTATCTAAGACTGTCCACACACAATGTGAATAATCACGCTGATTGTGTCAGTAGATAAAAGAAAAACCTTGTACATGTTTCTTCACAAAGTTGGTCTGTTCATTGAGCTGTCAATAGTCACAACAAAGAAATCTTAACCATTGTGGAAAGCTGGAAATCACTTGACAAGTCTCCTTCATGTAATTTGTCCTACTTTTTATACAAAGGCAATTATTTCATCATCAACAAAATGTGCTTACATGTAACATCGTTGGTCTTTTTTCATGTTGCATGATGTGTGGTCCACCATATCTGTCCATAGTTTACCCTTGCTCTAGGTTTAACAAAATAAAAATGTTCATATTCACTGTTGATTTTACAAAGCTGTGGGCATTCTGGACCCAAATTTTTTTGTCAGGTTGGCCAAAGTGCGCTGAATTCAAACAAGGTCATTGTAAAGGTTTTTTGCACACAATGTACATGTACTTGATGTTTAAGTTTGGTTTAATTAATGTGAATCTGGATAAATTCAAATGGTTTTATCTAATGTTTTTTATCACTTTTTATATATTTTTATATTGTACCATTATAGTTTGCAGTACACTAGTTTGTGCATGGGGGACAACCAAAGTATAAATTGATATTATTTAATCATAAATAGACTGTTAATTGTAACATTTCTACACATTCCAACTGTACATATTATGTGCAGCATTGTAAAATAACAGAATGTGTATATACATCAGTCCACTTAAATGCATGTATACAACCATACAAGGTACTGCATATAATCAACACTTTTCATGGACCATGTATAATCTAAACCAACACGTACAGTTCAAGATGCAATCTTTACAGACCATGTCTGGTCTGGCGAGGTAAAAATGTGAAGTACAACGCTTCTAGCATTATGCCACAGCCCAACCCCTGCCCACTCAAGCTGAAAACTTAATAGGCTTACAAAGCAGTAAAAACCTCACCAATCATTGCATACTGACACTTGATGTGTGCCCCAGGCTTTGTGATCACACACTGAATAGCACCCGCCACAAATATTGAAATTCATGCATGGAAAAACAAATTTCAGTTTACTCTCAATAGGCTAATTGTAGTGTACACCAGGCTGGAAATTTACCATATGATATTGTCATGATATTCGATAACAAAGCAGCCTGGTTACATGTTGTTTGTGTGTTATCAATATTGTGATTCTATTTGGAGAAGTACGGTTTCTTACACAAAGACAAAACATCAATCTAGTTAAACTTGAAAAATGTTTTTGATATAAAATAATAATGAGGGCCAGCTTGGTGAGGACATCATAGCAACCATCATGTCGCTCTGATTTTGAAGCAATGCAGGACACAAAATAAAACCTACATACAATTAGAGCATGAATATTTATGAAACATAAAAACTAGAGTAAGGTATCCATTTGGCGACTCACTTGGTAAAACACTGTGGAGATGGTTCACACTGATAACTTGATATTTTACATTTTTTAGTTGTAACCGCCCAAACTATTTAGTCTTGTTTTTAGAGCTAAAAAAAAGCACAAAATAAAATGAAGAAAATCACACTTTGACATAAATTCAGAAACGCCAAGTGTGAATGATTACACAACCCACAAACATTGCAGTTTCTTTCATAGAAGCTCCCCGAGCCAATCGCAATAGAGCCATTCAGTGTAACAATCGCTCATCTGTCATGAGTTCGTGTTACTTGATACTGAATCCTTCGACCCCCTCACTCCCCCATTCCAAGGAAGAAGTTTGCTTCAATATGAAGGTACATGTTCATAATGAAGGTTCCACAGTTAATGCACACACCAGGTTTAAGGGTTAAGCCAGGGCTCTAGTGCCTGGAGTCAGTAAAGCCTGCTCCTTAAAGAGACATTCTCGTTTCAATGTCTCCAGACAGTGGCAGATTCCTCCATAGTTAAGGCTCTTAATAACGACTGGTTTTGATTCAGGCTACATGAATGTATTCACACATTATAAAACATATTTCTTACCCAACCATTGAAGATTCATGAATAAAGCCTGGTTCATACTTCCTGCAAATGCGTCATAGGAACCGAATTTGCTGTAACAGCTCTGTTTTCGCTGTGAATGTTTTGCAGAAGTTCAGCAAAGGGCAACCTTTCCAAGTTGTTTGTTGGGAATTTCGCAGGAAGTATGAACCGGGAAAAAGGCCTAGATAAACAATTTCACCTTCAAAGAAGGTTTACAGGTACACAGAATTGTATCCAGTCGGTTCATCATAGTGATTTTCTTTTAAAACATACTCTTCAACCAGCTTGCCTCTTTAAGACAGTCCTGCAATTTCAATCACGGAGAGATGGAGGGGACAGCATTTGGAGCTAGCAGCTTCCAATTAATGGTTAAGCCTTGGCGATGAATGCAGCTTATCTGGGTCTTCCTTTCAAACTCTGACAGCTCTTCATATTTGAAACTACTTTATCTCAAAAATATTTTCATTTCTTTCTAAATACCTTTACTTCACAAGCTATTAGGTTATTTGTCATTCTATATATTAAATTTTACTTTGCTTACATGTACATACATTTTTGTTTAAAACAAACATGCACACAAAAAATATCAATAACTTAAGTGATTCAAAATAATATACTTTAAAACATAAAGTACAGATCTAAACCAAAAGTTAAAGAAATATTTATTTCTATTAGTAAATTATTTGTTTCTCTCTAATCTTCATGTCAAATTTGACATTAATTATTGTACTATACTGTGGTCTAATTCCTTCAATGCAGGCCCAGAATAACATGGAGGTCACGGAGGTCATGGCCTCTCTCCCCCTGCTCTTTAACTTGGTGCCCCTTCCAACAGTTTCCAACAGTTGAGTTTTTAAAAATTCAAAAAATTAAAATGGCACTTGTTCATTCAAAGATGAAATTCAAGGCATGATTGAAAAATGCAAAAAATCAAGTTGTAAATAATTTTATTTTATTTTTGCCAAAAGGCCGCTTCATACTTAATTTGTTTCGCGAATGCAAAACAAATTATCTTGCCTAACAATTAGAAAAACAGCAATGTAGGCCTAATGATTATTGGATTAGCTTTCCAATGAAATATAAATCGGGCTAACATAACAATTCAGCGCTCGGTTACTGCCAATAACAGGAAGGGTAGAGATCCATGTACATGTATGTGCATTTGGACATGAAGGGATTGTTACTAGAAGGGAAACCATAATGACAATTCAAACACATAGTACCTATTCCCTAAGCTTGGGCGATATCGATTCATTTTATTCACGATATATCACCGACAATATATTGCGATATTCGATATAGTCGCGATTAATTAAATTTGACATCATCAGTCTTCAAACTCCCAGTGAAAGTTGTAGAAGAGACAGTCATAGCATATTATAGAGGTGTTCTAATGACCTATTCTTCTGGTTTTACTGCAAACCTATGGGGTGCAAGATGTCTCAGCTAGGAAATACATCGCAATATTGCGATACTTAATCGATATCGCGATATATCGCAATATATCTTTTTTTGTATTTTTGTATTTTTTATTTTTTGATGGTTGTAAATTTCTCTGTGTAATTTGTACCGTTTATCTTTTTATGGTTCTTCCTTTCTTGTTACCATTTTATCTCCTTTCAGTGTTTTTATTGTATGATGCACACTGGAAAACAATTTTCATGTTTTTTAACGTGACGTTTATAATAAATAATAAATAATAATAAATCGATATTGCGATTAAAACCAAATCGATCCGATATCAAATTCGTTTCCAAATTAGTATTGCCATATTTGATAATATCGTGATATCACCCATAAAGACAATGAATGTTTCTGTGCTACAATGGGAGGTGGCTAGACCACAAAAGTAAAAAAAATAATAATAATAATAATTAATTTACATTACATGTACAAGAATGACAGCATAATGGTAAAAAATACAAACTTGATTCATACAGACTTTCTGATTTTGATTTGTATAGTGAACCAGTGTTGTGCTTTCCTATTCCTATAAATGTATTCAATATAGTTTCAAGATGATTGGCAAGTCATGCTACAACATGTTTGATATGTCATGCTTGAAAAAAACTCAAATGACATACAATTATAAGCTTGTAAGCAAGAAATATGTTGATTTTTAACTGCCAAAGTCCGTCTGACATGACACCCAAATTACTCAAATTAAAATGATACTGGTTGAATAAAAGTTGTGTCACATGGTCACAAACAAATAAAAAAGGAACACATCACACTATACAGCAGCAGATGCCAGCCTCATTCTGCATATCTCAAAATAATCCAACATGACCAATGACCATGCGGAACATAATGTACAATCTTTCTGTTCATAACATCAGGCAGAAGGGGAAGAAAAAAAAGGGACAAAATTCCATCTCTATTTTCTATCTGTACCTCCCTTAGACCAAGTTAGAGTACTTTTAAATTGTGCACGTATAAATACTTGAGTCGTAATCCTGATGTCAACTGCGAGCCAGTAACTACAAAGCCTACAATGTTTCAGTTATAATTCAACAGACAAATATGATTCAATTGTGCATAATATCTGTGTGGGGACAAATCGCACTGTGCTGTAGACTTGAGAACAGTGTATCAAATTAGATTACATCCTATGTGGTCGTCATGCATACTGTCACTCAGTTGGCAAAAACACACACATCACGTTGCCAGCCTGAGTGTGGACAGAGGAAAGACTAATGTATGCTCTTACACTGGGCTCAACCATTTTGTTTTGCTTAACTGCCTGATGACCGGGCAAGCTTTGATCACAGGCTGTCGGCCCAAACTTGCCCAAAAGACACCGTTGAGGCTCATGCCTTTTAACAAATTTGACAGCAAATTGAGTGTCAACATTTCTAAACATTGACTTATGTATCCTCACTTTTTAATTAACATGGCTTAGTATCATAGAATGTACAATTTAGATTAAAGGCATTGGACACTATTGGTAAAATTATTATTATTAGCATAAAACCTTACTCGGTAACGATTAATGACCAGCTGTTGATAGAATAAAACATTGTGAGAAACGACTCCCTCTGAAGTAACAGAGTTTTTGAGAAAGAGGTAATTTTCCACAAATTTGATTTTGAGACCTCAGTATCAGAGTTTGAAGTCTTGAAATCAAGCATCTGAATGCACACAACTTCTTTCATTATTATCTGGCAACTTCGATGACCAATTGAAGTAAAATTTTCACAGGTTTGTTATTTTATGCATGTAGAGATACACCAAGTGAGAAGACTGGTCTTTGACAATTACCAATACTAAGTGTCCAGTGTCTTTAAACTCTGTCAGCATTCACAACACTGAACTGGCAAGCTGATGAAATGGACATCTTTGCACTGTACGTAATCATGATGCTGAGTACCAACGATGTATTTTTTTCCAAAATGGGTTTCAATGAAACCAACTGTCTGGTGACTGCTGGTATACCACTTAGTGTAAACCAGGTATTATTAAATATTGACAGTGTTAACAATATTACCTGACTGGTAACCATTACCACTCGTGTAACCAGTACTTCTCTTCACTCGGGCAATACGCCTCTCTTATGCATCACGTCATAATTCTTACCCAAAATGAGGCTATGGGCGCAAGTCCCCCCATCACTTGCAGTGACTGCGCCCATCACCTCGTTTTGGGTTAGCATTGAGACGTACCTCATGCATAAATATTAAGAGAGGCGTATACGGTGGGATGACAAGACCACGAGTCGTCGGGCCTACATCATGTACAGTTTGCATACATGTTATAGATAGGGAAGCCAGTGTCAGTTCAGATGGCAGGACCTCAACATTCTTGACATTTTGAAGAGATTTTTACGACCTAAGACTTTACTAATAGCTTTGAATACTTGTTGAAGATCACAAGTGTAATTCAACAGTAATTATTTGTTTAAATAATATCTGACTCATCTAGTTTGAGCCCCTAATTTGCCTGATCAAGTAGACCAATCAGCTGTCCAGGATGCCAAACAAAATTTCACAATATTCCAGCGATTTCTTGAGGCCTGCCTTTCAGTCACCATTAAACATGTGTACATGAAACCATTATAATTTTAAAACAAAAGAATAGCATGATCTAATCAGTTAAAATGTAAACGTTCTCAGAACTAGAAGTATTTACAAAAAGTCCTGACTCTTATCAATTAAGCCATACAGTATAAAGCTGTAACTCAATCTACCTTGGGCCTACATACATGTACATGGTAATAAGGCAAAAGTACTGGAGTTTACTGTATGTCAGTATCAGGTGGTATGAGGAATTAAATGGATTCAGTGATTCATAAACATTCTAGTACACATAACAAATACTGTACAACTTCAGTACGACTATACCCCTCTGGCTGGAGGGATCATTGGAAGATACATGAGACAGACTCTTAGCACAATGCGCAAAGCATTTTACAATCTAGACTGTCTGCCATTCAGTCAAATAGGGACTTTTCGTTTTCGACGACGGATGGTTCTGCGACAGGATAAGAAGACATTTGGCGTCATCTGCGCATGCGTCGGCTTTGAGGACGGTCGTCCCTCAATTTCTACGACAGTACTTGGGATGAATCTTCGTTGTGCTGAAAACGACAACGTTTAGCTGAACAACCGTCGCAGAACCATCCGTCGCCGAAACGAAAAGTCCCTAGTATGCATACAACGGCAATGAATCACAAAATGGCGAAGGTGCATTCCGCACTGGCAAGGGGTTTATTAGATGCACAATGAGTTGGGAACATAATTGCACAATATAAATCACAAGGTAAAATCTGGACTAAAGCATTCCATTTCATGAGGAAAAGCCGTATGAAATGGAAAAGTCGTATTAAACTCACATATATTATTATATGAAGATGTTTGTCATTTGAATTTTTTTTTTGACAATAAAACACATTATAAACAAGGAAACTTACAAGTTGATTTTGGTACAAAAGTGTACCCCCAGCATGCCCAGCCACGAAAAAAAAACCCACAAAACTCTTATCAAGAAGACTTTAAATTACCTATCATTTTATAAGATTAAGAAGTTATTATTTTGGAAAAAGAAAATAATGCTGCTTGGCTTTTCTATTTAAACATGTTTAACTTTAAAGAGAAGGTACACATTTGGAATATACTCAAAACAAATATTAACTTAAAAACTGACTTGGTAACAAGCATTGGAGAGCTGTTGATAGTATAAAACATTGTTGGAAACGACTCCCTCGGAAGTAACGTAGTTTCTGAGAAAGAGGTAATTTCTCACTAAAATAATACAAGACTTCTAGCTAGAAGTCTTTTATTCCTCTCTGAAAGCACACAAATTCGTCCAACAAGGCTGTTTTTTCTTTCATCATGTCCTCGCAACTTCGATGACTGATTGAGCCCAAATTTTCACAGGATTGTTAATTTATGCTTATGATGGGATACACCAAGTGAGAACACTGGTCTTTGACAATTACCAAACATGTACCTTCCCTTTAAATGTGTTTGATGTTTTTATAAACGCGTTTGACAAAATATTAATTATTTATGGCATTGCGGATTAAGTTCGTAACCTCAGAATTTGTGTCATGATTTTGGAAAGTGGTAAAAATGGGGCAAATCTGGTGACTAGCTGTCGAAATTGTACCTGTTGGACCAGATCAACCGTTTCCGCTCGAAACAAACTCGTAACCCTCCGGCCTGGCGGCCGTCGGGAGGAGGGTTACGTTATCGCAACTAAATATTAATAATAATAGGCCTACTGTTGAATGGGAGTAAATTAGTGGTGGGTCTGTCTCAAAAACCTTGTGCAGGGTCATCGTGGCCTTGCAATTAAAACAAAAAGACCTCGCCTTCACTAAAAAAATCACTCCACTCTTCAAAGTTCAGCTTGCCTTGGTTGGTCCTTTTATTTTTTTTAATTTTAAAACATCGCACGACCAGTTATATTTAGATGGGCGTTTATTTAGACCTTGTCACCGCTCATTTAATGACCAATATATTAATCCCTGACAATAGCTAACATTTTAATATAGTGAAGTCCCAACAATAAATGGAGCACAACATTACAGTTTATCACGAAATAGATGCAATGACGTTACTTATCAGTCATGGGACTCATGTCAGTGCTTTCACATCATCAGCAAAAATAGTCAACAGGATTCAGGAAGAAAAGATACCCAAACTGGCATGACCAGCAATTTCGTCTAACACAAAACGCAGTTACAGAAACATGAAACAAGTCCTCAAATGTCACTCGAATTATTGTGACTTACCGAATTCAAATAGAAGACCAACAAACTTGAAGATGAAGTGATGCAAAAGTTGAGTTTGTCTTTTTGTCAGCGGTGTTTGTACACAAGATCTAGACTCATCGACTACACGTAATATCCAAGTACATCACGGTACGGCGGCGCACACACACAATGATGATTTATCAGACGATAATGCAATGCAACATTAGTAAAGTATCGCTGGTATGTTCGGCTATCCCCTCCGTTCCTGTTTACAGTACAGCGGGAACCCACGAACTATTTTGCTTTACTTCGTAAAGAGTTTGCTGCCCTCTGTTGCTCATTTTGATGTCCATGTTTTCATGAACTTTATAATGTCAAAAACAAAGTGTTTTTTTTTATCGACCGTGAATTCCAATAAAATAAAGTGAAATTATAATAATAACAATTATAGTGAGTTCAATTTGAACATTAAGGTAGATCGCCCTGATGGGCCTTTATGTAACTTTTCCCCTCAATCATAACTGTAGCCGTTACTCTGTCAAAACTGCTCTGGGGTAGTGTAAAATCACAATCCTATCTCTCTCCTTGAGTTTGTAAAATAATTGCATTATTTTTTAAGTGAAAGGCAAAACTATTTGCTACAATTCATATAGCCCCACATGTATTATTCCCAGTGAATACTATATCAATCAGAGTTAGAAGGCCAAAATAAGCGATGCGAGTGTCCCCAATACTGATACAAATGTTACCAAACCGAGGCTGGAACAACAAGTTTAATAGTCTGGTTTATTGTAATTGCAAAATGATTACTATCATTCATTGTTGTTATGAACATGAACAAGATGGAGGCAGCATAAAAAAGGTCTATTAAAACAATATTTAAGGGATTGACCGATTGATCATCTAAAACCCTGATCATGTAATAATAATAATAATAGTACAAATATATATAGCGCCATATCCATCGAAAACAATGCTCCATGGCGCTAGTACAGAGAAAAATGTCTTGTTGCCCCACCCTTGGTCCCGGTCAATAAATAATGTGAACTTAATGTGCGATCTGTACTCCACCACAGCAGAGGGTGTGTATGTGGGTAGGCCTGTGACCATCCACCCCCCCCCCCCCCCCCATGGCGAAGAAATGGAGAGAGAACTCCCAATCGTATGAGAACAGACACCTTTACATCACTATGTGCCCGATCGGGTGGTGGCTGGCAAGACAGACGCGTGTGACACAATACCGGTGTGGCAGGAGATTCTGTCCCCCCCCCCCCCCCTTCAAGGGTGCATGCAACTAAATGGGAGACTTTGGGGACGCTTGGTGGCAGCAGACCTACCAGGTAAAATCCATTGTTCTCGGTCATGTGCGCACGCTCAGAACTACGTAAACAAGTTAAATTTACCTGGTAAGTCTGCTGCCACCTAGCGTCCAAAAGTCTCCCATTGGATGGAGAACAGAGAGCGTCGATCGAGCCATCGATCTCATTAACTTTGTGAAGGCCCTCAATACTAAGTTTGTGATGAGCCAAAGGAAAGGAATAACAGATTCACAGTGTAAAGATGTTGCCCAATATTGAGACCTGGGGGGGGTTGACTTCCAACTTGAGGTGTTTTGGATGACATGGGCCTTGAAATAAATGGTCCTATTTTCCGGGATGTGTATTAAATATTACACTAGTGTGGGTGTTTTTATTTTGGGGAGAATTACTCGACGGGCACTGGGACTCCCCACATTAAATTTAGCACAGGATTAATCAAGAGTCCAAAAATGATTCCCTTTTAACTGTAAATCTGTGAGACATTATGTATGTTTGTGTGTTTTTTAATGTTAATATTGCGCACTTGAAGTTTTTAAGTGGGGGTGCACCCACAATGCGAACTGTGTACAAACTTATTCTGATATAGCGCCCTCTTTTGAAACATCCTCATCCAACTCAAGTTTTCCCGTTGGGGGACAAAATCCCTGGCGACGGACAAAATTTCCTCGAACACCTGCCCTATCACTGCCCTATACCTTGCCACTGCCTCACAATATACCCATCACCCACAAATCCAAAGACCATGCAGATCCAGAGGCGATGCAAAACACTGCGTGAACCACATGCAAAACGAAATGTTTCTATAGCCTATACAGGCAAAAAATACAAAAAAAAGTTGTTATTCATTTGAAAATCAGAATCTTGACGCGAAGGTGATACGAAACCACAATAAACCAACTGCCGAATGATATAATTGGCTTATTATTTTAACTTATTCCATTACACCAAGAAAACTTCAAAAACAAATCTTTCTTGTTCTTAGTCGAGCTAAAGTAATTAAACCACCGAACAACGCAGTCAGATAGCGGAGCACGGGATAAACACACTTTACACGTTTTTGTTAACATCATGAATTACTGAAAATTGTATTGGACACATTCGGCTGCCTACGACCAGTTTCTCACTTGTTATCACAAACATTATGCACAAAATAACAAATCTGTTAACATTAATTGGGCTCAATCTTAGTCATCCAAGTTACAAAAGAATAATGAAAGTTACAAACACACTAGATGCACAACTGTGTGCTAGATGCCTGATAAAGGCTTCAGGTATGACGTTTTGTTTGTATAATGAGTCAGGATAATATTCACATCTTTCTCATAAACTACGTTACTTCGGAGGGAGTCGTTTCTGACAATGGTTTATACTATCAACAGCTTTCCTTTGCCTGAACCAAGTAGTTTGTATGTTAACAAATATTGAGTAATCACCAATGTGTCCAGTGCTAGAAGCAAGATGATTTTAGTTAATAACAGATTGAAATTTGGGATGGTGGCGGCCTTTGCGGGGGGGGGGGGGGGGTTCTCACAGCCGGGGAAAGAAAGTTAGTAAAGTGCTTCTTGAGAATTGTTTACTTCTCATTAGTCTTCTGCTCCTGTCCATTGAACATACTTTTATGGAACGGGGAGCTCGAAGAGCCAAAGGAGCAATATTCCTCCTCCATACGACAACATCATTTTGACGAGCGCCCTCAATGCAACATTGTCCAGATAACACCTTGATGGGATGGTGATCGACTCATCTGTTTATTATCGGTGTATACGGGTAGATCGCTCATCATTTCGCAACACGTTAGCTATCAGTGCGGATGGTCATCTTGCTCGTTCTAAAAGATAAGCAAATTTCACCAACCTATACTCTGTGGATTTACGAAGGACTGGTGGAGTTCTGTTTCTCGTTTTGACAGTGTCGGATGAGGGAAATCACAAATCGGTTTTCCCTTTCCCTTTGCTCTCCACTTATTATGTGAACATATTTGCCTCAAAGGTAAGTTAATAAATAATTGTATTAATAACAAAAAATATTTTGTAATTTTAAAAGGCAAAATGAAAATTTATGTATTTTATTTACCTTATTATTTTTAAGCGAGAAGTATTATTTTACATCAACTCGTGGAATTGGTTGTTTGAGTTAAATTAATTTTATAATAATACATTGATTCGCTGCAGCAGTGTCGCAAAAGGAAATTTTCATCCCGAACTAATTCTCTTCTCCTTTGGTTTTGTAACTTGATAGAAACCTGTATTCGAAACGACTCGAACAAAAAATTAGTTGACAATAATTATAGGGATTTCAGATAACTCAGTTGGTAGAGCGCCGGCACTTAAATCCGTGGATCGCATGTTCAAGTTACGCCTTAGTAAACTTCAAATCCCAAACGTTTATGTTCTTCATGTAAAATAACCACAGTCCTCCAGGACACGGGGCCGTTTTACGGGGGCCTCAACCACGAGCTGTAGTGGGTTTATTTTTGTAATGTGCACGGCAGTGATATTATTGAGGGTCCAAGAAACAATCATGTCGACACAATTTCAAAACTTTGACGGCTATAATGAGGTGATAATCCTAATTGCAATTACGATTTCAAGCAAGTGACAGATTTTATAATCTCAATGATAGAAGAGGTCCGGTAAAAATGATGAGCCCTTGAATAAAAAACAAAATTCTCATCGGACGCAGAACATCCATGCCGCCTGAGAGAACATCTGATTGAAGTCGAAAAATTCACATTCCAGTCAACATAAAATTCGGCATAAAGTAATAATGTTGAAAATAATGCGCAGGTCCACGAAACTGAATAACTTTTGGATTCCAGGTGATCAAATGCAGATCAATAGTCCACGCGACTGAACCAAAGGATTAAATACTTTGCGGTGGGCCATGGTCACTGATCTCTTTGGCGGGGTGTGTGCGGATAATAATTTTTGGACAAAGCGCGCAACTCATTGAAATAAACGGTCGCCCTCTATTGTTGGGAGCGACCACACTAGTCACACCGCGCGAGCTGATGATGGGAGTTGATTATAAACACTATTGTGTACAATTGCTATACAGCATTGTGTGATCTAGACCTTGTCATTACGGATGTATATCTCGTCTTGATAGAGTACCATGTAGGCTTACAATTAATTGTAAACACAGCTAGGACTTGCTAGATTTATCTTCAGAGGATCCTAACTGTAAGTGATGTAAGTATTAGCGTAGTAGCATTTGATGTTGTGTTCAGTATTTGTAAAATACCCGTCAAAGCAATGTGTTTGGCTAGATTACAACTGATTGGCGACGTTGCCGAGAACGATTGTAATGTAGGCAACACAGCTCAATAATTACTATTTTGAATGTGGTGAGACTATTGTCGACTGACAGTCGTTTGACATTAATACAATGTGCACTTGTTGTGTGTCATTGTTACATTAAATATTCAACAAATGGAACGTTGATCAATCAATTGGATGTAGACTGTTGGCTGTTGCATCTTGGTGGAATGTGTTAAGGCTCAACTCCAAGCAAGGAAGTCTAACTTCAGGGTTTCACTCACAACAGGTCCATCCGCTGTCTATCTATAGCCATATGCCTTCGGTGTCGCCGTTGGGAGGAGGGTTATGTTATCGCAATTAGTTTATGGGCTACATATTTTGTTTTTAAAATATTACATGATTACTAGCCATAATTTAGCTGATTAATTACTACAAATTTAGTTAAGGGTTTGGTTATTGTTTTAATTCTCAAATATTAAGTGGTTTAGCTATGATTATGATGAGTACCATGCCCAAGGTTCACAAAAATGAAGTAAACAAATAATGATAATAAATCATCTTTGCGTTTTGAACCCTGCCATCTTATCTAGTCAGTTATAAAACATCTTTTTGGGTTCAACACTAAACCTGTTGCGTCAGGGAGTATACATCAATGGCCGTACTGTTTTTTTTGGGTCAGCAATTCTATACAAATTGTGTTGTTGTAGGGCCAATTGCATCCAGTAATAAGATTTCAGTTTGAATCCAATTGGAGGTGATCACTTCCAATCGCAAAATTTGAAAATAAAAAGAAGTAGAATTCAATAGACAAGGTCAGAGCAAATGGAAAAATGCCGCTGTAAATTTGACCTCAAAATTGATGAAAATTTTTCTTAGATCAAAAATCAGAACTACTGCATCTTTTAACTGTAAATACTACAAATCCAATTTCGACGAATGAGAGCCATTTCGTGTGTTCATACCATAATTTTATAAGCAAAACTGCATATATATATTGACTTCAGAAAATTTTCTCTAGAAATTCCCCAGTTTAAACAAGGAGTTTGTGCTTTTAAATGTAAAAGAATTAACTCCAAATTCTGCCAAGAGGATGTATATGTTTGACCTGGTTCATGGTTGGTGGTGCATCAAGAGATTGGGACTAAAATATCATTCAGTACAGGACGAAACATAGACTGCTTCAACAGCAGCCTAAGCCCAGCTGTTACATGACCTTAGTCAGGCAGTCTACCTTCTGTCTCGATGACCTTCTGCCTTGTTATAATATGCATGGTTGGCTTGTGTTTCTATGGTGTTTGTGACAATTTGTAGTGAAAATTATAGATACTGTGCAAACAATACTATAGATGGTTGGGTGTCTAATATTTAAAATCTTATGTTATCAAAGCTTCTTGTCAGCATTTTGGGAATCCCTGTCCATTCAGAGTTTTTATTTTATTTGATTACACATCCAGCCATACAATTAGCGCCTATTACAAAGTGAAACAAGAAGAACATTTTAGAATTAGATGTGGGAGGAAAACCCCAATAATAGGGAAAACACAGTCAATCAGATGGGGACTAAAAACTAAATTCAATTATATGCAATGCTCCGGTCTGAGGTGGGATCCGAACCAGAGTCCACAGAGGTGAAAGGCAAGGAAAGAAACCACTGAGCAAACCTGAGTTGTTTGTTAACATTTGTTGTATGAGTGATACAATATATTACATATTAAGACAAGCAAGTTAACAAGTCTCCCCTTGAACAAATATTATCTTATTTCTAAGATATTTTGACCATTAATGGTAGAACAGTCACCACTTTCATATCAAAAAATAATGTAAGTAAGCAATTATGCAAATAGGGCTATCATTTATGGTAAACCTTTTTTTTTTTTAAACCACCTTGTATAATTTATGTTATTATGACATTGTAATTTATAATTGGTACATGTTCCAACTTCTAAAATACAACATTGTCCAGACTTGAATTGTAAATATTTAATGTGTTTCATATTACAATTAGTTATAATATCAGTGCTATGCTCAGTAGTACCAAACACGTTAGCTTCTTATCTTCCTGTCATTAGTTCAGCAATTAGATTCAGCAATAAAATGCAACATTTTGTAAACAACATTTTGCCTCTAAGTAATCAAAGAAATCAGTCTGTTTTTTCGATAACTTTTGGATTCAAGTTCTATAACTTTCAGATTCAGGAAAGGACTTTGAAGTTATAAAAAGAAAGAAATATAAGCCTTTCACCCCTGTGGATTTGGGATTCAATTATTTTTGTAAAGTAGATTTGGTTTTCCACCCCCCTGATTGTAGTTTTGGCCTAATTTCCTTATTTTAGGTTAACCTACCACATCTTCATTATTCTAGCTGAGCATTTTTTTGTCATCTTCTCTAAATAGGTAGGTCTAATGCTATGTCAGATTTTTTGCCCCAAACAATAAAAAATTGATTTTTTTTGAGTGAATGGTACTTCAAAGAGTATCACCCGCTCTAACGAAAAAAAATGTAACTTTTACTTTTAATGGTCAGGAACCATTAATTTTTTTTTAAACGTTTCTTATAAAACACATAAGACAAAAAGTTATTTGAGCACTTTATTTCCCTGCTACTAATAATTGACGGACTTTTTCGAGCAATGGCTGAAATGAAAGCTTGTAACTTTCTCGACCCCCATCAAAACACCTAATGAATTTTAAATCAAATTTTTGGGGTCAAATCGGCCAAAAATCTGACATAGCATCTTTAAGTCTAATCAGTAACAGCTGAAAATTACTATCAGAATCCCATGGTTTCTTTCTGAGATAGATAATAATAAATGTAATGCCTTTTCGTAACTTTCTTCTCAATAACACGAAGTACATTGAATTACGGAGAGTTTTGTAAAAGCTGAAATGCACCTTGCCCTACCTTTAATCCCTCAAGTTAAATCGAATTTGAACTGTTGTTAATATTGTTCAGATTGAATGCAGACCTGAATTACACACATTGTATGTAAATGCCTCTTTGTTTTTATGCCTAGTTGGTTTTCATTACATTTGATAGCGCCACTGTGCCAATGTCCTACAAAGTTATTCTATGATTTCCAGATGTGGTCACTAAGGAATAATTCTGCGAAATCAAGATGAAGTCATTCAGGAGTTTGTTTGCTGAATGGTTGAACTTTGTTTTAGTCAGGTTGTCATTCTTTTAAAATTGCCTTGATATTTCACTCATAAATTTATTATGCTGATGATATTTTTTTCTTTTTGTCTTTTCTGCTTGTATTTGTAATTGTTTAATGGCCAAATAAAGAATAAGATAAGATGTGCCTGAAAGAAGGAAGTGCAGCTCTACACCGTCTTCCATGCAGGCACACTGAATTCCTTGGTCCCCCCCCCCCCCCCAGTAATGAAAGGCAGTAAAGCAATGGCTCCTGAAAAAAAAGAATTACTGGTACATTTTGGATGCTAGAAATACCCCTTTAGTAACTTTTAGTATGACTACTTAGACTAATTAATATACATTGGAATTTGATTCTTTTACCTTTCTCCGTATGGTCTGTTTGATGCAGTCGTAATGTTAGAGACATAGTGCATTGTGTAAACCAATTACATTGCAGAATATACTGACCATAGGTTAATATTTTGCTCATTGGTAATTTTATGAATGATTAATTCTTGGCAAAGGATGGGCCTTGAGTGAGTAACTCAAATTCAAATTTTGGTAACTCAACTGCCTCAACCTTGTTTTTTTTTACCTGTGTTTATTTCAATATGTTTAAATATGTATAAAAACAGCTCATGGGTCTGTTACAGTTGAGTCAATAAAAATATATATTATAGGCTAATAATGGTAACAAACAAGATTCATAAACTGTACAACATGCAGTCAAGTATGAGGATCACATTAGGGAAAAGCAAATAATTTAAAAGAAACTTTAATTGTATTAAAAACACACGTATAGAATGTACACTGAGAGATAAAGTAATTTTTTTGAGGCTCATACTAAAGGAATGGGCATGCTGGGCATTTCCATGGTAACCCGTACTTGTGGTGCATTCAGCACTTAACCACGTAATCTCAACAAATTATTTGAAGACTTGATGTCTTGACATTTACAAAATTTTAAAATAATTGACAGAACTACATTTCTGATAATCATACCTCCATTTTTATATAAAAAAAAACAAAGATGAATAATGTTGCATCACAAGGCAATACTGATGACGTGGTTGTATTATAATGTGAGTGACACATTGCCCACTTCTATTGAAAAGATCCTAAATTTGTGCTTTGAAAAATAATGCGGAAATTGATTTTTTTCTTTTTTTTTCCCACTGAAATTTCAAAGTGTGATTGTTATTTGCAAGATCAAGTTTATCCCCCAAATGACCCTTGTTTTGAGGCAGTTCTGTTTGGCAACTGATCTCGTTCATCCTCATGTCTTATCAAAACAAAATTCAGTTTAGACTTGACATTACAGATCACAACTGTGATTCACCCCTAGTGTCTGTCATATTCCACATGGAGTGCTATGAGACTGTGCAGTCTGAGGCACCAAAAGGGTTCAAAACTATAGATTGTTACAGGTTTGTTTGCTGAAAGGTTAAACTTGTTTTAGTTGTCATCATTTACAAGTTCTCTCGTTTTTCACTCATAAATATATTATGCAGTCTGTATGATAATTGTTTTATAAGATAAGCAAAATATACTTGTCATAATAATAATAATAATAATAACCGTATTTATAATGCGCCTTTTGCCAAAGGATACAAAGCGCATGTGTCATGTGTCTGGAAGAAGGAGGAATGCACACAAAGTATTTTTTCCTAGTTGCAAAAGGCTGTAAAAAACTACAGATTGTAAACAGAAAACAAGGGCAAATGTAGATGTGAGTTTTAGATGAAGTTGGTGAATGGACTGACTGGCTAATTGTAATTGGTTCATTCAGTCACTGGTTTTCATTTCACTTCATTTATTCTGGTTGTGAAGCCAAGTACTCTCAGAAAAGTGAACTTAGTCGCTGTACTAGCCAAGAACCCAATGGAGAGAAGACAAGGAAGGAAGTTTCAGTTTTAAATGTGGGAGGAAAACCCCACCAAGGACTCTCAGTAAAGTGAACTTAGTCACTGTACTAGCCAAGAACCCAATGGAGAGAAAACAAGGAAGGAAGTTTTGGTTGTAGATGTAGGAGGAAAAGAAATTGAAAATTATTCCAGGGAAACTTACACAGTCAGGTATGGACTGAAAACCCAATCTCCTAGACCAATAATGGTTCATTGTCTTGCTTTAAGGACACAAGTGTTGAGACCAGGACTTGAACCCACACTCTGCTGACCAGAAAACCCCAAAGCTTTAGAGGAGTCCGATGCTATTGACCGCTCGGCCACAACATGCCTAAAACGGAGAGAAACTACTCCACTATATAAATTATTCAGCTACCAATCTGTCGCTATAATCAGCAAAAGAACAGCCATCAACACAAGCTTTTAAGAATTGGAGGACAGTAATTAGTAATATGCACACTAGCTGATAGGAAGACCAAGTAAAGTGTAGGTGTGTGTTGAATGATTGAATCTTTAGCTTCAAGTCATAAGTCAACTAATAAGCTACACCTCGTCATGGTTGGTTATCATAAATTTAATTCTCATTCAAAACTGCGCTTGCATAGAATTTTTAGATCAAGGGAGCCCCCTTTCTGCTTTCGAATACAAAACGGCATCCAAGCTCCTAGTCCCGTCACTTTACCCTGAAGGGTGGATCGATACCCTAGTCTGTTTTCTCATAGGTTCAGCATATTTTTGCCTTTGAGAGTCAAGTGTAAGAGACAGGGTTACAGACTGAAAGGAATATTAGCGGACAGAGATTTAACAGATTTATGGAAGGTTGGAGGGTAGTGAGGAGGCGTTTAATGAAATCACTTTTGATTCTATTTATGTCGGTGTTAAATGAAAAGCCTGCTTTTCACTATATTCTTGTATAGAGAAGTAGAAATGGCATTGATGTATGTGGGGACAATGTGGAGACAAATGCCGGTTTTGTTCTGTAGCTTCCATTTTATGTATATCCTACATTGTCGCAGTGTTGTTTTTGAGTGGCAGACCATATTTTCCTTATTTTTTAGCAACACCATTAGTTTATAAGGACAATTCTCACGTACAACATCCATATGTTTAGAAGGATAAGAACACTCAATATAGAGTGTTTTTGTTCTTGGATTGTTTCCCCAATGATGTTGCGATTAGGGGCCTATTTCTTTTTCCCTAAATGGTGAGTATTTTGTTCACCTTAGATTATTACTGTGTTCAAATCATACCAGAAATGATCATACTGGGAATGTGTTTAGGTTTCAAAGCTTCCAATCATTTTATTTGAAGTGTGATTGTAAGAATTGCTAATTATTCATTCATTCACTCATTAATTCTTTTTTTTATAAATTGTCATATTGGTAAAAAATAACATGAAAACAAATTGTTGGTCATATGTAATGTAGTGTGTACAAATAGTAAGAATTCAAGCAAATACATACAAGATCAATAGCCATTACTTATTAAGTTTAAAAGGCACTAACCATAAAGGTAATATTCAAAAGCTTTTGGAAAAGCACTGATAACAAATTTAATTTAAAAAATACTTTTTGAAAATAGGAACAGCCACTAAAGACCTAAGGGAAAAAATCCTAAAATTCTGGGCTTTCAAGCATCCAGCTGACAAAAAAAAGAGCAATAAGTCATGTGTGTTGAAAAGCCTCATTAACAAATTCCCTTTGTGAAATACGCAATGTTAATAAACAAGTAATGTGTAATGTTTGATTAAATGGCCGACTGTGTTAGTCGAAGAGGTCAAAGGAAAACCGTGCAATTTCGAGGCATGTTTGTGTGATAAAAAAGGGTTACATACGCTTTTTATAGACCAACTCGTCCGATCCAAGGCAACGTGTTCCTTTAACCTTATGTTGTAAGCAGATGAGAATAGTGGATCAATGTTGAATAGCTAGACGCATGTACTAAGAACGTGTTCCTTTAACCTTATGCTGTAAGCAGATGAGAATAGTGGATCAATGTTGAATAGCTAGACGCATGTACTAAGAAAGAGAAAGATATATTTATAGATAATACATTGCCAACCTTGACAAGACCTAATTACTAGGTCACCACTTTAGGCAGGTTCTCAGTAGTCTTTCTTAAGGAGTTCTAAGTCAACAGAACTAGGTTATGGAAGCAAATCGCCCCAGTCTTAAAATAACATTCAATGCCCCTGACAAGAATCCACCCTGTAAGCCTTTAACATAATTAGGCTCAAATTAGCCGTAATAAGCTGGAACAAATTGTGATGATCAATTAGTGTAGTGAACAGATAGTAATCACAGTGCGTAACGAGTCCAGATTCTTATTGCTGTCCCAGCAGCCTATATTCAGTCTCTTATACAGTCATCAATCATTTATTATTAAAGATGCTATGTCAAATTTTTGGCCGATTTGACCCGAGATGGGGGTCGAGAAAGTTACAAGCTTTCATTTGAGCCATTGCTCGAAAAAGTCCACCAATTATTAATAGCAGTGAAATAAAGTGCTCAAAATTAGTTTTTGTCTGGATCCTGACAATATATCACGTGACCAACTCTTATGTGTTTTATAAGAAACGTTTTAAATTTTTGTCATGGTTCCTGACCATTAAAATGAAAAAGTTTTCGTTAGAGCGGGTGATACTCTTTGGAATACCATTCACTCAAAAAAAAAAATTGTTAATAAAAAAATCTGACATAGCATCTTGAAAGCCATTATACACTTTCAGTAAACAGTATTGTCCAAGTCCCACCCATTGTGTATCACAACTTAAAAATTATTATTATTATTATTATTTATTCAAAATAACAAACCTGTGAAAATTTAGGCTCAATCGGTCATCGGAGTCGGGAGAAAATAATGGGAAAACCCACTCTTGTTTCGCCGTGTCATGACATGTGTTTATAATAAATCCGTAATTCTCACTATCGAGAATTGATATTGTTTAATGTTTTCTCAAAAAGTAAAGCATTTTATGGAACAATATTTCATGAGAAGTCTTTCACCATTACCTTCTGTAAACTCTGTAAATTATTTGTAAATCTGTGAACTTTTTTTTTTCTGTACCGAAGGTGTATAATGGCTTTACTTGGTAATTCCTCAAAAATATATATTAGCGTACAAATTTACTTGTAATGCGCAAAGGAGAGCTCTTGATAGTATAAAACATTTTAATAAGCGACCTTGCTCTATGGGTATATACAATACATTTTGGAATAGACTTGCATATGTCTAGCACACATGGCTGGAACTCAAACTAAGACTATATATTTTTCTTTGAAATCAAACATACTTTTTAAATTTTACAAAATTCCCAAAGCAATTTTTTTTTGAAGAAATCATTTGCTAAATTTAACATTGAATTGAAAAATCAAACTTGGGACTCAATTGCGTTTTTTTAGAAACCCCTTTTGCCAACCACTCCCAAATTTGTGCTACTAATGCATGGGTTTATTTATAACATTATATTGAGGAGTTTATACAAGGCATTTCTGGTTAATTTTTATAAATTGTAAATATTTTCACTTGGCAAATATAAATTCTACAAAATATGTAGGCGAAAGCTTGAACTTTCTTGAAGATCATTTGAAGGTCAGGTGATGTACGTATAGCTGCCAAGTGCCAATCGATGCAAAATTCTGTCCAATTTATTTGGCTTATAGGACTCTGTCAGGCTTGAATGTAATTCACTCCCAAAATGAATCCAACACATTGAGAGCTTCATCACAAAAGTTCACTGTCCTTTAGCTAATAATCTTACCAATTATAAGCCAACCCCCCCCCCCCCAGAAGTAGGCTTGATCATGAATGAATAAGTATTAAGTTTCAAAACAGCGATCTTTGCCTCTTTTTCACTTTTAAGTTGAAGCGGAAAAAAGGAACAGACTGAATTTAAGTTGATGCATCACTACCATCAAACAGAGACAGACAAATTGATGTCTGGTTATATTATGTTCATGTTTCATTGAACTGATTCTAATTGATGGTTTGGGAATACTAGGTGCTTGTACTCCACACTGTAGGTTTTCTTTTTGAATTCAAGAAAGAAATATAGCGGGTTGATAAAGGTGTTGCACAGAACTGCCATCCATAGCTGTAAGTGCTGATATAATTGATTGTACCTCTAACAAGTTTCCATCAATCAAGACCTATTGAGGCATGGGTGGATGGGAGTTATTGTTGCTTGATGAAAGCAGATGTTTCTTTCAGATGAATAATGCAACATTCTCCAGCTGCCAATACCAGAAATTGTAGCAATTTATGTGTACTATTGTTAAAAAGAAATACTAGTATTGAGCATAGACAATAATTCACTGAATTAGTGGTAGTGAAAAAAAAGGTGGAATATTTAATAGCACAAAGCGGTTGCAAGTGCGTTTAATCCTAATAATGTAACAGTCTACAGCTGCTGACTATAAAAGGTCTTTGTAACTTTTGTAGGACAAAATACTACGTGCTGAGGTGCTGTAGTTTTGGGGAAATGAGTAAAACAATGTCATGAAAATAATTTTCATCTCATGAGGCGAAAATGATTTTAATCATTTACAAACAGATTTTCATGACATTGTTTTACTCATTTCTCAAAAACTACAGCACCTCAGTAAGTAATATTTGAAGGGAAGCTTTCCACTATCATTACGTTCAAACACTGTAAGTTTAATGTAAATCTATGGACATTTTGAAAAGGTATCCAAATCCTTTAGTGCAAATGAATCCAAGAGACTCTGGTATGCATGTTCTGTTGATAAATGATGTTATCCACCACAAGCAATGTATTACCTCACCCTAGCCTAGCATAAAAACGCTCTCTTGCTTCATGTGAAATGAGCCATGTTACTCCTTCGTCTGTTTACCTTGATATCAAGAAGGAGACTTCATCCATAATAATGTATGTGCTTTCTCCTTCTATGATGTATTCACTAAAAGTGTTATGTATCGTCACACTCCAGAATGATGAATAAGTGTTAGGGTTCGTTTCTCGCTGTTGAGTGGTAAAGCTTAAAGGAGATACCATCTTTACAGACGAATGCTGAAAAACGCTTCTTGAACCGGAGGGCATGTGCTTAGCAAACTCAAAGTACATATCCTCCCTACTGTTTTAAAAAAATCCTTTTTATATTAAAAAAAAAATGTTGTGTATAGGAGAGAATAACTTCAGATCTTCTTGCCTACATTATCACTATATTTGACATAATCAGCCAAATGTTACAAGGGCTACACTTAAAGCAATCGCACAACATCGGTAAACAGTATTGTCCAAAGGCCCACACTTTGTGTATCACAACTTAAAATAACAAACATGTATAAATTTAGGCTCAATCGGTCATCGGAGTCGGGAAAAAAAAAACTCTTGTTTCCGCACGTTTCACTGTGTCATGACATGTGTTTAAAATAAATCCGATATTCTCGATATCGAGAATTGATAATTTTTTTAATGTTTTCTCAAAAAGTAAAGCATTTCATGGAATAATATTTTAATGGAAGTCTTTCATCATTACCTTCTGTAAACCATGTAAGTTATTTGTATATCTGTGAACTTTTAATTTTTGTTCTGTTACGGAAGTGTCCAATGGCTTTAAATGATTAAATATTCCTTCCATACATGTAGCAGAGTTTCTTGGAATCATGAAAGGAATGATATGGATGCATTGGCACTACAACCTTAGGTGCTGAATATTCTTACGCTCAGGTTTTTCATTGAGTGGTCATGAAGCACATAGAGTGCACCATGTCTTAATATCAAAATCAAATAAAGGGGGGGTCATTGGGAAGAAATTTCAATGGTTATGTATACATGTACATGAAGATACATGTACATGAAGCACTGGACGAAGCTACATGTACTGCATGGTGGTTTACCTTCACACACATTTCCCACATTAATTTTGAGTACAATGTCGCAATAAGCAGTTCTAAATGTGTTTACACGGTCTGTAGTGCTGAAGACAATAACCAAATAAATATGGAAATGTTTTTGATGTATTGTCAAAAATAGATGTAAGTAAAGGTTCTTTAGTGTCAAGTCTGAGTTGTACTATACCCTAGTTCAACTCACTGAATTTCTTAGTTGCAGTAGCCTAGTCCAATTTAAGTCCTAGTCCGACTCTTTTACTGATGTAACTCACAAGTTGTATCCCCTTGAGGTGATCCCCTGGCTGCCACTTCCCAGGTTATATCAGAAGCTGGGGTATGATGCCTGGCTTCCTGGCAGTTTACGGAGCCTGTATGGCCTCTAACTGGCACCCTCAAACAAAGACATTGACAAAATATAGAGCCATTGCATGTTGGTTCAAATCCCGCTCTAGTCAATTTGTTCTTTGCTCAATCCCAATCATTAAAAATGATTCCCTTGTGGTTTATTTTGTTGATGAGTTGAATTTGTGTGACATGCTCTAGTCATAGTCCCAGAATTGTTTCTCACTCAGGATGTATGTGCATTGTGAGAAATTTATTGAAAATCAATAATGTAAAATTATATAATTTATTTATTTTTCTATTTGTCAACAATAAAGCTTTTAAAAATCCCTTCTAAATTTGTCGGTTGATTGAAAACAGGAGATTTTTAATTACTTTACTCTTCCAGATATATTTCCGCTTGAACTGTCTGCATGTTAGTGTGTCCTGATTACGCAGCAGAATAAATCACATGTAAATACTCAACAGGCTTTACTATTACACGTTGAAACATGATGACTGTGTAATGGAGGAAGGTTTTTTGGCCCTTAAGAAGTCTGTATTAATCATCAGTTAATTACATACACCTAACAGAGCCCAACAACCACAGCCAATTGTATTGCAATATAAAAATCTAGTAAACATGGCAACCTTGAAGTGCATTAGGGTGGAAACCTGACTTTCATTGATGCGTTGCCATGGCAATGCCTCTCAATCTGTTCTCATTTTTAGCCTTGTCCTTAAGATGGAAGCCTCATCAGCGTAACGGTTTGATTTGGAATAATAAGTGATGATGATGTGAAAATGCAGATATTCATTTGTCCAATTGCAGTCAATTTCATCAGAAATACTTGGTTTCAACAGAGTGGAAATCTGTTTTTAGATATTAAGGAATAGGAATTTGGTAGATTTTTTGATTGTGTGTTAGTTCTAAAACTGATAATAAATACAATCAATCTGTGAACATTTTCATCAGAAATAATTTGTTAAGAAAACAGGGATTTTGTATACAAATAAATTTAAGAACTTTGGACATTTTTGAAACCAAATAAAACAATTGTGCTTTAAATGCTTGTGTCTTTGGTAAAGAGGAAAAGGCTATAATAGAAAAACAAGAAACTGTACTGTAGTCCAAAGACTAAACAAGTCATAAATAAAATTGAGCACTGAACGAGATTTGAATGACAGTTTATTTTTTTTAAACCACAAAGTAACGGCATTGTCTGGCTGTTTCATTTCCTTTAATAGTCCTCTTAATTTCGGCCTTCTTCCGGAGTCCTACACAATGTTATTGTTTATTTCTCATGAGATCAGTCTCAACGTTCTTACATGTGGCTTATAATAAATCCCATCTTCATCCGACCTAGACAGGGAAGGCTCAAGCATGCAAATATTCCCTCGTTACCGACGGGAAAATAGCGTTCTGTTATTCCCCCCAGATGTAAATACCTTAAAGGTTCTGTTTGCAGAACACAGACCAGATCAATTCCATTCTCTACTAATGTGGATTTTTCATCTCTTTTGTAAAGAAAAAGAAAAATGCCAGAAACTGAATAAACAAAAGTATGGGAAATCCAATCCAGGCGTGACACCTTTATACAGTGTTTATTGGTAAGAGCGTGTTGTGTTTCATTGGATGGTTCGTTGTCAGTATAGCATGGAACTTTGCCCATGGACCCATCCAATGTTTGTTTAGGTACTTATTATTCTATTAGGGACCAGACTCAATTGGTTTCTCTGTGTAGTGTTGCACTTGAGATGCCTTTGTGGCTAAATACAAAAAGTCAGCGTTGTTTTTTTCTTCCGAGATTAAAGGCACTGAACACATTTGATAGTTTTTAAAGTCCAGTATTCTCACTTGGCGTGTTTAAACGTGCATAAAATCAGTGAAAACTTTTGCTCAATTGGTCGTCAAAGTTGCAAGAAAATAATGAAAGAAAAAACACTCTCGTTGCACAAATTTGTGTGCTTCCAGATGCCTGAATGAAGCGTCAGGTCTTTCTCAGTTTTAAAGATTTATGTGATAAATTACCTCTTTCTCAGTCACTACGAATCCTCAGAGAGAGTCTCTTCTCACAATTTGTTTATACTGTCGACTTGCTTGTTACCAAGTAAGTTTTTTATGCTAATATATAGTTGGTTAGTAGTTAAAACCAGATGTGTCCAGTGCCTTTAAACATAAATATAAGGATGGCACACAATCCTGGGTTAAATTTAAAGATGTATGGTTCGAATGTGAGTGTAATCTCTATCCAAGGATGATTTTCTCTCAGTAATGCACATTTATAAATGTTTAATTTATCGAAGAAATTCACCATTATGAAAAATTAATATTGTTGTTGTGGAAGCGGTAGTAGTAATGCATAATAATGCCAAACATGTTTGCGGTAAGTCCAAACTCTATCCCGAATGTCAAATGAAATGTAGTTCAAGTTAAAGATCGCATATATTTTTCTGTCTAAAAAAAGTGAAGGACCACAAAAATCACTGCTGCTTTGTTTCAATTGCTGCAACTGTAAGCCCTTTTAGGATTAGTATATGGTTGTGTCAACCTTTCTCCTATGTATTAAAACACTTTTAGAAACAATTCTTTTCTAAGAAATGAGTTTTTAATAGAAAGCGGGTTCAAAACAGTTTCAGTCTGAGAAATGATTCATGCACAAAACATTTGTCAGATTGTGTAATCTAATCACAGGTCATTCTTCTTGTGCAGACATAATCGCCTCAGTTTTCCAGCGGCAGTACCCCAAAAAGCGTTACCTTTTGAAATGAAATTTTCACAGGTTTAACCGTTGTACATGTATTTTTGGTAAATATCTTTATTTTATATGGGATCAAAACAATGGAACTGTTCCCAAAGCCAGAAGGTATACTTTGGTTTTTTTTGGTCGTCAAGAATATAACTTCCACACTTGGGCCCAAATAAACAGTGCTGCATAATCAGACTATATTGTTTAAAACAATCTTACTTGACAGAAATGAGCATAATACAGTCACACATTTTTTAACCTACATACAAGGCGGCAATTTACTTCATTCACCACAGAGAGTAAGTGGATGTCTTCAATAATTCCAAGGCTGACTACTGATGGAGCAATGTCTGCAAGGCGCCTTCATTTTTATACATAATAATCTTGATTGCAATAGGTGAATGTTTGTCATTTGGTTTTTCTTAGTACTCCTCACTAATGATGGCTTATTCTTTTGGCAAGACCTCAAAGTCGAGAGGATAGGAAAAAACACTAGTGTGTTACTGCTGAAAGCTTTGTCGGTCAACGCCCAGCTTCTGGTCAGTTTCTTGGCTAAGTTGCATCAACCGCAAAGCATCAGTCATTTTGAAAAAGCTGGATGTTGATTAGCGAAACTGTTTGCAGTAAAATGTAGTATTTTCTGATCCTTTTGACTTTGCAGTCTTGTAAGAAGAGGGAAAAAACACATAGTTATTATAAGATGAACCTGATGAGCCTCTGGACTATCTCTTCATGTTATAAATAAGCAATGCCAGGGCTTCATGAATGTCGCGAAAATTTCATGAAAATTCACAAGATTTTAGTGCTTGTAGCTCAAAAAGTTGACTGGACCAAATTTGTTCATACAAGACGAGAATAAAAATGAGAAAAGCTTCCTGAAACAGTTTAACATGCACTTAACTTTTCATATTCAAACAAGCAGTAAGACGTTTAGAAAAGATTGATATCATTATCTCTAAAATGGGTTTACTTCATTACTCAATAGAGCTTAAAGTAACTTATCAAGACTTGAAATTTATGTAGCAGTCAGTAACAAGCAGTCAGTATCCATAGTTTATATGGACTGCTGACCTTACTTGGGGTTGAGTCAAGTTCTTTGCTCTTTGCTATGTCGTCAGGAGTGATTAGAGGGATTTATTTTTAAACAAAATGAGCTCACTCTAAATTAAATGCCAGTTCGGTTTCAAGAGGTATATAATTTGAGTCACATTCATAGATCATGACTGAGGAAAAAAATTAACTTTTGCAGAACTTTAACTATGCCGAGTGTTTTGCATTATACAAATCTTTATTAGTATAAAAAAAAGTATTTTCAAATGTTATCACAGTTTAATCCGTGCATTTCTCAGACTGTGTTATGAAAGCACGTCTTCAGTAGATACAAGACACACGTTATGTTATGATGATTACTACTTACTAACCACCAGATGGAACTTCATTTTCAAGATTGAGTGGCTTGTCATGTGACAGAATCAAAGCTAATCCACACATTTGTCTTAAGCCTTGAGTAAAGTCTTCCGGTCATGATTTATGTAATGTTATTGTAATATATCTTCGGTGTATCAGTCACGCATCTTTGCGCATAGTGTGTTGGCTCATAAATCAGTAGTGAACAGAAGCGTGACTGTAAAGAGTCCTGTCCCTCCAGCCCCCATTGTATTATATGAATTACCCCGTCCTTAAATACAAGATTTTTATTCATTAATAGATTGCTATTCATTAAAGGCAGTGGACACTATTGGTAATTACTCAATATAATTATTATCATAAAACCTGACTTGGTAACAAGTAATGGGGAGAAGTTGATAGTAAAAAACATTGTGAGAAACGGCTCCCTCTGAAGTGACAGGGTTTTCGAGAAAGAAGTAATTTTCCATTCTTAGAATTCAAGACCTCAGATTTAGAATTTGAGGTCCCGAAATCAAGCATCTGAAAGCACATAAACTTTGTGTGACATGGGTGGTTTTTTTTTTCATTATAATTATCTCGCAACCTCAATGTCCAATTGAGCTAAAAATTTTCACAGGTTTGTTATTTTAGGCACTTGTTGAGATACACCTAGTGAGAAGACTGGTCTTTGACAATTACCAATAGTGTCCAGTGTCTTTAATAAATGAAACATTGAATTGAGAGTGGGACAGACATATCAATGCAAATAACAGTTATCTTTAACATTTCAGATACACAATAATAAATTTAAGATGTTAATTTTGCTTAAAAAAAGGGTGTAGTTTTGTTTTTTACCATGACATTGATGTGGACAAGCACTGTGTACTCGGTACTTTCCCAAATTCTGTGAAAAATGTCACAGGCAAATCTTTCGGGTGGGGGTGGGATTCAAACCCACGACCTTTGCATTGCTAGAGCAGATATCTACCACTAGAACACCGAGCTAGCCCGGTGGTTGTATTATCAAGCAGTTCTTGAAATACAAGGTAAACTGTCAATGTGGACTTGAAAGTGGGTTTTGCTTTCCTTGAAGATTATGTACAAAAAAACATTAAGCACTAGAGAACTATTTCTTATGGTGATTGACAAACTCACTTTACAAATCAGGGATGAAATTATTATTTTGGATGTTATCGATAGCAATTTTTGATCTGCTAGAATCATTCCTATGTATTACAGTCTTAAATTTTTGAAATCTCACTTGTTTTTTTTTGCATATGGAGCGCGAGAGGTGTTTTTTTTTCTTCAGAGAGAGTGGAGTTAAAATAGGCGTGAAGGAAGCCATTCATAACCAACACGTTATTTGTCTTTGGACTGTGGACTTTGAACTGATAGTAACGAAGACTTTGCTTTGAGCAAAGTGGCTTCAGTATGCTATCTTTAATCTTGAGGGTTCATGGTGATGGTAGATTTGAAAAAGAGAATGAATAAGATAATGACCTGTCTCAGGCATGGGACCTCATGCATCTTCAGTGTCAACCTCATTCCCAGTTATGATCTCGCTACGCCACTCCCCATGCCTTGTCAGTATCAACCTCATTCCCTGTGGGGACGATCTCGCTCTGCCACTCCCCATGCTTTGCGCAATCATAGCACCTTGAAGTGCGACTTTGAAATATCCAAATAAATATCAAAAAAAATTACAGACCCCCCACCCCCCCCCCCCCCTCCCCGAAAAAAGCATTAGGATATATTGCACCTTCAGCCGATTTCACGAAACGCTAGGATTAATCCTTTCTCGAGTCAGGACGAGTAACTTCGGATATGGAATTTAATTCTTACTAAGTCCTAGGATAAATCCTAAGTTAGGAAGAGTTTGGTAAAATCTATGCAGGTTCCTTGTTCCTTGTTGAAAAGGATTGCGTCAAATATTTGCATTTTCACATACACAAGCACCAAATAAGGTTTTAACATTGATGGATGCAGAGCAGTCTCTTTTGGATCATCTGGAAGCTCACTGATTTTAAAGTTCATAGTACTAATTCTCCAAGGAGCTGTTTCCATCTGAAAGCTCACTGATTGCAAAGTTCATACCAGTACCAATCCTCCAAAGAAATATTTCCATTTGAACGCTAATATAACAGTTCATAACAGTCCCAATCTTAATTTTGTTTTTTTACCCATACACTGGTGTGTGTTAGCACTGTATGCTCAGTACTTTCCCAAGTCCTGTAAAAAAAATGCACCTAGGCATTTTACCAAGGTGGGTTTCAAACCCACGATCCTTGCAATTCTAGAGCAGTGTCTTACTAACTAGACTAACGAGAATGCCTGGTAGTTAGAGGCAGCGGGTACCGCAATGATAAAATAGTACCAATCTTCTAAAGAAATATATTCGTCTGAAAGTTCACTCTGACAAACAAAGCTCATACCAGTATCCTCCAGAGAATTATGTCCATCTTGAATCACACCAATAGCAATCCTCCAGAGAGGAATTGATGTCACAATTACTATGAATTACTATTCTCAATTCAAGGAAATGTCATTTGAAGACCAATAAAACCACAATTGAAAATATTGAGTGGACAGTCAGCCCGATATGAATGCACAAACAATGAATGACAAAACATAAAACAAAATTACATGGCCGCTGAATTTGAAGGAGTTAATTGGCATTAATCTTTCAAAAACAAGTCTACTTTCTCTTTAAAGGCAAAGCATACCTTTGGTTTTAGAACCGCTTGATTGTCTTCATTCAATATAAATGTATATATGATACAATACAAAATAAGAATCTGTGAAAATTTCAGTTCAAAAGGTGATAGCGTTTTTAAAATTTCATCGAAAAATCTGGAGCGGTTATGGCGAGACGGGAAGAATAAACCGTAATTGAAAACATACAATATGACAAACTTTCAAATGGATTCAGAACTGACTCAACCAGACTTGCTACAATAAAAAAGGTTTCTTAATCAGGAATTTAATTTGAACCGAAACTTGAATCTCATTTCTCGGAAGTAATTTTTAAAATAGACTGTTTCGCTTTACAAACTGTGCAGCATATGCAATGTAGAGGATAAATTGTTATATGAAGCACAACTGCTGACTAAGTGAACACACGTGCCCATTATCATTACCTCATGAGCAGCTGTTCTCGTATAATGAAATGATTGCCATGGACAAATGCATCTGCAACTATGAATTACTAGCAGACTTAGATTTACAGATGTGTGTTTGATGAAGAAGAGAAGAGGCTGGTTGTCTGAGAGGGATGTTCTTGTGATGTTTGTCTCATCATTTTGAGATTTGATGTTCAAACTTATAACTGGGATGCAGTCAGTCCTGGATGCAGCGTCTCTAGGAGTAATGAAGTCAGTTGTGACCTCATTTAGAGACGTAAAGAAGTGAGCTGTTGAACATTTTCGAGAGTGATTGAGTCCAACAGAAATGTCAATGGTAAAACCTGAATAGCCTAGGTGATGTGAAGATGTGGTTAATATAATTTGAAAGACATTGATTGTCATGTTTTAAGTCGGTGAGTTAAAGAATTGCCAGGCCACATTATCAATCTTACCGTCAAATGTTACATATAGGTTGTAGAAAAGATGAAATGCAAAAAACAATGTCCGCAAGTTGCTCTCAACATACAAAATTGTCTATAAATTGTTTTTTGATTACGCTGTTTTAGTTTTTACAGAGCGGTGAAAAAAGGAAACTCATTCTCAGGATCTCATTACATGTTTCTCCAATTCACCATTTCAATCAGCATTAGTAGGTGCAGGTCGAGTGGGGTGAGGGATGCTGTACTCTTCCATTTGTAAATGTTAATCCTGCGCCATCACGTATAGTGTCGCTACAGACCTAAGATAATATGGAAGTAACAGTTCCATGTCCAGCCTCATTAATCAGCTTCATGATCAGATCACGTCTCAATGTCATTTATTATCCTTTCTCTCACCTCTGATTTGCAGGAGTAGCAATGCTTCTACATCAATGATATCACTACACACACCACACCCAGTAAGAAGCACACGATGCATGGTGAAGCACCCGAGGCGACGTTAACCATGCCGGACTGTGACGAGTCTAATAGTTCTCGGTCCACGGCACCGTTGTCCGTGGCGCGAATGTCTCGCAGCTCCCGGAGTTCCAGTTCCCCGGAGTTGCGCTACACCTCCCTGGAGCCCTCTCTGTCGACCCCGGTCCCCGCTGATCATTCTCATCTGGACAGCATCCAGTCCGATCTCCAACGAATGCCCAACCCAGCCACGCCGGTTCGGAAAGTATCCAATGTGCCAAGTAAGCCCAAGTATGACCTACAGTGTTGTACCCTGCCGGTGTGCCTCGTTACATTACAGCTGTTGTTAGGCTTTACCATCATGGTCTTTGGAGTCACAATGCACTTGATGACGCCATCCGTCAAGACAAGGGATGCCCCGTACTGGGCAGGTATTGTGGTAAGTCAACAAACTTATAGGTTTCAGGGCTCGAACTTTTTACTGGACCACTGACCCGAGGCCAGTGATTTCAGTGTAGGGCCATCTTTGTCTATAAAAAAAGATGTTCAAACATTGAGTCCGAGTCTCACAGATATCTTTCAATTATGCAGAGTATGAAGGGATTTATGTCTTAAACTCGTTTCAACATTTTCAGCAATTGCTTGAAAATATTTGACAATATAAGGGCTTTCATAAATAAGGCACAAAAAACGAATGATTCTCTTCCTTTAGCTCACACTAAAGACACCTGGAGAAAAGATCATAAAAGCAAACGACCCTTTATTCGCTCTTGTCCTTGTCCTTGATCAGACATCATCTTGTTAATCTTGATTGTTTCCAATATTGAACGTGTCCTTGAGTTTCTTCATATTGTAACAGTCTTTGACTGCTGAGTACTCTTAGATGTTCCAACCCCGTGCAAACACAGAGTACCCATGCAGAAGCAATCATAAACCGAAGAGGAAGTCATTATCATATATTTGCATAAACTGTCAAGCTTAGAATCTACATTCTCCTGATGATGAGTAGAGCAGGCTAGTCGAAACGTTGAGACCATTAAGAGTTCACTCCTTGTGGCAATGAAGTTAATAACAAAAGTCCCCTCAATCCACTAAGCAGGAGTAGTAGTCCCGGCTGGATTTTCTACCTTCCGGCCTGCTAGTAGTTAATAAACAGCTCTCTTCAGATGTCTCCGGAAATCAGAAAATCTACTCAGGTCTCCCGAATTCCAAGAAAAAGCAAGACATGTTCTTTAAAGAACACAATCTACACAACAAAGTACACATCCATTAACAGCAAACCAATAATATACATTGATACCTCACCATGCATGCCAGTGCGAGGATGCAGTCATATGGAAGAAGACTAAGAACCATGATCATCATACAGAAGCTGTGTAGAGTGCTCCCGCGAGATTAAATTTACATGGTACAATTCTTTAGTTGTATTGATAGAACAATAACTTGGATCTATGCAACAGGAGCAAACGAGGATAAATTGATTTCTTAATCTTAACTGATTGAAAAGTCAAGATTGTCCATGTTCTCGTTTTCAAAGTAATTTACTTTCTATACTTCAGTAGAATTATAGTCTTTTCTACAAAACTTCATGCTATCATGCAGGGCAGTTTCTATTTAAAGTAATCAGTGTTTGTAGTTAAAACCATCAGTGACAACATTGTCTAGCTTACTATAAGGTGCACAAATATACTTTCGTATAACACCACCAGAATGGATTTACTTTTTTAATATTAGCTACAAAAAGTGGTTAATTTTAAAGCCATTATACACTTTTGGTACAGAACAAAAATAAAAGTTCACAGATTTACAAATAATTTACAGGGTTTACAGAAGGTAATGGTGAAACACTTCTCTTGAAATATTATTCCATAAATGCTTTACTTTTTGAGAAAACATTAAAACAATAATATTATCAATTCTCGATATCGAGAATTACCGATTTATTTTAAACACATGTCATGACACGGCGAAACGTGCGGAAACCAAGGGTGGGTTTTCCCATTATTTTCTCCCGACTCCGATGACCGATTGAGCCTAAATTTTCACAGGTTTGTTATTTTATGTATAAGTTATGATACACGAAGTGTGGGACTTGGACAATACTGTTTACCGAAAGTGTCCAATGACTTTAAAAGTGTAAATGTTTGAAAATTTTGTTCTTTGATTTGGGTACAGACCACAGGACTTACAATTACAAGCTTGTGGG
This sequence comes from Asterias rubens, assembly GCF_902459465.1. Taxonomy (NCBI): domain Eukaryota; kingdom Metazoa; phylum Echinodermata; class Asteroidea; order Forcipulatida; family Asteriidae; genus Asterias; species Asterias rubens. The sequence goes on along the minus strand of NC_047063.1, from coordinate 15,095,089 downwards.
TTTAAACCCCCCAAGCTAACATCTGATTTCACAATGGCTTCAATAAGTATTGTCGTCTTGTTTATGAATCACAATTTCTTGATTTTGTGCAATTCATAATCATAAACATTAAATCAATTTTTGTATGAGAGAGATTTGCTGATGTTGGCAGCTTAGTGTTTATATCCCACTGGGAGAGTTTGCCGAGTTCCCTTGATGGGAAGATCTCTAAACAAATGTACAAGTGAACAAACAAACCAACAAACAAACAAACAAACAATGTCTTGAAACCGTTAGGCAGGTCCTCAACAGACCGTCTAGCGTTATCCGCTAACTCAGCTCTATTTAGGTTATGTCTGGTTGATTGTTGAGTTGTTTTCATCTCGTTGATTGTCCGTCATGTCCGTCATGTCCGTTCGCTCGAAAAATCCAGACAATAATATTACTGAAAGCATTTCCAGCAGCAAACCGAGACGCGAAGATATAATTAAGTTTTTGCCAAGAAGCCTGCGTAAGAGTGACCCCGGCCTTTGTATATGCGCCAGCCCAGCCACTGTTGACTTGTCATCTGCGCCAAGATTCAAGAAACGTGCAATAATAACATTTAGACAGCGAACCCGAATGAAATGGAAAGCAGGTGTCATCATCTGGGTGTTGCGCCTGTCCATCAATTGCGTGTTTACAGACAAAATATCACATAGGAAAGTTGAGAACAAACTGGAAGGGGGGGGGGGGACACACGACGACAGGACTGTGATGGCTGGCACCAGGGGGAAAAAATGTGCCAGTAATATAAAGTGCAGATCACATCACTTGGAGTTAGCGCGTCTTATCACATCAAAATATTGGTAAAGGCTAAGTGGTCATTGTAATATGACCAACATTTGTCTAGCACAAACAAATTTGATAAAGGTGTTGTCTTGGGGGTGGGGGGGGGGTGTAAAAACCTTTAAACAAACAGCCCTGGTAACTCTTATAGGAAAAGAATATTTACAAGGGGAGGGGGGGGGCAGATGCAGATGCAGCAGTATTGAGCCACCGTACAGTATGTACACAATAAATGATCTGCTTTAAAAAACAAAAACACTAGAGTGTTCTTCCTCTATGTGTGATGTGGAATAACATTGCTAAAAAACTCAGAAGGGACCATTTTTAAGCCACTGCTTAAAGCCGTTATACACTTTCGGTACAGAAAAGAAGAACAAAAGTTCACAGATTTACAAATAACTTACAGGGTTTACAGAAGGTAATAGTGAAAGACTCTCTTGAAATATTATTCCTTGAAATGCTTTACTTTTTGAGAAAACATTAAAACAATATCAATTCTCGAGAATAACAGATTTATTTTAAACATAATATGTCATGACAGGGCGAAACATGCGGAAACAAGAGTGGGTTTTCCCGGTATTTTCTCCCGACTCCGATGACGCCTAAATTTTCACAGGTTTGTTATTTTATATATAAGTTGTGATACACAAAGTGTGGGACTTGGACAATACTATTTATCGAAAGTGTATAATGGCTTTAACACGCTTTTGTTAACACATCATCATTTCGGCATGGAATTGAGTCTGTGGCCACCTCACCCTCAAAGTGTGATGGGTGCTTACACCACAACGTAAAATGAATTTTTAGCACAGAATACATAAAGCATCTAGCCATGCAATTGGGCTAATGGATCTATAATCATAAAGAAAAGTGTTTTCTTCCATAATACAAGTTATTGCCTGTGATATTGACATCTCATCTTAAGATGCACAAAGTACATCATTGTTTTAGGGAAGAGTTGATTATCATTTCTTGCTCTCTAGTTTTCAGTAAACACATTCAATCCTTCGGACAACTAACCTGTGGCAAACCGACTGGTCTAACACTGAATAAACAGTTTATGTTATGTTAGGATTTTCAGGCAGGTTCTTATTATCAGGCTTATTTTGATTGCGACAATCAAAATAAGCAGTTGGTATAGGCTGCAAGTCTTGTGCGTGCTTGAACTTTGGGGCCCTGTAAAAGTGCGCCAGTTTGTTTCCTTCATGTGTTAACAGGTCTGGAATTACAATGAGGCCACAGAAGCAATGGTCCCTGTAATGTTGCCCCTGTTTTGGCCTTGGTGCCCTTTCATATAAGCTTCCCATTGACATCAAGATTTTGCAATGGAAGTGCTCTTAGCAAAGTGAAAATAGCCTTGCCCTTTTAGAATTGATATTCCAGGCCTGACACAACGGACCAAAGTAGTTCCAAAAAGTTTTGAAGGTGTGCAAAGACTTGCATCCATGTGAAGGGTCTTCGATTGACCGTTCCAGCAATTTTGACAATTACCCAGACAGAATTTTACTCGGATGATTGTTAGCGTGAACTTCTACATTCATCGACAGTTCATACTGAAATCATGTCAGTAATAACAAAATATACCTACATCTCTTATCGTTGACATCTCTTTATCGTTGCGGTACCCGCTGCCAAAACATAGGATTCGAACTGCCTGGGCAACCACGGTAGTCTATTATAGTTGGTAAGACACTGCTCTAGAATTGCAAGGGTCGTGGGTTTGAACCCCACCCCAGTAATATGCCTGTGATATTTTTTCACAGGACTCAGGAAAGTACTGAGTATATACAGTGCTAACACACATCGGTGTATGGGTAAAAACCAAAATTAATATTCTTTATCCCTGATGCAAATTTAACATATCTTATAAAATATACCTACATTTACACGAGCATGGACTATTATAAAATGGTCAGTGTGCAGGTACCAGCAACTTGCGTTGAAACATGACTGTAGGTTTTACATAACAGTGAATATTGTTTTGATAGAGTGCAACTATGAGGGGAGGCACATTCCCCCACATCACACACTTAACACTGGATGTTATTTTCATATTTAAATTGATAGACCTACTTCTACATATACTGGAGAGTCAAAAGGCATCCATGTAGAAAGCCAAACATGAAAATGCAAGTTAAACCGACTGGTTTGACACTCACATTGAAAATCATGGTGACATGTTCATAATTTGTAATCCAGCATCTTTTGGCTCTAAGCAGATCAACTCGTTACTAGTCCAGTTTGATTAGAGACCTGCCACAGCTTACTACGCAGTCAAATAGTTCACTTGGAAAAATGCCGTCAACACGTAATCTTTATTTGTTAGGTATTGCCTCTAGGCATGGGTGATTGACCTTTTGGTTAGCCACGTACATCAGCAGTTTGGTTGATTACGCTTAGAATGCTCGGGGCTAGACAGTACAGTTAAACCCTGGCTCCTGCTGCTACGCTCAAATGCTAACTTTTGTAATTTCCTATTTATGAGGATTAAAGCATTTGATCGCCTGAGTGTAATTCATACAACGTCATGTGCAGTGGATCAGATTCTTTTTCGGGGGTTGATGCTTTAATCTGACTGAATTAATTTTCTTTTTTAAGAACTTGGAGCATACCTCTAATAGTAAACAACAAGGAGTTTTTATATAGGATTTGAGGCATTGCATGGTGAGGTATCAATGTATATTTGGTTTGCGGTAACACCATGTGTGTATCTACTTGCCAGGTAGAGTTGTTCTTAGGGAACTGTCTTGCTTTATTCTACTGTAAGGAGTTTTTACATAATACGTGGTTACAATTTGAAACCCTTCTCAAGAACATGATTTAATTCATGGTGACTCTTAATCAATTGTGAAAGAAGACTTGAATTAAGAATAGAGGATGTAAATGTCTTCTCACTTGCAGTATCTCAGCATATGCATAAAATAACAAACCTGTGAAAATTTGAGCTCAATCGGTCATCGAATCTTCGAGATAATAATGAAAGAAAAAACACCCTTGTCACACGGACTTGTGTGCCTTGTCACACGGACTTGTGTGCCTTGTCACACGGACTTGTGTGCCTTGTCACACGGACTTGTGTGCCTTGTCACACGGACTTGTGTGCCTTGTCACACGGACTTGTGTGCCTTGTCACACGGACTTGTGTGCCTTGTCACACGGACTTGTGTGCCTTGTCACACGGACTTGTGTGCCTTGTCACACGGACTTGTGTGCCTTGTCACACGGACTTGTGTGCCTTGTCACACAGACTTGTGTGCTTTCAACTTGATGTCGAGACCTCAAATTCTAAACGTGTGGTCTAGAAATCAAATACGTGTAAAATTTCTTACAATGTTTTATACTGTCAACCTCTCCCCATAACTTAAGGTTTTATGCTAATAATTATTTTGATTAATTACCAATAGTGTCCCTTCAACCATAATTGCTTCAGAAAAGTTGGGAAGCTATTAGTGCATTTTATAACACCCCTTACCAATATTCTGCCTTTTCATTGGTTTAGAGCGCGTCACATGATATGTCTTTGTTTTACTAGACGACGGCGGTGTGATAGTGCATCGGTTTGCCGTGCGCTAGTCCGAAGACTATCACACGGCCTGCAGTACCCAGACGTCCGTTGCATGTACGAGGATGATAAATTAATAGTCTGTATTAACCATTTCGGATTACATGACACTACATGCAGCACAGTAAAAGTTTTCGCAATCTGTATTCGCGTCGTCCGTTGATGGTAGCATTCAGGTCTGTAACTTAATAGTACAGTATTTAGAAATGTTTTGGGTGTTATAAAACAAATATTGACTGCTTTTGCTCGTGCAATGGTTTAAACTATGACTCCCTCGCTGATCCCCGGAGCATTCTATTTTCCCTCGGCTTCTCCTCGGGAAAATAGAACGCTCCGGGGATCACCTCGGGAGTCATAGTTTTAACCATAGCTCGAAGCAGTCAATATTTGTATACTGTCAACATTCTGCTCTAATACTGGATGATACCTATGCCTAGGTACATCTTTACGGACTGTGAAGGGGTAACCCTGTTTCAGACACAGGAGCAAGTGATCTGCAATGTGCCCCTGGATACAGTTGATTTGGGTCGATACCCCAAATCAGTTTTGTAGCCTTCATCTTAAAATGGTCATTGGGCATTGCGGTGTAATAGCAGTCTCTCAAAAAAATTGTGAAAAATGACAACACAACATGCCTACACATACAGACAAACGCATTGTAAAATATGTCTACTTTACTGCTGTTTGGGACACTATCATTGTCATTTTGCCTTTCAGGAATATTTTGCTAGGTAGAAATGTCATGTCATTCACGATTGTTTTTCTTTTTATAAAAATGAAATACCAGTACACAAGTTTTTAGCCTGAAAAAACTCAATGTAAATTAGACAGAACTAAAACGTGGTTTTATTGAAAAAAATTGTAAATAACTAACTAGAAAGATTTTTTTTTAAATAATTAACTAGAAAGAAAAAAAAAAACCACACAATTAAAAGTATTAATTATTTACAGAATCGTGTTGAGTATTTGAACTACCAGCTTAAAAATCTGTCAATCATGAGAGGGACGGAAAGTTTTATGGGAATAATAAACCAACAGAGAGATGTGACGTCCATATATTGCAGCAGGTCATTTTTATTGTAGTTTTATTCAAATATTGGCTGATGAGTGCATTGTTGCAGGTTGCATCACAAGGTGAAGAATGGACTCCATTGGAAAAGCTGTGACATACAGAAAAGCCATATTTTTCTGAGTGAATATGTTGTATGCAACTATGCATGAATGAAACGCATTCCATATTAGTTTTATACAACTCACACATAGATCCTTGTAGTTTATAATCTTGTTCGCTATCAATGCCCAAAAAGACACAGAAAATTTGTCCACCCCATACTCTGAAAATTCTTCAAAATTCTGATAACAATTGTGGCAACATTGTAGACACTAACCTTGTCCGACGTGACTTGACCTTGCCTCGTTGGATAACCAGGCCGGGAAAGATTCTTTTGAATGACGCTTTTAAGAAGCCAAAACGTCCTATAATTGTCCATAAAGGACTTCTATATAAAAATCACTAGCCTTAGTTAAGGCCTGAAGCTAAAATCACTGGCCTTGGACCTGGAAGCCGTGCCTAATGCTCAAGTCACTGGCATAACTTGCCCCCAAAAAATCCAGAATGCCCCACAGTTTTGGAAAATACTTATTTGGATTATTTATATAACAGTAGCTAATTTGTGGGATGAGCAAAATGCTAATTATTAGGCCCTATACATGGAGTATTTAGTATTGTCCTTGTTGAGTACCATATTTTAGTCCGGTCGTCCTCAAACATTGAGTTAGTACCATAGTCTAGTTAGCATCCTCTCAATTCATTGAGTTTAGTACCTTATTCTAGTGAGTATTGTCCCCATTCAATGAATAATAATCTAGTATTGCCCTCATTGAGTTAGTACCATGTTCTAGTGAGTAATGCCATCATTCATGGAGTTGCAAGTTAGTATTTTCTTGATACATTAAGTTACTACCATATTCTCCTCACTCAAGACACTAACAAATTGGCTACTGATGCGAGGTGTTGTTTTAGTACCTTATTCTAGTGAGTATTGTCCCCATTCAATGAATAATATTCTAGTTGAGTTAGTACCATGTTCTAGTGAGTAATGCCATCATTCATGGAGTTGCTAGTTAGTATTTTCTTGATACATTAAGTTACTACCATATTCTCGACACTCAAGATACTAAAATATTGGCTACTGATGCGAGGTGTTGTTTTAGTACCTTATTCTAGTGAGTATTGTCCCCATTCAATGAATAATATTCTAGTTGAGTTAGTACCATGTTCTAGTGAGTAATGCCATCATTCATGGAGTTGCTAGTTAGTATTTTCTCGACATTTTTGTCGTCATTCAAGACTAATATGAAGCAGTGGCTACTGATGCAAGGTGTTGTAGTACCATATTCTAAAATTTAGTTAGTATTGTCCTCCTTTATTGAGTTAGTACTATTGTTTATTGAGTTAGTACTATTGTTTTATTGCAAAGTATCGCCCCATACATGAGTTACATGTACTACTATCTTCTCATTCAAGACACTAATATGAAGCAGTGGCTACTGATGCAAGGTGTTATAATACCATATTCTAAAATTTAGTTAGTATTGTCCTCCTTTATTGAGTTAGTACTATTGTTTATTGAGTTAGTACTATTGTTCTGTTGCATTGAGTTAGTACAAAGTATCGCCCCATACATGAGTTACTACTATCTTCTCATTCAAGACACTAATATGAAGCAGTGGCTACTGATGCAAGGTGTTATAATACCATATTCTAAAATTTAGTTAGTATTGTCCTCCTTTATTGAGTTAGTACTATTGTCCTATTGCATTGAGTTAGTACAAAGTATCGCCCCATACATGAGTAACTACTATATTCTCCTCATTCATGACACTTATATTAAAGGAACACGTTGCCTTGGATCGGACGAGTTGGTCTATGAAAGGCGTTTGAAACAGTTTGTTATGAAATACATATGGTTAGAAAGATGTTATAAAAGTAGAATATAATGATCCACACAAGTATCACTCAAAATTGAACGGTTTTCATTTTACGTCGCGAACTAACACGGTCGGCCATTTATGGGAGTCAAAGTTTTGACTCCCATAAATGGCCGACCGTGATTGTCGACGAGGTAAAACGAAAACCGTGCAATTTTGAGTGATACTTGTGTGGATCATTATATTCTACTTTTAAAACATCTTTCTAACCATATCGATTTTATAACAAATGGTTACAGGACGCTTTTCAAAGACCAACTCGACCGATCCAAGGCAACGTGTTCCTTTAAGCAGTGGCTACTGATGCAAGGTGCTGTAGTACCATATTCTAGGTAGTATTGCCTCATACATTGACTTACTACCATATTCTCCTCATTCACGACTCTAACATTAGGCATTGGCAACTGATGCAAGGTGTTGTTTTAGTACGAGAGTACGAGGGGGCAAATTCACTCCAAATTATGTGAGGTGCATAATAACGGTTGTGAAGTAAGGCAGTATGCTTCGTTCTGATGCAGACGAGAAAACACGATGGAAACAAATAAAGATAGTCACTCTTTTACCTCCACCTAAAACAGAATCATTAAATGAGTGCGCCAGTGGATGTTGAACTCCTATCATGGTTGTAGAAAGCGTGTATTGGGGGTATGGGTGTTAATTGTGTGAACGGCTACATGATATTGATTGTGCATGAATTCACCCATCAGCACCGCACAATAAAGTATGAATTTTTCCGGGGGATGTAAGCGTATCCCCATGGTGCATAATTTCGCAGCCATGGAAGGCACGCAGTGACACAGAGAACAGTATTCAGCGCCTGTACTTCAAAGAAGTAATAAAGGGTTCTACTTTGGTTATGTTATTCACACCACTGTATGAAGCCCATGGATATTTGTTTCTAATAGAAAGGCCCCTTGAATTAAGACTACTTCATAACTTGGTCACGCCATGGATTCTCAAGTTTGTTTTTTGCTTATGAATTTCTTATAGATGTTATGTATTTGGTCTATTCAATTCAACTCAACATTTAATTCATTACTACTTTTCTCAAGATTAAATCACATAGAAACAAATATTACAGATAAGTAAAATAATACACACAGAATATGGAGAGACAAGAGTTAATCTATGTATACCAAAATAAAGAGCGTTTATGAGGCTGTCAGATTATTTAAGCCAGGCTTGTTGAAGACAGCCTAGACAGACAAACTACAAGTTCATTGTTTTAATAATTCCTTATATTTCAGATTCAAAATCAGGGAAAAATCCTGCTATTATTATTATTATTATCATTATTTAGCAGTCATTCAACTGTGTTATAGGCAGCCAGTCTTGTCTAGTTACAAGTTTACTGGCCAAATGAAATAAAATCACTGGCCAGTGCAGTCCAGTGTAATCAAATCAAGCCCTGGTATTTATAAAAAAAAAACAGTCTATATCTAAGCTTGGGAGGTACCACCATATTATTAAATATCGCGATACTAATTTGGAAACAATTTCGATATCGGATCGATTTGGTTTTAATCGAAATATCAATATATCTGGATATTGATTAAGTATTGCGATGTGTTTCCTAGCTAAAACATCCTGCACCCAATAGGTTTGGAGTAAAACCAGAAGAATAGGTCATTAGAACACCTCTGTTATGCTATGACTGTCTCTTCTCCACTTTTCACTGGGAGTTTATAGAATAAATCAATATCGCCCAAGCTTATCTATATCCGGATGCAATTAGTTCACAAGTTAAAATTTACAAGACAGTCAAAACTGTTTTGCACAAAGTTTTGTTTGAGTTCTATAGAAAAAAATGGAAAAACTTTAAATTACTCCCATTAAGTAAAGTAAATTCTACAGAGAGACTGAGGTCGTGTCTGAATTGGTGACTTTGGCTACAGCTACGGCTAGATCAGCGCGTCTATCAGTGTTTAAGACGCGCGCGCCCTAGCCGTAGCTGTAGCCGAAGTCGCCAATTCGGACACGGCCTCATTTAAGGACTTAATATGGAGACTGATATAAACAATACTCTTCATTATTTCTGGTATAAATGCACCCCAGTGCCCAAGCACTATTTTAATCCAACTTAACCTTTATAAAAACACTAGTACCTCCATGAATTGATGATTTTTCATCGTGAAATGCAAGCGTTTTCATCTTCACCACGGCCCATGGGACTTGTCTTCATTCATGACCCAGGGGAGTTTGCCTTATTCTCGTGCAATATTGGGCTTAATTTCTGTCAGAGACAGCTTTGTGTTGATGTTTCCCTTGTGAATTGTAAAGAAACCAGAGTGACCTGTGCGCATCGCTTTAGGTCTTTTGTTGGCATGCTTTTCTTTCTTTTTCACAAATTTGATGCAAATGAATGGAAATGTCAGACGGTTTAATCACATTAGTTCGTAGAAAGGTGGGCGAATGAGAGAATTGGGGAAAATGTTTTGTGCTAGTTCATTTGTATGTATGGATTGTATCCATCGTCCTGTACATTGTCACGTAAATGAAAATGACGAGTCACCTCAATGAACTACAAAAATTGATTATTATGGAACGTACTAAATCCTGAGATGTAGGATATAATAGTTTTTGAGAAGAATTGGGAAAAATTCAATTGTTTGTGTGTTTTGGCGAAAAGGTGCGACTATGAAATTGCTTTAAAGACACTGTACACGTTTGGTAATTGTCAAAGACCAGTGTTCTCACTTGGTGTACCCCATCATAACCATAAATCAACGAATTTGTGTGCTTGCAGATAGGAATAAAAGACTTCTAGCTAGCTACCTCTTTCTCAAAAACTACATTACTTCAGAGGGAGCCGTTTCTCACAATGTTTTATACTTGTTACCATGGAGCTGTAAATGTTGTTACGAAGTCAGTTTTTAAGTTAATGTTTGTTTTGAGTAATTACCAAATGTGTCCCTTCCCTTTAAACACTATGACAACAAATTGTATTGTTTCACAACCCAGGGCCCAATTTCATGGCTCTGTTTATGACAAAATTCTGCCCTTCTTTAGCCATCTGGAAAATCTGGAGACAAAAACTCATCAACTGAATTGTGCTCGGTAGCTGCCTTGTAATTACTCAAGTCTATCTGCTTATTGTTGACAATGCTATACACAATGCAGTATAATATGTCTTCAGTAGAGTACATGTTATTAATGATATCTCATTATCCCTGGCAATCACGTAATTAATTACAGAATATTGCAATCATTTATCTTAGACTGCCAGGTAAGGTATGGTGCAGACTTAATTTGCTATAGAGCATAGGCACGTACACAGGACCTAACATTAGAGAGGATTTTAAAGGCAGTGGACACTATTGGTAACTACTCAAAATAATGATTAGCATAAAACCTTTCTTGATTACGAGCAATGGGGAGAGGTTGATAGTATAAAACATTGTGAGAAACGGCTCCCTATGAAGTGACGTAGTTTTCATCGAATTTGATTTCGAGACCTCAAGTTTAGAATTTGAGGTCTCGAAATCAAGCATCAGAAAGCACACAACTTGATTGAGCTCAAATTTTTCACAGGTTTGTTATTTTATGCATATGTTGAGGTACACCAACTGTGAAGACTAGTCATGACAATTACCAATAGTGTCTGCTTTCTTTAAGTGAGTAATTTAGCAATGGTAAGGGTTGTGTTACACCTGGCTACTTATCCTAACATTCTGCATGTAAAGCACTTTCTTTGTGTACAAGTCATTTATACAATTGTGTAACTGTGAAAAATCAAATTCTTAAGGTGAATTATGTCAGTGGTTTTTGGAATAAAAAACATTATAACTGTAGGCCTATATAAAAAATAAATAAATATGAAATGGGAGGAAAGTAACGTAGGGCTGTATACCTGCATATTTATGTACTCACTGACCCACACAAATATTCATATGTGTTGTTTATTAATAAAATCATCATTTGCAATTTTGTTTCTTGTTTTCCATTTTATGTTTTTGGGTTAATTTAATTTTTTTTTTTTTTTTTACTTTACTTCATTTAAACAGTTTTGTTTTGCTTTAGATTGTGTTCCAACATAAACAGGTGTCCAGTTATTTATTCTTTTATAGAAAAGTAGGGTGACCACTTTATGCTGCCTATTGTTTTATTGATCTTTGGTTATAGAAGATTATCAACACCCATAGTACTGCTTGACTTGGAATTTATGCTGTGCATAGAGAAATGTTCTGTATAAATCTGTGGTAAATAGCTCTATGACAATGGGCTATTGACTAAGACAAATATAACATGGTTATTTTGACCTAGTTGATGGCTCAGATACATGAAGCATATTATTCTGGGTTAAGTTTTTGTTCTTAAGGGGATTCAAGGTGAAATTCTGCTTTGTAATGTACTTAATTTTTTTTTCAGGAAACAGAGGCCTTATATATATTTACATGGGTGTTTGGGGGAAAAGACAGAGACTGGAATTTTATGAAGGAACAGAGAGTAAACTTACAAAGACATTAAGAAAATTGTTTGCCATCCTAACATTGATTCACAAAAAGGTTTTGTTTTTTGGGCCTACTGAATATTTATGCTCAATCCAAGCATCCAATCAAGTGGTTCCTCCTCATTGGGCCTACTGAATATTCATGCTTAATCTGAGCCTCATTGGGCCTACTGAATATTCATCCTCATTCTGAGCCTCATTGGGCCTACTGAATATTCACGCTTAATCCAAGCCTCATTGGGCCTACTGAATATTCATCCTCATTCCAAACCTCATTGGGCCTACTGAATATTCATGCTCAATCCAAGCCTCATTGGGCCTACTGAATATTCATCCTCATTCCAAACCTCATTGGGCCTACTGAATATTCATGCTCAATCCAAGCCTCATTGGGCCTACTGAATATTCATCCTCATTCCAAACCTCATTGGGCCTACTGAATATTCATGCTCAATCCAAGCCTCATTGGGCCTACTGAATATTCATCCTCATTCCAAACCTCATTGGGCCTACTGAATATTCATGCTCAATCCAAGCCTCATTGGGCCTACTGAATATTCATCCTCATTCCAAACCTCATTGGGCCTACTGAATATTCATGCTCAATCCAAGCCTCATTGGGCCTACTGAATATTCATCCTCATTCCAAACCTCATTGGGCCTACTGAATATTCATGCTCAATCCAAGCCTCATTGGGCCTACTGAATATTCATCCTCATTCCAAACCTCATTGGGCCTACTGAATATTCATGCTCAATCCAAGCCTCATTGGGCCTACTGAATATTCATCCTCATTTCAAACCTCATTGGGCCTGGTGAATATTCATGCTCAGTCCAAGCGTCCAATCAAATGGTTCCTCCTCACACACAGTGTTCTTTCCTCCATGCTTCCTTCATGGTCAATTAGTACTTCAAAGTACATTGTCCTGTCAGCTTTTAGCAAGTGTTATTATCATCCAACCACTCATAAACACCATAATTACCAATAATCTCTTCTGAATGTGTACTTGGGATACCTAACTGTTGACAGTTGTGTCATTAAATACACCATGTATGTAATCCTCTTAAACCAGCCATTTGGAACCAGCCTCAAGACCATGGTTTCTTCCCTGGTTGTTACGGATTAAAAAGCATTTTTATCGTGGGTATGTCAGATCTGTTGATTGAAAGGTTGTTCTTTGACCAAACGATGATCTAAAATATAAAAAATACTTTAAAACTTTCTGTCGGAAGACTACAAAGGCATTATAACTTACTAGTTAACGCTAGGCCAATTTTATGGTTATCCCACTTTTCATGTTTTATTAATGAACACATTTTACGATTTTCAACTAGGAGCCTATTATGATGGTTGTTCCAATTTTCATGTTTTATTAATGAGCACATTTTTTTTAATGATTTTCAACTAGGAACCTATTTCTATAGTTATTCCACTTTCCATGTTTTATTAATGAACACAATTTATGGTTTTCAACTAGGAGCCTAATATTATGGTTGTTCCAATGTTCATGTTTTATTAATGAACACCTTTTAAGGTTTCCAACACCGGAGCCTTTGATGATATTTGCAAAAGTACTTTGCAAATGAAAGAGGACATTTCTTTAATTATCTTAAGATCTATCTCTGAGAAACAGATGGGGAACTTTTATAGCTTGTGATGACATTTCACACAATTTTTCGAAAGGAATCAAATCTGTATCAGTCACAACTACACTAAGCACTAGAGGGCAGTATTCACTCCAGAAGTGGATTTACTGATATTGTTGTTTTTTTTTCCTTTCTAATTATTTAACAAATTCACATGCAAAATAATATATTCAATTAATATTTCCACCAGAAATATTTTCAAAACATCAACAATAGCTTACTTACTTACTTTTACAGCATTTATGTGAGGCGCCTTTTTCCCGAGGTTACAAAGCATCGGTTACAGAAGATTCAACAAAGAACTCAAGATGTTCCTATGTAAAGTGAAATAAAACAGTTAAGTCTTTCTGTAGTATAAATGAGTCTTAGCTGGGTTTAGTCCCCAAGAAAAGCAGACCATAACAGAAGGAAATCACTAAATGAGGTTGACAAACAAACAGACAAAATATTTAAACATGGCCCTGAAATAATTATTAAAAGTAGGTATTTTTTTTTTAAATACCTGATGTAACAATATTACTTCAATCAGAATATGTTTGGCTTGTTAGATGTCCCAGGCGAGATGAAGTTCATGACTTTTTGAAATTTCAAGAATGTTCATGTTCAGACCATGAACATGCATCAACCGTGCGTAACATGTTCATCACTGCAGTTTATAAACCAAGTTCATGAACTGTTCACCCCTTCAAAGAATGAACTTTAAGTGAACTTTTATGAACTTCATGAATGTTCATGAAAGTTCATCTCAGCTTTCTTTGCAGTTTCATCAATTTTTTCTTATGATCAATAGGTTCTTGAATTATTGTAATATATACTGTTTTGAAGACAGGAATGCAGCCATCATCTTACCCATCAAATAAAATTTACATGTTTGGTACATGTGTATCATTTATATGTTTACAGAATATTAAATCTCTTCATATAACGATCAATGTTTCTTGACCTCATTTTGGGAAACATTAAGAAACAAGCTATTATAATTTTGTCCTCACACTAATTCTTCTGCATCTTGATCTTTAACACTGAGTGAAGAATGACATAAACATTGATCTAAGACACACATTGTCAAACGCACACAACCAACTGATTCACTGTAAAAACTAAATCAAATACTTTTCAAGGAACACCGTTTTGATTCAGTCTTTAAAAAGCCAATAAAGGATGATCTCAAATGTATATAGATATTACAGTTTTCTAAAAGCTGGAGTCTGAGTCTCTTACCTCGCATTAAAACATGGTAAAAATGGTTTTATCACAGAACGCTTCTAGCAAAATTTCTGAAAAACACGGGGTCAAACAAACCTGCACGACAAAGGAATCATGACGTCAGTGGCGGCTATTTGGTGTGGAAAGTAGGGCCCTCAGTTTGCCAAAGCTGGAGAACTGTGTTCACACCCAACTAGGGGAATATCGTCACTGGCGTCAAGACGTCATTATAATAGATAAGCTGTTTTTGACTCACGGCTGAAAAAGCCGTGCGACCGGGTGCATTTTTGACCCAAGTTATTCGTTACTAAATGCAAGTTTTGAGAGTAAAATGGTTATTAACCGGTATCTACGATGTCTATTTGGCCATAAAAAGGTAATAGTTGAAATATTGAGATCATCCTTTATTGGCGCTTTAAAGGATTTGGGTAATTTTAGTAACACAAAACACAATGTCCACAGATTTACATTAAACTTACACCGTTTGAAGATAATTGATAGTAGAAAGCGTACCTTAAAATATTAGTTGCTCAGTTGCTGCAGTTTTTGAGAAATGAGTAAAACATTGAAAGTAATATTTTTTTCTTAGGGAAGCTTTCTACCATTATTATCTTCAAACTGTGTAAGATTATTGTAAATCTGTGGACATTGTGTTTTGTGTCCTACAAAAAGTACCCAGACACAATCATTGCTTTACAAAAAGAGAGAGAGAGAGAAAGCCTGACCAGTGTCTTATGGTTGTCCTACTTTGTGATGATGAAAATGGTATCTCTTAGATGTGTCTTGTCTCTAAGAGTTCTTTTGCCCACGGAAATTAAATATGACAATTTAAATTGGGATTTTCCTGAGCAGGTTCAGACCCGAATACCCGGTGAGAATAAAACGACTCTTACTCAACAAGCAAACTCTGCCAAAACAACATACCCTGTCTCAAGATAACTGTCTCAAGATAACTGTACATTTCATACCTAATAAAGATAGGGTGATGTGATTGCGTTTGCTCACATTTTTGTGCTGATTTTGTCTGCTCTATCTTTCTAAGAGGTGCTTAAGTTCACACTGTCGTTGAGAATGGTATTTTGATCAGTAATCTAATATTTCTTCCTACTAATACAATATTCCCTCGGTCAAAATCATTCCAACTGAAAGTAATCTTTAAATTGACTTTGAAGGTGTTGTTTGTAACATCTGTATTAATACCAAGATTGCTAATATTTCCATCTGGATTTGTGTTTTTTTTTTACTGTCTGGCAAGACGATTGAGCTGAGCATTTTAACATTGTTCAAATTGGTCACCTAGGATAAAAAGAAATGGCATTTTCTTCAAGTGAAATTCTCACAGGTTAGGCCAACTTTTGTATGGTTTTTTTTTTAAACTTATAGTAATAAAAATGGAATTTGCTTTTCCCTAAAATTAATAGTGAACCACTGTGGTATAGTGTTTTTCTGGTGGACTTGACTTACCAAACAAAAGGGCCCATGGCGCCCAAAAAAAGTTAAAGGATTGAAGCAGTCATTCACGAAGGCTAACTTCAGGATTCGAGATAGATCCTGCTAGGGTATACATCAGGCTATTCAAATAGGTAAAACCAAACCCCTCCCACATTCTTTTTGTTTTATTCCTTGATGAAATGAGATGTAGGCCCTCTAAAATAGTTCTAGTACAAAGCAGATGACCTATTTTAATTGGGCATTATTGCTAACGATACCAAATGGTTCTCAATATTTAGGACTGTTAATCAACAGACCCTTGATATCCTCAGTGCTTGTACAACGAGCTGCAATCAATTAACCCAAAACCGTGTCTGCCCATAAACTTAAAACTTCCTCCAAAATGTAACACAATATTCTATCGGGGTTAGATCTAAAGAAACTAATGGTTCCTCGTGGGCAAGAATACATCTGCATGATAACTGCTCCTGGTATGGCACCAAACAAGTTGCTGAGCCAGACTCTCTGCCCTAGCTATTAGCGCAGAGTCAGTCATCACAATTTACCTCGGACTACCCTTGGGGGCACCTCATCATCCTTGTCAACAATGATGCAGTCATAAGAGCATGGAGGAGGAATCAAAGGACTTGGATAAAGATGGTTTGAGGGAGAGTTCAGTCTATTTCAGGAACCGATGGGTTGAGCATCAAAAGTTACGCTTTATCAGGTCATTTCCCTAAATGGGTTTGGTACCTTTTGTAGATTTTTTTGGCATGACCTTTATCCTTACTCACAGTGAATGAAGATGTATGTAATATCATTTACCTGTAGAAGTTTCAGCTTCAATAGTTCTCAAAATTTTGAGAGAAAAAAAAGTACAAACCACAGAGCAAATTGTTTTCAGTAGAGTCATGTAAATCTCTTGTACATGCTAAAATATTTGTTTGTCTCACTGAGACAAAAATTATTTTGGTGACATTATTTTACTAGATTCTCAACAAAAACTACTGCTCCTCAGCAAGTACTATCTTAAGGGAAGCTTCTGCCATCACCATGCAAGTTTAATGTAAATCTGTGGACTTTTGTGTCATGTGTCTTACAAAAAGTAGCTATATGGAATTTATTTTTTTGTGAGGCAGTTATTCTCACCAAAATGGTGCAGCATTTTTAGAAGGAAATAATAAAAGAATTGTGTGACACCGTGCTCCATATTGACAAATCGTGTCCGAAGGCCATTTTGCTATAAATGACAAGTTTTTAGTGCAAAATACAGTTTTTAATAATTGCTCTCCCCATGGCTTTCGTTAAGTCCTCTATTGCTGGAACAAGATAGTTTGAGACACCTGCCTTAGGCTTAAATGTCTCTGATAAACGCCACAGTGTCATGCACTGACAGCCTTAAGAAGGATGACCTGTCATGAGAAGATAGATTCCCCCTCATTGTGATATTACTATGAGGCCAGAACCTTTCTCTCTCTCTCTACCCTGGATCTTTGGTCAGCATTTTGTATATCTTAGTGGAGCGCTGTTTATTTTGCTCTTGAGTTTAATCAAGGATAATGGACACATTATTTTGATGCAGTAGGGAGTGGATCCCACTGGTATACAAATACTGACCCCCTCTTAGTTATCTGTAACGAGTACCGGTATGTACATATTTAAACTGAGGCGCTTGCATCACATAATTCTTACTCCATCCCTTTTCCGTAATGCATTGGTGACTCGCCTATATAATTAATGCTTGCAGCTGACGCCAAGTGACAATGTTACATAAAAGTTTCACAGGCTATATGTGTTGGAATATTACTTATGGATGAAGCTCACTTGTTGATGCAACACGACGGTTACTCATCAGTTTTAATTTTGGATGTTAAGGTGTTTGCAATGTTGTAATTACAACATCAATTATGCAAGTTTTTGGGAGTTGGTGTACATAATTTATCAAGTGTGTGTTGGAGCTTGAAATTGTTAATGCTTTGGGAGATGGATGTTCACTTTTGGGTTTGTGAATAACTGAAAGGAAAACTGTAAATGAATAAATAAATTAAATTTATCAAAAAAGACTATATACAACATGTACAAAAGGTCCCTGTACAGAATTCTGTTAATATCACATAAATGTAATTCTTTGCCCTAGTCCATATAACTGTTCTGCAGAAAGCTTACCTGCTAAGCACAAAATTAGCATGTGATAAGCATACATTAGAATTTGCTCAACACAAAGTAGCATTTGCTAAGCACTTGCCCAACACAAAGTAGCATTTGCTAAGCACTTACTAGTAGAGAATCAGTCACAAGGACTGTGCATTAGCTGATATAGAAATCATTAGCTGATAATTGCTGGTAACCAATAGAAAAAGAAAAGGTTTGTGTTGATTTGATTTTTTTTTTCCCATAGAGTTAAACTGTATATTTTCCCCTAAGCTCATAAATAAACATGTCACTTTAGGCCTATTGTTCACACTTGAAATTTTACAACTTCACAATTGTACAAACAGTTTTTAAACTGAACGACAGTCTAAAAACTGTCATTCAATATTTGAAAAAGTACAACCGTCCTTCAAAAAGGAAAACGGATGCTGACAAAATCAACAAAGATATCAATTGGTAAATGATTGGTCTTAATAACAATCATGTAAAACGAGAAGAAAAAAAAAACCTGTCAGTTTCAAAATGATTGCTCAGTTTAAATAAAAACATGCTCCATTACCCATCTGTTTAAATAGTCCACCATATGGCGTGCATGTTAAATGATATACACTCAAATAGATGCACAAAATTAGCCTGCTTTCGTCTGGGGGTTCAACATGTAAAGGTTGGCTGACATTCAAGTTGGTTTAGTGGTTTCATGTCCTGCCCTGGTTAATCTCTGTGGATTGCATGTTGACTGGATTGCTATACATTACCTGATTAAGTGAGGTTTAAAAAAACAAAGTTATCAACATCTTCTCTTTGCAGTACCGGCATGTTTACAGGGTGCCCTGCTTTTATTACCAGAAAGATGCAATTCAAAAAGCATATTGGTATTGAAATATCCTGGGTTTGCATGAACATACAGTCCCCTTTTTGTTGGCCCCGTTTTTTTTTTTATACTAATAGCACTTTTCAGCAGACAGAAAAAATAGAAATTTCCTTTATGTTTGTGAAATATAACAAAATGAGCCTTGTGTGAAAGGACATACATTGTTTACATGTTATACATTCATTGCAAACATTTCTCAAACTTTGTGAAATTTTGTGTATCACGCTAACAATCTCAACCATCTCATCCGGAACTGTGTGTTCAAGACTGGTATTAGTGCATAATGATTAATAAAAAAGATCAATAGTTCAATGGTACCCAGCTAAATTTGTACTCTCGCATGAAATAACGGTCACTTCATAACCGGTGTCATATTAAAGCAGACCCGTTAAAGCTTGGGAAAACTCTGAAGCATGAGATGAGAAGTAAACAATCCGCGCTCGTAAATTCATCACTAGGAATCTAGGTTTCAGAGGATCATGTGATATGGGGTTACGATGACCCCTTTTCTTCGGATGACCGACAGATTTCTAGTATAGCCGGACCTCAAATCAGACGCCACGCACACATGATGAGAAAAACAGTCAGAAAGGAATTACCGGTTCTAAAAATAAACAAATTAAGCACCGCTCTGGAGACAACAAGTGTAAGGCCATCTACACAAAGTGCAAATGAAAGAAGAGTCCGTTTTGCATACTGATCAGTGCAGATATCACTGGGGAGAAAAACAAACCAACCTCTTGATTCCGTTTTCAGCCGGGTGAACTTCTTTTTCTTCTTGAGAACCCCATGCACAGTGCAGCGTGCCTGCGTGTTTGCCACCGATTCTCAAATCCATTTTCTGAAACTTGAACCGCCGCCGATATTTTCTTGGCAAATGTCGACGGAGCCCCAAGATGATGTCTCCACTGAGGAATGGTGCCCAGTTGTGGAAAATTAGGGTTCGCCTAGAAAAAAAAGTGAATGGGCAAATCTTGATTGTTAGTATTCACATGTATAAGGCGAAGAACTATCAGTCTGTTGGTAAATATGTATTACTGAGAATCTTTCTGTAGTAGACCATGTTTTGATAAAAGAAATGTGAAAAAAATGATTAAAATGCCACATGGATGAACAAACTCCATAACATAATCAATAAACTATAGCCCAGTCTGATCAGGTAGTTGTCAAAAATAAATAACAATGGAAAAGTAGAAAACATTGTAAAAGAGGTAAGCAAACATGATCAATAAAGACAACAACATTCCAGTTAGAACAGATAGATGTCAGGGATAAACAACCATGTAAGCCTAGAAAACAAAGAAAAAGGGGCACCATATGTTCGAACATTTTTTTGTAACAGTATTAATGTAAATCTGGGACAAGTGAGCAATTAGTACAGAAATTATTCTGTGAAAGATTCAGCGCAATGTATGGATTGGTAAGAAATGTTTTCAACAGGTTTTCTAACGATATTTTAGCGATATTTTAGAGCACCCGGAGAATATCTGCAGTGCTTTATAATCACCCCTGAACAAATATTGACTAAAAGGGAGACCAGCAACATAGGGCTTGATAGATCAGTTGGTTGAGCGTCGATATGCTAATCCGTGAGTCGTAGGTTCACATCTCGCTCCAGTCAATATTTCTTTGATTAAACCCTGACATTTTATAATTAGTGGATTTTCAGGCTGAGGTTTGTAATAATTTTCAGATAATTACAGCTCTTTTGACTTCTTCACGTTGCCCTGGATCAGACAAGTTTGTCTTTAAAAAGCGTTTGTATCTGTTTGTTATAAAATACTTGGAAAGATGTTGTAAAAGTAGAATACAATGATCTACACAAATAGGCCTATGCCTCAAAATTGCATGGTTTTCCTTTTACTTTGCGAACTAACACGGTCCGCCATTTATGGTACTCAAAAATTTGACTCCCACAAATTGCCGACCGTTTTAGTCAACGATTTAAAGGAAAACCATGCACTGGTTTGAGGCATATTTGTGTGGATCATTGTATTCTAGTTTTAAAACATCTTTCTAACCATACATTTTATAACAAACGGTTAGAAACGCTTTTCAAAGACCGACTTGTCCATCCAAGGCAATATGTCCCTTTAAAACTTTCATTGTGTGGTTCTTTTCCCATCGTAAATTGCACAATCTTTCTCTGATGCGATATGACAGTATGTTTTTGCTTTTTATCATATCAGTTAATCCTCGCATGTTTTTTTCTTTTTATCATTTCAGTTAATCCTAGCGGGTGGCATTGGTCTGTATTTCAGTGCAACCAGAGAACAGGCCTACTCAGGAAGCATCAAAGCCTTCATTATTAAGGTAAGAAATCAAATTTAGGAAGTGGCAAGTGTCAGAAATTATTTCATTGTGACATTCAAGTTTTATTTACAGAGTAGGCTTATTACTTTTTTGTAAGTACAATTAAACATAAAAAGAGAACAATTATCTCTTATGGGAACTCCATTTCATTATAAACATAGTGTTTGGCAAAGATCTTTATGCTAAAGAGCCTATAAGGTTGACAGGTTACGCATGATTTCTGACCGATCATTTTGACATGTCGAGAAAATAAAAAGAAATACATAATACACAATTTTCAGGCATTTGGTTTTTCCCTGGCAACGTCTCGTTTTTTTAAAATCATGTTTAACACCTTTTTTTCAAGGAGACCAGTTTGCTGGGCCAGCCTCACATTTCTCAACAATTTTGTTTACATTGAGATTAGTTTGATGGGCCAGCACAATTTTGTTTCTACCATCCAAAGGGCAAAGGTGTAGCTTTTTGTCACAATTTCTTTTCAATGAGAACAGTTGGTAGGCTGGAGCCATTTTTCTACCGTCCCAAAGGGCCAACCTAGTTTTGTTTGATTCTCCTGGATCTTGAAGAGATATCAGCCATTGATTTCCAGTGAGACTTTAGAAAAAGTACCATTCTGTGGATCACATTGAATATCCCATGCTAAATTGTCCATCATGAGGGACTAGAGTCTGGATAAAAGAGTTTGGTTTGGGAACAATTAGTGTAATTATTTCCCCGCAATTTCCCTCGGTATTGTCCAGTATTGAGGCAAGGTTTGTTTTACTTCTGCTGAAGATCACAATATAAAACTTTATTTTGTCGATAGACAACGAATGTTTTATTAAGTAGGCCTTAGCCTCTCACATGATTGAAAAGCTTCATGATTTACAAAAATCGTCAGCTTTGAGTTTAATAGTTGGTAAGACAGTGCACTAGAATTGCATAGGTTGTGGGTTTGAATCCCACCCCAGTATTATATGTCTGATTTTTTCACAGAACTTGGGAAAGTAATGAGTATACAGTGCTAACTACCCTTACACCAATGTGAGTTACTCAATAGGTGTGCAAACCAAACATTTTGGCTTTTTCTCCAAACTAAATAAATCAGGCTCTTTGGTCTACTTTTCTAGCACTGGGGACACTTACTATAAAAGCTCCTTGGAATCTATAACTCCAGGGGTTATCAAAAGTTGTACATATATGCCACCACTTCTACATACATTCTAAGATCTGGATCCCAATTTCAACCTTTTTTTTAACCCTGAAGTAACATGAGAATCACAGTCAATAGATAGATTGCACATGACATCATCACCTAACGACCACCATCTTTGATGAAACATGCGCTCGTCACCTAAGGCTATCATTGGCTGAGACGTGTAAACAGCGTGACACTCATGCACTTTTCCATTGTTTATCATCAAACATGGCGGTCGATGTTGCTATGTGCGATATAGGATACAAATGAAGTATTACACCAGGGTTTTTTTCCAGTGGAAGAATATTTACAGCGGTTCTGATCGAGATCTCAGGTTTATTCATACATGTAGTAGATGATCTATTTTTACTTTCGAAACTGAGATTTTTTGTAAAGTTTATAGTTGTATTCTCCTAGGATTTTGAACCACTTAACGTCTTGATTGCTAATAAAGACTATCCACTAGTCTTCATTTCTTCAAATCAATTTCCTTGCACCATTCCTCATTTCTATGGAGCTGTTGCTTTTTGTCTGCTCCTTAGAAAAATATAAGACCCTCTGATGCTCATCAATGGCAATCCAATAATTCTAACAATAAGGGATGTGAGCATGCAAGGGAAACTGATTGGGTAAATCTTAATTAGTTTTGGGTTGAACAAACAGAAATTTACCAAAGCAGGACTTTAGGTGATCCATCTCATAATGCTTCTCAGGTTGTATCGCAAACTTGGGTGTGATCTCTGGTTTATGGAAGTAACCTAGGTCGAAGGGCTCTAGCTGACTGGTACCCCTGAAGAAAGATTTGACGAAATATAGGGAGATCGCGCACATGAGGACTGCAATGGGAATGCCCTCATATGAATCTGTGGGTCACAGGTATAAATCCGGATCTAGTAAATTTGTCTTTGTTCCACCCCAAATTATGTTTATTTATGATACATTTTGTAGTGATCCATCTTTAATCTTTATTTATCTGCCAGTATAAAAATAAGCAAGCATGAATGGAAACAAACAAACAAACAAACAAACAAACAAACAAACAACCAAACAAACAACCAAACAAACAAACAAACACACAAACAAACAAACAAACAAACAAACAAACAAACAAACAAACAAACAAACAAACAAACAAACAAACAAACATGGAATGTTCTTTTAAGAAGGCTCTAGAAAGTGAAATTCCCCCGAGTGTTACATGATCAACAAATCCATTGAAATGTATTATTAAATTCTAAAGGTCTGTAACAAGAATCTGTTATTTTTTAAGTTTCTGTTCCTTTCAAGTAAATTAAAACCTAAAGATATGAGGAATACAGACCATCTGCCAGGTGTGCTGATGGATTCTATTCACTAAGACTGAAATCTAATAAGAGCAACGTGGTATTAAAACTACGTTAGAAGTATTATACAGGATTGGCCGAGCTGACAAAATAGTCGCAGACAGTGTTTGTGTGAAATAACAAACCTGTGAAAATTTGGGCCTAATCCGTTTTGTGAGTCTGGAGAAAAATAATGGTCGAAAGCAGTGCACAATGTACAGCATGTCAACACATTTTCCTAAATTTTTGTAACAATCAAAATCAGCTTTTGCTTCTTCTTTTTTTAGAGGGGGAGGGGGGTTCAGACACAGTTTTCTGGACATTCCAGAGAGGAAGCATTTCACAAAACAGTTGGTTCTTGTGAAGAAAAAAAAAAAAAACCTTAATTATCAGTAAGCTTTCAGGCTAAAACGTAGTAATCACTTTTGGTATCCTCACATATCCTGGGTATTTATACCAGTGAATTGACCATATTCTACATCAACTTTTCAACAGATTTCTTTGTCAGTAATTGAATACTTAGTACTTTCTTGATAAATGAGAAGGAAAAAAAACATAAGAAGAGATAATGTCAATGTTCATTTTGGTTGGAACTAAATAAATCACAGGTCTGGTGCTTATGATTAAATAAATCACAATTGAACAGAATTTTAATGCATGATCTGTAGACTATAAGGCAATCCTGCATTCTCCCGTTGCGGTAACACTACATTATAAGGCCATTAAGAAGAATGTCGTCATAAATACTCATTCAAATGTCAAGTTGGACCATACTGACTATTCTTGGAACACTGCAATGCCTTTTTATAAGAAGGTGTTTATTCGATGTGTTAAAGGCAGTGGACACTATTGGTAATTAATCAAAATAATTATTATCATAAAACCTTTCTTGATTACGAGTAATGGGGAGAGGTTGATAGTATCAAACATTGTGAGAAACAGCTCCCTCTGAAGTGACGTAGTTTTCGAGAAGGAAGTAATTTTCCACGAATTTGACTTTGAGACCTCAGATTTATAATTTGAGGTTTGTTATTTTATGCCTATGTTGAGATACACCAAGTGAGATACACCAAGTGAGAAGACTAGCCTTTGACAATAACCAATAGGGTCCAATGTCTTTAACCACAAGCCTTCAAATAATGACATGATTCTCTTCTTTGATCTATGGGTAGGGAATTATCACTGCTTATACATTGTAAAAAGCTTCTTGAATCGTACATATATAAGGCTGGGGACAAAAGAGCTTTTTGCTGTTTTTATTATATTTTTTTCAAAAATGACACTGACAAAAGATAGAAAACTGTGTGCAAATGATCTGTACTTTAAAGCACCTTCATTTCAGACAATAACAACACAACAGTTAGTACTAACCAGCATTTGTTTAATGCATTCATTTTGACTGATATATTTATCTCCGAAATGTTTTTACAAACATAACACAAATTTGTGTGTAATTGTCACTAAAAAAACCCAGCAATTTCAAAGTGTTTAATTTGTGTAGACATTCTCTTTTTTAAGCCAAGAGATTTACAAAACTCTTTCAGAATTCACCCTTTTTCTCCCCTTCCCAGTTCCATAAGGCTGTTTTTAGAACTATGCAGTCATTAGTGGCAATACACAATCTAATCAAAAGGTCCTTTCATGAACAATTTAGAATAAACTTTAAAAAAAGAGAGAACATTTAACTTGGAAAATGCATGTTTCTTTTTTGCCAAACAAAATCCTGAAGACCATCCACTCTTGATCAATAAACCCCATTTACCAAGAGCTCCAATTATACGTAAGCATTTTTGCGAAATCCTTACAAATTGTACTAAAGACCTTATATAGTTCTGAGCAGACAATGTTATGTACATGCAAAGAAAGTGGCTTAAGTTCTGTCTACGTGAGATTATGCAGAAATAGGGCATTTTGTGAAGATGAAGGAATTGTTTTGTGTTTGCGAGAGAATCTAGAAGTACAGTGAATGGCACCTCTGAGGTTGGCCAGCGATGCTAGTGGCATATAGCAGGTAATGACAGGTGAGGTCTAGCATCTGTTTGTGTTTGCATGTACCCACAAGAAGTAAATAGGTTAATACATGCATGAGATGCATTATTCATGCGAATAAATTAAACCTGTCTGTATGTGAGAGAGATTTAGTGATACTACTGTATGTAAATGAGGCGGTTTGTCCTATTTTACAAAGGTTTGAAAGAGATTTAGTTGGACAGGCTGAGGAGCGGAATTCACACTGTATTCAAATCAGTTGGTTGTTTATACTTCAAGGCATCAGTTAGTGTTACTTTATTTACATTTGTTTGTGTTTGAGAAATTCTTCTTTATAAGTACATTGACTTTTGGATAAATCTTTTAGCCAGTAAGAAGGGTTTAAGACGAGATTATAAATTTTGTCAATGGAAGCTTACAAGAGATACATTTCATATCATAAAATTGTTCTTAACTTTGCTCGTCAATGTCTTAAAATGTACACAGAATCTGAACACATAATAATAGCAATATGGTCATTAATGAGTATCATTGTTAATTAACATTGTTTGACTGACTCTCTAACAATAACAATGATGATTTATATTGCGTCCATTCCATAAATTGTACACAAGCCCGCAACAAAATATTCAATAATAACTAAAAAACAACAGCAGCAAAAAGTCGGATATAAGTCACACTGAAGTAAATAATAGAAAATGTAAATTGCTAGAAAACGTAACTTGATAGGAATTTCATCTCGAGGGATACAATCTATTCATAGTTTAAGAAGTTCTGTTCGTGTAGAGAAAGAAAGAGAGAAATAGAGAAAAAAAAACACTAATCCTTTACTGTTTGTCTTTACCGCTTTCAAAAAGATAAACCTGTCCACCCACATATCCTTTCCCACAAAATATCTGCCAAATAGAAAGAGTCTCATATTACACAAACAAATCAATTCCTGTGACTACCCCCTCTCATTTTGAACTTGATGGTTCTTCAGTTTGTCATATAGAATCTAGACATTAGGGTGTTAGGAGATTGATACATTCATACCTATACAGAAGGTTTTTTTTAATGGTACAATTCATTAAGAATTGATTACCAGTCCTTGGGGTTTTGTATGAATGCAAGTTCATTTTGAGGGGGTTGGTGGTTGGGGGTTGGAGTCGGTTTAAAGTCCCCTCATAATTGCTTTCCTGATTGAATTATCATTGGAAGAGGGAAAAAGTATCAAGTTTTGCAATTGATTTTGAAAGGTTGGTTATTGCTGATATCCTTGGCATTTCAAGCTAGAACATTTACCAGGGAAAGTTGTGTTTTTTCTTTTTTTTCTTCGTTTCTACTGTGTTTTCTCCTCTGCCCTATAAAAATCATCAGTGATGAATAATATAGACAGACAATAACATAGACATGGTACAGTTACTCCAAGCTAGAGAAATTCAATAGACCCTTCCCATGAAATATGTAAATTGCACATAGCGCGTGCGCACTCACGTTTTGGTTGGCAAAATGAGGGAACATTGCGCTGTTTTGTACCCGGCTAATGGGTGCGTGATGCAGACGCGATTGCGCGTCTGCTTTAATGAACGTTACGGTTCCTGGATAGTTCGTCAAGTCTCAGATAATAGTAATAATAAGAATAATAATAAGAATAATAATAGGATTATAATTTATATAGCGATGCAAGGTGCTGAAAGGAAAAGAAGAATACAAACAAACTGGGGAAAAAAAACAAGCAAACAGATGAAAAGATAAGCTTTCAAATGACAGTTATACCCAATTAGGCCTTTTTAGGAACATTTCGGAGCTTATAGAATATTAAAGGCATTAATGCTGATGGTTGCCTTGACTTTTAATGGCAGTTTTTCAATTTATGGGAATTGAATTATGGTTTGAGTATGGCCATGGGCGCCACATTAATAAAAAGGCAGTGCGTCATGAATTAAATGAACACAACATTGTGTAGCCACTGAAACTCGAGTCTTGGTGCCAAACGTGTTAAAAACCTTGGACGGTGACAATACAATTTTAATTTAGTGGAGGTACGCCACGTCTCAAATATTGTGAACCAACTTCATTATTGTACTTGTAAGGCAGATTAGTCGTTAACTTGTGTGAAGGAAGCCATGATATTGGGCCTTGATCTAGGATTTATATCTTACCTCTCGTTCTTATTCAACTTAGAGGAAGTGTTAGGCCTTCATTGGTGAGGATGTCATTTAGCATACCATCCTCCTCAATGAATTTGACAACTTCATTATCAAGCTATGAACATGTCTAAAGATTTTACACATCATGGTAACTGTGGTAGTTGTCTACAAGCATGAAATATCTTGTCATTGATGTTGTTTTGTATCTACCCATCATATTGATGCTGCTGCTACCCTTCAAATGAAATTGCAACTTATTTG
Source organism: Asterias rubens (assembly GCF_902459465.1). NCBI lineage: Eukaryota > Metazoa > Echinodermata > Asteroidea > Forcipulatida > Asteriidae > Asterias > Asterias rubens. The sequence goes on along the minus strand of NC_047063.1, from coordinate 15,066,778 downwards.
ATGCACTTTGACCTTGACTTTGACCTTAAGGGAGACTAAAACAATGGAGAAGATACTTTCCTACAACGAGTTAAAAGAGAGAGAACGATACAACCCACAAGAAGATTCAAAAGACTACAAGGAATTTAACAAAGCAAGAGGAATTTCAAAGTGCACAATTTCTCAAGTTTGGCGAACCTCAACCCTGGTAACTGTTGTCAATAAAATCACTGTTTTAGTAAGAAACCAAACTTAATACTGAGAATGAAACAATTATAGTAGACTTGTTGGTAGTTCATTACAGACTGCTATTAGGCTATGTAGGGCATATAGTTTCTAAGTGTTATCTCTCCCTACCTTTGGTATAATCCATATTTGCTATTTTTTAAAGGAACACGTTGCCGTGGATCGGTCGAGTTGGTCTTTGAAAAGGGTTTGTAACCATTTGTTATAAAATGCATATGATTAGAAAGATATTTTAAAAGTAGGATATAATGATCCACACAAGTATCACTCAAAATTGCGTGGTTTTCCTCTTACCTCGTCGCAAACACGGTCGGCCATTTATGGGAGTCAAATTTTTGACTCCCATAAATGGTCGACCGTGTTAGTTCGCAAAGTTAAAAGAAAACCACGCAATTTCAAAGCAAATATGTGTGGATCATTGTATTCTACTTTTAAAACATCTTTCCAACCATATGCATTTTATATAAAAAAACGGTTACCAACGCTTTTGATAGACCAACTCGTCCGATCCAAGGCAACGTGTTCCTTTAAGGCTTTGAACTCCGCTTTTGACAGGGCACAAGCAATTTTTTCTTTGGTAAGGGGTACCTCTATGAGGGAACAACAGTAATAGCACAAGGCACCATGACAATAGACCTTATTGCAAATACCAATGCGCAAGCGCAGACTGTTGAATGAGGTGCATTGTGGGATAGATATCGATCAAATTTGGATACCAGCTAGACCACAATGCACCTAATTCCAAGCTTTACCTGCGCACCCCAGTATTTGCGAAAAGGTCTATGCTGTTGATGCCTGTTGATGACGTGGGTTCATTCAAGACAGGATTTTGTATTTGTTTTGTCGCTATATGGGTTCCTACAAATCAAAACATAATGATTGGCAAGCCAATAAGAGGGGAGTTAAATAACCAGGCCAACCCCCTCGCTACCATACTAATTAAAAACATTATTGAAAACAAAGATCCCACACCTTATGCTGCGACAGGTTGACATGAATGAATACCCAAACGGCAGACATAGAATACTTCACATAACGATAGTTTGTAGGGATACGCTCCATGCATGAACACAATCGGCACCAGGTGTGACTCCATCGATTGGCATGTCAACTTTTAATAATGGTCCACAGTTCCTGCATACATTTTAATTATAATAATATTGATCCAGAATTTTGTTCGTTCTTCTGGCAATTGGATCTCCGGTGGGAGTTTTAGCCGCGGACGCAGCAGGGTTCTTACAAGGTATAACGGTGGATAGGAACCATTTACCCCATTACACTACGCCCCCCCCCCCCCCCCCCCCCCCCGGGGAAATTAATTCCTGCAGCAAGTAATTTGGAAGGCGTGAGCCCATGCTGTATGATAACAAGTGAGTTATGGAATGATCTTAATTGGTTTGACAAGTAGCAGGTTAAAAGTTTGGAATGTCAGATGATCATTGTGGAGATATTGAATACAAATCAGATTCATCCTTCAAGGGTACATTCCCTTGATAACTGGAATCATAAGGGAGATTAGTGTATACCCTTGTAGTCCTCCTGTCCATATTAAACTCTATCATCGTCGGTTTTTGTCAGCATCACAGTGTTAAGGAGATGTGGGGGAGACATGGGAAGATGAAATAGTCGTTTGGGTGCAAAAGCATATCTGCTACTGTTAAATACGAGTTTGAAATTGTCAAAATGTTGTTTCTCAATAGTCAGGACGACACACAAAACAAGTATGCGCCGAGACCCAATGTGTTTAGCATGCAGCCTGTTGGTGCCTTTTTAAAATTAAAATAATAATATCGAAGTCTTATATAGCGCACGTATCTACCAAACAAGGTACTCAAGGCACTGAGTATATACAAACTTCCAGAAAGATATGTTATTGGAGTGATGAATTCGGAGACCCAATTATTTAGCACCTTCTTATGGTTTACAGGGTTTACAAGGTGTTACGTTGCATACAGCAGCCACAGCCTAGAACACCGGGGCGAACCCCTTCTCTTTTCGATAAGTGCACTGGGTTCTTTTACATGCGTTACACAACACACGGGACCAACGAAGAAAGAAGCAATCACCAAGCAACTAACCCTCTCTCCTCACCACTCCCCCTTTCTCTGTCCTTCCAGAGTTCCGTTCCAACCCTCTACATGAACCCCCCTCAGTCTTAGTCACAAGTCTCAGTTATTTTCCTTTCTATCATTTCCACTTCTCATCTTCGTTCCAAACTTCCTTCTTCTACACCCATCTGGTCAAGCAAGAATGGAACAAAGTGCAGAGAACATTACAATGGATGATTCAAATAGGTGTTTAGTGCTTTCAACTCAATCAGTATACATCTTTGTTGCAGCTTTTTGATAAAAAGACCCGTAGAAGCCTCAAGTTTTTCTCCAATATTATCATAAAATCCTTAATATCATCAAAGTTGGGGAAACGTATGTGTCAATTGGATCGAGAAATTTTGAAATTTGAACTACCATCAGCTATCAGCAATGGGTGGTTGGTATCTTTCCTCGCCTTCCACCTCTAGGACCTCAATTCGAATCATGCTGGGGCACTATGAGGATTGGGTTTCCAGTCCCTACCTGGCTGTGTGGGTTTTCCCCTGGAATAATTCTCTGGGGTTTTCCCTCCCGTATCTTAAGTTGAAACTTGTCTTTTCTCAATTAGATCCGATCCAATTCAATTCAATTCAATTCAATTCAATTCAATTCAATTCAATTCAATTCAATGCTTATTCCATACTCTTGTTGGGAAAAAATGAACAATTATTGGCAAGTAATTGTTTTGACAAGTTCAGTGATTAAGTTTGCTTTTCTGAGAGTCCTTTTGGCTACACGACTAGAAAAAAATGCAACAAAATTTAATCAAGTGTACCAGATAGATGTTATCCTTTCTAATGTAGCATAGATGGACTGAGGAGCAAAAGAATAAAGTATGAGAACAAATACTAACCAAGCTTGGGCGATATTGTTTTTATTATCTTCCATAGTATTGTCAACAAAATAGCGCAATATTCGATTATATCGCGATTTATATTTGAAGTCTAAAATTCTGACGTCTCACAATGACATACTGTAAACTAAATAATAAATCAAGGTATCCATCTGTCGGGTGTACTGTACTGTCTTTCCATAGTGTGAAAACCTGGGCCTTTCAATTACACACACATAAAGTGTAATTTAAAGTGTCTACTGCGCATGTGTGTTCTTACATGTGTGCATAATTAGCTAGATCCGATTTTCGATAGTGTCGAGATATCGCCCAAATCTTAATACTAACAATTGACAGAGATTCAGAAAGTGGAATGTTTGAAGTTGCTCCGCTGTATCTTGTTTCCCTTCAGATGGAATAATCTGAAGTCATGAACACAACAATAATAATGTGAAAGAAAGGTTATGATCAATGATGTGTAGCCTTCCTCTCAAGTCTGTCACACTGTCAAGCTGTACTTGAAGAAGCGACTATTTGAACAATTCCAAGGCTGTTCGTAAGATGTATTTGTCCATCAAGCCTTCACCGGTAGTGTCTTCTTTCTATGTCCAATCAAGAGCCTATGACCTTCCCTACCCTTCACATGTGACAAACAGTTTGCCGCTGACGTGTTTGTGTTTGCTCCAAACATCTTTTCTTCGTCCCGAGCCGTAATGATGAAAATTGCACCAAAGACGCCTGCAGCAGCCAAGAAGCTAATTCAAGTCTAATGTAATTTACCGCTCTGCGCATTTCGCAAAGGGAGGTGACAAACGCTATTTTAGGGAATGGAATTCAATTGCGTCAATTTTCCCCGACGCGAAATGAGGAACATGTCGTACATGCTATTATTAAAGAGTGCTATAGCGCAGGGTGAAATCTTGCCTCATTTACGGGCTCTACTCTCGGGGCATTTTCATTTTCTGTGCTCGGCTGTTTTTAATCATTTTTTACTTATTTTTGTGTTATAGTTTGTGACAGTCTTGTTGTTGGGAAGATCCAATGCGATTGATCAAGCATGGCAGAATACTCATAAGCAGTTGCACAGCATGTATGCATCAATACATCACTGACAAGCATATCTCCATGGCATGTTGCAGTCATTCATTAAAAGGCACAGTACATCATTTTTGTTGTTGCAATAAGCACACCACAAAGCAGGGTTTCTGCATATACTTAAAAAGTATTAAAAAGTCTTAAATTGAACCACTGGCTTAGCATTAAATTTAATGACGAGAGGTCTTAAAAAAAAATTGATGAAGCGTGTACAGAATTTTCCTCTCAACATGTAAAGATCCAAGTACGCTGCATGTAAAAAAAAAATTGCATAAAATGTGAGCATGGGTATAGCTGTTTCCTCCCCTGCGGAGGCCCTAATTCACCTAATTTGTTGTTTGAAATTTTTGTTAAGGGCAACATTAAAAAAGGTTTAACGTGGTCACTAACAAAAGATGCTGGTTATCATTTGAGATGCAGCAAGTTACAACGAATGTTTGATTTTGTCCTTAATTTACTGTCGACTTATTTGCAACCTTGCTTGTGCCTTAGTGTGATACATTAATCAGAATCCCTTTACTTCCCGTTTATGTCGCATCTCTTGGAGAATGGCAAACTCAACTCTATAGGGAGTGTTGATAATGTGTAACCAAACCCACAATCTTGTAGACTATCGATCAGAGTGTACTTTTCTTTCACTTTCATTACAACCCAGCCCTTCTTCCTGGGACCCTTTATTATTACCGGTTATCAGTTATAACTGATCATCAGCAATTAAATTCCTGTCTGTTTAGTCCTGAGTTACAGTCTGGGGAACCTTGTCTCTTTACTCAGCCGGTGTTCTTCCACCCTAGTCGTCATTCCTCACCCTCCCTCCATCTTCTTTATCTACCTCCATCAGTCATATTGTAATCTAACCCCTTAGAATTGTCTCAGACCCTTTCTTCAAAGTCACCAGAATCCAATCAATTCCCATTTGTTCTTTCTCTCCCCGTCCTGATGATGTTGTCGCCAGCTTGATTTAAAGAGAAGACACCAGGCAGCGTGATGGTTTAGAATCATTGTCTATGGAGCGATGTAATACTACAGAAATGGTGTTAATCATTTCCCTGAGGGAGTTACAACACGCTCTGATCATTCTCCAATTTGAATGGCAGAAATAAATTGTTTAACTTACAAGGCAGTTTGTACGGGTTACATAATTGTTTAAACACCTCGCAGATGTCAGCACATCAATACAGCATGTTCAGATTGACAAATGTGGAAAAAATACCCCAAAACACAAATCTAACAAAATGTGTTTCTACCTTTTGGCCGAAATTGTTCAGTATATTACAGTTCAATCTTATTTGCTTGGCACTATGCCAAACCAGTTTCATAAAATTCCTATAGAAATTTTAATAGGGACCTCAAGTTCCGAACAGTCAAATTTAATTTTCTTTGAGTTTTAGGTGACAATGGAAATTCACAGACTACATTAATTTGTCATTTCCAAACAGCTAGCAATAAATTGAATTTGTTTAGTGAGTGTTTTGTCCGTTTCAATCAAAAGCCATTTATAGTTTTACAAGGCTGTAGTTTGGGACACCAATGAATGAGCCAACAATCTTTCTCCTATCCTAGGACATCAATTAGCGATAAAGTTAAACAATTATTGCAGATTAATTCAACTTCTCAAGTTTGTTTTAGTGGAGAATTTCCCACCCGAGAGATTCAATTCAATTCAATTTAAACATTGACAATTACTCGTGTTGACAATAGCAATTTATATGTACATGTATAAATAGGATGAGAACAGATGTTTTATTATGAACTTGGAGAACAATCACTATTCTATGCATACAGGAAGACTACATGTGCATTATCAACTAGGAAAAACACATATAAACTGATTTTATATTGCATTGTTTAACATCATCAGAATAATTTGAATGATTGTGAAACGTTAGTTTCATTTGGAGAGTGTAAGTGTGTGTTGAACTCGTCTGTTTTGGCAATGTGACTAAAGTTAAAAGTTAAACCAGAACCAATCTGCCACCAAACATTTCCTCCTTTAATGCCGTTTGTAATTGTATGTCCATTTCAAGACTCTCCCAAGGTTTTTCATTCTGTGAGCATTTTTTTTTTACTTTTACATTGAAAGCAGGCTGTAAAACTAATCATTAAAGGAACACGTTGCCTTTGATCGGACGAGTTTGTCTATGAAAAGCGTTTGAAACCGTTTGTTATAAAATGCATATGGTGAGAAAGATGTTTTAAAAGTAGAATATAATGATCCACACAAGTATCAATCAAAATTGCACGGTTTTCCTTTTACTTCGCGAACTAACACGGTCGGCCATTTATGGGAGTCAAAGTTTTGACTCCCATAAATGGCCGACCGTGTTTGTCGACGAGGTAACACGAAAACCACGCAATTTCGAGGCATATTTGTGTAGATCATTGTATTCTACTTTTACAACATCTTTCTAACCATGTCAATTTTGTAACAAACGGTTACAGGATGTTTCCAAAGACCAACTCGACCGATCCAAGGCAACGTGTTCCTTTAAAGGCAGTGATCACTATTGGTAAATACTCAAAATAATTATTGGCATAAAGCCTTACTTGGCAATGAGTAATGGGAAGAGGTTGATAGTATAAAACATTGTGAGAAACGGCTCCCTCTGAAGGGACATAGTTTTCGAGAAAAGAAGTAGTTTGCCAAGAATTTGATTGCGAGACCTCAGATTTAGAATTTGAGGTCGTGAATCAAGCATCTGAAAGCACACAATTTCGTTAGGAAATATCTGGAAATAGGCATCTCAGACAGAGTTTCTTACTTTATTATGCCTTTTAACCTAAAAGGCATTTATGAATGGGAATAAAAGAGTAGTGACTCGTTCTTTTTGGCCGTTAAAAACCTTGCATGGTCAATGCCGTGTGATAAAGGCCCTTGCCTTCGTCTTCGTCTCGGGCCTTTATCACACAGCAACGACCTTGCTGGTTCTAAACCGCCGTTAAACATGGTGAACAAAAATTTTCTCCGAAATACTCCAAGCCAAAATTCTGAAAAACGTGAGGTCAAACAAACCCGCGCAACAAAGGACTCTTGAATTTATCGATGCCTATTTGATATGGAAAATAGCGCCCTCAATTTGCCAAAGCTGCAGAACTGTGCACAAACTGAATTGGTCATTGCATATCATTGTCATAGATACGTATTTTTTTACTCTGGGCTGAAAAAGCCGCACGGAGGGGTGCATTTTTTACTTTAATTATTTTTTACTAAATGCAAGTTGGTTGTTAACCGGTATAATGGTTATTAACCAGTATCTTCGATATCTATTAGGCTAAAAAAAGGTAATATTAGTTAAAATATTGAGATACTCCTGTAGCCCCTGTTTAAACCCCTCATAATACAGGTTTCCGTTTTGTCTTCAAACCATTTATTCCCTTTGCACTCCCCTGTACAGTGATCAGTAACCGCAATATTTAAATTGTTGTTCAGGGATCCTTTATGTCAATATTAACCACTCAGACATGAAGTTCTTTGCCAAACATTTCCTAGAATTGATCTTCAGTGTGGATGTGGAGGATGGGAAATGACCGCAATTCTCTACGAGTAATACATACATTATCACTTCCTGGATTTCAATCTGAAAGCTTACTGATTATCTATCAAGAAGAAATAATTCCATCTTAAAGCTCACTGTTTATCAAGTTCACACAAATACCAATCCTTTAAAGAAATAATTCCATCTGAAAGCTCACTGATTATCAGGTTCACACAAATACCAATCCTTTAAAGAAATGATTCCATCTCAAAGCTCACTGATTATCAAGTTCACACAAATACCAATCCTAAAGAAATGATTCCATCTTAAAGCTCACTGATTATCAAGTTCACACAAATACCAATCCTAAAGAAATGATTCCATCTTAAAGCTCACTGATTATCAAGTTCACACAAATACCAATCCTAAAGAAATGATTCCATCTGAAAGCTCACTGTTTATCAAGTTCACACAAATACCAATCCTTTAAAGAAATAATTCCATCTGAAAGCTCACTGTTTATCAAGTTCACACAAATACCAATCCTTTAAAGAAATAATTCCATCTGAAAGCTCACTGTTTATCAAGTTGACATAAGTACCAATCCTTTAAAGAAATATTCATAAATACCTCAGACAGTTTCGCTATTCCTATTGGTGGAGAGCGCGTCACGTGGGTGTGTATAAACCTTTGTTTATGACCGGTAAAAAGTTTTTATTCATGGGCGTGACACGCGACCATGCACCTGTTCTTATGAGACAGTTTCTTCATTCCTATTGGTCGAGAGCACCGGCTGAAACAGTTGTGCCACATCACGTGATACGCGCACAGCATTCCCCTATAAGGAGTTGTTAACCCGAGGGCGGCGGAGGGCTTTACCATTTCATAGCTGGAGGGGTGTTGTGTTGAAAGAAATCATTTAACAATTATAATTTTTGCATTTATTTTACTTTTTGACCAAAAAGTGATGATGTTTTTTACCGAAAAGGTATTTATGAATGGGAATCAAAGTGTGTTGAATTGGTTTTCAACTAGTGGTTTAAACCCACCGAGGCCTGGTTCTTTATAATTTACCTCGACTTCGTCTCTGTAAAATTATCAAGAACCAGGCCTCGTTGGGATTATACCACTAGTTGAAAACCTCTTCTTCCATCTGAAAGCTCACTGATTATCAAGTTCACACAAGTACCAATCCTTTAAAGAAATAATTCCATCTGAAAGCTCACTGATTATCAAGTTCACACAAGTACCAATCCTTTAAAGAAATAATTCCATCTGAAAGCTCACTGATTATCAAGTTTACACGGTTTAAAGAAACTGATGGTGAAATATAACTTGCTGAGGTGCCGTAATTTTTGAGAAACTAATAAAACAATGCCACCAAAAAAATTGTGTCTGAGTGAGACAAACATTATTATTTAAACATGTACCATTCCCCAAAATAAAGTATTTCCATCTGAAGCTCACAGATTATCAAGTTCACACCGGAATCAATTCTTTGAAGAAATATTTCCATCTAAAAGCTCACTGCCTTTAAAGTTCACAACTGTACACAATGGGCTGCCTAGTGAAATAAAACACTATCACCAGAGGCCCATGTCACTCTGACCCAAAACAACAACAATGATAATCTCAACCAGAACACAAGCAAACACACAAAGAACGGCGAATAGACAAGCACCATCAACAAACTGGGAATCCTGAACAAAGCAATGTCATGCGTTTCCCTTCCTTGATGTTCGCTGATCATCGTCACATTAGATTGCTCTTTAAGAGTTTTGAGGCGCTATTATTACTCCTCTACAATAAAAATGGTTTTACATCATGAAGGTTGACTTCCTTAAGATGATCACTTCAATCGATGCATGTCGTCCAGCCATGTAAAGTTTATTATAAATGATAAATGCTTCATGTTTGTTAGTCAGTGAAAGGTTTTAAAGTTCGGCACCTTTGCATCTAATGTAATATCACTCCTCCATAATGTTTCTCCCACTAAGAATCTAGAACTGTGAGGATGTTGCACCCGTCTTCAATTTCATTAGCCATAAAGCCTCGATATCCGGCCATATGAAAGACTTTCCCTTTGATGTGGCCATGTCTGTTGCTTCAAGTTCGTCCCAGCATCCGTCAATTGGTAATACAACCGAGACCGTTTCCTCTCCTTTAGCCCAAGTGGGGAGACAGAAATCACAATGGAAGTAATTGCACAGGCTCTGTGTTAATTGAGACTGCCTAATGAAGCAGCGGGAAGGCATGCTGGCTAGCAGTGTGCCTGATCGATAGTATTGAACGATGTAGCTCAACCAAGCTGACACCGCCGACAATGCTATGACTTTCCCCCAAAACATCTATGATGCTCCTTTTTTTTCGCCTGCCTTCTTCTTCATCTCGATGTTGTGAAGGGCAGCTTTCTTGCTCTTGTACGCTACGGGTGATTGAGAGCAAGAGGAGGTCTTGTGAATCGGTTATTGAAAACCGATTATGGGCCCAAACAGAAGAGGAAGTCGATAGAGCAGCAATAGGGAACGATGGAGCAAGAAGGGAAAAACGGCAGAGAAAAAAAAAGAGAGAAAATCAATTGGTTAGTGAAGCTTGGATGCCGCTAGACTTGCCAGAGTGATCTCTCTCTCTCTTGTAGTTGCAGTCAGTGTTACACAGCTACGAGGCCTTGCTCGATTTATGGGCCAGCATTTGTGACATCTTTTAAATGTTATCTTGAACGATGGCTGACCAACTTATGTAAGAATATGAACTAAAGGAGTAACAAACTTGACCTTTCTGTTGTTACAAGATGATTCTGTTCCAGAATTGTCCCAAATCAGATACTTCTTTGAATCAAACTAGCCTACCAAACTCTCCATCTCAAATATTTCTCAATACCCATGTAAAAATTTCATATTGACAGACAAAAATTAGGCCTGTAATCCCGTTTGGTCAAGTCATTTTGTAAGAATTTTATAGATGACAATTAAGTGTTTAAACATATCAACATAAGCTTTGATTTTTTACTGAAAATTATTTACTGGTTTCATGGGTTTTGTTATATGAAGTATAAATGAACCCTATTTTTGCTGTTATTCTAATTACTTTCTTTGCAAATTGGGTGTCTTTCAGGTCGATTTGGGCGTTTTGATATCACACATATAGCGTGTTTTATAATTGTATAGTTTGTTGTTCGTTGAATGGTTGGTTGAATGGTGTACAGAAATCTTTCTATCAATTCAAAAACATTTTAAGCACTATTTTCAACTCAACGCACAGTAAAAACTGTTAGACTTTGCTGACTTCTATTTAAATTATACAAAGAGGCACCAGTGAATTTGAGTAGGCATTTATTTGAACTGCCTTTTTCTTAAGAATTTTTTGACAGACATTTGGTTGTTTTCCAATTACTTTGATACATTTGATGGAGAACATTTGACATTGGAGAACTGTGTACAATTTATTCCGAAAAGCACAAGTTAAATGATTGAATTACCACATACCCTGCCCTACTTACGACAGAACTGACCAATAGAACACTCTGTTCATGAGAACAAATTCCCTTCAAGGCACCCATGCATCATCTTAAAGAACCAATTACCTCATCAATTTACCCAAAGCCTACATGGTAGTTGTGCATATCTCCTGATGCAACACCCCCCCCCCCCGCCCCGCCCCCCCCCCCCCCCCCCTGACAAGGCGCACCATTTCCACATGGCTAGCCGCAACGCCTGGTTCCATACCGGCAGAGTCCACACCGTGGCTGGCATTCTGCGGCTTTTCAGCTATTTTAATGGGAAATCAGGTTGCTTTGCTGATGTCATCGTTGCCGTGGTAACCGGCTTGTTCAGGTCAGTTGAGAACATGATGAAGGGGAACACTTCCTGAGTTACAAAGGCTGAGGTTCCTCTAAAGAGACTTCTGCTTCTCTATTCAAGTCGCCTCAAACCCTCTGCCCTCGCTTAGAAAACACTGGGATCAAATTGTCTGCATAATTTGCGTATTATTTTTTACGTTTTATTGGAAACTTTAGCCTGCCTGTTGGGATTATGTGTTTATGTATGAAAGGATGTGTAGATAATTGTTCCATTGTACTTAATGGATTACAATTTATTAAATGGGGTTGAGATACTATTCAAGAAAGGTAGCTAGTACAAGTCTCATGTCAATACAGTATCATAATAAAGAATGAAGGCGCTTATGGGGAAGCAGGACATTGAATGGCAACATGTTGCCAAGGAGCAAAAACTTGTGGTACTCAAAACATCATAATTGTAGTTCACTCCTTAATATCCAGTTATGTGCTATACTCTCAGTTTTCTGTATTAGAATGCCATGATACGGTCGTTTTATTTTGTTTACGGAAGGTCAAAAAGAAAAATACCAAAGATTAACATATCCCACGGCATATTTATTTCCTGCCAAAGCATTATCTAAATTGAGGAAGATATAAAATATGATTGCTTCCAAAACCATGCTGTCTGTAACAGATCAGATTGAACTTTAGAAATTTGACCGATCTATATACATTTTTGGTAAGAACTGTTGGACGGTCGATTATTAAGGCAGTACTGCTTTTTCAGTAAATTGCTTTATACTCAGAATTTATAAAAAAAGAATTGTAACTGTAGTAGCTTTTTAGTTTAGCTTGAAATGATCAGAAAAAAGGGTACTGAGAATGTGACACAATAGCTTACTAATAAATAGTAGACTTAACAACTCCTACTGGACTGTGGGTCAATATAAATGGGGAATTTTTGAAGACAGACTTACAGCAAACACAGAACACACATTGTAGGTAACGTACCCCCACTTTGAAATCACTAGCAATTAGGTGGACATTTGTTGGTCAACATCAAATGCAAGGTATAGAAAACTCACTATTCTGTCCCCAAACATCATGCGACAGTAGGTGAAATATTGATATATTTGATAATGGTAGCCATATCTTCTGCGAGCAGATTAGGCAAGTAATATGAACAGGATATTCCCCCACTATATATATTTCAAAAACAATATTTGTTTTACCTTTACTTTGTTCTTTACTATTGTATATATATTTCACCATCTTTTTAAGTATTCAAAAAATTCAATAACAAATACAATACATAACATAAGAGTATCATTTGTTATATTATTCGCTTACTTGGCTTGCAGAAGATATGGTTACCGCTATTACATGGTGACCGTTTCAAATCAATTATTGGGGAGTAATTAATAACACCCTGTTCAGGTATACAGACAGTCATTGATCGATCAGCTATTGTTCTCATAAAATAACCCCATTGTCTTGCTGAACAATAGAGCCACTAACAGTGTTTTACACCTTTGTATCCTTAAAAAGGTTTGTGTACCAAAGCAGACAGCTGTTGGTCTTAGTACATTGATGGGTAGCTGATTGGGGTTGCTGAAGCATGATCAATTACAGAACAAGTTTTGTTTTTATTTAACACTACAGTAATTTTGTGTTTACACTACAGTAATTTTGTGTTTACACTACAGTAATTTTGTATTAGAAGATGCGCTTCATAAGTTTGTATTATTACCATTATCATTTAGGGAACAAGCTGATAATGTTCGTTATCACACAAGCATGAGTGCACATTTGATAATGGTTGTCTTCAAGCGAACTTAGCACGCAGATGAACGCAATACGTGGTGCTGGAACAGCGTTTTGCTTAGACTTACACTGAGCAAGTTGATATTATTATATTATTATTAGTAGATATTATCACTCAAGCAGGAGTGTACATTTAATAATGAGTTTGTCTTTGAGGGAACTTTTGAGGATACAGCCTAAAATAGTGAAATACGCAAAGTTTGATCATCAGTACACAGGGTGTGATATGGAGTGAGTGATGTTTTCACTCCTTATTGTTATGGAACCACCAATCGAAATCAAGCATTCATGTTTGCTTGAAGATAAATTTGAATCAAGGATTCATGCTTGCTTGAAGATAAATTTTAATTTACCATGTATGATATCTTCATTCAATGATTCAATCATGGAGGAAGTCTCCACCTAGGCAGGTTAGGTTTGAAGCAGCAATATACAGCAGCGCAACAGTATAACAGATGTTCAAATAGAAAAGTGTTATTGTGCACCTTTTTTGGTAATAAGCATAATCAAGTAAATCTGTAAAAATTTGGATTCCACTGTTCATCGGGGTTGCAAGAGGGTAATGAAGCAATTCCCCATCCTCTACATGTACATGTTGTTGTTTAATACACACTCCCTACAGTCAACCTGTTGTCACTGTTTGTCAGGGACTTTGTACACAGTCATGTCAGGTTTATTTTATTGTGGCAATCAAAATAAGCAAAGGTCAGGCCTTGAACTTCACACTTGAAGGGGCATTGCCATTTTCCTCTGGTAAAGTGCCCTCCATGAGGAAAATTTTGAACTTTGCAAAGGGCATTACAGCAAAGCACGGGGCACTACGGTAGTTGCTGTGGGTGCCGTGGCCTGTGGCTTATCTCGAGGCCTGAAAGGTAATATTTGAAGGTCTTTAAATCCAAGATTTTTCAACCTTGACAATATTACTTATTGAAATATCTTTTAGGAGGATTGGTACTGGTATGAATTTTATGATCAGTTAGCTTCCAGATGGAAATATTTCTTTGGAGGATTGTGACTGGTATGCATATATTTTCAGTTTGCTTTCAACCGGAAATATTTATTTGGAGGATTTGTGCTGGTACAAACTGTATAATCAATGAGCTCTCAGGTAGAAACATTTGTTTGGAGGATTGGTAATGGTATAAAGTTTATAATCAGTGAACTTTCAAATTTTCAGATTGAAATATTTTTTTGGAGGGTTGGTACTGGTATGAATTTATCCTTTTGTTTATCAACTCTTTGCTAGACGCTATATATTTGTGATGCATTAGCTTGACATGCTTGGACCCACCCAAATTTAGTTCTGTATAATTTGCATTCGGCTCATGTCAAAGGCCACACCATGACATGCATTCCCAGGGATAGTAAAAAAAAAATTCCAATAGGGCAGCTCCTTTAAAGTCCCACGCCAAATACGACATCCTATCCAAGTTACATTTGTTAATTTAAAAAAAAAAATCCTAAGTCAAAGCGAAGTCCCATATAACGCTGGCCTAGAATTAGTATAAGCCAATAAAGACCATCATGAATTATCGTTTTTTTCTCATCTGAAATTTTAAAATGCCTCCTGACTCATGAAATACTTACCATCTGTTACCAGCACTAGTTCATGGTCAGATGGATTAATTAACTTGCTGTAGATGACTCTAGCTTGTAATTGTTTTTGTCTGACGTGATGACCCGCACGTCCTTGAGATAGACAATCTTTTTTTGTTTTAAAGCTTCATACCTCGATGCATGGTTATCAAATTCTATTCCAGCTGGTATTTGTTTTATTGGTGAATAAAAATGTGCCTGAAGCTTCATGACAATTTGTTGTCTGAGCTGTCTAATGTAAGACTTCATCCTGCGTACAGCGCAGGGATGTACGAGGGAGCCCTACACACGTCTAAGAGAGTGTGTCCTTGGGATGTGGACTTTGGGTTTATTTAATTTAGGTAATGATTGCATCGGGGGATAAAGTACAATAATGTTTTGGTTTTAGACTTGCAACAATTTCTGATGAGTACTGGAAACTCATTGCTTTCCATGTCCTGCGGAAAAGAAGTGCTAATTGTTAACTGGAAATTGGGTTCCCTGAAGCACATACAGTAGAGAGGCAGTTAACTTTGGTAGCAGTACAGTACATGCTGATGGCTACATGTAACGAG
The DNA here is from genome assembly GCF_902459465.1 of Asterias rubens. NCBI lineage: Eukaryota > Metazoa > Echinodermata > Asteroidea > Forcipulatida > Asteriidae > Asterias > Asterias rubens. Next base: position 15,051,308 of record NC_047063.1, on the reverse strand, counting down.
CTTGCATATTTTTTATAAAGAATACTTTTAATAATAAAAGTTGAGTTTTGTTTTGTTTTTACCAAGATTTATTAGTGTCAAAGTTGCAACTTATTGAATCGTGACTATAGTCAGGTAGTGATTTAATTTTTGATTCTTTTCATTTTAGAAACATGATCTCCTCCAATTTCACTGGTCACCTAGGCCTATATTCCAAATGAAATGTGTTAAGTGGTCAAGCAGTCTAGTGCATCAGACTTGACTTATGTAGTTGCAGAGTGAGGGTTCGAGTCCCTGTCATGACAGTGACACCTCTGTTTGCTTTAAGATTGGACAGAAGCCTTATATTAAGTCCTGTGTTGTGTAATGCATTTAAACGAATCGTGCAGCACACTTATCATTAACTGAAGGCAGTTGTGCCCGTGTTTTGGGCATGGTTGGCTGCAGATTGCAGCATTAAAAAGTACTTTATTAATGGGTCTCATTCAATGCTTTGTGATGCCTAGTCAGGCGTAGATAAAGCACTACTATTAAGAAATGCACACTTTCATTAATAATGTGGAAAATTGTGCAAATAGTGTGCAAAAGTCTGAACATTTTTTCTTCTTCTGCCCTTCATTAGTCATAGCAGGAAAGTTTAATTCCACATGTGAATGTAAACATGTGTCATCTGAGTACTTCTTGCAACAAACAAACAGTAGTGTGTGTCGTTTTTTTTCATATTGTAAGCAGCCAATTTATTGCTTCTGACCTTCTGCTGAGATAAAATGTTGTTTCTCAGCATGTCTAGTATGGAAGGTCAGAGACACTTTCCTCATTCTGTTCAACACCTGATGTTTTTTCAATATAGTGGCAATTGACAACTCATTCTCAATCTCGTGCTATATATATAGAGCAAGCTAGTCGAAACGTTGAGGCCAATTCAAAAACTGACTCTGCGGTAGAAGATTTTTGACCTCATACGTTGTCTTACTAATACTAATGGTCTCAAGCTTTCCTGAATTTGTAAGGTACAACTTTGGTATCCGCAGACAATAATATTTACTTTTCGATTGCACAACAGCACAAGACCTGGAATTATACGTAGAGCCATGGCTCCTGTTACCCCTTTGCCGTGGTGCCCCTTTAAAAGTTTTGCATAGACTTTAAGATGTTCTAGTGAAAGTGCCCTATTGCAATAAGAAAATGACCTTGCTCTCTCAAAGATACAACTTCAGGCCTGTAACAAATGTTGATTTTCTCAAAAACCTTTTTGCTTTCTTGGACTTCTCTTGTAATACTTAAGCTTGTTTTTCATTCTTTACATGGTTTCACTCATAGGTATATTTGTCAATTAATTGCCTCAGTGCTACAAGGGTTAGTCTTCAAGGTGTCTCTAATAGATCATCCACTTCTTCATTACTGATTGTTCCCCAAACCCAAAACGATGTAGGAGACATAGCGTTTTCTCATGCTGTTATGCTAACTTTAGAACAACCTGCCTCTAAATAAAGTCATCTATAGATGCATTAAGTTCGAAATGGGCATTCAAAACCCACCTTTTGAGTCCACTGCTGCTTTTCAATAAGTATTTGTGTTTTCATTCTTTGCGCCATGACTATCAATTGTGATGAATACCAGTGCATTAGGAGTGTTCTTATTACAAGGCAAAGCATGGCTTCTAATGCATCTAAGGAATGTTCCACTCTATTGGTCCTTAACACAGTGCAGAACTTCATCCTAAACATTATTTGATATTGCTGCATTAATAAACAAGGCATGACATTTCAGGGTTGGTTGAGCTATACACATAAATTGTGCTGCCCAGCATCTGAACAGTATCAGTGACGACAACTTAAAGCCATTGGACACTTTCGGTAAACAGTACAACTTAAAGCCATTGGACACTTTCGGTAAACAGTATTGTCCAAGGCCCACACTTTGTGTATCACAACTTTTATATAAAAAAACAAACCTGCGAAAATTTAGGCTCAATCGGTCATTGGAGTCCCACCCTGGTTTCCGCACGTTTCGCCGTGTCATAACATGTGTTTACTATAAATCCGTAATTCTCGATGTCGAGAATTGGTAATTGTTTTAATGTTTTCTCAAAAAGTAAAGCATTTCATGGAATAATATTTCAAGAGAATTCTTTTACCATTACCTTCTGTAAACCCTGTAAGTTATTTGTAAATCTGTGATTTTTTTTTTTCTGTTCCGAAACTGTATAATGGGCTTTAAATGTCAAAACAAAAGATGGACACTGGATTATAACTCTACATCAACCTCTATGTTTAGCTTCCTTGTAACTGTATCAGGGAGGAAAGTTGAGCTCAATAAAACCTTCTGTCAGTGGGATTACAAAGTAAAATCACCTTTGTATAAGAAGAGTAGAAAATTTATTCAACAACTGTGTGTGTGTGTGTTTTTATTTTGTATTGCATGTACATGTTCAATGTTGCATCAGTTAGTTGCTCTGCAGGGAATTCAATGTTTGTAAAATGAAGACACGCTTCAATTCCTTTGAGCTTTTATCATAATGGTATTAATGTGAAGCTTCCTGACAACTTGTTCCTTCTTAAGAGCCCACACCCACACGTTTTACAATGGTTAAAGGAACTAATAAATAAGAAGGCTTCTGGTCGTAGGAGAAGAATTTGTATTTTGATTAGTGGGGAAGATCTGATGGTGTTCCGTTTCATTTAGAATTTTACCTGCCCAACCAAATCTTTTTTACATCACAACGAAATAGAATGCGTTTCTGTACATCCAGGCAATTAAATGTCCAGAGAAAAAAGGGAATTATCATAAAACACCCATGCCTTTACCTCGTGGTGTGTTTGGCGCAATCTCCTCAAGGGGCAATTGGCACTTTGTGGTGTGTGGTCTTGAAGCAGCTCGGCAGTGTTTTAGCACTGCACCTACGGGAGGTGTAAGCTTAAGTCCAAAGGGTGTAAAACTGCATCTCTGTGCAGGGTAGTGATACAGCGCAATGTGCCTTAGGTAACTCATTCTCATCTTCACCACATAACAGGGGGCTGTTTGTGTTATTATATCCCTCAAGAGATATTACTGTTGTTTTTGTCGCCTGAATTGAAGTGTGAAGCAGCGGTCTATATATAAAAAAAGTCTCAGCATGTATTCTTAAGAAAACTTGTGTTAACTCCTTTTAATATACTGATTTGAAGGAAACGGACTAACTTAACAAACACATGCAAATTCGACATATGTTGAGGAATGGGTATTGTAGTTTTGAGGAACTCTAGTAGATTGCAAAAAGCTTAGTAAAATCTATTAAGGATTTCATTTTTAAAGTAGTCTTTTATGCAATCCTTACACTAGACTGGTATGTTGTCTTGCTAAAGGGTTTGGGTACAAACAATTTTCGTCTCGGCGAGAAGAAGACTAATTTAACATGTACAACGGATTTACGCAACTCTCAAAAACTTGTTGACTAACGAAACTGAAACTTCTTAAAGTAGTTGTTTTACCTACATCTTGATTCACAGTGAAAAGGTATTCATGTGAAGGCAAAATCTTGGTCTTCAAAAGGAATCAAAACCCTTTAAAGCCCAGCATTGCCGGTAGCGTCACCTATATTTTTCTCAATATATTTAACTACAACCCCAGGAGTAAGGCTTTTGGATTGGACTTCAGTGCATGATGTGCACATTTTTGAATGTCAAGGGGTACACTCCATTTAGATGTGATAAAAGTAGAAATCATCCTTACGATCTGCTTCTATTCCTCTCACTATAGTCCGAGGCTTGTTTGCCTCCAGCCGTCATCTAAAGAAGGTTTAGACAGATCTGTGTTGAGGATGACAGGAATCCGCACTGTTATTTTGAGATGCCTCGTGTGTTTACTCAGTGAATAAGTAACTAGGGTATTGGCCAGTCAAGATACTTGAGTTTTTTTATCAGGTTGAGAAGAAGGTGTTAGTGGTGTCCACTTGTAACATTGCGTGGGTATGACTTTCGTAGCTGCAGGTTTGCCTATTAGGTCATTCACTGACAGATAATCAATCACCTATTGCAAAGGGACCAAGCGGTGAACTTTCAGAGTGAAGAATGCAAAGGAAAAGTGATATTCTGAAGTTTTAGGTCAACAGAATTGGAAGGTTTACTCCTGAGTTGTCTAAACTCCATCTGCTGATAACAAGTTGTGTTTTTACTATTTGGATGCACAGTTAAAGGCAGTGGACACTATTGGTAATTACTCAAAATAATCATTACCTTAAAACCTTACTTGGTAACGAGTAATGGGGAGAGGTTGATAGTACAAAACATTGTGAGAAACAAGTGATGTAGTTTTCGAGAAAGAAGTAATTTCCGAGAATTTGATTTTGAGACCTCAGATTTAGAATTTGGGGTGTGGAAATCAAGCATCTGAAAGCACACAACTTTGTGTGACAAGGGTGTTTTTATTTTCATAGTTATCTTTCAACTGCGACGACCAATCACTTTGGGTTTGTTATTTTATGCATAGTTTGAGATACACCAAGTGAGAAGAGTGGTCTTTGACAATTACCAATAACTCTGTTTTATTGAAACAGACTTTTTCATTTAGTTGAGACGTTCTGGGACAAATCCCTGGTACCCAGAAATGATAACACCTAAAGTGTGAGGCCTTGATTTTCATGCATTTGAGAAGGCAAATCTTCCAGTTTTTAGGAATTTTTTTAAGGGGCACCAAGGCATAGACTAAGGCAAACAAAGGGCCTCCGTGTAATTTCTGGCGCAAAAGATTACAAATCCTTCAGTTTAATTTTGATGTTAAACACTGAAAGTTTACTTCTGGAGAGTAGCTTTGGTTTCACATTGGTGAAGAACGAAACAGTTTTCGTTTTTACTGTTTTTGGAAGGGTAAATTAATTTCAATTGTATAGTTTTCTCTAGTCAACACACAGAATAACATTACAACCAACCTGTACAAAACGTTGCTAAATCAATTTTAATGCCTTTGTGAAAAAAACAAAAAACAGTCGGTATTCCGTTCATATCAGACTTATTTCAATTATATTTTAAGTATAAGCGCGATTTAAAGGGCATTTGAATGCATTTTCCTTGACTTATAAAGTTTTTGTGACGTCCACATTTTTACATAGCAATGGTACTTGTAATAGGACTTTATAATAAGTGAGCTGTTCAATTTTATGCCCTGATAATTAAAAATGATGTACTTTGTATGTAAATGCAAATGCTATTGATAAGCACTGGTAGTGGAATGAAATTTGGCCTGATTGAATCAAGGTGTCATACAGAAAAACTAGCTTGCCCTTACAGCTGCTTTATATACATAGTACACCCGATGAAGTAAAGAATAGTGACTGCTACATAAGCTTGTTTCTTCAACCGGTAGAATCAGTAATGGAAAGTTGAAGCCATGTAGGTCCTACTTGTAATGACTAAGGTTGATTTGCTCACCGCTGTACATGATTTATTTTGTAATGTAGTTGAGAGAAACAGCAGGTTCATTGGAGAAAGGGGGAATTTATTGCTGCCCTTAATATAGTAATTTAGATGCAGCCATTATTTATGCTGTTTAAATCGACATGTCTGTTATTATTAAAAGATGAGCTTGTTATCAAGTGAATTAAACAAGTACCCTCTTCACATGCACACATTCGTCTCAGGTAGTTTTCACTTCATCTTTGGCAAATTATTTTTTGACTTCACATTTTTGTTTGCCCAGAAGCGTATTTTTGCCTGATTTGTTGTATTCAACCCTGTTGTCTCATTATGCACTTAACTTATTTGTTATATTGATTTTTTCAATGAGACATTGCCTTTATCACAAGGCTGCATGGGCATTTTAAGATGAGGGCTTCACTTAACTGATTAAGGCTATTGACCCAAATCAACTGCTACCAGGGGCACATTGTCACCAACTGTGTCTGAAACAAGGTTACCCCCTTCACAGTCTATAAGGATGTAGGCAAGGGTATCATCCACTAGGAGCCTGGCTGGTACAGCAGAATGCACTACCTTCCCAACTTTTTACAAAGTGCTTATTGCGACGAGGTTTTGCCTGGTACTAAGATTCACCTTCTCTAAATACCGCATTCTTGACTCGGCTCAAGAACAATATCCAGCAGCTTTGGCCATGAAGGCAAACTTGCAATGTTTTTTATCCCTACGGTATATTTCTGCATACTGTGTGTAGAGACTCATGAGGTGTTGATTTTGATTAAACGTACACACATGAGCGTCTTATGTCAAGTTTGAGATTATGCAGACCTTATGTTGATCATTTGTTATTGTTCAACAAATTCAGACTAAAAACGGATGGGTAATATTTGATTTAACAATAAAGAGAGAATGTTCACCATTAGTATTGGTGTTTCTGAACATCTCTCTTTAAAATAATTTACAGCAAAACCAGCAAGACTGATGGTCTTATTTTGATGGCCACCATCGCTGTCAAGAACACGGGATGTTTCATCTATAAGCAGAGAAAACATGCCTTTCTTGCAAATGTTATTCACATTCTTTAACCATTTTGTGACAATTTTTCATAAAGCATGTAAGCTTAACAAATTGCTAAGCATGGAAAAATCTTGTTTAGAAGAAATAGGTAGCCAGCCAAAATACAATACAGTTTACATTGCTGCAACTGGTACCCCACTCAATTGTCGCTTAGCAAATTATATATTTGCTGAGCAGAATTATCTGCTGCACAACTGTAAGAAATTGGTCCCTGTTATCGTTAAAGGTGCTTCATTTACTGCATTAGTGATGAACGTGAATGATTGCAAGTCAAGTGCAATGTATGTACGATCCCTCCCCCATCAGTTCATATTCATAACTACATTACATTTTTGTTTGTGTTTTTCAGGCTACGTTCTTCATACTCTCCGTGATTTCTTTGTTTGTCAGCACCATAGCCAGCGCCTTCTGTGGAATACAGGGAGATAACATAGATGGAATGATTAACAGTAAAGAAGGCTGCCAAAGAGAATCCAATACGTGTCACTGCACCAAAGAAGAAAGCGACGGACTGACGAGGATTTACACATTCTTAGATATCATAGACTGCACGTCATTCTTGCTCAACTTGAAGACTTACATGTTCATCCAGTGCATACTGAATGCGCTGGGCGGCATGACGTCCTTCTTAGTCGTCATCCTAATGTGGAGAAACCGCTATATGGATTTTCATTCGGGGCTGCGTTTCTACTCGTACAGTGCAAGCATCCCTAATCACCCATGGTCAGATCCCCAGACTCCACCCTACACAAACTATATCATGGCGAATGGTGACAACAGACAGGATCGGTTTGTCTTTGACACATGACCAGATACCAGACAGACTATGGTGTAAACAATGGCGGTTTTTGGTCTTGAACAATGTTTGCTGATGAGCATCAGCGTTGAGACAACAGACATGACATCGTTGAGACAACGGACATGATTGTGTGATGCAAGAGGAATAGCCAAAATGGAATTAACTATAACGGTTTCTAATGAGACCACACAGTGTATCGACTCGGTACTGATTAATATTGCATTCTTAGTTACTGAAGGTATTATATGAATATTTCATAGAATACCTTTTTTTCCCTTATCTTTTGTTTTTATTTTACAATTGCTTATTTCTATTTTATGTTGTTAGAGTCTATATTGATTAGGATATTACTACATTAGGGCCCTATATAGCTCCTGACACTGCACAGCAATCAAAAGTCATTGACAACGGTGCTTGCTTAAATTATGTCAATAGGTTCAGACATTATTCACAAATAACAATGTAATAGCACAAAGAGGTCGTTCAGGCACAGTTGGTTGAACTCATTTTTCAACCCGATCAAGTTCAACTCTGTGTGTCTGAACGGTTCTAAAGTTACAGACCGAATGGGGTCTAACCCAGAAAAGTTAGACTGTCAAGCTGGGGGTTATCTTTAGACCGCTTCTGGTTTATGTTTTAACACTGTGTGTGGACAGAAAAAAGAAGAAGATTACATCCGGTTTAACTCTCAGTGACCCAGGAACAGCAGCATGCGGTTCCAACAGTACTCTAGAGGCTTTAGTGGTACCTCCATGCAACTTACAGATTTGAAAAGCTGTATAACAATTTCTAAGATTTAAACATCACTGAAGGACCGCAGTAGAAAAATCCATGACTCCTGATTTGAATTCTTAGCATTTTTATTTTGATACTGACACAAGCAGTGTCATCTTTCTGAAGCCGATAAACAATTTACTAAAACGAGTGAACAGTATCAACTATGTTTGCAGTTGTGTACAATCAACCAGCTGAAGTGCTTAGCGATTATACATTGCTTAATTCATAGAGCTGCTTACCATGGTAGTATGTGCTTATCAAACTTAAAGGGTTGCACTGAATTCCTGATTTACACAGCTCACTGCAAAATCAAACTGTAAGCGGAAATGTTGAAGCTGTACTTTTAAAAGGGCCAAGTCACACAGGCCAATTTAGAGGCAACCAGTTCCAGACAATCTACGAGAAGAAAAGGCAGTCACATTTGAATGTTCACAGATTTTTCTTTTGGAAATTGTTAAAAAAATAACTTATTTGCTACAAAAGTGATTCTGTAGCTTACACTGCAGTTGGTTGCCTCTAAGTTACCTGGAAAAGTTGCCTCATGTGACAAGGCACTAGATTCTCATACTAAGGAGGATTCTGAAATGAGCCTATGATAAGTGAATATGACTTTTCTTATTACATCGTTTGTTCCACTTGATAGCTCCGTGTGTAAATTAGATGGATTTCTTTTATTGATCAAAACTTCACTTTCTTATTCAGGTATGAATGAATTTCTCATTCAGAAATTAGCAAGTAGTTAGAATCACATCAATTTTTACCGATAAATGATAGATACCATGTTGTACTAATACAACATTTGAGACATTTTGAGATGTTCAGGGATTTGGATATTTGGCATCAAACTTTTCAAAGGTTGAGTGTGTCAACACTTTGTGGTCTTACACTGTATAATGTAAATTATAGTCATTTTAGTCACTGTATATATTGGAAGGGGATGCAGGCTCTGCTCAGATGTTAAGATTGTTATGTAAAAAGCTGCCATCTATTTGTGCTTTCATTGGACGCTTTACATCTAATTGGTACCTTTAGGTCTCTTAAGGTAAGGGGCAAGTGAGAATAACAATGAATGAGATTTTTGACATTGCATGGTGGGGTTTCAAAGGTTCTGCTGTCGTTTTTACCAGACTCTCTCAACTTGGGATTAACCTTAGAACTTGGGTTAGTTAAGTTCTATAACCATAGACATTAGGACGCATTGAACCCATCCTAACTTAGGATGAGTGACACGTCCTAACTCGAGAAAGGATTAATCCTAACGTTTCGTGAAATCGGCTGCAGGTGTGAAATAACATCATGCAATGTTATCTTATTTCCTTGGGTATAATGTAGTTCTGATAACAACTGGTCCTGCTATCTGATACTCTGGAGTAGTATAGTGGATCGGGTGTGAGTGGGAGACTTCTCATTAATGTTTTCACTATCCCTGAGAGAGAGAGAGAGAGAGATAGCAGTCTGCATTTTGACTATAGCCATTAAAATACCCCCACTCTATAAGATGTAATAGGTGATTAGTTATATGCCATAGTAGAACTGTCAGGGAATCCAAGGTGTGAATTTGTTGCATCAATTTGTGTGGTGAAAGTTTAACAAAATTTTATCTTTAAATAAGAAGTTAGCATTTTGACTTTCCCCTTCTACTTATCTTAGAAGGGATACAAATATCAGATTGTTTTAAGTCTTTCTAATCCGATGATGTTTGCGTAAAATTTCCATCATAACTGTACAATTTGTGAATAACATTTTTTCAAGTTGGTCATTTGACATTTTTAAATAGTTTTTTTTCATTGGCTTTCAAAACTCTTTAACATTCCATCTGTACATAAATCAAAGGTTTAAAAGATTTATACGTTGTTCATTGCTAGAAGCTAAAGATGTTGTTAGATTACTTTTTGTACCACTTTGGTGATTGAGGGAAGCTGATTGGTCACTCAGATATCTCAGTTGGTGGCCCCTGCCCATGGATAAGTAGGAGTGTTATATATCTACTCTACGATTGTATTGTTAACATACCAGTGTACAGTAATTAAATAGATGAGATTTAGCCCTATTATCTTTCCATACTGTTATACAAGATTTGATAGTTGAACTTTAAGTTATAGCTAATCACAAAAAAAAAAATTACTCCAAAACCAGGGGTGTTAGAAGTGTGCCTAGATGGAGAAGTAGTGTGGCGACGACCCTCAAAATTACATCCCTGGAAACATTTGATAGAATGAAAATACACGGTTGTCTTTTGAAACTGCTCCCACCTTGATATAAACACCCATCCTGATTCTCACATAACACGATTGAATGATACGTTTGCCATTTGACGAGGCACGTATATGGATATCACATTCATCCTCATGTTAATGTTGTGCTACAGTAGTTACCCAATCCCCCATAGGTCGCATTGTATCATCCTTGTCAACAAACGACACTACAAAGTATGTGGTTTGAACAAAATTAAAGATTTGATGTAAGATTATTCAGTTTATTATAAGAATAGGGCCTATAATTCTTTTGCTGAAGCATTTTGTTTTTTCTTTCATTCAAGTTTTATTTTGATACTTTTACTCTGATGATGAATGTTTGAGAAGTAATATTTTAATTTTATTTTTGTAGAATAGCCAAATATATAAGCTATGAATAGTACTATAGAGACTTCTGCTGATGTCCAAACTATGCTAAACTGCAATGGTGGCCCAAAGCTTTGACTGGTACTTTAGAAGCTGTAGTGGTATCTCCAGCTGTTTTAGACTGCATTGCAGTTCCCAAGCTTCAAATATTACTAGTAACTATAGAAGCTTTGGTGGTATATCGTGATGTGCTAGACTTCAATGCCAATTCCAAGCTATAGTGGTATCTCCATGCTATGCTAGTTCCAAAGTTTGACTATAGGGGAAGCTATAATACTATAGAGGCTACAGTGCTGTCTCCAAGCTGTGCTAGACTGCATTGCAGTTCCCAAGTTGGACTAATACTTGAAGCTACAGTGGTATCTCTATGCTATGCTAGACTGCAATGCTGATCTTAGCTTTGACTAGTACTACAGAAGTGTGTACATGTACTATAGAAGCTATAGTGGTATATCCATGCTGTGCTAGACTACATTGCAGTTCCCAAGCTTCGACTATTACCAAAAGTTGTAGTACTAATAAAGCTACTTGGAATCTCTATGCTATGCTAGACTGCATTGCAGTTCCCAAGCTTTGACTATACTGTAGAGGTTGTAGTGCTATGGATATGAACGCTATAGTGGGATTTCCATCCTATGCTAGAAGCTATAGTGGTATATCCATGCTGTGCTAGACTACATTGCAGTTCCCAAGCTTCGACTATTACCAAAAGTTGTAGTACTAATAAAGCTACTTGGAATCTCTATGCTATGCTAGGCTGCATTTCAGTTCCCAAGCTTTGACTATACTGTAGAGGTTGTAGTGCTATGGATATGAACGCTATAGTGGGATTTCCATCCTATGCTAGAAGCTATAGTGGTATATCCATGCTGTGCTAGACTACATTGCAGTTCCCAAGCTTCGACTATTACCAAAAGTTGTTGTACTATAAAAGCTACTTGGAATCTCTATGCTATGCTAGACTGCATTGCAGTTCCCAAGATTTGACTATACTGTAGAGGTTGTAGTGCTATGGATATGAATGCTATAGTGGGATTTCCATCCTATGCTAGACTGCATTGCAGTTCCCAAGCTTAGACTATTACCAAACGTTCATAGTACTGTAAAAGCTATAGTGGTATCTCCATGTTACGTTAGACTGCAATGCTGATCCTAAGCTAACGATTTTACACTTGAATGTGCCAAACTAAACAAAACATTGGAAAGATTCAACTCAGAGATTGAATTGACATCACAAGTGCATCACAGTGCCCCCACTAAGATTAATGATGACCTGTCATTGTGTGGCACATACGCGCATTCAAATTTCCATCGATTCACCTCAGCAGTAGCGACCAAAGCAAGGGTTCATAGGTCAGCTTCATTTGCATCATGTTATCCATGTATTGGCGGTTTAGCACAATTGTTTCTAGTGAGTTACTATCAATAAAAATGATCAATAAGTTTGGATTGGCTGCCCTCTTTGTTGTCTTTCATACTGTGGAAATATTTTTTATCAGAGTTTTAATAAGTCTGACATCATTTATATGTAGAGTGTTCCCTTATTATGTTCATGTGTGTGTGTTTCAGACTTGAGTTATAGCAGCTTTTAATGTTTATTGTTTATACAATTGACTGATCTAATTAAAAAATATATCAACATATTCAGTTTTTTTCTTCCATTGTGGAAAGTTGAATTATGGTAAATTGTTTTTAATATTTGAGAAATAAATGGGCATTATTCAGACCATTTGCACAGGTCGATTACTTGTGGTTCTGAAAAGAAACTGTGTTGTAAGAGCTCATCCATTGTATAGATTACTCTGCTCATCTTAACGAGCAAATTTCTTTACATTTCCACCAAATTGTTCAATCATAAAATTTACAATATCTAAGCTTTATGGGTTTTGGGTTTTTGTGCATCATATATAAGTTGTAATAAGCCTGATCAGCTAATAAATTCTAATTTAGAAATTGGATGCCAATAAAAGAGGCTCATAATAATTAATATTATTTCACATTCAGCTAGTTTAAAAACATAATGAAGGAGTCTAATCATTGTCTTTAAAGTAACAAAACAATTACATGTATAATAGATGTTAAATTTGCATCGGGGATAAAGAATATTAATTTTGGTTTTTACCCATACACCGATGTGTGTTAGCACTGTATACTCAGTACTTTCCCGAGTCCTGTGAAAAAATATCACAGGCATGTTACTCGGGTGGGATTCGAACCCACGACCCTTGCAATTCTAGAGCAGTGTCTTACCAACTAGACTACCAAGGTTACCCGGCAGCTAGAGGCAGTTCGAATCCTATGTTTTGGCAGCGGGTAATTACATGTATGCTACATATACCTCTTAAATGGTTACTGTACCATTGGTTTTTGGAAGGCTAAACTCAATCCTCTTTAGTTTCTCAACATATACAATGTACAACCAAGTTGTGGAAATACCATCAACAATTTCATTAAACAAAACTCTGGTTTGTGATATGTGAGAGCCTATTTAATCAGTTGCTTCAAGTGAAATAATAACTTGAATTTGGGTGTTCTTTGACAGTAATTCAGATGGAAAAAAAAAATGTTTCTGTGGAGGATTGGTACTGATAGGAACTTTTGAATCAGTGAGCTTTCAGATGGAAGTATTTATGTGGAGCTTTGTTACATGGCCCAATTTGATGGCACAGAATCAGCGCATGAAGCAGGGAATTCTGCGTTACGGCAAGCGTATTTCAAGGTTAGTGGCGAATTTTGGCTTCTGCGCGTGCGTACTCCACGTTCCTAGGCATTCTACGCTTACATGGCTAGCGCAGAAACTTGCACGTAAGCGATAACCTCGTTCCCAGGGGGTGATCGATCTCGACGCGCCATTTTTTCCCAGCATGCCTTGCTCGATCATAACCCCTGGAAATGTAACTCCAAAATATCCAAATATATGGGATATTACAATTAGTCCTGTGGTTGATCCGTTCTGTGTTGGGCGTTAGTTGCGCACGCGCTGGTTGCGCTGTGTGTAATAAAAGTCATAAACTTGCCTTGGCGTTCAGTGTTGCGTGACAAAAAAATTGAATACGTACATCTTTATACGCACGCGTTTCGGCGTACAGATTTTTTGGACACGCACAGCGTTTCAAATATTGCGGGTTTATATGATGGCCAATCAAAGACACGGTTCTGAGTTTCCCTCCCAGGGGTTAGAGACGTACTCAGAGCTAGCTGGTGATACGGCGCGCTGCCCAAGGTAGCGAGGTTGCGTAAGCAGAAAATTGTGATCGTAAGCACAGAATTTCGGCGGTAAGCAGAGCCATGAAATTGGGCCCAGGTATGAACATAATCAGTGCATTTTCAATTTGAAACTCAACTGAACAATCCTTCTTCTGTTAATGTTTGCTGATAACATTCTCTGCCTTTAAAAGGGATCATGTGGATAACTCACTTTACCTCAACTTTCTGTAAAATAATATTGATAAAAGTGTTTTTGAAGTACTCGTTGTCAATCAAATTGTCTCTGTTATACTCCATCACAAGAAACATAATATCTTACTCTCAGTGGTGATTAAAAGCAGCAATGCATTCAGGAGATTGAAATCAAAAAGACAGTTTATAATCAAAATTCCAATGCTAGAAGACTCCCATTTTGTCATCTTAATTAAAATATAGCAATTATCTGCTTGAGCTTATCCATGACTGATTGCTATGCTTTGATAATCATTATGTAGCTTTCTCACTGTAATAAAAGGCTTGCTACAACATTGGCATTAATACAAGCTCAAAGTGGCTCAAGCTTTAAAACTCGTTCGGCTTTGTCGGTAAATTTAACTAAAATCAAGCTGATTATGGTTCTCTACCACACCTCATTGATCCTTGTAATCTGAAACACAAAGTCACTAATGGCAATTTCATGGTCCAGGGTGAGTTTTTACAAGAGGGCAAAGAGGAATGCATAAACATAGATATTGCTTCAAGTCAAGTAAATGAATCAATACTTTACACAAATTGACAATAATATTATTGCTGTCACGTTGATAGAGAGCTAGCTAAGTAGTTAGATATTAAAGATTAACAAGCATGATTAATCAAATGCATCTCTAGTTAGAAATTTGATTAAAACATGCCTACCATCCTTCAAACGGAGACAGACAAAAAAACACAATTGTTGGTTTAACAAAGCGCACTGTTATACTATGCAAGCCTTCTAGCTTTTTTCACTTGGCCTTGCTGTATATATTAACCAAAAATACAATTGCATTATTATCTTTGTTTGTGAATCTGACCTTGAAGTGGTGGAATCAAGATTGAGAGGAAGGCTTTTGAGCAGGTTTCATTCATCAGATATGCATTCTAATGTAAATAATTCATGTAAATTGTATAACATTCTTGTAAAGAATCTTATTATTAGTGAACCAAAGACAGGGTTAGATGAGGGATGTGCGACGGGCTCCATGGTGTATGTGCAATCTTAATGATGTAGTCAACTGTTAAAATACGAATCAATTGTGGAAATTTAACTGCCATTGTTTCAATGTGTCGTGTGATCAACATGGGTATTGTCTCTGTTATGGTTTATATGCTACCATGTTTTTTTGTACTGCTTTATATGCACAAAGAATGCCTTCTTTTAAATTCAAACAGCTTCATGACAATTTAAATGATTGATTGGATTTTGTTTTAGCTCAATAGCTTAGCTTTACTGCATCATACTGCTTGATAAAAGGATAGTGATGATTGTGATAGAATGATTGGTAGCTGTTAAATTATAGTTTAACAGATCAATTGTAAAGGCATTGGACACTATTGGTAATTACTCAAAATAATTATTATCATAAAACTTAGGCTACTTGTTAATGAGTAATGGAGAGCTGTTGATAAAATAAAACATTGTGACAAACGGCTCCCTCTGAAGTGATGTAGTTTTCAAGAAAGAAGTTATTTTCCACGAGTTTGATTTCGAGACCTCAGGTTTTAGAATTTGAGGTCTCGAAATCAAGCATCTGAAAGCACACAACTTTGTGTGACACGGGTGTTTTTTTTTATTC
The DNA here is from genome assembly GCF_902459465.1 of Asterias rubens. NCBI lineage: Eukaryota > Metazoa > Echinodermata > Asteroidea > Forcipulatida > Asteriidae > Asterias > Asterias rubens. The sequence continues at coordinate 15,035,647 of NC_047063.1, read as the reverse complement.
CATTCATATCTCGCAACTTGACGATCAATTGAGCTCAAATGTTCACAGGTTGGTTATTTTATGCATATGTTGAGATACACCAAGTGAGAAGACTGGTCTTTGACAATTACCAATAGTGTCCAGTGTCTTTAAAGGGTGTGCCCAGAATTGGTAAGATTGAAAACATCAATCTTCAAAGGGCTACTCTCTTAACTTACTTGGGATATCAAGATGTTAAAGGTAGTAAAGACGTCCCTTGAAAAAGTTTGGTCTGAAATGCTATTGTTTTATAAAAATAAATAAATCACCTTTGATCTTGCTAGTTCAACATAAGATGTTTCAGTCAAAACAGTGCTGTAGTTTTTCCCACTATTTTTCCTGTGACTCTGATGGCCGAGTCACACAAAGTGCAGATACTGGTCATTGACAGCTACAAATGTTGGCTGCAGGCTTTGAAAAGAACAGCTGTATGTCTTATAATGTAATCCTTCATAACAAAGAAATAATTTTCCTGCTTATAATGGCGTTAACATTTTTACATTGGGTCTTGCATGGTTGTTATTCATTCTAAATCGTCACATTTTAATTTTAATTCGTAAACATTTCTCTTGTTTCGAAAGACTTTCATTGAAATTTGTCATGGCATGCTTTGTGGTAGTCAAGCAATTCTCTCTCTGATGTAGATGATAAGTAGTCTATACGGCTCTACAGACTACTACTGCCATCACAGTCCAAATGACTTGGTGTGAGATTAGTGTGTTGTGTATAGTACCTCACCTTAGGGCTTTTAACAAGTCTTGTTGGACTAACAAAAATTGGTGAAGGTGGATTTAGGATTAGGCAGGGAATTAGAGAGGGATAGGCCAATCATGTCAATGTTGGAAACCTCAAAATCAATGAGAAGTGGGACCTAACAAGTGGATAATGTGAATGGGCACACAGGTGGCCGCAGAATTTGGTACTGACAATAAAAAACATTGAGTGATTTAAAAAAAAAAAAAAAAAAAGGGTTTGTTTTAAATAATTTTAGAAGTGTAACTGAAGGCTACCTCTGAATGACTCATCGATGAAGAATACGATATAAAAATACAGCTTCTATGATGTATGCTAAACTTATTTCAGTAACATCAAGATTAAAAGCATCATTGATATTCTTTTTAATTGATTTTTTATGTTTGGAAGCACACAATTCCTTGTAAAAAAGCATAGTGAACAATCTAATATGACATAAAAACCACTAAAGTTGTATACTTTCCTGTATGGCATGCTTAGTAAGTAATTAGGTTTTTTTTTCTCAAACTCGAATCAACTTTAAAAGGTCTTGTGACATTTACTTAAAACTTACTGGATTTATTACCCTGGCTGTTTCTGCGAAAGGGAGAGTATCATACTAACTATCTCCAAGAACTTTACTCAAAATTTAAACAAAACGTAAACAGTTACAATAATATGAGTATTTGGAAAATTTGAAAAAAAAATTTCTATGAAGTCGATTTAAATGCATTGTTGGAATACAAGTATTGAATCTTGTTATACAAAGAAGGCGTCATATTAAAAAAGAGCATGTCAAAGGTCATGTGGGTTTCCTTTAGCATTACTTATCATTCATGTTCAATTTAAAAGTTGATTCTTGTCTATGTAAATTCCCAAGATATATCAATGAAATAAAAACTCAAGTTTAAATGCTTTCATCTATACTGAATATAATACAACGATTAAAGGAACACGTTGCCTTGGATCGGTCGTGTTGGTTTTGAAAAGCGTTTGTAACCGTTTGTTATAAAATGCATATGGTTAGAAAGATGTTTTAAAAGTATAATACATTGATCCGCACGGTCTTCCTTTTACCTCGTCAACTAACACGGTCGGCCATTTATGGGAGTCAATAACACGGTCGGCCATTTATGGGAGTCAATTTGACTCCCATAAATGGCCGACCGTGTTAGTTGACGAGGTAAAAGGAAAACCAAATTTCGAGGCATAGTTGTGTGGATCATTGTATTCTACTTTTAAAACATCTTTCTAACCATATGCATTTTATAAACAAACGCTTTTCAAATACCAACACGACCGATCCAAGGCAACGTGTTCCTTTAAATTGAACAATGTGAAAAGATCAAACATTTTATCCCCTTTGAATGTTTAAATCTCGTTATGCATTTCTCAGATAAGTAGAACTTTTAAATAAAACTTAACCCACCTCCAGATTTAAAATGGTTTTCAACTATCTCATGTTTAAAAGGAAATTAAGCAAGTTTTTATTCGACTGGTTAAATATAAAGAAAAGTTACTATACAGAAATAGATACTCTGCCTCAATTTGTTAAAAATGTTGAATGGGTATTTTGTTTACAAACCTCAAGATGAAGTAGTGTATTAGACATACAGTAAATATAGTGTATAAATCATTTATTTGAAATGTTTTAATAATTTACATTGGTGTCAAGACATTTTGTGTAAGTTACATTTTCATTTGGTTTTTAATTTTAATTATGCTCAAGTATAAAAATAACATGTATAATACCATCTGTTTAGACTTTTTGTATTATACGCACATGGTGTTAAATATAAATTTTCAAATTGTTCTGATTTAAATTTGTTAAACTGTCAATTGAAAAAAAAATAACTGGTGTCTATTGTGTGATTTTTAATGAGTGATTTTTTAGAATGTGGTCCTTTTCAAAACTAAATTTATATCCTCTAGCTCTCAAGTAATACGAACAAACGTGTATCACTTTGGAAAGAGTGTGGGTTCGAGTCCTGCTCATGACACTTGTGACCTTGAGCAAGGCACTCAACCATACATGCTTTGTAAACAATTGGGGAGGTAGTTCTGTCTGTTCCTTATAGACTGAAGAGAGAGTGGGGTGGTTTGGGGGGGGGGGGGGAGCCCCGTGTCAGCCCAATGAGTAGACTGCACTGTGCCACTGCTGGCATTTGATGCCCAGCCCAATGAGTAGACTGCACTGTGCCACTGCTGGCATTTGATGCCCCTGGTAATGTTCCCCCGGTAAAAGTTGATTTGGGTCAATAGCCCAAATCAAATAAGTGTAGCCCTCACTTTTGAAGTGGCTATCCGGCCTATTTTCAATGGACGTTATGCATATATGACGTCGATGAATATTGCTCTATCATGTGCTCTATTCGTACAAAAGTCGTGACTGAGTTTGTGGCTACAGCTTTGGCTGTAAGCCTTAAATGCATCAACTCAAATCAACATGACAATCAAGCCTAAGCCGCTTTTTCCGGACTTGGTCATTGCATTGCACTTTACTTCCAAGATGGCGGCAGGTGGCATCAATGCATTATGTTGCGATGATTCAAGTTCTAGAAATGGGTCTAGAATAAAACCCCAATAGATAGTGTTCTCTTCCCTTTGACCTTTTCATCACCCAGTCTCATTCTTTGATATAGGCCTACTGTAACGTCATAGTAGAATTCTGTCGATGAACTTCGCAATTCAATAGTAACATAAGCTCTTTTTATATTGGTCAATCTCTCCTCAAGGCAATAAAATTGTCTGCAAAGCTCCCACTGTGCTTCCCAGACATACCTACGTATTAGAATGAGTTACTATTCTATGTAAGTGGTATAAACATCACTTCATTTAGTTCTCTTCCTTGCATGTCTGCATCTGAATAATGTTCCAGCTGGCCAATGCCAGTTTGCCAATAAGGATTTATTTTAGTTACATTGGTATGATGTTTTTTGCAACTGAAGAAATTGCTGAGATTTGCACATGCAATACATAAATTCATGACTTCATTTCAAATCAACTGCTTACTATTTCATTTCATATTGAAGCCCTGTGGTGGGTAGGCCTATACAAACTCCTATACAAAATCTCTCCTCCATCCTTTAAAAAAAAATCTTCATAAAAGAACACATTCCTTGGAAGAAGTTATCCCCCACACTGATGCTAAAATTGCTCACTCAAGAAACCTTTCTTACAAACTCCACCTCTATGTGATTTTAGTGCTTAAAAATTGTTCGCTTAGCGGAAATGAGCAGGACACCAGTCACAAATTGTACATGAGACACGGTATTGTGGTTGGCAAACTTATCTAATAAGCATAATTTTGTTGTGCTAAGCTACCTTTTGTGCTTAAGCATCTCTATGAAATTAGGCCTTGCTTGGTAGATTATGTTTTTTTGAGAACTTGTCTTGCCGTACATTTCTACCACCCTATGTTGGAGACTTCATCACTGCATTAAGCTACATCTCCTCTTTACACTCGATTCCCATCTCCTTTGGGACTAGTTCATTCTCATGTGTACAAAACCCAATACTGCTCTCCCACACTCCAACTTCATGGTCACCCTTGATCAGGGAGAAAGAAAGTAGATGCATTGATACCTAGGACTACGTGCAATTACAGAGTAGTTTAAGATAAAATCTTATCTGATTTCAGGGTTGTTATCTACAATCTTTAAGGTAGTCGCCATACACTTGGGCTGTTTCCATTTTACATTGAGAGATGTAATGACGTATACTAAGCACTGTATCAATTCACAAGATCTGAAAATGTCATTCCTTAGAATCTATGAATTACATTCAACTCAGAATCAAGATGGTTTGGATAGATTAATGTATACACGTACATGCTTTACCAACGATAATATCAGCCACCACGATTCTCAGACAAGAAGATAATAAAGAACTACTTTACATATTTTGGGTCGAATCCCACCAGAACGCCATCGTGAAACAAACTGTAGAGTGGTCTTAATAAATATTTTAAGTTTTCTCCACATTAAATTTGGGTCATGGTTAGAGTTCATGTTCCCTTTGTCCATTTTTAAAACAATCACTGTCCATCTCCGTGGCAGCAAATTACTATGTTTAAATCTGTTAAGTTTAAACCCTATATCCCCAGCCCATCTTGGTCCCCCCCCCCACCTCTGGGGGCTGTTGGGGTGATTATTTGTTTGTTGGGGTGTTTGTTAGTGTGTTTTGTTCTTTTCCTGAGTTATCAGTCGGTTCCTACCGAAGATTAATGGTAACATTTAAGATGCTCTTGGTGCACCAATCTGCAACCCGATCAAATTTATCGACTATCGACACCAAGCTGAACAAACATGACACCTTGTCATAGGCCAAACAAATTATTGAAACAACGCGGTAGATGCCAACATTCTTGTTCATCAAAGGTAGCAATAAAGTATCTCCCGCGGATAAACAAATCTGATGAATTATACAGATGCGAATATACGTCAAGAATCATGGCTTTTGCTAAATATTTTAGACATCACATTAAACAAAATAATTTACACTCGGACCCACAGTTAATACCCCAAGCCTGAGACACCTGTTGGACATAACTTTAGTCTTAATAATCACTCCACTTCAGACAAGATTTTACATGGCTATGTACTTGCCTTGCTCTATGGTACTTGGTACCACAACACTGCATGCTATACGGCAACTGTTTACAGAATAAGGCATCGTTCAACCCCATGGTCTGAACATCAAACAAGGAATTTACTAATAATTTGTTGTCTTTGCCTTCTTCTTTTCCAACAAATATCTCCCTTTTTAGGTAGTAAAGAATTTTGACAGGCTTGAGCACTGTGTTGTGGCAAAGATTTGACAAAAAGTCCTTTTGTGGCAAAACAGTGAGCGGAGATACCCAAAGACGTAAAGAGTGAAAAGAGATACCCGATTAGACAAAACAGTGAACGGAGATACCCGATGAGGCAAAGAGTAAACGGAGATACCCGATAAGACAAAACAGTTAATGAACGGAGATACCCAAAGAGGTAAAGAGTGAACAGAGATACCTGGTGTGGCAAAGAGTGTACGGAGATACCCGATTAGACAAAACAGTGAACGGAGATACCCGATGAGGTAAAGAGAGAACAGAGATACCTGATGTGGCAAAGAGTGAACGGAGATACCCGATTAGACAAAACAGTGAACGGAGATACCCAAAGAGGTAAAGAGTGAACAGAGATACCTGGTGTGGCAAAGAGTGTACGGAGATACCCGATTAGACAAAACAGTGAACGGAGATACCCAAAGAGGTAAAGAGTAAACAGAGATACCTGGTGTGGCAAAGAGTGTACGGAGATACCCGATTAGACAAAACAGTGAACGGAGATACCCGATGAGGCAAAGAGAGATAATAGAGTCCTGATGTGGCAAAGAGTGAACGGAGATACCCGATGAGGCAAAGAGTGAACGGAGATACCCAAAGAGGCAAAGAGTGAACGGAGATATCCCTTAAGACAAACATTTAGCGGAAATACCATGTTATCTAAGAGTTTGATGATACAAACCCAAGTGAGTTGCAGACTGAATTACAGCACCTGCTTTTATACCATCAAGTAATAAACGGCTAATAGAATGAGACAGTCTTGTCTGGTCCAATGAGGGAGATTTGGCTTCAATGCCCCAAGGCTTTTCAAATCACCTGAAATTGTCATAAACACGAACGGCAAGAATTGGCTGCTGGACAACTATTTCCGGGAAAAAGGCTATTCGATAAGAATAGACTCATTCGGGGATCATACACATAAATATGGGATAGCAGCAGGGCATTGCGTGGGCTTTAGGAAATGGTTTTAAAATTCTAAAATGGAAAATGTTCAAACTTTACGCAGAAAATAAACAGAAAGATTTGTTTTGCCATAATAGAAATTAGGATTGTGGACTTCTTATCAATGACAAAAAACAAGCCTTTTAGTTAAACAAATGAAATGCAGCAACAGTCAAGTAATGGTCGGACACTATGTGTTTCAGCGAACCAAAATAGTTTGATTCGATTGTCATTTTGGGTGAATATTATTAGACGGTAAAAAAAGCAACTGCCCATAAGCGACATTGGTAGAAACGTTTCTCACTCTGCTCGAGAAACAGTTTGCAAAATTACATCACTTTTAAAACCAAATCGTTTTATAGTCCTTTGAAGTTTTATTTAGTGAGTAAAACTGAAAGGAAAAGGGAATAATAGAAAGTTTGAACATACGTCACATCAACTTTGACTGAAATCCCAGTGATCTAAATTTTAACTACTTTGACAAATTCTCGAACAGGAGTGTTCTCGAATCAGGATTCGTTTTAAAAAACCTTTTCAAACTGGTCAAGAGTAAAATATATTCATTTAGTAAGTGTCACGAGTTATTCAAAGTAAATCAACCTTTTTTGGAAAGCGAAGTAGATGCATTATTAACAGCTCGATCTTACTCCATGCCTATATATTTACTCAACTTGGGTTGATGCAGTTTAAGTTGCCTTGGATCGGTCGAGTTGGTCTTTGAAAAGCATTTGTAACCGTTTGTTATGAAATGCATATGGGTGGAAAGATGTTATAAAAGTAGAATACAATGATCCACACAACCATGCCTCGATATTGCGCGGTTTTCCTTTTACCTCGCCGACTAACACGGTCAGCCATTTATGGGAGTCAACTTTTTGACTCCCATAAATGGCCGACAGTGTTAGTTATTAAAGGAAAAGGAAAACCACGCAATTTCGAGGCAATGTTATGTGGATCATTGTATTCTACTTTTTAAACATCTTTCTAACCATATTCATTTTGCAACAAACGGTTACAAATGCTTTTTATAGACCAACTCGTCCGATCCAAGGCAACGTGTTCCTCTAAGCCTACATCAATATCTAATATTTCCCTCCAACGAAACGGTTTGAATCTTCAACTCCTGACTGTAGCAATTGCACTCTCCATTAAATCCTGTAGCCATATAATATTCACCTACATCTTGCCAAGCATAAATATTTGTAATCAAATCCTATCACACGATATTTTTCAAGCTCGTAATAATTTGGACCACTTTGGGTCCGGGAGAGGCGAGAGGTACACACAATGCACTAAAAAAACTCAACTAAAATAAGACATCAGCCGGACGTATCAAGCCGTCCAAATGATACTGGATGTTTCTGCCATGTCCTAAGGGCGACCAAATTTATTTCGCCTCAAATTTCCAAACAAATTCAATTTTCAAACTAATATGGTCCCGTGGCTACTTCCTAACTCCCAGTCATTGCCCTGGGTTTAGCTAGTGAGTTGGATTGAGATTTTGAAGATAACAAACTTTGCCGTTTCAAATAAACGAATCAATAGTCTATTCAGGTTCAACGGTATCACTCAAAAAGGAAGCTGTCCGACTAAAATGTCAACCTTCTCTACGTACTTTCAGTGTAACGTAAGACGAAGAAGAAGAAGAATAAGATGATGAACACATAGCCACGTTTAACTTATTTATATTAAGAGAAATATCACGAACAATTATAGTAACAGATGTTAAATTTGCACCGGGATAAAGGATATTATTTGGTTTTACCCTTATTAACTCAGTACTTTCCCGAATTCTGAGTAGAAAGGAAAACCACAGGCATTTTACTCGGGTTGGTTACGTTATATATTAAGCTATCTATATAGTCATCATATGCAGAATTTCGAAAAGTGTTGAAATGAGCGTCGCACAATTGATAACATTCGGTGGCTAAAGATAACATTTACAAGAGGAGTAGAACTCCAAGGTTGCCCCAAATAACATCAATCTATGAACTCGACACAATGAATTCCTCTGGTTCTTCCTAAAAAGCTTCTCTCGGCATCTGGCTACAAATACATCTACGTTTATGGAGACCGAAGACAAAGAAACACATTCCACAAAAGGTCTCTTAAGTCTAAGAGGGGTATTCTATCAGACATTTTTGACAAAGGTAGAATAAAATCTCAACAAAGAGATGAATGTTTGAGAAAATAAAAAGGACGCGTGTCCACACGATATCACTCCCTGCCACATTGACACTGTGTGTACATTATTATGTTCAGTATCGGGTCCACACTGGATGTGTAATTTTCGCACAAAAAGTGTGTTCTTCACTTTGTTACGTTTGGAAAATGGAGATCCAACAGAGTATTTGCTCGACCCCGCTAATGTGAACTCCATCCACCCATCCAAAGATTGTCTGAAATATCCCACTGATCAATTCCGATTGTGGCACTTCTTTCAAGATAGGACCATATCACAAACCGTGGCCCAATTACTTCAAGCCGCCTTTATTTTATATGTCACGGTCAGTTTTGAATTATTTGTGATCGTGGTGGAATCAGTCCTTCAGGGGGTTTAATTAATATCACTTTCCCTAAGACGATTTGGGAAAAGATCTGAAGACAGATTATAACCCACTCCAGTCAAATCATATCATGGAAATATTTGGTTTGTAACGGGCCGGCGGACTGCTGTGTTTTAGTGACGGGATTAAACTCGCATGACTGCGAATGGCTGCCGGCAACGTACGATGAAGAAATAGGATTGGAATTGTTTATTTCTCAATCTTAAGGTCGCACCTGCACAATTCAGAACGAGTGGAACGAGAAAAGTAGGGTGGGGGTAAATATTGCAAATTATTTCCGCCATGTTAGAGGAATATACGTTAGTTTTGCATTGGGACAAATACTATAGTTTTGTCGAGTATGTGGTTTGTTTCATAGAGAGAACCTGTTTTCACTGTTGTTTCTCGAGTACATGGTGTGTTTTCACTGTTGTTTCTCGAGTACATGGTGTGTTTTCACTGTTGTATCTCGAGGGTGTGTTTTCAGCGATACACTTCGAGTACATGGTGGGTTGTCGCGTTCATTGTGTGTTTTGAGTACATGGTGTGTTTTTCTAAGTGTTGATAATTTTCGTCATCGATCCGTTGATCTTCAATGAACCATCAGACCGTGACTGAAATTGTTTGTTGTGTGTGATTGTAACTTATGTTGGATCACGAAGCCATCTGACTTCACCCTGTGTATCCGAGGGTGTGTCCAAGTCAAAGACAGTTTCTGCAAAAAGTACCTTTATTATAGCTCACTTTAAGTTCTTATTACAGGCATCTCCCTTTGAAGCCTGATGTGATAACAAGATGATAAGAAGCAGGCCCGTCCAATTTATTTGTCAGACTGAATATAAGAGAATGCTTGTTAGAGCATCTAGTTTCATAGCTCATGAGGAGGTAAGCAATTGTAAGCCATTGCATATCTCAATCTTTCGATCATGCTCTTCAGTTTATCCATGTGTTGATGCTGCTGAAGGATTGTTTTAACTAGTTAAAACTAGTATGTGATAAGTAGGTTGTTCCTAAGTTACTAGGATGCGTGACGATGTGCTCCAAGGCGCTCACTATGGCTGTCTTAACCACTGTCATGGTAACCTAACCTGACAACCCTTAATTCCAAGCCACTGGAAGATCAAGTGGCGACTTCAAACCATCAACTTTAAAACAGGTCATGGATTTTATGACTGTTCAAGAAGTGAATGTTAATGTGTGTGCCGAGCAGCAAAAGGCATAAACCTGTACAGGTGCGTCCACAACCTTATACGATTATGGTTTTGGAAGGTCCGGCTATTGTTATTCCTTGTTCTAAAGAATCCCCTTGTGGGGTCCAAGTTGAACAAATAATTATCTTGTGGGGTCCATTGTTGTATTTTCTAAAATACCCCGTAAGGGCACTCCTAAGCCCATTATTTTTAAAGGAATCCATTGACATTAGTGACGGAGCCCTCAAGACTCCATTGAACCTAATCGGTTTGTTAACATTGGTGACTTCAGTCCTCTCTTTATCTGTACAGTCAAATAAACTCAACATCCAACCTGGAAAATGAAGTCAAAACTATTCTGTACACCCTTTGACAAAATGGACATACCCCGATTGAATATAATGAAACACAAATTTACATTCTCTGTACATTAATCATTCATAAATTTTACTCTTTCATAACTTGTCTTCAATATCACACAATCTGTTTCATCTCATTTAATTAAAATGTGTCTGTTTGTGAGCCACGCGGAATCTAATTAGACACTTCTATCTAAGAGGGCCACGTATTTGTTTAATTAACTTTGTTTAATTAACCGAGAAAAATTAATGGTGCAAGAATGGCATCATATCATCATCCATCAGTTTGCTGTTAATTGCTTTTTCCACTCCCACCGAGAGAATGTACACAGAAAAGACTACTTACTCAAATAATATTACCTGGTCTATCAATATTGGATTAGATTCACTTCCGGGTTGTGACTGCACTGAATCATATTTACTTTCATAACGAGGCCGTTAAAGGCACTGGAAACCTTCGGTAAAGGCCAGTATTCTCACTTGTTGTATTCCAATATAATTATGCACAAATAAACAAATCTGTGAAATTACTCAGTTGGTCATTGAAAGTTAACAAAATAATGACAGAAAAGACACCCTTGTTTCACAAATCGTGGTGCTTCCTGCTGCCTTAAAAAGTGCTTCAGGGTTGAAGTCTGCTAATATTTGAGTGGGAAATTATCTTAAAAACTGTTACTTCAGATGGGTCGTTGCTCTCCTTTCATTCATTCACAAAAAAGACGAAAACACAGAAATGCACCCAGGAAACAATAGAAACTTGGACACATGTAGACCCTAAACCCAAACGGAACACTCGTGAGCGGAAGAGTTGTAAAAGGACATTGAGGAATGTTTATTATGATTTTATACGCTATACGCCTCTCTTAATATTTATGCATGAGGTACGTCACAATGCTAACCCAAAACGAGGCGATGGGCGCAGCCACTGCAAGTGACAGGGGACTTGCGCCCATAGCCTCATTTTGAGTAAGAATTATGACGTTATGCATAAATATTAAGAAAGGCGTATAATTATTACTTGATACTATACAGAGATAATCTCAAAAAAATTGGCATTAGTGATTATGACGTATAGGCATCTATGATAACTATGGTTAAGTCGTCATGAATGGTGTCAATTAAGTCATACTTATGAGAGATGTAGCCATATTTATGAACTAAGTCATAATTATGAAAATGTAAGTCATAATCGTGACCTTAATTTTATTTCTGTCTCAACTGTCCCTTTAATGCTGCATGAGAAGTATGCTTTCCAGGCACAAGCCCCATCACAAACATTTCCATTTGCAATGAACTGAAACACTTTAAACACACTTAAGAATGTTTGTTGCTTAATCCACGAAAACAGTCACCCCCAAAACAACCCTATCAAAATACATTAGAGTTTGACGATTCTACTTGTATTTCCTCAATTCTGGGTCGCATTACCCAACTGCACACTGGTTACACTCCATTACTACAGCATGCCAGTATTGAAACAGATTCCCCTGGCGTCCATACTTGATACTCTAGGTGCCATTTACCCAAAACCGCCTACGCACTCACAACACAAACCCTACATTTATTGTTTACACATGCCTTGATAAATGTCACAAGCCACACCGAAGCCCAGGAATAAAAGGGGAAAAAATTTGGTTAGGTAGTGATGTCAAAGAGAGATGAGAAAATACTCCATTAATTTGATTTAGAGACAAACCACCGACTGTGATCCCACCGTTAATTATTGATTTATGTTTTGTGAGTGTCCTCTCCAGGCTCCCACGGACTGACAAACAAACACAACAATGTAAACTCCGGAAACAAAAAGATCCCACCGAGTTTAAGCTGATTATTCACAACACAGAGAGGACCCATTGAACGTGACCTACATAGCATTCTCATCAATATACGCATTTGTAAATGACTGCGATTTGAACCAGTTTTTCAGAATGCAATGCTTGACACAATTCTTTACAACCTTAACGATTTGCCTTCTGTTCAAGAGTTTAAATGTCTCTTTAAAAAGTCCCTTTTAAAATTCAACTTTTAGTTTTCAACGCAAGGAGCATTTTGTTTTGTTTAGATAATAAAATTACTCGGCACTCTTAACTTTAGGTCTATGCTGTAAAGAAAGCTAACATAACTTTATACCTTCAATAGATTTATGCAGAACCTGAAGTTATTTTAATAAAGATTTCTCACAGGCCTGCAGATATGCTATTTTTTTTAAATAAATAATATCGTCCATTATTTCGTAACAGGAAACTTTCACAGCGAGCTGTAACTCAAGTTCAGAATATCTTGTGACAAAGCGTCATGCCACGTCCCCGCGCTTTGTTTCAAGAAATTGAGAATTCATAGTTAATGAGCGACCAGTTTTCGACATTCTTCCAAAGTTTTTGAACAACCACTTTAGACAGAAGTAAAGATCTAGCAGAACACTACTTGGAACTTACCCTTTTAACGTGCTGAGAATTGTTGTGGAATGACAAAGATCGCTATATCCTGCACAAGGAAACAAAGTTTACTGTCATAACATGGCACACCGCGGGAATTTTAAAAATGGCCATGCGTCAAACAGTTTAGTTTCAGTTTTATTAGACTTTACACTAAAACAGTGCAATGTTTGTTCGCTAAAAACGCAAACTTCATTGGCGTTTTTGTAGAGAACTTTCAGAATCGATCTCCAGCAAGTATTTCACAGTGACCCACGGGAGTCGGACGGGATGAGAAATTCCATTTTAGCCCGTTAGACCAAAAGGGAGAACTATTTGTTTAACCAATACTATGTCGTAAAATATAATAACGAATAGAGACTGGGGGAACGCGGTGGGTTGTGTTAGATGGGCGGATTCATAGCTCATCGTGATTGATTGATAAAAACGTCAAATGGAGAGTATTCCTTTGATAATTACTCCAAAAGATTATAACCATAAAAAGTGTATTAATTGGAGAGATCACTTCAGAGCTGTTGAAACTATAAAAACATTGTTAGAAATAACACCCTATGGAGTAATGTAGTTTTAGAAATTTGTATTTGGTTCACTAGAACCCTTTAATCTGAAGAAGGCTTCAGCACTGGGCTTCAGACGTGAAGCCTTTCGCCAGACATCTTGAATTTGTAGGGGACGCAGCAAGGGTGGTTCTTTTCTTTCATTATTTTCTTGCAACATCGATGGTTAATTGAGCCCAGGTTTTCACAGGCTTGTAATTGTATATTTATGTAGATGGCCTTTTGACATTTTTTTCCAAAAGTAGGCCTATATTCTTTCTTTAAAGGTAGGATCAATGTTTGGTTTTAGTCCACGTAAAGTTGATTTATAAAGGCAAAGACATCGAGACAAAATAATGGCAGTATTTTATACTTACCAAAGCACATAACAGGCAGTGGTGGAGTCGCCCCTTCTGTGGCATGTGGGAGAATGAACAAAGACACCACTCACATGTTGAGATTCGGGATACAACAGGTTAGCATCCAGCTAATGTACGCCATGGTCATGCATGGCTGGTTTACTGTTACATAACCAAGTTTCATTACAATAACAGTCACTTGAAAATGTCAGTTGGATACAGTGTCTATTAATTGAGAAAAGAACCCACAAATTTCACCCTGTTGAACTGAGGAATGTTTAGCGAGGTGACAGCGGGTACCAACCGCATGTCTTGTCGTATTGAGATGAGGGCAGCATTCAAATGGACACCAGGGAAACTTCCAAAACTCGCCTGCAGATTTTTGGAGTTTTTGGGGAATCTTTGCAGATTTATTACATCTCTGGACAAGTTTTTTATTGATTTCTTATCAAGTGGGGCATTTCAGATGAACTAATTTCGTAGCATGCTTACTAACAATAACATTACCTTTTTATGTAACAAGTAGGCATAGACTTTCGGATACAAATTACATAATTTATTTTCGGGTAATTAAAATAACAAACCTATGAACATTTTTGCTGACCTAAAGCCTTGTGTTATTTGAGTGAGGAGAAATTACCTCTTCCTCAAAACTATATGTTACTTCAGAGGGAGCCGTTTCTCACAATGTTCAATATTATCAACAGCTCTCCATTTTATCTTTACATTTATTTTGAGGGATCGTCAATTGTGTCCAGTGCCTTCAAATAAAATCTGTGTTCATTTTTCTAAATGGCGCCTTGCTGCCATTTTCTGTGTTGTCTCCGGACTGTTTAGATTTTTTTGTTTTAACTTAGACCATGCTAAGACTTCCTTCATGTGCAATTTGTTCACACCCAAGGTGCAAGTAATCTATGTTCGAACATAATGTTCCGATGCACTCTAAAAACTCCCGGGTCAAAATTGACCCGGACTTGTGTCCCAGGGTCCACGGTTTGACCCGTTTGTATCAATGTGACCAGGAATCCGTTTCATTGTGACCAGAAATGTTGTTAAAAGCGGGGATTTTAACTCGGATTCCAGGTCACATTGACACGGATTCCGGGTCAAAATGACCTAGAAATGGGTCTGGCCCCCTGGGACCCAAATCCGGGTAAATTTTGACCAGGGAGTTTTGAGAGTGTAAACGTCGTTTTATAACGGGGATGCGAATTCGTTCCCAATGACCATGGTTTAGAAAGTTCGTGTGAAACGGGCTAAGAATAAAAGTTACCAGAAAATATACTCGACGCACAAAGTTTAGAATCATAAAAGAATTGAAGCATTTTAGCCAAAATTGACTTTTAAAACATTGGGAGGGGGAGGGGGCAGTATGTACAAGTAGGTTGCGCATCTTACTACCACGAGCGCCTGCATGTCTAGAACCACTCGTGTACCCTCGTCCTTACCCCCCCCCCCCTTGACCCTAACCCTAGCAAGTCCATAGGTCTGTACTTCCTTCCTCGACGGTCAATGGCCAAAACCCCGGACAATTAAACAGAAACAAAAACCTGTGATAAATGGAGCGCATAATCACACAGTTTGGCATACAGTGCAAAATGATCTCAAAGTGGTAACGAGAACGAACTGATGCCAGAAGTGACCGTCCACAGCAAAGTGTCTCGCTTAAAAAATATGTAATTGATATCCACAAATCTTAGGACATGAAGCTCTCATCTTGTCCCTCGTGATGCTGTCATAAAGATTTAAGAAGAAAAAAGAGGGAAAAGGGAGTTGGTCATTTTGAAGGGATGCAACAAAAGGAGACAAGTCTGAACATGTAATCTGATGGAAACTTTAAAGGGATCATACAAACTTGCATGCCCCTTTGTAAAAAGAACAAAGAGTTTTGTTCTATTTGTTTGTTTTAAAGGCAACTATTAACCAAAATAGAAAAATAAACTCTTTCAACGCTTGCTGTTTTGCGAAAACACCAAACACAAATTCAGTTTGATTTATGAAATAATTGGATCCCAGCTATCCATTGTTTTCTCCAAACTCGTGATTGTGATGTTTTGATGAAAGTTCACGATTAACTATGTAGTTTCAGAACCGATAGCTGAAACTGATGAACCAAACAAACTACCCAAAAATTACAAGAAGTATCTTGAATTAGGAATGAGTATGTTACGTAACATATCTACATTTTCTGCTGCATTTTTAGTTCAACATGAACACGGTCTTCAGTGAGATCAAAGAAAACGGCTCAATACAACTTTACTTTCCTTAATAGAATTGTATGCTACCTTTCATTTCAAAGCACGCTTTGTACTTGGTAAGTGCACGAAGAGTGTAAACTGTTTTATTATAGATCGCAAACAGCTCAAGGCCAAGGACCTTGCAACGTTTAATGCAGCTCGTATTAGAATCGTGTACCTGGATGATTGGCTGGCGTCCAAAAGGTGTCCTGATTAAAGGCACTCAACACTATTGGTAATTAATCAAAATAATTGTTAGCATAAAAACCTACTTGTAACGAGCAATGCATAGCTGGTGAAAGGCTCCCTATGATGTAATGTATTTTTATTTTTTTTAATGAGGTTATTATTTTCCCACTCAAATATTACAAGACTTGAGCCTGAAGTCTTTTTTAAGTATCTGAAAGCACAACAATTATTTAGTGCAACAAGGGTGTTTTTTTCCTTTCATTATTCTTTTGCAAGTTGGATGACCAATTGGGTCCAAATGTTCACATATTTATTGTTTTATGCATGATATTGAGATACATGATAGTGAGAACACATGGTCTTTGACAACTACCAAAGGTGTCCAGTGCCTTTAATAACGCAGCTCGGATAGAAATACGTGAAAGATTGGCCGGTGTCCAAGAGGTGCCCTGATTAAGCCACAAAGGTTAAGAGAAAAACCGAGGGGTTTCTGTCTCTCCGAGTGAAGCGAAATGACTTCATGGTAATTTACTTTGACACATATTTCAAAATGAAGCGGCTCCCAGGTGCTTTGTTAATTTACACGACGCTGCAATGGTTTAACTGTGGGATCAGGTGTGCCGTGTAATTAATGACTAAAATGCCACACATTAAAAAACCCACAGCTGTGCCATTTTGAACATTTTTCATAAGTTACTTTATAAAGACTTAAAGGCAGTGGACACTATTGGTAATTGCTCGAAATAATTATTAGCATAAAACCTTTCTTGGTGAAGAGTAATGGGGAGAGGTTGATGGTATACAACATTGTGAGAAATGGCTCCCTCTGAAGTGCCATAGTTTTCGAGAAAGAAGTAATTTTCCACGAATTTGATTTCGAGACCTCAGATTTAGAACTTGAGGTCTCGAAATCAACCATCTAAACGCATACAACTTTTGTTCTTTCATTATTATCTCGCAAGTTCGATGACCGATTGAGCTCAAACTTTCACAGGTTTGTTATGTTATGCATATGTTGAGATACACAAACTGTGAAGACTAGTCTTTGACAATTACCAATAGTGTCCACTGCCTTTAATAAGGTCAAATCATGTCTGGTCTACACAACCATTAACTAGAATGTATCGCAGGTGCGGGAGATGTTCAACCAAATGATAACATTGACATTTAGTTTTGCAAAATACTCATCCATAACTTGTTGTCCATAAATAGTATCGTGGTTTCAAATTTGTGAGTTTTAAAAAACTTCATCATTCAAGTGCCGTCTTTGTTTGAGAAATTGTGTGTGTGTGTGGGGGGGGGGGGGGGCAAGTTTGTCACTATGCTAATCAAACTGTGGTTAGCAGGTTTAACAGTTACCCGTCAAAGTATGTTGATATACTTTTGCGATTACTTAAAATAACACACACACAAAAAGGTAAGTTTTTAATGGAAGAATATATACAAATACACCACATTTAATCCTCAAAATTATACGACATGTATTACAAATGACCTTTTGGCGAGCTGGTCCACAATCCTCGTAATCAATTCACAATGTGGAACATGGTTCAAGGCATCCAATTGAAAGTTATACTTCAATTGTATTGGGGTGTATATAAAAAAAATCACTAGATCCAATGTCAAACATTACAGCTCGTCTATGTACAGTATTCTTCTGAAGATCTTTTTTTTAAAGCTTTAAATGATGTAAAGAAATTCCTAGTTTACCACGATAGATGTTAAGACTCCAACACTTAAAGACACCGGACACTACTGGTAATTGTCAAAGACCATTCTTCTCATTTGGTGTATCTCAACATATGCACAAAATAACAAACCTGTTAAAAATTGAGCTCAATTGGTCGTCGAAGTTGCGAGATAATAATTGAATAAAAAACACCATTGTCACACGAAGTTGTATTCTTTCAGATGCTTGATTTCGGGACCTCAAAATCTAATTCTGAGGTCTCGAACTCAAATTCGTAGAATATTACCTCTTTATCAAAAACTACATTACTTCAGAGGCAGCCGTTTCTCACAATGTTTTATACTCTCAACAGCTCTCCATTGCTTGTTACCAAGTAAGTTTTTATGCTAACAATTATTTTGTGTAATTACCAATAGTGTCCAGTGCCTTTAACGCTGGTTCTTCAACAAAAGTAAAGATCATCATAACATGCTGGCAATGGCACAATATTCAAAACACCCTGCCCTCAAGTTTCAAGTTTGGCTTTTACAAAAAAGAAAAGAAAACAAGAGTTACTGAATACATCTAGACATATACAATTAATGATGTGAGTCAAATGATATTCAAACTGAGTATACTAAGTATTATTAAAAAGTGCACATAATTCTACATAAAAGGAATCAAACAAGAATAACAAAACATAAAGATGAGAGGAGAATTGGTCATTGAGAATTGGAAGTTGCAAGGCATTGTACAAATTCAATGCATAAGCATCAACTCATTCAGCCTCATATTCAAATTGGGATCTTTGTTATAAACCTTGCCAAAAAGTGAAAGTTTTACTTTTATAAAATATATGTGTATAACAAATATCCATCTATTTCATGTTAGTTTGAGTATATCAATTTAACAGTCCAATATAATGGGTATTATTAATGTATTTATGATAAACCCAAGGCAATGTTTCTTTTTCTGTCAATTACAACCAAAGTGGCTTAATTTGAGCCCCAACCTTACCCAAAAGCCCTAAAAAGGCACGTTTAACCTACCAAAAATACATCAGTTATTCATGATTTGATTTGTATAAACCCCAAAACTAGTAATATCTGATCTTATTTTGTTTGTATGTATATATAAGGTATGTTTTCATTTAAGGTATTAAATATCAACATTAATTAGAATACTAGACACCCAAAATAAACTTCATTCATCTTCAAGAATAAGAGTATCAAATTTAAATACTTATCAAAGTTAGAATTATTCGTTCACATGATCATTTTTGTTTGAAACATATACATTGTTGGTAAATTTGCAGATCATGCAAATTAAGTATTCAATACAATAATTTACATACGTAAATATTCATAATTGCTGGCAATGACAATGTGTAAGCACACGCAGGTGGGCTATATTCTTTAAGAGATTACTTACTATAAATAATAAAAAAAAATTAAAAAAAATTATGAAATCTAGAGACAAACCTTTACAGGGTGAAAGTACAAAACCTACACAAATATTTCTAACACATTTCATTGAATATACCATTCCAAAATCCCGCACAAAGTGTGCATTTCAATTGAGAACAAAATCCAGACGGGGGGGGGGTTCATAACTTAGAAACTTAGAATGTCTGTGACTCCCCCATCACGCCTCATGGATCTCACACACAACTTAAAGAATGTTATTATTATTATTATTTTTTTTTTTTTTCGGCCAAGATACAAGACAATAACGTTCACAAGAATCAAACATGTTGGGAGTTGTTGTGTCCCAAAATCAATCCAACATATATGGAGTGTATCTCAATGCAACATGTTTGGAGTTATTCTTTCCCTAGATTTATCCAACATATTAGGAGTAATTTCTCAATAGCACTCCAACGTAACATAGGGAGTTGTGCCCTTGTGTGTACCAATGTCAACCCATTATGTTAATAGTTACAATTTTATAATATTTGTTCCAATAGGAGTAATCGTTTCCAAACATCAATCGAACCTGTTGGGAGTCAATGCGTCCCAAATGCCAATCCAACATGGACAGATTGTGTTCCAACATCAATTCAAAAATAAACTTACTCTTATCCTGGAACTTAATGTCACACAATTATCTTTGTGCTATTGGTTCATTTATCTGTAAATTGTGATCCAACTGAAAAGTGTACATGTAGTAGTTGATTTGACCCAATATTAGCAGAGCAAAATATTCTTACTCTTTACTTAAACCTTCAGAGGATATTTATTTCTACATAATCAACACAATGTTTGAGTAAATAGTTGAGTTTTTTCCAAGATTAATCAATTACCATTGTCCGAAGTTGAGGTTAAACAAGTTGGGCAAGTGGAGGACATTTTTGTAATTTGTGACAATATTGGCATGTTGGTAATGTTCCCCCCATACCACCATGGTTAACCTGTACACCATGATTGTTTTCATAACTCTAAGATTGGTAGTGCAAATTTGACATCTTTATCAAGCAGTTTGAACTTACCTGATAATCTTAAGAATTTTTTTAAAGAATGCTTGTTATCAGCAATTAGCTCTTACAAAACATGGTAACAGAAACACTTATCAGTTCTGTTTATGTATAAAACCATCAAATATAACCTGATAGTAATATCATGACAGATGACGCTCCAGGTGCTTTGGCATACCACATGAATGGTAAGTTTTAGTGCTCACTAGTCTCGAATGGCGACGCTCGACTGCTTGGGAGGCAGACTAAGAGGGACTTGGCAAGTCTAAAAACCTGGATCTAAAACAGCTTATTTTGAGCCATATGTTTGTGTGATACTATTTCTTCTCCAGTAATTTGTGTTGCGGGCAGTAATTTGTGTTGTGATACCCACAGCTACGTTAACAGAATGAACCTCGCCCATCAAGACTAAATGTTCACTAAGATAGAGGTTTGGAAATAGACAAAAGTATTTCAAACCTCTGCATGTTTGTGGAATTGCAACAAGTTTGTGTCAGGAATGTCACTTACTGACTTGGAAAGGTTTTCTTCTGTGCAAGGGTTTCTTTTTAACCTACCAGTTAGAGGCTGGGGTAGCTTTAGAAGTGAGGTGAGGGGAGGCTTACAGCTCATAGATCCAAAGTCAAACACCAATTACTAATGATGGAACAATCTTTTGGAACAATCCTTGAGGTATCATAAACTTAAGTAGAGTTTCCATTCAGTTGTACATCATTTAGAGATGAAGTTAACTGTATATATTTCTATGGAAACAGGTTTTTCTAGAATACAACCATACAACAATGGCCTTTCTCACTGTTGCTTACTGAGCAACATATGCACCGATTATGTAGTTCACAAACCAAGATGAAAAACACACATTTGAAAACACTCTTAGACAACATTGATAGACAGCATGTTAAACCGGATCGAGGCCACAGGTTCGAATCCCACTCTAGTCAACTGAACTTTGATTGTTCAACTCAACATTAATTAAAATTGACCCAGTCAGTTTCCCTAGTGGTTTATTTCTTGAGAAAACCAATTACAGGTATCAGATCACCAAGTTAATTAGAGGATATCAGAACTCCAAAGTAAACCAAAAGATGACTTGGGTTCTCCATAGAGCAAGGATTGGTTTTCTACGCTTCGTTCCATCGTAATGAAGTGTTTGTCACATGTCTAATCACAATGACAACACTGTTGGCTGGATCCATGAGGCATACCATGCACTCAAGCCGGTATTTGAACAATGCTCAGCGAGTAGCGTGACATGTTTTTCAGACTAGATCCTCTATCTCCACTTGTGATGATGGTGTAGTGAACATTACATGATGAAGAAGGACTAGTGTTAAGCAATCAGTACCCAGCCTGTTTAAATAATAAACCAAGTTGACTTGTGATGGATTGAGAAGGTCCTTGGGTTGGTCTCTCATTTCTTAAAGGTTAAGTCATAGATTTTTTTTCCAGCGTAATGCTGATTTATAGGCAAAGTTACAAAGCAAGATACAATGAAAGTTTCTGCCAAATACAGTCTCTACTAAAAAAAACACAACTATGACAGTATTTTCAAAGGAAAGTATAATCCATTCCATCCACATTTAGCGAGGTGACAGCCGGTACCAACTGCATCTCTGGTAAGAGCATTCGCATATGAACGCAACCCTCATTCATCTGAGAACAAATTCATGCATAAATAATTTGTCATATTTGAATGTGTTATGGTGACGTATTACCCAAACCATATAACTTTGGAAGGGAATCTCTCAATGAGTCAACTGCATTTCAGACATGAAACAGCAGTAGGATGACCTGACAGATCAACACATTTGCCGTAGTCTAAAGTGTTTGTCCTCTTATTTTCTTATCACAGTGATCAATGGGCAGCTGAAAAAACCATGTGTCTTAGAAACTCCTTAATCATCCTAATTTTGACTAATCAATAGAAAGGGACAGTACAACTGTTGAGGTAACATATTTTACTCTCTAACAATACCTGTTCAAATATTACTGCGGTAAAATCAAAACATAAAATAGCTGTACGGTGATGGAGGGTTGTTTTAATGTATTAGGCTGTTCCGAAAGTATTGGCTGCGGCTGCCCAGGTCAAAATTCCAGTTGAACCTAGTTAAACTGGAACTAGTTGAAACCAGTTGATAAACTAGTTAAACACAGTTAAAACCAGTTGCTTTAATATGGAAAATGGACAGAAACCAACTGGTTTATAATTTCAACCTAGTTGAACACAGTTAAAACTAGTCCAAACCAGTTGGTTAATATGGATAATGGACGAGTTTGGTCACTATCCAGTTGAACCAGTTGACACCAGTTAACTAGGTTCAACTGGAATTTTGACCTGGGTGGAGATAGCCAAGTTAAAAGGCACTTAAGTGTTGGCTTCACTTAGCAACAGTCACAGCCACACAGCCAAGAGCTCACATTTGAACTATAACATTAGGCGTTTAATAGCAAATTAGCCTAACAAAAGCATGAGTGAAGAATTAGTAAGAGTTATGTTGACTTTCACAGAGTTTGGTTTCAGCCTTTATTGTACAAGGTTCTGGAGTGGAGAAACTTAAAAAGAAAGTATTTGAGGTCAAGCAACCATTCAATG
The DNA here is from genome assembly GCF_902459465.1 of Asterias rubens. Taxonomy (NCBI): domain Eukaryota; kingdom Metazoa; phylum Echinodermata; class Asteroidea; order Forcipulatida; family Asteriidae; genus Asterias; species Asterias rubens. The sequence continues at coordinate 15,012,544 of NC_047063.1, read as the reverse complement.
TTTATATTTAGTTGGTAAGACACTGCTCTAGAATTGCAAGAGTCGTGGGTTCGAATCCCACCTGAATAAAGTGCCTGTGAATTTCTCTCTTTTTTTTGGGGGGGGGGGGGGGGGTAAAAATCAAAAATTAGTTTTCGTTATCCCTGATGCAAAATTAACGTCTCTTATAGTTTATATTCCTCTCAAACTGACAGTGATACGTAGAAAGACAAAATGGAAAATGTTGCGCTCAATGCAAGCTGTAAAAGCCCTCTACGTGTATCTTCGAAGAATAATCGATGTGACATGCATGTAATGACTAACAAGATCCACCAATGGCAAAGCTGAAATTTTCCGTACAGCTGAAATAGCACTGGACATGAGTTGCCTCAAAGCAAATACCCACAGATAAAGACACACACACACAACATTCTTTGGGTCTTGCTTTCCAATTATAAGAAGTGACATCAATTATGGAAAAAAAAGGTCGTTAGTAATAAGAGCCAAGATATTGCACTTTGAAGCTTAACATCAAAAGCTACAAGTGGGAATAATTTCCAATCAGGTCCCTGGAAAATGGGCCACAAATCATGAACTCAATTTCATTAATTTGCTTCTTAATGTTGCTAGTTTCTTTGCGCCACTTGAAGAGGAACCCCTCTGCTGTATCCATCAATGCTGATCGGAATTCCAAGAAAACCCAGGGTTTCATCATTGACATTCATAAGAAACTGCTTCTACAAGTTAGCATCTCAACTCATCAAATATTAGCTTTCCATTCAGAAATCCTTCAAGGGAATTCTTCACATACCTAGATCTACAATCTTGTCCTCGATGTTATACATCACGCAGGATAGTTGATTTCTGGCATCACATTCAATGATGCCACATGCAATTTCCCAGCCCCAACTATCCAACCTTGCGAAAATTCCCATCAGCTTGTCCAATTTCCTTCCAAGGTTTCCAATCTGTCTTACTCAACAAAAAAGTGCCGTGATTGCTTCTTGGTCCTTTGGCTCCTACTCAAATTACTTGTCCTAGATCTACAATACTTTGTGACTTGAGGAATTGTTGTGAATGTACAATATGAACATGTATGTATAATTTGGTTTGTGGTAACACCATGTGTGTATCTGCTCGGAGGGCGGATTAGACTAGTCTTGCTTTATATTCTACGATTGTATGTATAATTTGGTTTGTGGTAACACCATGTGTGTATCTGCTTGGTGGGCGGATTAGACTTGTCTTGCTTTATATTCTACTTCCGCGGAGTAGATTTGTTCAGAATTCGGGAGACTTCTCTACTGCCACAAAGTAGATTTTTCAGAATTCGGGTGACACTTCTCACTTCCGAAAAGAACTGTTCTGGTTATTAACTACTCACTGGACAGAAGGTAGCAAATGAGCCGGGACTACTACTCTCACTCAGTGGATCAAGGGGACTTCTCATTATTAACTTGATAGCAGCAGAGTGAGTTATTAATTGGTCTCAACATTTCGACTAGCTTGCTCTACTCATCTTCATATGATTGTACCCTAAAAGAAATCACCCAAAAACAAAAAGAGAAATAAATGTATGCTAGAACAAATTTCTGAAGATGAGAAACAGATACTTGAGTGGGCGACTTAACCACCGAGTCCTTGAATGGTGATGAGGCTTGTTTGACATCCCACTTCCCTTCCCTCATTCCTGGGAATCCAGGGACTGCATTGTCAATGGATGAACGAGACTCTGACTTAGACTCTGTTGCATCTTTAAATTCCATTCTATTTAAGAAAGACTGATTGGTCAAAAAAGACAAACAAAAACAAAACAACGCTAAACTGAAGAAACAATATTGTTCTGGCTTGTATTTAACAAACAAACTAACAAAGGTTGACCAAAACATGTACCGGTAATGCACAACAAAATCAAGGGCAAAAATCATTCACACCCTCATAAAATAAAACAAGTGTAAGTAAAAATTTAAAACTAGAGAATATGTTTCAAGAGCCTATCATGTCTTTTGTAGGAGATAAAAGTGAGTGAGAAACAACTGTAAATGCTAGTTGACCTCATGTAATTGCAATGCAATCTTTAAGTAAACAAACGCTTTGTTCCATTTGCTGTTTTTCCTGTTTCTGTCTACCTCTTTCTGCAAACCCTACTGCATATGAAATTATTATTTAACAACCTTGCATTTGTAAATATAATTTGGAGCACTAGCAGATTGCACTTCTGTTCACTTTTTCTAGGAATGGGCAATCAAAAGACAAAACAGAAACAAGGATTGATTATCTGTTATTCCCCAAGTGAATCCCTACTGGGCAACAACAGAATGCAATTTGTAAAAATTATCACTGAAAAGATATGTGCCACTTGACACACACAGACAGTCTCATGGGGGATGGGTAGGGTTTGAAATACAACACCAGCCAAATGGCACTAGGCCCTGCTGCCTGTTCCTACACGATGTCTAGTGTTTCAATGAAGCCAATGCAGAATACTGAACTAAAGGTACAGACTCATTATAGTGTCATACTTGGAATGTTCTTCTAAACAATCACATTAATGTGACTTGAAGCCTGCCAGATGGTCAGAGTACTGATGCCTGTCAATTTTCACAGTTGGGTTTGAACGACTCACACTATCCAAAGATAAGAGCAAATTGGAAACGTCACCGGCAAAGTATTTCTATACTTTGTTTTCTATCATTAAAAAAAACATCAAATATTTGTAACCACATGGGTATTGGAAGTATGTTGAGCAGAAGTAATGTCCAATTAAATTGAAGTCTGTTAAAGTCACATAGGTGGATGCTCATTCTTTTTAATATGTACACTGTATGTATATATCAGCATACAATTTGAATCAATACTGAACAATGCAGTTTGAAACATGGTTTTACAATCTTTGAAACAAGGAACAGAAAAAGAAAAAAAAGTTCACAGATTAACAAATAACTTACAGGGTTTACAGAAGGTAAAGGTAAAAGAATTCTCTTGAAATATTATTCCATAAAATGCTGCACTTTTCGAGAAAACATTGGAACAATTATCAATTCTCAACAACGAGAATTACGGATTTATAGTAAACACATGTCATGACACGGCGAAACGTGCGGAAACAAGGGTGGGTTTTCCCGTTATTTTCTCCCGACTCGACTCCGATGACCGATTGGGCCTAAATTTTCACAGGTTTGTTATTTTATATATAAGTTGTGATACACCAGGTGTGGGACTTGGACAATGCTGTTTACCGAAAGTGTATAATGGCTTTAAATGTTGATGCTGTATTATTTTTATGCAATCCAGAAAGGTGCACTAAAATGGGGCAAATTTGTATCACAGCCTTGGGGGGGGGGGGGGGGGGTGAGTGGGTGAGTGGGGGGGGGGTGCTGTGTTTCAACATTTGAGGAAACTTGATACATAAGTAGGCTTTATAGTTTGGACGTATTTGGCTTCGAAAGTGAAGGAGTGTTTCATGAAAACAGGCAGCAAGTCTTTTTGGGGAATTTCTGGGGTCTGGGGTTTTTCTGGGGTAGTAAAAAAAAAATACAAATGGCTGACCTGCCAACAATTAAAAAAAACATTTGAAGTTGAACTGTCTGAAAACAGTTTTTTTTTTTTTTCCAAAGTATTTTTAATTTTTTTCTTCTATTATATTCAGCATTGTTGCTATATGAGTTTATTTATTATGGTGCACACAGTACATCTACAGTAAGAATATTTAATGTCACCCTCTATTGACGTAGATTGTCAAGGATTAAACTCAATTCAAACCTCCCATTATACAATCTAACCCATGCCTAATAATTAACTTCAACTCACATCTTGGAGGGCGGAAAGTAACGTCACTTTTCTTTGAACTAAAAATCCTTGGAACAAGGTCCATCGAGACCTAAAATTGTGCCAGATCAGTCCAGAGCTGACGTATGATCATACTTCTGATTGTCTTAACACCACACCATCCTAGTGGTTTAGAAGTCTTAAGAGAGCTTTTGCAAATTTGATTTGACACATTGACACATCAGTTGGCAACACCCTGGGGATGAGGTTGTGAACCATTGGTATTCCTTGATAGGTTTATCACTATGGATGAATTCCCACCATGAACACATTCCCCCCCACCCCCCTCTTCAATCAATCCATGGCATTATCAAGGGGCATAGTAAGTTAAACCCTTCGTTGCACTTAAAGGCCACATGGATAAAACCACTGTAACATTTAACACCTTCCTTCCCAAGACAAAAGGACCAGATTTAATTGGGAGCTGAACCAAGTAATGAGCAATCACTTTTTTGAATTAGAGAAACAAACAAGGTTAAGTGGGGTGGGGGGGGGGGAGACAAGACAGTTCATCATCAAAGCAGCCCAGTTTCATGACGCTGCTTACTGCCGATATATGTGCTTAGGATCGCCTTTCTTTGCATACAGGGCAAGCACCAAATTTCTGCACTAGATGTGTTGTTAGCGCAGAATGCCTAGCAACATGGAGTACGCATGCGTCAAGCAAATATCCCTGTTAACTCATGAAATACGCTTGACATAAGCGCAGAATTCCCTGCTTACAAAGGCGCAGATTCCTTGCTTACGGAAAGTAGGGCCATGAAATTGGGCCACGATCCTTAATTTTATTTTAATGCCTCATGAATCCAATGGAGTCTTTAGAGATTTCGAAAGTTAAACCATTCATGACATAAAAAGTTGCTTTAACAGTTCTGCACCCTCCAAAATGTTCTTACAGATGTCAGATACGGGTCAGAGTCTTAAAAATTTGACCCCCATATGATGTGAAACAAATTTGTACAAAAACGTCATTAATGTGGTATACCAAACCTTGTTTACATCTTGTAGTTGATAAATACAATAATTCTACCAGCCAGTACATGAACTTTTACCTTGTAATAATTTATAAGAATAGAACTGGATGCCCTACTCTAAAATGTAAGTTCAACAGGGACCGTAAATAATTCTAGAAAATATGGTCTATATTAAAATTACCAAGGAGTGATTTATAGAAATGTCATAAAATAAGACTCTACAATATATTAATAATTTAGCTTTCATAATTCAAGTTGATGCTACTCTGAAGACATGATTCTCACAAACTTTTCAAACTCTCATTAAAATATTATGTTCAAAAAAGACTTTGTAAAAAATATTTGTTTGAAAGTTATGGTAGCAGTATGGCTTTATAAAGACTGATTCACAAGTTTTGTGTTTGCTTCTTGGACGGTTTGGCTGTAGGAAAAATATATAAGATGCAGCACCAGTCTTAACACTATTGAAAAAGTACAAATATTAAGGATCTTATCTTGAGAAGACTGTTGTCTTGGTAACGGTTGCCAGGGGGGGGGCGACATCAGGGTCCGCCCATCTGAGGGATACTAGGAGAACTGAGCAGGTTGATGCGCTGTTTTTGTTTGCGCTGCTCAGTCATCTAGATGATGGGGAAAGAAACAATATATATAACTCGTGTTAGAAAAAGAAGATTAGTTTTTGAGAAAGACACTTGAGGTCGAAACGTCTTTGCAGAAAGAAATTTAGCACCAAAATTACCCTTCAATCAATCTCCCTTTTTTGTACTGAAAGAGTTTGACCTTATTTTTTTACCAAAAAAGAAAAGAAAAACAACTTAGGAAAAAGACTGTTATTATGCTTAAGCCTAGTTTGTTTTATCAACACTTAAAGTAAAACTAGCATGTATTAATATTTTTTAAATAAAATCAATAAATACATAACAAAATAGCAGGTACAAGATATTTTAGAATTGTTTCAACCAAACAGTTATCAATGGTGAACACACATTTTTTCAGAGCTTTTAGAGGGACATAGATGAACAAATTATATCAAAGATTATTTGTAGGAATGAAGATTTTTCCATTCAAACAGCAAGTTCCTCATTGATTTCGTCACCTTTGTCCCTTTAAAAACTAGAATTCAACATCCACTCATGTAAACTCTGAACTGACTACTTTCTCAAGTCCTGTCGAAGAAGAAATCGACAAACATATTACTCGGGTGGGATTGGAACCCACGACCTTTGCCATTCTAGGGTTGATGTCCTACCACTAGATCACAGAGATTGACCGGTAGCTAGAGGCAGTTTGAAACCATTACTTTAGCAGCAGGTACCAAAATAACTCTCTCAAAAACAAAATACGTTGCCCAGGTCTTGCCAGGTAGATAAATGATAAATGATGTATCAGTAACAGTAGACGCTATGTAGTTAAGATTGAAAAATGAACTACAGACATAACAGCGCCTTAGGGGACTTCAAACAATCTAAAAGGGTAAATTCAACACAAAGAAGACAAGATTGATGAAGTTGCAATCCGGATAATAATTGAAAGGAGCGGGGTTGACGGAAATGAGTAGAGGAACTAAGGAAGGATAAGTCAAGATGGACGGAGATGGAATCAGGTTAATCTAGAATCAGACACAGATAGCGGTAAGAGGTTTAGGAACAGTCAACCAGTAGAGATTCATCCAAACAATATCCTGCAGGCCAAGAATAAGTTGACTTTCACTTTCTTACAATTGTATTTTGTAAGTATGCTGATTGACTGGGGCTACTGGCTACCAAACAAGTTGAAGCTCTATCACACATCGACAATTAAACAAGGGTCCCTTGCTTACCTTTAGCATGGTTGCAAAACTTTACCAATTGCAATATAGTGTGAAAGGACAATAATGGTCTATACTGTCCATAGAGGGCGGCAAATTTCAGAAAATTCCACCAGGGATCATGGACAGTCCAAACATTGTTTTCCTTGTAGCTTGTAAAATTTCACAACCATGATCAAATAAAGCAAGGGACCCCTGCTAAGTTGCTGTCGTGTGAAAAGGCCTTTAACAAGTTACTTCAATATAATGTTATAAATGTACATGAAAGGACATATGAACCGGATAATAGTCAATCTCTTTCATCCAGTTCTACATAAAGGATAAGGCTGTGAAACTTTCAACATTTCCCGACGCTGTCTTAAAATAACAATTGCTTTTATAAAATTCACTACTAATTTGTCGGCAGTCAAGTCTTTCAGTCATTATCAACCAATTACATTGTTATTCATCACTTAACCTTGAAGCCTAACAAGCATCAATTTGTGAAAAAAGGAGATACAATATTTTGACAGTGATGAAGCAATAAATCAGTCATGTAGTCACAACCCACTCATAATAGTATACACATAATGAATGTTTATGAGTGCAATGGTGCAAATATGTTCATGAGTTGAAAGATGGAATGTTCTATTCAACGAGGCGGAGCCGAGTTGAATGGAACATTCCAGCTTTCAACAAATGAACATATTCGCACCATTGCACGAATGAAAAACATTCATTATTTGTGTTATATAACATCCAAGTAGATCTTTGTCATTTTGATTGAAAGATACAACTTTCAAAACAAACAAAGCGTAGGCCTCCAATTTTTAATTGTAGAAGACGAATGCTAGTAATTTTACTAATATGCCTTGCTGCGTTACCGAAGACAACGCGCACGCAGTGATGTTTTTACTCAGCTTTTTTGTTCCATCCGAAAAGTACCATTGCACGCTGGCAGCGTGCAATGGTACTTTTCGGATGGAATGAAAAAGCACGGTGAGTGACTCAGCGTGCAATGGTACTTTTATTTGCTATCACGTGACGGACAATCCTCCAATCAAATGGCAAGGATCTGCTTGGGTGTTATATAATATTAATTAATAACAACTTCTACAGCTATAAGTGAGGATTAGATCTGAAGTAGTTAATACTGAATGACATCCATTTTACACAGCGCCTTTTAAGTGTTAAGAGGCATTGTGGTGCAATTTGCTGGCACTGCAAGAAACACAGGGCAAACCATTTTGTCCTTGCAGTGATAAATGTTGTTAGTGTCATGTCTTCTGTTATTAGGGAACCTACACCTAAATGTCCAATCAAACAGGCAAAGCAATTATGGTGAAGTGTCTTGCTGAAGGACACAAGTGCCGATACCAGGTTCCAAACCCCCACCCTAGCGACATCTGAACTCGAGTGACATAGGAAAAAGACCACTCGGCGAATGACACTGCCATTCAATGTCAATGCAACCGGCAAACTCCAACCCCACCTGGTCCTTGAGTTCTCTCAGCTGATTGGCCAATGTTTTGCGCTCGGGTCAATGACACTGACATTCAATAAAAACTACTGGATTTATATAGTGCCAAATTACCAAAGGATGCAAGGAGCATATAAGAAGAAAAGAAAGACCAAAACGATGGTGACAACCAGCTACAGATTGGAGAACCGGTGAGTCTTGAGACCCTTTTTGACGGACAGAACAGTCAAAGCCTTTTTAATGGGGACAGGAAGACCAATCCATGGGCGAGCGCCAGCAGTGGAAAAAAATCTCTCACACGCTAGTTTGTGTAACTTGTTCACCTAAGGGAGATGCGTAACTTGTTCACCTAAGGGAGATGGCACCGTAGTTTTGATGGGAGTATGGGCAGTCATGGATTTCAAAAAATGAAGAGAGATATAGTCTGGAGTACTGTGATTGAATGATTTCTTGGTATGAACCCGTGTGTGGAACTCGATTTGTTGGGCTTTATGGAGTCAGTGTAATCGTCTTAGTGCAACCAGGCCTTGAACTTCGTTCTAAGGGGCACAGCAATTTTGCTCTGTTATGGGGCACTTCTATGACGAAGATAATTTTGTATACTGGTACTTTGCAAAGGGCACCCTGGCAGGAACACAGGGCTTGTTGGCAATTGCTGTGGGTGCAACCATGGAGGAAGAACCACTAAACTCACCTGATCTTTGAGTTCTCTCAGCTGACTGGACAATGTTTTGACCAGAGAGTTAGTATTCTCCAACTGTGTCTGCAAGATACGCATCTCATTCTGTTCACTCTCACCCTCATCGGAGTCCAGAGACATCGCTCGCATCCTCGGAAACCAGTCCAAGTTCTTCTCCTAGAGAGAGAGAGAGAAATGTTTAAAAGTTCAGTTCTTACTTGCATCAAAAGTTACTGTGTGGTTTGATTGATATCCTATTTGTGTACAAAAGGGAATCACATTGACAGCATGGTGTATGAATTGAATTTGTTAGAAGCCTACAACAGCTTATGATACTAAAAGCATTTTGAGATACATTTCACTTTGAAGTAACGTGGTTACATATATACCTCTCAGAGTGCGTACACCTACTAGGGATTATTCTTCCTTCATGGACATACATGTACCATGGAGGAAGGAAGAGACGGAGCTCGAACGACCCGCAAAACCGTAGAGTAAAAAAAGAACACTCTGACAATGCCCCTGTCTGACCAATGGAAAAAGATAGGAGACCTCCAGCTGGACGGCCGATTAACGAGCAGGATTAGATCTCTTTGTACAGAAGGTGTGGTACTGCCGCTCTGCACCGTTGCCTTCGTGTAAAGTTGAATCATTGGAGACAAGAATTGTGAATATACACGTTTTCATTTACCGTCATTTTCCTGTCACTAGTGGTGGTTCAAAATTTGGGTATTAACACACAAGGGTGGTTGGTATTCAATTGTGTTTTTTGATTTGGTGGGCGAAAGTGTACACAATTTTAATCAGTGTTTTTTTGTATTATATCCATATACGAAATACGACACCATAGTTGAGTGAAGAACCAAATGCGCACGCGCAAACTCACATACGCCAGGTCGCCCATTGTTTGTATAAGGTATGTGGGTGATTACGAGGTGTTGTTAAACGACTGCGGTACCACAGGTTCGACTTTTGAAGTCCCTTCGTTCGAGCTCCTTCTCTTCCTTCCTCCATGCATGTACTAATTTCGATCCAGATTTTTGGTGTTATCTCAAAAAGGCAACATTTTAAATTCAAATTTTCACATGTTAGTTTTGTTGTATACATGTACATGTACATCTACACTTTTATAGAATTAAAGGCAGTGGACACTATTGGTAATTGTCAAAGACTAGCCTTCACAGTTGGTGTATCTCAACATATGCATAAAATAACAAACCTGTGAAAATTTGAGCTCAATCGGTCATCGAACTTGCGAGATAATAATGAAAGAACAAAACACCCTTGTCACACGAAGTTGTGTGCTTTAAGAAGCATGATTTCGAGACCCCAAATTCTAAACCTGAGGTCTCAAAATCAAATTCGTGGAAAATTACTTCTTTCTTGAAAACTATGGCACTTCAGAGGGAGCTGTTTCTCACAATGTTTTATACCATCAACCTCTCCCCATAACTCGTCACCAAGAAAGGTTTTATGCGAATAAATATTTTGAGTAATTACCAATAGTGTCCACTGCCTTTAAAGCAATGCAATGGTCCCAACAACTAAAGGTTAATCAACACATTCTGGAAAACTGCATGCCATTTGTGTACAGTGCGTTGAGAACACTAGACTCCTAAAATGGTGCAGCAACAGCTGATATTGTTATTTAAATATATGTCTTATGTGCATCCTCATTTAGTACAACTTAAGAAAATACAAAACTTCACAAACTTTGCTTCTATATCTGTGTATTGAGTTCACACCCATCACTTTGTAAAACCATTACAAGGTGTTATATACCCTGTTCAACTTAAGAAAATACGAAACTTCACAAACTTTGCTTCTATATCTGTGTATTGAGTTCACACCCATCACTTTGTGAACAATTACAAGGTGTTATATACCCTGTACAACTTAAGAAAATACAAAACTTCACAAACTTTGCTTCTATATCTGTGTATTGAGTTCACACCCATCACTTTGTAAAACCATTACAAGGTGTTATATACCCTGTACAACTTAAGAAAATACAAAACTTCACAAACTTTGCTTCTATATCTGTGTATTGAGTTCACACCCATCACTTTGTAAAACCATTACAAGGTGTTATATACCCTGTTCAACTTAAGAAAATACGAAACTTCACAAACCTTGCTTCTATATCTGTGTATTGAGATCACACCCAGCACTGTAAAACTATTACAAGGTGTTATATACCCTGTACAACTTAAGAAAATACAAAACTTCACAAACTTTGCTTCTATATCTGTGTATTTACATGTAGTTCACACCCATCACTTTGTGAACAATTACAAGGTGTTATATACCCTGTACAACTTAAGAAAATACAAAACTTCACAAACTTTGCTTCTATATCTGTGTATTTACATGTAGTTCACACCCATCACTTTGTGAACAATTACAAGGTGTTATATACCCTGTTCAACTTAAGAAAATACAAAACTTCACAAACCTTGCTTCTATATCTGTGTATTGAGATCACACCCAGCACTGTAAAACCATTACAAGGTGTTATATACCCTGTACAACTTAAGAAAATACAAAACTTCACAAACCTTGCTTCTATATCTGTGTATTTACATGTAGTTCACACCCATCACTTTGTGAACAATTACAAGGTGTTATATACCCTGTACAACTTAAGAAAATACAAAACTTCACAAACCTTGCTTCTATATCTGTGTATTGAGTTCACACCCATCACTTTGTGAACAATTACAAGGTGTTATATACCCTGTACAACTTAAGAAAATACAAAACTTCACAAACCTTGCTTCTATATCTGTGTATTGAGTTCACACCCATCACTTTGTGAACAATTACAAGGTGTTATATACCCTGTACAACTTAAGAAAATACAAAACTTCACAAACTTTGCTTCTATATCTGTGTATTGAGTTCACACCCATCACTTTGTAAAACCATTACAAGGTGTTATATACCCTGTACAACTTAAGAAAATACAAAACTTCACAAACTTTGCTTCTATATCTGTGTATTGAGATCACACCCATCACTTTGTAAAACCATTACAAGGTGTTATACATGTATACCCTGTAGCTGTATTATATCATGTAAAAATGGTTTTATAATTGCAATATAGCTCTATGTACCTGCAGAATTTCTTTTTTTATAACGAGCGCTTTGGGAAAACCTTCAGGTGTGATAAAGTGCTATATAAAAACTGTTTATTTCTATAGTTATTATTGTACTAGAGCGAAAAAAACATCTAATAATTTTTGCTGGTCCTTTTCTGTTTTTTATCAAACTCCAGTTTGTTTATACATGTTTAAAGACCTCCGAGACATAAGAAGCCATTATTGCTACAATATTTCAACAAAATAACACTTACAGATGATAATGTCCACACGATATAAGTGTAGTGGACAATGTTTTAACACAATACAACTCCAATAAGATCTGTATTATAGGAAAAAGATTTGTTCCAAATCCAAACACATTCCTGATAATTGAGCATTTTCTTTACTCCAAATTTAAATACTCTTTACAAATGATTAGAGGGAATAATTCTATTGATAATTACTCAAAATAATTGTTGGCATAAAACCTTTCTTGGTGCGAGTAATGGGGAGAGGTTGATGGTATGAAACATTGTGAGAACAGTTCCCTCTGAAGTGCCATAGTTTTCGAGAAAGAAGTATTTTTAAACGAATTTGATTTTGAAACCTCAGATTTAGATCTTAAGGTCTCGAAATCAAGCATCTGAAAGCAAACAACTTCGAGTGACAAGTGTGTTTTTTCCTTCAAAGTAAAGTAGTTATGTAAAAAAGACAGCGTTTTAATGCACCAAAATCTGAATCTGAGAAGTGTAACCATGATACCGTAATAGTTTTCAGATTGTGTATGAAACCTAATGAGAGAATATTCTTCCTCCATGGACATATTCGCTGCAGGTTTTCGTCCAAATCTCAAAAACGCAACCATTTGCAATAAAATTTGCAGGTGTTAATATTACTCTGTACATCAACATTTATATAGGATTGAAACAATCAAACGTTTCCAAAACCTAAGGTTAACACACTTTGCCTTGAATACATGTAATAACACACACACACTATGAAATCCCAATGTGACTGTATTCTAGACGGATTGGTGGCCCTTCATTCTTAAAGACACTGGTCACCTTTGGTAATTGTCAAAGACCAGTCTTCTCAACATATGCATAAAATAACAAACCTGTGAAAATTTGAGCTCAATTGGTGGTCGAAGTTGCGAGATAATAATGAAAGAAAAATCATCATTGTCACACGAAGTTGTGTGCTTTCAGGTGCTTGATTTCGAGACCTCAAATTCTAAATCTGAGGTCTCAAAATCAAATTCGTGGAAAGTTACTTCTTTCTCGAAAACTATGTTACTTTTTAGAGGGAGCCATTTCTCACAATGTTTTATACCATCAACAGCTCTCCATTGCTTGACCACGTAAGGTTTTATGCTAATAATTATTTTCAGTATTTACCAATAGTGTCCACTTCCTTTAAAAGATGCTCATCTAGTATGAGCAGACAATCTTATGAGGAACCCTAAGCTTTTTCTTCTCTCTTCATCTACTACTAACCCTCAGGCACAGTCATTTATTACACATCAGCGGACAGCGTTTTACACTCTATTTATCCCCTCTAAGCTATAGACAATTAGCAAGTATTATCCGAAATGCCCCCCTCAGCGATCCGAACATCCAGTACTTCCCTCCCTGTCCTTCAAGCACTAATCTTATTCATTCTATTATGTGGAAATAATTGTTTAGTATCGTCCCCAACAGCAAGAAAAAATCATAATTTAATTTAGTCTTATATTAATACCAGTAGCCTTCTGGTCGATTTAATTCGTAACTTTCGCTAGCAGCATGTATTTCTCTTATTTCATTATAAATAAAAATTGTCTACCCTTTCAAAATAAGTCTGATTAAATAATGGTTTCTTTGAAGGCAGTATAATTCTTTTTTAATTCAATGAGGAAACTATTGTTGCCTGGACATGAAAAGCAGAACAATTTCATTTGAGTATGAATAATTTTATGAATCCAGGACAAGGAATAACCTACTTTGTACGACAGCAATTCAGTGCTTAAAAGTCCGTCTTACACATGTTTGAATTCGAATAAAATTTGGGGTGGGTTTTGGCAGCTGTACCCGGTAATTGTTTCCAGTCCTTGGCTAGTGATTAACCAAAATAATGCCAAATCAACCGAACAGTTATGGGGGACTTTTGGGACACTAGGTGGCAGCAGACTTACCAGGTAAAATCAATTGTTCTCAGAGAATTGTACCAGGTAAAATCAATTGTTCTCAGAGAATGACTTAAATAATGGAAATGGACTTGATAAGTCAGCTAGTGTTCCAAAGTCTCCAATGAATAAACCCCAAGCTAAACAACGGTTATCAGCTTCAATAGCTTCTAGCTGGCACCCCCGTACAAAGATTTTGACAAGAGAGAGACAACAAACATAGGGAGACCATCAAAATAGAGAGACCACCAACACAGGACTAAAAATTTGCTCAGTTTCCTAGTTAGTGTCAGCACGTTAAACAGGTATGATATTTCACCCTTTGAAAAAAAGTGGGAAATCTTTCAGAGCACAAGGGCTGCCCAACCTACATGTTCATGGCGTAGGCTTTAAAATAGACTTCTCATGCTAAGTAATTACAATTTTATGAGTTTTTCCGAGGGCAGAAAAATCAGAAGTCAGACTAAAGTAGGAAGAATATCATGCTTGGTTAAACCGGAGGTTCAAATCCCGTTCTAGAAAATTAGCCTTTGTTCAACCTCAAACCTCAATCGTTATCCCTGATGCAAATTTAACATTTATTATATCGTTGCGGTACCCGCTGCCAAAACATAGGATTCAAACTGCCCCTAGCTACTGGGCAACCTCGGTAGTCTAGTTGGTCAGACACTGCTCTAGAATTGCAAGGGTTGTGGGCTCGAATCACACCCGAATAATATGCCTGTGATATTTTGTTCACAGGACTCGGGGAAAGTACTGAGTATACAGTGCAAACACACATCAGTGTATGGGTAAAAACCAAAATTAATAACCTCAAATGATTTAAGAAGTTATGATGTAAAAAAGAAACAGCGCAATGCCTACCTTGATCATATTATAAACATAACTCTCTGGCCCTGTGAACTCCGTAGGATCTTTGACTTTCACCAAGACGATAAAGTACAGGTAATGCCACATGTTGTGCTCATCCTTAAAATGCTCTTCGAATGACACAGATTTGTTATCGAATGACGACCGGTTCAGACCTGTAACAAACAAACAAACACAGTCGGATATTAGTAGCGTATGACCTTTGACCTGTAAGCTTTAGTAGCGTGTGACCTTTGACCTGTAAGCTTCTGCCTGTCATTGTGGGTAGCAACGGCTGTGAGGACTCTAACAGAATGGAACAAAAGTTCCCACAACGTTTTTTTTTGGTTAATATGGGGCCCTCTGTCATTACTAAAGTAACACTTCTCAGATGCAAACTTAAGGGGATCAAAAGTGCTATCTTTTTAAATAATCGCAGCATTTTAAAGTGAAAAGTTTTTCCATGTGCATTATAATATCCAGAGTCATTCCCAAACGTATACAGACCCTTTAAAAGAAACAGCAATATGGGAATGATATATACTGCCTGTAGTGCATCAACATCCCACGAGGGGAGTAATATTGAGAGACGGAAGAGCCACTTTGGTCCATGCCTCTCTGTCAACACAACTCTATTTATTCAATCTATATATCAGGTAACGACACCAAGGGATGCCAACTTTGCCCCCCCCCCCGGGCCCTCTGTCATTATAATATTAATAACGTAACATGAATGTATGGTTGGTTAATGTATTGGGTAAAGAGTCTTAAGACAGAGCTCTTTGGGCGATGAATGTGCAGGGACACGTAGACCAATAAAACCTGTATCCTTGACTTGCAGGGCTTTAAAGGGAGTGACAATATTCAGTGGAAATCTCACATACGTAATATGCAAAAAAAGTATCTTGGGTTCTCGAGAAAATTGCTTTAATCTTTGAGAGAATAAAAGATCAAAGTTGCTCACTTTAAAGGTATTCATGTTTTGTGTGATCAATCGTGTACATGTACATGAAAATAAAAAAAACCTGTGAAAATTTGGGCTTAATACATTGTGTGAGTCAGGAAAAGCCATGCACAATTTTCAGCATGTCACATTGTTCTTAATTTTGGTTGTAACGACCGACATCCCTTTTTTAAAAACATTTTCAGATACAGTTTTCTTAAAATGGCTTCACTTCAGAGGGAAATATTTAACAGAAAGTTATGGTTCCAGTATGAACTTCTCAAAACTTCTCAAAGGCAGTGGACACTATTGGTAAATTTTCAAAATAATTTAAGCATAAAACCTTACTTGGTAACGAGTAATGGGAAGAGATTGATAGTATAAAACATTGTGAGAAACGGCTCCCTCTGAAGTAATGTATTTTTCGAGAAAGAAGTAATTTTCCTCGATTTTGATTTCGAGACCTCAGATTTAGAATTTGAGGTCTCGAAATCATGCTTCTAAAAGCACACAACTTCGTGTGAAAAGGGTGTTTTTTCTTTCATCATTTTCTCGAAACTTTGACGACCGATTGAGCTCAAATTTTCACAAGTTTGTTATTTTATGTATATGTTGAGATACACCAAGCGAGAAGACTGGTACTTGACAATTATGAATAGTGTCCAGTGTCTTTAAACAACAGTGTTTTTTATCCTTACCAATCCCATACAATACCTTTAATGAAGCTGAATAGTTAATGACCACGCACGAAGGAAGTGTTTAGCAGTATTCAGGGTATGTTTAGTGCAAGGAAAGCTTGAGATAACCTTACCACAAATGAAGCAAGTGTTTTTAAGTATTTCCTCTTTCTGTTGTTTCTCACTCCTCAGATCGGCAAATGTATCAATGATGACGCCAAAGATGAGGTTCAGAACGATGATGATCACAACAAAGAAGAACAGGAGATCGTAAACAACCCTCGCCATGTAAAGGGGTTCCTGGGTAACAAACAAAAATCATCAAAACAGATTCAAACGAGTGTGCGCAAATCATATACTAATATATACTCAAGGCAAATTAAACTCATTTATTATTGTTGGCAAATTTCACCTTTTGATAACAGTATTATTAAATTTACAGTCGGCATTCTTTACTTGTTGTTCCTTTCTGAATTTGAGAATTTGTCTCTGAATTACTGGAAAAATGTTATAAAAAGAAAAACAATAACCAAACAGTTATTGTACCACTGCCGTGAAGGCACAACGAAAATAAACACAATGACATTTGGCCCAGCCACAATACTATGCAACTTGCACTGCTGTGGCTGGTGTGTTGTGTAATGCAAGTATCAGAACCCAGTGTCCTTATTGTAAAGAAAAGGGGTTCGACCCAGTGTATTTATTGGCAGCATATTGCGCCACAGCGCCTTGTAAACTATTACATGGGGCTATGTCAAGGAATAGGTATCATACTTCACAACATAGCTCCACAAACTTTGCAGGACAAAAATACTGAGTGCTTTGAGACCCCCATTGGGTGATGAAGTGTTATACAAGAACTCAGTATTATTCGAACTATACTAGTGGTGATCTAGTAGATTACCTTTGCTGAAGGACTCCTCAAGAAATCACCGATACCTCCTCCGCTCCGTACTCCAAAGTTCAGAGTGGTAATGATACACATGATTAAAGTATCACAAGCTCTCTCTTGCTCAGGACCAGTCACTACATCATCTACACTAAAGCCATTGGAGATGGAAGAGTACATGCCTACAAAAACAACCAAATCAAATAATTATTCATTTCAATAATGAAACCATTTCATCTTCTTTCTTTACAAAGGTTTTTCTTTATAGTGACACAAGTGAAGACTGGTGAATTGTCAGTTTTGTGCCATGAATCGTATCAGCGCCAAAAATGTGTGTCTCAGTGCACAAGAGCCTTGTATCTTGCACGGAAATGCTCCGCCATGAGTGTGCTACGCACACAAAATAGTCTGAACCAGAGCAAAGGCAAGGTCATCCAGGATGGTATACCTTTAACATTTAATCACCATCAAACTTACTGCACATTTTAACATTCTCTACAGCTAAAACAACAATCTGCAATGAGTAGTGTGAGTCATTTACTTTGAAACAAACCATGGAGTAATTGTTACCTTGTGGGTCTGTGCCGTTGTTTTTCAAGCACTCTTCTGTCATAGCATCAGCTGAACAAGTGTTTAGTGGCAAGGAACCTGGATTAATAAGAATTAATAAACAGGAATTAAAACACAAATAAAGAAACAGAATACAATCAAATCTTAACATCAACCAAAGAAATGATAACTTTTCTGCAGGCCATTTAAAAGTGTGTTTTCTATAAATAACAAATAACAAGATATACTTTTTCCCATTAATTTTTTGTTGTTTCCGATGTATTTTATTTTACATAATACTCCTCATTAACGCAAACAAAAACAAGGACTTGCTCATGATGTAAAGTCACTGGCATGTTTTTTTGTTCATTTTCACATCAAATTTAACAACAAAACTTGATTAAATTTCCTAAAATGATAAATTTATAGAACGTGTTGAAAACTAGAGGTTCTAGAGAGTGTCTCAAAAGCCTGCAATTTGTCTGACTGCCAGAATGTTCTGCTAGACCGCATCATTGTTGTCGCAGTACAAGAGCAACTAGTACTTTAACCATTCCAATGAAACAAACTAGTGGTCCAACAGAACGTCCATAAACACATACTAGAACACTTATCCAGTCCAATTAAAACATTCCTACCACTGGGACTTTTTATTGCTCCCTAAATTCAATTATTTGGGGTTTTCAGAACTCCCATGTTTGTACAACGTAAGTATGTTGTTGTTTTTATACTATGTATTTGGCTCTCCATGACTCGAAACTCAAAAATTAAATTTTGAGAAAAGTAAACACAAAGATAAGCAGCTTTGCCGTAAAAACGACCTGAAATTGTAAGAGAGGTGTAGCTAGGATATGTAATTTTCCTATCCATGCATAATATGATTTTGAAAATATGAAATAAGAAAAGCTCCATCAAATTGCCAAGAAATTATTTCATTCCCACACTGCCAAAATCAAGTGCAGTTGAACATAAATTTGCTGCTTGTGGGGTAACTTATATAATGAACTTGCACTTGCCCCAAACTGTAAAGATTTAAAACACAACACACTAATATGAGATTTGTATAGGCGGGGTGTATGGAGTAATTTTTAACATTTGATGCTAGTTGCTTGGCACCTCTAGAAAACAGTGTTTTTACTGAGAGGTTTCTCCAGGGTGAGGAAGAAATAAACAAATAAATAAATAAATAAATAATACATAATAAATAACGAATCAAACAAAACTGTTGCTGCTGTTGGAGAAACTTTGCTCACCTGTCCTATTAATTGATGGTCTGAGTGGGTTGACATCATACACAAAGTCATCTTGAAGGAAGAGGTATCCCACGATGGAGAAGAGATATACTAAGATGAGAGCCAGTAGAGCCGTTAAGGCTATGGATCGCCAGTTACGGGTTACTGACCGACTCACATTGAGTAAGGTGTCCTCCTGGTATACTACGTCCACCAACTGTGTCATCAAGTCAACATCATTAAGAAGCAGTCAGTATGAAATCTATTATTGCCTAGTTTATGGGCCTTGTCACACGAGGCAACTTTTACATGCAACTTGGAGCCAACCAACTGCAGTGCATGCTACAGGACCATTTTTGTAGCACATGCGTAATTTTGCGAAAAAAATCTTTGATTCCAGAGAAAGTTGTAGAATATTCAAATGTGAATAGATTATCATCGTTGAGATTGCCTGGAACTGGTTGCCTGTAAATTGCTCTGTGTGACATGGACCTAGATGTATGATCGTATTGATTGACATGCAAACTACTATAATGAAAAGAGAAAAAAACGTTTTGAAAACCCCCATCCCAACCCCCTAAATGACCTTTTCGTAATTTCTTAAGTAGATTGATTGATATAAAATAACAATTCACAATAGACCTTGTACACATGCTGTCGAATGAGCAGGGCGCCCACAGCTAGAGGCCCACTTTTACCTCAAAGATGGCGGGTATATTCCTGCTGAGCATGTTAAGATTTTATGTTCAGAAATATTTTCCAATGCGATGCCGCCTTATAACACAAGGCAGATAGACACTTAATGGTGAGAGCTACACTCGACAGATTTGGGGTGTTTTCATAGAATGTCATGAACGACTCACCAATAAACTGTAGAAGAACTCATGAACAAACACTCCCAGCAGACAGATGACTAGGTACGAGATGTGATATAAGACTTCAACGTTAAGTATGATACCCCGGAGTCCTTTATACAACAGACCACAGTTACCAAGGAAGCTGACTATGAAAATGCATTTGGTTAAAATCTGCCAGGGAGGAAAGAAAAAAATAGAAACAGTTGGTCAAAAAGGAGAGAATATTTTATTCATTTCCTTACCTTTTTTTTTTTATTGGAAAATATTTATCAGGCAATACAGTAAACATATAAAATACATTCAAATACAAGTACAAAAATGGGGACAAAATAATTGGTTCAGAGTCGGAAAGATGAGCAATAACATTTCATGCCAAAAACTTTTGTAATGGCCCGACACTCAGTTCCACCCTGGCAGAGTCTTTTTCAAAGGCAATAACATTTTAGTTACACAATAGAAAACTTGACTAAGACAGGTTTGCGATAACCCGATGTGAATGTCTCTTTTGAGCAGTGTGGGTTCCAATGAATCGGTGGTTAACCAGGAGTTGTTAGACACCGTTTCTCGTTTCAGAGCCAACAGTTCTCGAAAGAGATATTCACATGGTATTACCGCAAGCCTCTCTTAGTACTACTTCCACCATGCAGTTTTAAACCCCATAAGTAGAAACCTTGTAATGAAGAAGTATAACTCACATTAGTTACAGCGAGAAATAGTAACGTCGGCTCCACACCAACAGAGAATATCATTCTGAGAATGGTGGAGACTACCAGAGGTCTGATTCCAGAGGGCCTCCGTAACGTCACTATGGCAACCAGAGATGCTAACATCAGAAACCACACCAGCATGGACAACCCATGGTCCAGCTCTGAAATGTAAAGATGAAAATCATAACAGTATAGTCCTCAAACAGTATGTTTGTTTGTAATTATCATGTATGCAGGGACACTTCCTTGTAATTGATGAAACCCCTCATTCCTCAATCAGTATCTACATTGTGTATAATTGACATTTAACAGCTGCTAAGAGAATGTTTGACCTCATGAGGGCTAATTTCTCTGCATTACAATTGCAGTTAACATCTATTAATTGCAGTTTTATCATCAATTTCAATGTAAATGTAAACATTTTTGATTTTCAACAATGAATACAATTTAAATTGTTAGTTTAAAACTTAACCAACCGTAATTCAAAATATCTTGAAAAAGTGGTTTTACCTGTTTGGTCCAATATGACACTTTGTGAAAACTACAACAATTTTTTGTTAATACTGATGTATTATTTATTTATTTATTTTAAATCTTTAGACATACACAATAGTTACAAGTTGTACAGGGGCTGTCAAGGTTAAAACAAAAGTATAAAACTGTCATCAAAAGATGTGTAAAACCAGACCCCTGCCAACGATAAAAATATAATTATACTATATAAAAAGGTGATTGCACTGAATAATTTAAAAATCACACAAAAGAAAACATTAAAACACAAGCAAAACCAGACTATTGAAAACAAAAAGACTACACCCACAACAAAACACCGCAGCGATAAGAGGAAGGGACAACAATAAAAAATAAAAAACCATGGACTAAAAAAAAACCCAAAACCAAAATAAAATTGGCACAGAGTGCAACCTCACAGATTACTAACCTTTGGTACCCACATTGAATGGATAGAAGAAGGCAACCAGCATGTTGATGAAGACAGCCAGGTTAAAACACACAATGCTCCATTTACTCATATTACTACTGGCCAAAAACAGGATCGGTTGAGCTGCACACAAACAACAAGTAGAAAACAACATCAATTTTATGTTAAAGTTCCACACCATTTTGTTTGCAAACAAAATTCAACTCACTGAAAAAAACGGAAACATACCTAGGCAGTAGAAAAGTTCCCTGAAGTTTAACAAAGCATATTACACTGAATAATATGTGTGTTTTACCATAATTGAATATGACATCACTGTTAAAATATCTACCCTACAAGATGGCGTCTGTGCGCGTGTATGTACCATAGAAATCAAACCGGGAATGCTGCGTGACACGTTGATGTACGCGTTTGGACACGCATACGGTTTGACCTACAAGATGGCGACTTTCATAGCAAAAAGGGGGTTATTCATTTACACACATCTGAATAAGGGTAGAACCAAATAATATTCTTTATCCCAGGTGCCCCAAAACAGCATTTGCGACAACATTTTGTCTGAGATCCACAAACACACCTCTGAGTTTCTTCTGCCATTTCATCTCCATGAACATATCTTCTGTCTTCTCAAAGAAGTCAGCCACCTTGCTGCCCTGGTCGTCCCTCTCTGCCGTCTGGAATACCTTGATCTTGGTCTCTGCAGTCAGATACTCACAGATCTGAGGCACTGGGAAGACTATCTGCTCCATGGTACGATCTTGTCTAACAATCTAAGATGGAGAAGAATTACAATCATTTGTAATCTAGTACGGCTTTTAGCAACAAGACAAAATCAATAATGTTCCAATCTCTTTAACCTTCTGACCGATTAAAACGAAAATGAGTGATGTCAAAATGCAAGTCCATAGTGAACGCTCAAGCTGGCAGCCTATTTTTCTTGCTAACATGTGAAATTTGCAAATGCTTGAGCAAAATTTTCTGCTATAGTTAGACCAAAAAAAGCTAACCATTTGCCAAGTACTATTTTCTTCTTTTAAAACAGTGTTATGAAATTGGCCCTGGAGGTTGCTACCAGAAAATCACACAGTGACCCTTGAAGCATCATGAGTCCAGGGCCCAACTTCATAAAGCTGTTTTAAAAGAAGAAAATACTGCTTGACCAATTTCTTTGCTAAGCAGCAGCCACAACAATGCAAACTTAATGTAATCGAGGCCGGTAACCTTATACTGCTAAGAAATACTATTTTGTGTTTAGCAAGTTTTTTGTGCTTAAAGGCTGTATGAAATTGGAGTCTGGCTTCCGCCTTAGGGACCATGGATAAATTATGTCACGGGAACGACCGCGTCGCGACGCGTTCCTTCGCGTGACAAAACGAACAAAAGAAAAACTATGGAGTGGAACGCGTTCTCCTCAACAACCGGGTCTCGAGGAAGAGCCACTGTATAACAAAGGAACAATGGTGTAGGCCGAAAACCACTGTGTAGTTATAATCGGCTTATCTGGGTAGATAAACCCAAGTTGTAGCCCTTTTCACACAATAAGTCAAAACACAACCGCAGATTAAAAAATAAAAAATACTACGTCTTTGCACGACCGCCATGCAAAATAATCCCCCAAAGTAAAACAAAGTCAATAGGAAAAACATCTAACATTAAACAGTCAAACTATACCCTTTTTTTGTACATCCAAGGTGTCCAAAATGTTTCATGTTTGAACAATGAAGCCAACACGTTATGAAGTTTTTCTTAAACACGCTTAATATTTCCCAAGGAACTGCTGAAAATTCACCACGTTGCCCAAGGTACCAGCGACGGCGCCAATGTTGTATGAGTTTAGCTCGGGCACCAACGCTGGTTAGTATTGCTATTTTCGGACACCAGATTCTCCCGAAAGTCTTAATCTCAAGGCGGTTGAAACTAATTTCGTAAGCTGTTGCGCAATTTTTCCAACGGAGGACGGCTCTCCCGCTATCACATTGTTTAGGAAAGCCCTCTAGCGTTCAATGTTTCTTGCATTATAGTTTGTTGCACGCAAAATAACAAGACTACTAGGCCTGAATATTGAAAACACTGTGTGTGAGTGTGTAGCTAGATGGAGTGTTTGTGTACTACGATGTAATTTTGCGTTGTGTTTTGTGTGATTGCGAGCCGGTCAGCATGATTTCGCGGTACCTTTACGAACGAATCTTGTAAGTGTAATCATCTCTGTAAACACGGGTCCTAATGTAACAATTAGATGTAGATACAAAATAAGTTGGTGGTGATTTCAAATTTAAGAATAATAGTCACCACTTCAACTTGTTATGGCAGTAGCATATTATTGTATTGGCTTTGGCAAACTTGAGGGTTGGCTGTACATGTACATGGACATCTCCAACCCATTGTCTGGTGTATACCTGAGCTAGACCGCAAACACTAATCCTTCACCCCTTCGTGGCTTACTTGCAAGCTGCCTTGTCCATGTAATCTGAACAACAAAAGGCACCAACAATAGAGTTCGATAATGAGGGACCTTAAAAATCAGTGAAGCGCTTAATCAATCTTGGGACGGGCGCGTGACAATTTTGGGACGGACTCGTTCTAGAACGAGTCTGACCGCGGGCGGCCGCGTTCTTAATTTATCCATGGTCACTTACCTCTATCTGTGCAGTGTGTTTAGAGTAGTACTCTAAGGCTCTTTCAGTATACTCAGAGTTGGGTCCTGTCGGCTTCAAGAGGGATGCTAGCTCCTTGTTGTGATGGGCAAGCTAGGACAGACACCAAG
Source organism: Asterias rubens (assembly GCF_902459465.1). Taxonomy (NCBI): domain Eukaryota; kingdom Metazoa; phylum Echinodermata; class Asteroidea; order Forcipulatida; family Asteriidae; genus Asterias; species Asterias rubens. The sequence goes on along the minus strand of NC_047063.1, from coordinate 14,988,164 downwards.
ACAAAAATAACGTAAGAGCAAAATCACTCTCACAATAGAATGCATGATGGGACAAGCTTAACATTATCAGAACTGTAGACAAAAAATTAAATATGTTGAATTCGACCTAAGGGAGGTGGGTGTTTGGGTATCATGCAATGTTCTCCCTTGACAGTGGTCCACTAGCCAAATGATAAGCCTTTTTGAGATATGGCAGACACAATGCTGCAACACTATAAAGGTTTGGGTAAATTTGTCTGTACACACCCAAACCAAACAGTATACTCCTATCACGTCCACCATACATGAAATCAGTCCCTTGCTAAGTGCAGCCATGAAATTTGGTCCTTGGGAAAAGTAGGCGGTTGTGTCCCGTACAAGGTCTGACCTACATGTACATGTGGTAATGGATTTAATTGGCTTTTCAGGCAATTAATTCATAGTATTTCAGATTTGTTTCAAAAGGCTAAACAAATCTGAAATCCTAAACAAAGTGGTACTTATCTGATGACCGAGGATATAGATGTTACATCCCACCTCAGGGTTGGACGGGTGGCGTAAGGGTGTGGTGGGGTTGGTTAGGGGTGTGGTGGGGGAATGAGGGTTAGGGGTTGGTACTTACCTGAGCACCGAGGATATAGATGTTATGTCCGACCTAAGGTTAATGGGGTTGGGCTAGGGGTGTGGTGGGGTTGGTTAGGGGTGTGGTGGGGGAATGAGGGTTAGGGGTTGGTACTTACCTGAGCACCGAGGATATAGATGTTATGTCCGACCTAAGGTTAATGGGGTTGGGCTAGGGGTGTGGTGGGGTTGGTTAGGGGTGTGGTGGGGGAATGAGGGTTAGGGGTTGGTACTAACCTGATGACCGAGGATATAGATGTTATGTCCGACCTAAGGTTGGAGGGGTTGGGCTAGGGGTGTGGTGGGGTTGGTTAGGGGTGGGGTTGGTTAATAGGGGTGTGGTGGGGGAATGAAGGTTAGGGATTGGTCCTTACCTGATGACCGAGGATATAGATGTTATGTCCGACCTCTCTTGGAGAGATTGCTTCATCCTCCTCATCACCAAGGAGCTCATCATCATCTTCTCGTTCTACATCCTCTTGTTGATAAGCCTGCTTGATAACATCAACCTACAGAAGACAATCATACAAGAGTTCAGAAACAACCCAGACAATGCTGGATTATGATAGGAGTTTCCTATTACAGTTGACTCTCGTTAATAGGAGCTCGACAGATTTGAGTCAACGGTTTGTACAAGGTTTTAAAACTGCTCTGCTCTCTGAGTGCATGCATGCACTTATGACGATATTTTCATTATAAGTGTACTTTGTTTAAGATGAGGGTTAAATAAGGAGGAAAACCGGCCAGTCCAGCAGACCTCGTATCAACAAGAGTTGACTGTAGTTGCTGTTAACATCTGGAATAGTCTTCCCACTGATGTCTCAGGGCAGCCTTCATAGGCTCAGTGTTCTTAGAGTCAATTTACAGGCAACCAGTTTCAGGCAATCTCCAAGAAGTGAATCCATTCACATTCCAATGTTCAGAAAATATTCTGCGACAATGCACAGATTTGCATCAAATGTTTGTACAAAATGACCGACATGAATGCTTGAGGGAGAAAAGAAGATCATTGTTTTGAGAAGAGCAAAACACGTTAAGAGTGTTCCTACCAGTTGCTTTGGGCTCATGTTGAGTAAGATTCTCTCTGCATTCTCGCTGTCATGTCTGCTCTCCATTATGGCTAGTAGTAACTTGGATGCATTGTTCTAATGAATAGCAAACAATGAAATAGCAGTGTCATTGTTGAGGTATTAGAATCAAAGGCTGTCCCCAAATTGACAGTTTTGACCAATCCCATTCTTCAACATCATTATTACTTGTTTAATAAAAACATTCAAACATCGCAGCTAAAGGCTAATTTGAATTTTAAAAACCAACAAGAGTTACATAAAAATAGATAAAAAAGAACAATGAAAAAGATATAAAAAATAACCGAGCCATTACAAGTGGGCCTGTGACTATAAAAATAAATAAAAACATTGCAAGGACCCAAGCGCAGATTTAAATAAAAAAGAGTATAAACGGGGAACAATAAGACATGCAATTAACAAATACTTTTAGACTTATAGTACAAAAGAATATAATACAAAGTTGGAAATTCAGTCACTATCAAAAAGTACAAAACAGGCTTTCTGCAAAAAAAACTTTGATCGACACCCGCCACATTGATTATTATAACTCATTTGTGACACTCACCTTGAGTTCTAGCACCAGGTCCATTCTGTTCTTACCAAGTGGATTAATGTCATTGAGTATCAATGCTGTGATGATGTCTAATCCGTTCGATTCATGGTTGGCTATAGAATTCTAGAAGAACATCAACAATAAAAATGAGTTTCAATTGATATAATAAGTACATTTCATTGATGGTTTTAGCCCACCTTACCAAGTTTTATAAAACTATAAAACAATGTTATTAGAAACAACCCTCTTCGAAGTATTATACATTAGCTTTAGAGAAGGAGGTATATTTTCACTTGACAGTTTGAATCTTAAAATCTGAAAGCAAACAATTCTATGCAAGGAGGCTGTTTTCTGTCAGGATACGTGGCCCAATTTCATAGAGCTGCTTAAGCAGAAAATAATGCTTAAAATCCCTGATTATCATTAATGTGCAGGATACCAGTCACAGATTGTACATATGACATGGTATTTTGGTTGGTAACCTTATTCTGGTAAACATAATTTTGTTTTGCTTATTAGCTTATTTTTGTGCTTACGAAGCTCTATGAAATTGGGGTCTGGTCTTTGACATTTACCCAAAGTATAACCTGCCTTTGATCAATACATAAATGACTGAATAAATGGTTCTAACCTGGTTCTCATGGCAAGGTCCCTGGCAGTATTCAGTCAAACTCTCCAGCGTCTGATTAATCAGCAGTACGTTAGTCTCATGGATGTACAAGCCAAGTAAGCCGAGCCCGCCGGTAGTGCTACCACAGATGCAGTCCAGGAACTGTAGTGTCTCACACACCAGGTTGTAGTTTGTCTTATTGTTCTGATGTCTCAGGTAGCTCTGGATGTAAAGAATGACATTGGGATAAGGTTAGAATGACGACGGATGATGTCATCGTGGTCCAGTGGTTAGACAGCATGACTTGCAACCACTGCATGACTTGCAATCACAAGGTTGTGGGTTCGTATCCTACCAAACTAACCGCTGATTTCACAATGACTAGAATAAGTATTGCTGTCTAGTTACTGAATCAGAATGTGTGCAATTCATAATCATAGACTCTACACCATTGTTTGTATGAGAGGGATTGGCCATTAGTTCCATTGACCGGAGGATCATCTAAACAACAATAAACACGATCTTCAAGATGCAGGGCTGGTTTCTATTTCACAGCTTCTTTATCAATTCTGAAGAAGAATCCTGTGACGGATGAAGCATTAACAGCCCACATTGTGTTCTTGATGCACTTCTTTATTAATTTTTGTTTAGTTCCGATACCTTTTAGTCAAGAAATCCTATTTTCCGATTATTTTAATTGACAAGAGATATTCAAAGTCAAAGATGCTAGTGTCACCAAGAATGATATATGATATTCCTTGACCTACTTGATGTCAAATATTCACTGACATTGACAAGTATATCACTGAGAAAACTGTTATGTTTAAGAGAAATCACCCACAATTAGGGTAATTTAGATGATAAATCACATATAAATAGAAATGAGTTGCAAAGGGTTAGACACACTTTAACTAGCAAAGGCTTCACAGGGTGTACAGTACATCAAAATGATCACTACTTTTGTCTGCGGTTCAAACACAGGAATAAAGGAGATACAACAATTTGGGATAGAAGCAAAGAGTAATGGAATAAAGAGTAGTGGATTAAGTCCCAAATCCTTCTTGGCCGTGTGATGGTTCCACAATAGAAAAAGATACAGTTTGAAATAACAATAATGATTGTTGAGAAAATGAGAGATAAAAATACAGAAGATATCGTTACTTGATAAAAGCAGCTCAGGGTTCGTTTTCACAAGGTTGATCTTAAGTCACAACTTTTGAATAATTGTTTTATTTCAAAATGCCACAGTAATTCCACAGTATATGGATCCATTTAAGAAGCAAAGCTTGAAGGCAATGGTTGCCCATAACATAAATTGAGAGTAAAAAAAATAATATTAATTAAACCATGGAGGTCCCTGGCCGAATCGAGCAACCATTGAACAATATATAACAATATTTCTCAATGCACTCAGGTGAACTCTGACAACTCATCATAAGATGAATCGTTTGCGGTAACACCATGTGTGTATCTACTTGCCAGGTAGAGTTTGTTCTTAGAAAACTATCTTGCTTAATTCTACTACCGCGGAGTAGATTGTTCGGGTGTTCGGGAGACTTCTCAGTTCTGAAAAGAACTGTCCTGCTTATTAACTATTACCTGGGCAGATGGTAAAGAAATAGGCTGGGACTACTACTTTAGCCTATGGGATCGTAATTAACTGGACTACCGCGGAGTCAGTTCTTGGGTTGGTCTCAACGTTTCGACGAGCTTGCTCTAGTCATCGTCAGGAGACAGAATCTGTGTGCTTTGTGAAATCAAGCCCTGATCCTAAAAATTAGTTGAAGTCAAAACAGTCTTAAATCAGTTCAGTTTATAACCCCTTTCATAGGGTACACAATCACTGAGGTCAACGTCAGAAGCATGTATCTACGTGCAGCACACAACTCTCAGCCATGGATAGGTCTTTCTTTGACCTCTGTTTGAAACTTTGGCACACTATGATAAGCTGAAAGAATTTTACTTTTCTACATGTAGGGTAGTATGGCAGAAAGACAGTGATGGCATTATAAGCACATTGGAACATGAGGTGAAAACATTTAGAATCAAAGATCACGCAAAGATCACGCTGAAATGAGAAAATTCATAATTTTATCATCAATACAGTGAGTTTACATTACAAGAACATTATTTGAAAGTATTGTTGCAACATTGAATTTACATCCCTCCTTCAACACAGCCAACAAAGTACCTACAAAAACAAAGCATTGTGGTTAATGTCAAAACATATTTTGTGGTTTTTGGACTGTTTTTGGTTGTTTATTATTTTTTTTGGGGGGGGGGTGGGGGGGGGGTCTATATGGCATAAATATTTCATGTACATGTTGTTGTGACGCTTATTTTTCAGGTGTGCCGAAGAGTGTTTTATCGGATGTTTTGTATTTTTTCATAACTCTTTCCCTTTGTATTTAATGTGTATTCTAAAACACTTGTTTTCACCATGAATGCGGTTGGGTTAAAGTGAACAAGTTATTAAAAAACTGAGTAATACGTGTAGCTCCCTTATTTAACCATACTACTGGTGTAGATGCAAAGGATGTAATTTTCACTCTCCGAACTGTCCTCACCACTCACAGGGGTGTCATTGTTTATTCATGAAAAATCCTGGAAAATGGAGAAAACCGTTTCTCTTGGTGTGGAGATAAAATGCCTGGGACAGACCAATTTCAATGAGCCATTTGAAAGAAAATGCTGCTTAGCACAAGTTTTTGCTATTAAAGCAAAAATACACCAGCGGCATCAATGTACACTTTAGCTAAGCAAGATTATTTTGTGCTAAGCAAGTTTTTGAGCTCACAGGCCAAGGTGGTAACATTTTAGAGGTTTATGTACTCTACATAATGTCATCTAGACATTTGAAGATTTTGTTTTGACATGGGCAGAGTCCTTCATCTCTGCTATTTTTCCAATTTCGTGATATAGGGAGATCAACGAAAAATCACGGAACATCCTGACAAGTACTTACTTTAAAGGGCAACTGTGTGGGAAATTATTAAAGGAACATACTCGTAGCCTGCCTACCCAAGTTGTGTTGTGCTTTCTGTGATACCGTACTTTCTGTGCTAGGTTACTAGTTAAGAAGCGTCTATCCATCCGTATAAGGTATCCATATCCGATAACCGTATCAAACTGCTATGTCAGATAACCGAGAAATACGTGCACTGTACATCAGAAACTTTGTGGTGACACCATGTAGATGGATCTCTTTTGAGTGGTGGTGGTTCTGAGAGGCAACGAGGGCTCATCGTTTTTGTAAAAATTTGTTCTGTCCTTCTTAAGGAGACAGAAATGTTGAGTTCTCCTCCATTCTTCTCAGAATCGCCAATCACTGGAAAGAGATCTATCTACATGGTGTCACCACAATTGTTCTTATGTATATTGTCTTTTCACCGTGCAAACCTTCAATTCTCATTTAACCAAGTGATTCCAACCTTGTGAGTGCGCACAGAGGGAAACTTTTTATGACTGGGTGACGAGACACCCAGAAACTAAATTGTCACAGGTTCCAAAACCCTGATTATTGGTAAAATAGTGTGAAAATGTTTTAAGTATTAACGAATCTAACTGTTACATGTAGTTACACAATAAATGTACAATAACATCCAACAAGACTGCATACAACAATTGACAACTTTTTTGGAGGTTGCACCATTGATACAAAGACACGGCCAGCTACGCACAAAGGGTGTACAATAAACAAGACACCACTACAAACTAAAAGTAAAAGAAACATTTCACCGATAGACTCCAACTGGGCATTTAACACAAGACAACACTGAAGTGGATTTTTTAATGTGTTAAGTACAATTGGATATTGAATTTGTTAGTCTAATATCAATGACGATGCCAGATATAAATAAATGGTTTAATTCTAATGACTAATTATAGTACTTGAACGATGACTTGGAAAATGTGTAGGACCTAAACTGTTGTACGTGAAAAGGTACAATGGTTTACAAATAGTAACACATAGTAATAATTCTTGAGAAACAGACCAATGTTAGGCTGAATTAGTAACTGCTTCAACAGAATCACTAAGTATCATCATGAACAAATATACTAACAGTGAGAAATTTGGAAAAGGAATGCCAATGGGATAGTTTCATAAATCATGTCAAGGTTCAACCCCTTTGAGTACTTCTGAGTTTTTATTTTTTATTTTTTGTAATGTATATTTCTCTTTATTCAACTGCATCGTTGCCAGAACTGGGCCACATTTCATAGCGCTGCTAAGCACATTAGTTTTCCTTAACATGAAATTTCATCCTTGATAAAAACAGGATTACCAAACAAACCCCATTTGTTGCAGGTTGCTTCTTACTGGTATTCAGCTGTTGTTTGCTTGTCCTGAAAATCACGTGGACATTTGGTTGGCAATTCTGTTTTTATCAAGGGAGAAATTTCATGCTAAGCAAATTTTTTTGGGTTAGCAGCGCTATGAAATTGGGCCCAGATGATTAATCAGAACTGCTGATTAATCATTATCAAATCAAAGCTTGGTTCTTAGTGGGTATGTTTTCATCATCCTATAATTCTTAGAGACATTCATGACAAGGAAGGTCAACTTATCACCACGCCTATCTTCACAAAGTGCAAATAAAACCGACATGTAAGACGGGGGAAAACATTGCAGTCCTGAATCATGTTTTAGCTAAAGTTTCTATAGTCGGTGTCATTATTCAACAGTACTTCAATAATTGTGGCCAGACCTGTCATATAACATGAATACCTTGGGGGAAAATGATTTGACCAAATCAGAAATAATCTTTCATGTAGATGTACATGTGTATATGTACAGATGCAATCTTCCATACATGTACCTGCAATTGAAATATGAGGTATCACCCGCTCCATGTCTGTGCTTTTGACACAACTGTGCTAAATGAAAGAACCTTTGAGAGATTGACATTAATAAACTACGTGCACTGATGAATGAAGGGGGTCATAGGTCGTGGGTATACATCAAAGGAGCATGGGTAAATCTAAAGCTATATATACAGAGCATGGTAAAGGAAGAAGGTGGGGGGGAATATAGAATGATAAGTTATTTAACAAACCGAACTGCCTGATGTCTTGACAACCACGTGTTGTTGCTGACGTAACCAATTCTGTAAGGGTACACAATGAGGGCAATGTGTGGGAAGGGTTATTTTACATGTACCAATGATCTGTGCACAGTAGACATTGTAACTTCACACACTCAACAGTGCATTCAGTTGCAGGTCTACACATCATCATCTCATCACACAGGAGGCTCGGGCACCCAGGTCTTAAGAATTTCCAAGTAGAATCCCCCCCCCCCCCCACCCTCGTTTTTCATTTTGTCCTTGGTCTCCGTAAGGTATCTAAAATGAGCCGAGTAGTACACATTTTCATCTTACACACCAGACTGCCAGACCCTGTCTAAAACCTAGGCTATGTCAATCTGAATAGAGGTCCATTCCTAGGTATTGTATCAATAGTTTTATCAATAACTAATGGCTACCAATCTATATCTACCATCAAGTTGTTTTTGCAGGCAGTTATAAACCATAGCACAGACGCTACATCAACTTTTTAACCTACCTTTCAAATCATTTTGGCAGTACAGCTACATGTTAGTCTAGAACAATATGTACATGTAGTACTGTATCATGTATACATGTACATGAATTACACTTCATGGCGCATTCCAGGAAATTTGAGTTTACTACTTGGTAATTCATAGCCAAATAACTTACGGGTAACATGCGGATGTAAACTGCTGGTAACAAGGCTGTTAAAGGAACACGTTGCCTTGGATCGGTCGAGTTGGTCTTTGAAAAGCGTTCTGTAACCGTTTGGTATAAAATGCATATGGGTAGAAAGATTTTGTAAAAGTAGAATACAATGATCTACACAAATATGCCTCGAAATTGCGTGGTTTTCGTTTTACCTTATCGACCAACACGGTCGGCCATTTATGGGAGTCAAATTTTTGACTCCCATAAATGGCCGACCGTGTTAGTTCGCGACGTAAAAGGAAAACCGTGCAGTTTTGAGTGATACTTGTGTGGATCATTATATTCTACTTTTAAAACATCTTTCTAACCATATGCATTTCATAACGAACGGTTTCAAACGCTTTTTATAGACCAACTCGTCCCTTCCAAGGCAACGTGTTCCTTTAATAAGAGTTGAAACAATTGATTGACTCGCGAGATGAAACATTGCTGATTCCTATTCAAGCCTAAGAGTGGCTGCTACATTCAAGCTATTAGTACCACCTTGCTGTGGGCAAAGTACGTTCATTCCTACACTTTAATTTAAAAGACTTAGCAGGGTCTCACGCATATTTTAGATATTTAGGGACCATATCGTTTGGTTTTACCCTAACACTGAGAGGTGTGTATGTACTACATCGTTCTGACCATATCGATTTCATAACAAACTGTTTCAAACACTTTTTTATAGACCAGCTCGCCCTTTAATTTTGTACTTGGTTTATAAGGGGTCTGGGTGCTTGATAACGGATGTCATTATAACTGGAAATCTGGAGCCATAAACTGACATTTGTGATAACACACTACTCACAGGAGCGGGAATTATTGGAAAGTAAACTAGACATGAAGGCAGCTAAAAAATCATCCTAACTGTCCACACCTAAACATGTCATCAAAAAGATTGTTCAACATTTAAAACACACTGGATTATCTTTGTTTGTCACGGGTACTACATGTTTACACTTCTGAGTCTTTATTTCATTGGCTGATATATATTCTAGAAAAGAATATTGGCTTCTAGAATACAAAACCACAAACGAAAACAACAACCTGTCTTAAATGGGATTCATATCATTCACAACAGTACACCTGACAGATGACGGCAGTTTCGAACAAAATGTAAACATGTGAACTTGACTTCATGCCAGGCATGTGACATGCATATGATCATATCTGAACAAGCTAGAGATGTGATGCATATGTGATCAGGGCCCAATTTCTATAAGCAAATAATCAGCGCTTACGAATCAGAGCTCTTGGGTGCTCCACAGCGCTAAGCATTCTACGCTTACTTGTACAAGACTGGCGCAGAAATTCGGCGCTTGCTGTGCAAGCGGAGAATGGTGATTGTAATCACATAATTCGGCGGGAGGCAGAGCCATGAAATTGGGCCCGCGTCTGAGCAGAGCCACAAGCTAGACATGTGATGTACATGTGACTAACACCCACCTGTAACTCTCTATTGTGATTCTCACACAGCAACTGTAAGAAGCGGAGGATAGGTTGCATGATGGCAATCTCCGGACTCATCGCTTTCTCCTCCTCTTTGGACTTCTCTCCTCCACCGAGAACATCAAACCCTGGTAGGATGGCAGATGGGTCATCATCGCGGCCTTTACGCACAGCTGCAAAGGCCTTGCTGGTGTGTAAGGCTGCATCGGCTAGTTGGTCCTTAAGATCATCACTGATGGAACCATTCGGGACTTGTCCAACTACAATAAGAAAAGCACACTTGGTGTTGACATAAGCTATAACCTTACCAGAATGTTGGTGATCTAAGATGTCAACAGTCATTGAGATAACATCCAGATTTCACAAGTAAAATCTGTTTTGAAAAGTTTACAGTCATCCTACAACTGTAAATCAAAGACATACTACTCAGCTGTGATCTGAACCCATGACTTATGCAAATCTAGAGCAGATGTCTTTTCACAGATCTCGGGAAAGTACTGAGTATACAGTGCTTACACACATTGGTGTAAGGTTAAAAACAAATAGTATTCTTTATCCCCAATGCAATTTGAAATGCCCCAGACAGTTTCGCTACTCCTATTGGTGGAAAGCGCGTCACGTGGGGGTCGCTAAACGATGATAATGACCAGCTGGAGCTGGTTATAATCGGCTGGCTTCCGCGAGTCGGGTGCGCGCGTATGCCAATATTATCACGCGGAACGCACAATTCATAGCTATCAGTAACGGCGCGTAATCTATTTCTAAGCGCGCAGGCGTAATCTATTTCTAAGCGCGCGCCCAAACACACAACCCACGCGCATCAAAAACACACTTGACAAAGTTTTTGAAAAAAATACTTCAACCTCAAATTTTCAAAAGGGCATTTATGAATAGGAATGACCCTGCTGGCTTTTAACAGACGTTTAAGAACTCGTCGCTACCCTTTAATTCCCTAATTAAAACGTAAAAAATTCATTCAGTTTCACATTTCTTATGTCTAAAAAACACACCTCTCCTTGTACGGCCGACATTGGTGATATCTTTAGCTGGTGTCACTCCTTCTTCTGCTGCTTTGTTACTCATACCTTCACCAGTATTCACAGTCACTGTAGCCTTGATCTCTGCTTGAGCTTCCCTCATCCGATCAAAGAACACCTTGAAAAATTTCTCAGAATTCTTGTCCGACATCAGACAACTGATGATTGATCTCTGAAATAGTTTGAGACATTAAGATTATCAATGAACTGCGTATCCCAAAAATGTTGTGGAAGAGGACTACATTGATCAAGTTGGTCAAGGTTGCAGATTTGAATCTCCAAAGCTAACCGATGATTTCACAATGACTAGAATAAGTATTGTCATCCAGATATTGAATAACAATTTCTTTACTTGTACATTTCATAATCATAAACGTTAAACAAATTTTTGTATGATAGAATGATAGAGATTGGCTGGTGCCAGCTTGGGTCCCCATGTGGGAGTTTGCCTTGACAGGAAGATCATCTCAACATAAAAGTAAACAAACAGACAAACAAACAAAATCATTTTTTATTGAACTTGGTAAGCCTAAAAAAATCCAGTCAGCCACTTTTCTTAATACAAATTTCAAAAAATCTCAAAAAGCTGGAAATTTTAGGTTCAAAATGCAAAAAAAGCCTGAATACTGAAAGAGTGTTTGAAGGATTGAGGCAGTTGTGTATGAAGGTCTGATGCAGCTATCCGCAATTGTCTGTCCCAACCATAAACAATACTCACTTGTATGTTAGTATTTCCTCCTTCTAGTAGAGCAATACCAAGTTCCACACTCTCCAGGAATACACGGTTACTGCTATTCTTAATGACAAGATCAATCACCAAAGAGGATGCTCCTTCCTTATCCAACTGACATTGAACCTGCGTATCAAGAGAAATAACATGCTCAATTCCATTATCATATAATTTCATTATAAGACAGTGGACACTGTTGGTAATGGTCAAAGACTAGTCTTCACAGTTAGTGTATCTCAACATATGTATAAAATAACAAACCTGTGAAAATTTGAGCTCAATCGGTCATCAAAGTTGCAAGATATTAATGAAAGAAAAAAACACCCTTGTCGCACCATGGTCACACAAAGTTGTGTGCTTTCAGATGCTTGATTTCGAGACCCCAAATTCTAAATATGAGGTCTCGAAATCAAATTCGTGGAAAATTAATTCTTTTTCGAAATACGTCACTTTAGAGGGAGCCGTTTCTCACAATGTTTTATATTATCAACCTCTCCCCATTACTGGCAATTAAGAAAGATTTTATGATAATAATTATTTTGAGTAATTACCAATAGTGTCCACTGCCTTTAAAGAGAGGGTCTTAGGGGTTGTTCAGACACATCTAAAGTCGGTTTCAAGCAGTTTGAACTATTCCTCTTGAACTTTGTATGTTCAAACGCTCTTAAAACTTGAATGAATCGAGTTGAAATATAATTAGTCAAATCGGTCGACGAGAGTGGTTTAAGACTAAGCCAATTCAGTTTTATCTTTAAGCATGCTGCGTGGACAAGATAAAAACAATGACATCCGGTTTTAAGTTCTCACAGGTGACTGCTGAACCAGGGCGTGATGCCAAACATGTCATAAAAGCTAACTAACCTCCCATAGCCTTCATTTTCCTAAGTGGAAACAAAAATGAACATGCACAATTTTTGGTCTGCGGTGACTTGTCGTGGCTACTGCAAGGCTGGTGCGTTGGTGGGCATGTGTGGGTACTTGGGTAATACTTGGGTAATACTTGGGTATGTAAGCTACAGAACAGGATTTCATCAGTCTGTTTTATTTCTGGAGAAGAGATGGCGATTCCACAAGAGCATCCTAGAGTGCATTTTCTATGTGGACCGGATGCAGGTGATAAGACACATGTAGAATTTGCCAACATAGACAAAAATGCCACATATGAAAATTATTATGTGTGCGCTACGCCTACCGGGGTCGGACGAGACCCTGGCTGAAGATAATTCAAGGATCTTACCTCTGATAGAGTCATCTCTGCTCTACTTAGCACCACTGAGCCTGGTCCAGAGATGGTCATGCTTGCTTGGTTTCTTGAGCCTTGATGAGATGTTACTTCATGCTTCAGACGAAGATAGGACTTGCCATAGTAGCGCAGCAACAACCCTTGGCGCAGCTCCTCTCCCTAACACACACACAAACAAATAAATCAGTTACTACGTAGTGTTCAAAAATCATCAGAATTCAACGAATGAACATTTATTTCTCATTGATAAAGTCTCTTCATAGTAACAATGAGCAGGTTTCTTACTCTCACACTAACACATTGACTCGTCACAAATGAGATCATTTGGCGATATATTGAAACCATTTTAACATCAAGTCTCTGAACTATGAGTAGATTGTGAAAGAATTTCAAAATCTCTTTACAATGTTGTTCAGATTCCACCAGAGTTCAACGCACATTTAGTTCTCACTGATTGAAGTGATTGGTGAATAGAAAGTCTCTTCATAGTAACAATGAGCAGGTTTCTTACTCTCACACTAACACATTAACTCGTCACAAAATGAGATCATTTGGCGATATATTGAAACCATTTTAACATCAAGTCTCTGAGCTATGAGTAGATTGTGAAAGAATTTCAAAATCTCTTTACAATGTTGTTCAGATTCCGCCAGAGTTCAACGCACATTTAGTTCTCACTGATTGAAGTGATTGGTGAATAGAAAGTCTCTTCATAGTAATAATGAGCAGGTTTCTTACTCTCACACTAACACATTACCGGTAACTCATCACAAATGAGATCATTTGGCGATATATTGAAACCATTTTAACATCAAGTCTCTGAGCTATGAGTAGATTGTGAAAGAATTTCAAAATCTCTTTACAATGTTGTTCAGATTCCACCAGAGTTCAACGCACATTTAGTTCTCACTGATTGAAGTGATTGGTGAATAGAAAGTCTCTTCATAGTAATAATGAGCAGGTTTCTTACTCTCTACAACAACACCCTCTTAAAGGGAAGGTACACGTTTGGTTATTACTCCAAACAAATATTAACTTAAAAACTGACTTGGTAACGAGCATTGGAGAGCTGTTGATAGTATTAAACATTGTGGGAAACAACTCCCTCTGAAGTAACGTAGTTTTTGAGAAAGAGGTAATTTCTCACTAAAATAATAAAAGACTTCGAGCTAGAAGTCTTTTATTCCTATCTGAAAGCACACAAATTCGTCCAACAAGGGTATTTTTTTCTTTGATCATTTGCTCGCAACTTCGATGACCAATTGAGACCAAATTTTCACAGGCTTGTAATTTTATGCTATGATGGGATACACCAAGTGAGAACACTGGTCTTTGACAATTACCAAACGTGTACAGTGCCTTTAAATGAGATCATTTGGTGATGAATGGAAACCATTTTTACAGTTCTTTTCAATTATTTTCTCCTGACTTTCCCGCAAAGCATCAGCAAATGCTAATCCTCCAGTCAATCGACTGGGTTTTTTAGAACATTTTTTTGTATTGTTCAAAGACCGACACAAATACAGCATACTCAAGCACAGTCCATCAACAACAGCCAAAATAGAGAAGAAAAATAGAGCACAAGCGAGCGATAGAAACATAGTTATTAAAACCTTTTTGGGGGGGACCTAAGCTAAAATTGTCCTTTTTGGGGGGGAGACCTAAGCTAAAATCGACTGAGACATTAACACATAATCAATGAACTTCTTTTGATGTGTGTTTTTCACTGACATGGCATACAACAGTGGAAACAAAATGACGTACAGGTGGTAAATGGAAAGAATACCTTTTACCATTATTCTAAATATTGTACAAAAACATTAAGTTAGTTTCTATTTCAATTTGAGGTCTGTTGGCCAAATTACGTAGTGTGTCACTGAGTACAACAGCTTTCCCCTGCAACCCTGATGTGCATACATATGGAGCCTATTGGTAAGTGATAAGTTATGAAGAATGCATGAGACTGATGACCAAGTAATTGAGACACCAATGGTAAATTTCAGTGTTTAAAAAAGCGCTCATACTAATCACTAATGACCACTCAAAATGCAATCACTTAACTTTTGTATGATTAAGGAGGTTACTACATGTAGTTCATTGACTACGCTATTGAATGGTGTTGGACTGAGGACTACATGTACACTAGTAAGTGACTATGCTTTACATGGGCTGATGATACATAAATGCAACACCAAAATCAGAGTTTAAAGGCAGTGGACACTATTGGTAATTGTCAAAGACTAGCCTTCACAGTTGGTGTATCTCATTATATGCATAAAATAACAAACCTGTGAAAATTTGAGCTCAATCGGTCATCGAACTTGCGCGATAATAATGAAAGAAAAAAACACCCTTGTCGCACCATGGTCACACGAAGTTGTGTGCGTTTAGATGGTTGATTTCGAGACCTCAAGTTCTAAATCTGAGGTCTCGAAATCAAATTTGTGGAAAAATACTTCTTTCTCGAAAACTATGGCACTTCAGAGGGAGCCGTTTCTCACAATGTTTTATACAATCATCCTCTCCCCATTACTCATCACAAAGAAAGGTTTTATGCTAAAAATAATTTTGAGTAATTACCAATAGTGTCCACTGCCTTTAACAGTTTGGGTGTTGAGTTACTGAATGGTGTTGGACTGAAGACTATTCCGTTTGAACCTTGTAGTCAATGAGTTATGAAGGTTCAACAATAAACTTGTGTCATGCCACATCACTGGACACCAAATTAACAAAATACTCTTAAAGTCAATCATACAATTCCATGTGTTTAAAACAGGTGTGCATAAACAGGTGCATGTTTACATAAGTACTTCACATACTCAGTAAATAACCAAACCATTAACAATCACAATTCACATCGAAAAACCTGGATTGGGTTACTTAAAAGACAATCTATCAGCCCTCTTCCCAAATGCTGCACTTTTATACCAGTAACCTCTGCAATGTGGAAGTTGGCAATCAATTTTACATTAAGGGATGCACAGTAATTCAAATTATACCAACTATAAAAAAACTAATAATACTACCCGTCTTGTTAATTACTATGTATACACACAATAACAAGAATTGAGCTTTCAGCTAAAAAAAACACCACTAATAATACAAAATTGCCTTTTACATGTAGGTACTTTGTCTTTGACAGCAAAGAATAGTGAAAAGAAACAGAACAAGCAAATCTGTACACATACCTGCCTCACAAAATGAAAAAAACAACACAAAAAAAACAAATAAATGTATATATGTATTCCATGAAAAGCACAGACAGAACATCAGCAAAATATGCCAAAAGGACAAAAAACAAAAACATACTGACACATCAATTGACATGGATTTAGCAACTATCCTTGGTCAATTTAATAACTTTTGCACTTGATTGTAGCCTCCAGACGATCACAAAAACCACTTCTCCAATTTTAATTACTCCTCCCTCCCCAGCCATTGTTCCAGTTATTTAACGAGTATATGAAACAACCCTCCGTATTTGCACAAAGAAAGCAAAGTCCTGCTTTATGATTTATCCCTTAGAACGTAATCAAAATGCTGCACATGTTTACAGCGCTTCTTACCAAGTATGTATTTTCAGTCATAAGATTTTTTTAAACAATTATCAAAGGTATAGCCTCCCTTTAAGATTTCTTATTCAAAAGCAGAGTTGTTCCTTTCTTAAAAAGATGAAATGATCATAATTAATGGGCTTTGACAATTGTTGTAGCGCATGCACTTTCGCCACAGTTTCTGCTCCATCGTATGTAAGTTAGTGATAATGTTCAGCAAGTTAGCAAGCCGCTTTCAGTGCTCATTAATTCACATCAAAGTAATGTTTACTAATTTTCAAAGATCGCAACCCCACCCCTTTTCAAAACAGTTTCTTTATACAAATCTTGATGAAAAACAGTTCAACTCAATGAGATAGTATTAAGGGAAAGCAAAACTTGACAAAGCGGTTAGCCACAGAGGATTAAAAGACGTAGTGGGTATGATACAGCATTGGTAATCAAATTAGTTTCCATCTGCCAACAAATACATCAGCCTAGAAGGCAGAAGTTGTCTTCAGAGTTCAAGACCACACACATCCATGTACCATCAACTGGTCAACAACACGACATTTGATTCTTCACTGTTTCCAGTGAGGTTGAAATAGCTTTGTGCACTACTTATTTGGCAGCACCGGCTGCATATTCCCCAGGGAGGGAAGGTGGTTTGAGGAATGAATAAAATGGCCCGGCGCCACTGAGTGACAAATTTAAGCGCTATAAAAGAAACCACCAATATTATTACTACAATTTTACAAATGCTTCATACCATACCGTACAACTTGCCATAAAAATACTTCAACCACACAGTGCAATAAACTAGAGAAGCGAGAGATAGTGCTTGGTAGTAGTTGCATGAAAACTGTTCCCTTAGCATGCTGGGAACCACCAACTGCATGCTTGGGGACGGCTAATCTTACCCTATTAGAATCCTCCATTTGTTTCTTTGTCATGTTCTGCAGGTTGATCTCCTTGGCCTGATGAAGATGGTGATGAGCAGGCAAGATTGATGTAAGGAGGAAGGGGGGGAGGGGGAGGGAGGTGGGCGGATGAATTAATGAATGAATCAATGGTAGGGGGTAGATGGAGAAGCAAGTAGGCATGCAGTGTTGTTAAAGAGTAGAAGGAAATGGTAATAACAAGGATACCTATAAGCACCGATAAACTCAACTCTATTATATAATACTGACTGGATAGAGAGCTCAGTAAATTAGCTTTGACATTCTGATCGGCTGAACAGTTAAACCACTGGTGATAATAATAACAAAACGTCATTCTTTTTGCTTGTTAGATATCAAGTGGTTTGAATGCCATAGACCCCTTGACCAAATCATTAACTGATATCTCATTGACGGAATCACATATTGCACCTGACGTCATCATCATAATAATCTTGGATGCGCCATTTGATGGGCAATGTCACTGTGAGTGCGTAATAAAGTAAAGTGGGCATTTTAGGTGGCGCAGCGTTTACACGTAAACCTGTTGCCCACCAAAATGGTGAACGTGGCACAGTCGTCGTGTGTGCGTGCCAAGCCAAGGTTGGAGTTCAGAGTAAACAGTGTTTTTACACACTAGATCATTGCTTTCCAAAGCTTCACTTGCAACTTGCTCTTCCATTGAGCCCAACTATCCAGCCATGATTATAAAGAATTTAAACCCCCCTCATCCAAAGGGTAAATGGGATTAATATGATAGCAAGCATGAAGTTCATTACATTGAAGGTTGAGTACAATAGTAGTTTTCATCTCTAATACTTAATACGTGTATTTGACCACCTTGGCAAAAACTACTTTTTTTTATGAATGGTTTGAAAATCAAACAGCCAGCCAGCATGTTCTTATAAAATGTGAATTGACCCTTTGCAGGATGGGCAGCGCACTAACACCACGCCTATATTGCCCACGATTTTATGAATCAAAATGTATAGAGGAATAGAGTCCCAAAATGGTGGAAATTGTGCGCATTCTGTAGGTGCGTTCCACGTCTGCAATGAGGTCAATGCATGTTTTGGTTGGAATGATTGGCGCATATAATAACTCTATCACTAAGAAAGCTTTTATAATGATACTCCAATAATTCTGAACTCATATCACAACCAATATTGTACAGAACCTTGCAGGGATTCAACTGGGTATTAAAGGAAATTAACTGGGCCTAGGTTTAGTGTGGAAAGTGTCACGTGAAGAAGTTAGTATCCCTTATTGACCCAGTACACCCGACATCACCATCCAATATTGGTTCGCCTTCTTGAGATTGAAATTGCCTGCGTTACTCTGCAGTGAGCATAACAGGCAACTTGAGTATGGTTGTCGGACCATATCTTTACATGCAATAGATGTCCCGAAATGGCTGACAATAGAAATGTGTGTGATGTCGATGCAAGAGATCAAGGTTAAAATAATAATAACCCAAAACCAACAATAAGCTTTAGATAGAAGGCAATTAAACCTTTTTGAACTGTTTGTCAACAACAAAATAGACAAATAAATAAAAAATACCCCAAAACATTATACAAAGAAGTGAACTTTGGTTGTTTCTTTTTCTTCAGTTTTTATATGCAGGTGAATCTAAAGAGAGATTTTTGCAAAATTAGAAAAATTGCCGTCACAAGAATAAGTTTTTGAATTCTTCAAGATGATGTATAAATGGTCTTACGATTGTAGTTATCTTTGAAATTTGAACCGTTGAACGAAGTGCGAATATGGGTTTGTGTTGTACATGAACTGTTTTCTGCCAGCATTTGCCGATATAAACATCAAAATGTTGCATTTGATGTTTTGTTACATATTGGCAATTTTTTTGTTCACTCTCTTTCTTCAGGTAATTTTTGTTTTGAGCAAAAAATTGAGTAGAATCCAACTTAATTTAATAAAAATGATATTTGCATTGTTTTTTAATAGAAAATGAAAAAGAAATAACTGACTGTGGAGTTAGTGTTATTTAGTTCATCAGTTTAATTCTTTTCCCTAGTTATTTGGTCTCTCTTAGTTAACCCTCCCTCTTCTCATCAACTCTAGATAGATGTTATTAATGGGTTGAGAGCTAAGGGACAGTCATCTAGACTCATGCTACGGAGGACACAGCAGTTTACACTGGTTTATTATTACCTTCTCAGAGTAGTCTATATCCACTGTCATCATCTCCTTCAGAGTCTGCAACACTTTAATGCAAAGCTTCTCCTCTTTCTCCTCAAGAAGCTTCTCTGTGTGCTTGATCAACCTGGCGAGTTTAAGAGATGTTAAATTTGAATCAGGGATAAAGAGTATTAATTTTGGTTTGTACCCATACACCGATGTGTGTTAGCACTGTATACTCAGTACTTTCCCGAGACCTGTGAAAAAATATCACAGGCATGTAACTCGGGTGGGATTTAAACCCACGACCCTTACAATTCTAGAGCAGTGTCTTACCAACTATAGACTACCGAGGTTGTGGCTGTTGACGTGCAGTCCCACATGCATCTCTAAATTTTTAACTTTTCTAGCAGGATATTAAACGCTGCGACAGCAAATCCTATATTACAATTATTGAATAAAAATCTTACTTGCTGATGAAGCCACCACTCTCACATTTCTGTCTTGCCTCAGTGCCTGGAGGGAAAAGAAGCTCTGGTCTGTGGAGTACATCGACTAGGACAGACAGTTCAGCTTGTACTAATGGCCTCAGTTGGTCCTCCAATAACGACACTATGTCCTTAAATAATCAAAAAATTTCAAAAGAAAAAGTTTATCTTTCAACGCCCATTCATCTTTATAATAACAACACCAAATATTTGTTAGTGACTGAATATTGAGCAGTACAGACCGGCTCTTCTACTCACAATGAGATTGTACACGGTGTCACTGCAAACCTTACTTTATTACCAAATGTTTTGTTGGCAATGGATGGCTTTACCCTTTATTTGGTGTGCCAAAAGAACCAAGTTTAAAGACAAGTAAATTAATACTTCAATCTGGAATATGGTACAAGTCAAGAAAATAGAGCTTGGAGACACTACATGTGGTTCACCAACCACCAAAGTCATCCTCTAATATTACCAAAATAAATGTATTGTGAAGGTACTTTGTTTATGGCTGCCTGAGAAATAAAATTATTCTAAATATAAATGTATATACTTAGACTTAAACCACCCATTTAGTCTACATTTCTTCAAATTCAATGCAAATCAAGTTATTATTATTATTATTATTATTATTATTATTATTATTATTATTATTATTATTATTATTATTATTATTATTATTATTATTATTATTATTATTATTATTATTATTATTATTATTATTATTATTATTATTATTATTATTATTATTATTATTATTATTATTATTATTATTATTATTATTATTATTATTATTATTATTATTATTTTTATTTATTCAGCCATTTCAACAATACATGGCAATACAAAAAATACTTCCAGATGGGCTAGGAGAAACAAAAGCAAAATAATTACTGTGGTCCATAGACCTGCCTCCCCACATCTGGTTGTAAGACAAGTAATCAAACGAGTAATAAAATAAAAGTCAACACTTATCTCCTACTACTCTTCCAAAGATAAAACATATATATAGACAATTTCACAAATATAAAAGTAAAATAATAAGCACAGAGGATGGAGGACACTATTTAATCTGTGTGTACCAACATAAAGAGAGAATGAGGCTGTCAAATTAAGCCAAGATTGTCGAAGACAGCCTAGATAGACACACTACAAATTAGAGACAAGACAAACATGTATAAAAACAAAACAAGAACATGAACCTTTAGCATAATAATAAATTCATAAGTTACTGCCGGTCAAATGTTTTCTCACCTGTAATCCTTCAATGATACTCCGATAATCCCTGGATATGGCCACCATTGAGTCTCGTCTTCTATTGGGATTATGACTGAGCCAGAACCGTGTGTGCTTCATTACCATCTGTGACTTGGAGAAGAGTGTATTGACTTGACTATCCAGATCCACTGGAATAGCAATGCCTCGATTCTTGGCTGTAAAACAACATCAAATGCCGTCATGGTTAAAGGAAACGTATTCATTTAATAATCACTCTTAAAATTAATTTGAAATCGATTCACTTAAAAAAAAATTGTTATTTAAAGAATTATCTGTTTTTATGCCCCCTAATTTATGTGGGATTATTCTTCCTACGCGGACATACTCGCTCCGGATTTTCCTTGGTACCTCAAAAACACGAAATGAAAATTTCCCACATCAGTTCCAAAAGCCAAAGCCAAACTTTGCCTATAAGGAATGTAAAATAAATGTCTACAGGCTAACCATGTATGTTATAAGCAAGAAGGTTATCAACTATAAAGACACTTTTGGGTGACTATACACTTCCTGATGGGAAAAGGACATACATGTAACTATATTTCAAGCATTCAAACATTATATGGAACAACTAGTATGATTTCAATCTTAATGAATATTGATATTACTTCGGATTGATGATACCCAAGCCTACATCCATAATGACTGTAAAAGGGGTAACCCTGTTTCAGCCCTAGGAGTAGGTGGCATTGGCCTATGGAAAAAAATAGTTGTAGCCCACTCCCTGAAGTGACCTTCAGGCCTTGTGTGTCTGGCGACTT
Source organism: Asterias rubens (assembly GCF_902459465.1). NCBI lineage: Eukaryota > Metazoa > Echinodermata > Asteroidea > Forcipulatida > Asteriidae > Asterias > Asterias rubens. The sequence goes on along the minus strand of NC_047063.1, from coordinate 14,965,994 downwards.
GTTCTTCAAAAAAAAAAAAAAAAATTACTTACCGATATCGGTGAGTGTTTTGATACAATTTTCCACATGGTACTTCTGCTGTCCAGACAGCCAATCACACTGAGACACACGGAATGCTCCCTGAAGAAGCCTCACAAACACTGGCTGACGGGTCTACCACAAAAGAAAATATACTAAAATACATTTACGTTGGAACAGCGATAATTTCTACTTCTTGCCCATATACTCCATATTTTCTATCCTTTAGTGGATTTTGTTTTTCTATTAATTAAATGACTTTAAAGGCAGTGGACACTATTGGTAATTACTCAAAATCATTATTAACATAAAACCTTTCTTGATGACAAGTAATGGGGAGAGGTTGATGGTATAAAACATTGTGCGAAACAGCTCCCTCTGAAGTGCCATAGTTTTCGAGAAAGAAGTAATTTTCCACAAATTTGATTTTGAGACCTCAGATTTAGAACTTGAGGTCTCGAAATCAACCCTCTAAACGCACACAACTTCGTGTGACAAGGGTTTTTTTTTTTCTTTCATTATTATCTCACAAGTTCGATGACCGAATTGCGGTCAAATTTTCACAGGTTTATTTTATGCATAAGTTTAAGTGTGAAGGCTAGTCTTTGACACTTACCAATAGTGTCCACTGCCTTTAAATGGTAAAGCTAACCAATGAGATAAGTTGCATCAAAATGCCATTTACATATATTCATAAATAAAATGATTTGGATGTTGAACAAAAAGAAATAGAGAGGGATTTGATCCAACCGCCTCTGGATAACTGGCACTCTACCAACTGGGCTAGCCCTATGTTGGTGGTCTCCCTAATTTGCCCATATCTTTGTTCGGGGTGGCATTACATGTAAGTGCCGTGATCACACTTAAGTTTACAAGACAACATGTGAGGCAGTAGATTGTATCATGAACCAATGAATTGACAACAGTTTTACAGGCTAGTGGGATAATAAACTCATTGAAAAATCAAGGATAGAATCTATTTCTCTCTTCCAAAAAAAACCCCACTAATGTACTTTCCCCTTAGCGATGGGTTAAAACTTACCTGGACGGTGGTACTCTGTTCCGCAAACGGAGAACTGAAGAAGGTTGTTATGATGTTCATAATAGTCTCAGTAACATACTTCTCTAGCATGTGGTCTGCATGCTTCCGATCATGTGTAGCATTACACACCTACATAGAGAAACAACAGGAGATGTCCATGTACATGTGTGTGTAATAGGGAGCAATTTCGGGCAAACAGCTCTTGGCAATCTCCAATCTTGGCAAGATATTTAATTTGTTCACTAGGTCACAATGCATGTGGACACAAAATTGATAACGCATCGGAAACAAAACAAAACACCACAGCAAAGTTAGCAAAATTGCATGTTGGACATGCTGCCCAATTTCTGCCCTCAATTTTATTTTCGTCAGCAACTTTTTTCATGTGTATGTACTCATGATTTGATGAACAGTTTTATAGAATTTCTTTGCTTTGACATCTTTGCGATTCAACGACGGGTGATTGGGGAAAAAACTCATTGAACTAGATCAACAATAGATAAGTGCAGACAATAACCAATGCAGTCAATGATACAGATGCAAACAAATTGCTGAAAGGGTTAAAAGTTCGTGTTCTAACAATAAAAAGAGCCCCAGTTCCACATCTTCCACTTTTGGCGCTCTATAATCTTGTGTACACATTCTTCCATCCGTTGCACATTAACAAAATCTTGAGCTGTTCATTCTCAGAGGACTTTATTCAGATGTTACATGTAGTTTCTAGTGTAAAAGACACTAAACTAGTCATAAATTCAGATGAGGTTAGCAATGACATCATTCGTAAGATCTCGTTGAGTAGACGTGGTTCTGAGAAAAAGGGGTGGTCTGATGACTCTGCGAAGAACCAGTGGTTTGACGACTCTGGGAAGAACTTGTGGTTTGAAGACTTTTCATGACTCTTCTCAGAACAGCCAATACTCCTAAAGAGATTTAAACGTGATGTCAACACAAACCTCACCTGATTGTACTCCCAACATGCAAAGTTTCAAATCCTAAGCATGAATTAAACTTACCATGGCCATATCAATGAGGAAGTTCTCAAAGAGATTCCAGACGTGGTTGCTGGTGTAGATTTCCTTCATTTCCACCTCAGTATCAACGTAGCAGTGATTCAAGAAGTTAATGTAAGCATTCTTCACCTGTGGATAGGAACATTATAAATGAATCATTAGACAATCACAAGATCTTATTAATAAATACTTACATTATTCAATAACAAGTTTAAATCAAAATATCATTGATTATAAAGTTTGTACCAATACCAATCCTCCTAAGAAGTAGTTCAACATGAAAGCTAGCTGATTATAAAGTTCATACCGGAGCTAATTCTCCAGAAAAATATTTCCATTTGAAAGCTCACAGATTCTAAAGTTCATACCAGAACCATTCCTACAAAGAAATATTTCCATCTGAAAGCTTTCCGATTCTTAAGTTCATACCAGTACCAATTCTCTAAAGAAATATTTCCATCTGAAAGCTTTCCGATTCTTAAGTTCATACCAGTACCAATCCTCCAATGAATTGTTAACATTTGAAAGCGTATAAACGCTTACACCAGTAACAACTCTTTGGACAGGTTTTTGAAGTTTTTATGAATTATGAAACCCATTTGTGAAGCACCTTCTAAAGGTTTGTATGGTGAAGATATGTTCAGTTTTAGATGTGGGAGATAAACCCCAGACAGGGAAAACCCATGCAATCAGGTAGTGACTGAACACCCACTCCACATGCCAGGGTCCGGGATTCAAACCAGGGCCCAATTGCATAGAGCTGCTTACGCACACAATTTTGCTTAAGCAAAAGAATCCTTGCTTAGTTGCTTAGTAAAATCAGATTACCGGCCAAGACTCCACTCAGTTGTTATGCTAAGCAAACAACAGCTAAATACAAGCATAGTATAATGGCATGAAATTTGGGCCAGTAACATGTGTAAAATAAGCGAGCTATTTTTGTGCTTAAGCAATTTTTTTTGCTTAAGCAGCTCTATGAAATTGGCCCCAGGGTCCATGTGAAAGGCAGGGACGGAAACTACTGAGCCAACCTGAATGATGACCTACCTCTGGTAAGCAATCCTCATGTGTAGCAACTCTAACTATATCATCCAATGGTAGTAATGAATGACATTTGATCTCTGTGTAGACGTTCTTGCCTTCAGTACAGCATGCAAGTAGATGGACAAGATTAATATGATATTGAGAGGGACTGGAAGCATCGATCCTCTCTCTCTCAGTCCGCATCATCTCAATAAACGACTGGAAGGACGACTTATCGGTGTAGAATAGGAGGACATCTTCTCCTGCATTCACAAGCTGTGGAGGCACAGAACAATAAATATGTGACATTATAATTAACTCTTTAGAGACCAGTGGTGTTATGTATAATCATCACCATTGGCTACATTGTTGAGTTTTTGACACAACTGTGTGGAAAATAATATGAAACACACATTTGGGTTTTGTTGTAGAAACATATACTAGGAAATGTTGGTGGTGATTATCCAGAGCCCCAAAATGGTGTTTAGAGTAGCAGATCAACTCTTGCTTAACATTATGCATTGCTTGAGCGATTGGTATTTTTACCTTACTAAACTTTGCTTGCTTTACATAGCTACATGTACATGCAGTGTAAACCTTACGGAAAACCTTGAAAGCAGAGAATCGCCACAGTAAACGCAGAGTTACGCACCAAACAGAGCCATGAAATTATCTTAAAGGAAAACCATTTCCTATTGGAAAATAATAAATGAGAGAAAGAGAATTATAAAATTGCGAGTGCCTCCAGAATTGAAAAGGTGAGCAGCTCTGATCAATCTACCTCAGCCATGACCATATCCTGTGTTTTCCTGATGTATTGCCCATCAGCCTTAACGATGGTTTGTAGGAACTTCAAGTACTGTACATGTCTTCCATGGGTGGCTATACAATGCACAAAATGCTGTGCCACCTGCTCATTGACTTCACTGCATAGCTGTACATTGTCCATGTAGATGTGACACATTGTCTGTGCTTCCAACAACTGTGCATAGAGAAGTAAATAACCATAAATAATAATGACAATTTATATAGCGTCCATCCATGAAACAACATATACAGTCCAAATGTTATTACAGACAGTTACCGGTACACTAAAACATAAAAAAGTATCAAAGTTAGGATATATACTAAAACTAGGATAAATCACCAATAAGGCTTCATTTATGCCCAGTTTGTCATTTCATTGAATCTACATTTGGATTTAAAAGAAAAGTGCAGCCAAAGTTTGAAGAAAGAGGACAACTATAACTTTATTCAGGCATGTATTGGACATTCACTTCAGAAATAATCTTGATGTCATTCCGCCTAGAAAAGAAATTTGTCAAGCAGTATTTTCTGCTCAACAGCTTTATGAAATAGAGCCCAGATCACTCAGAAGAATCATTCTATTTATGCATTGCACCAACTTATACATGCTTAAATATACAAGAAATGGTGTTCAACAATAATAAAATGTTTATTTTGGTTTGACCCATATACACCGATGTGTATAAACCAAAATGAACATTCTCTATCCCTGATGCAATTAAAAAACGAGATTTTCTTTAAAAAAACGTGTCTTAGATTGATTGTTTCCTTCCAAAAAGAATTTGTTAACTTCTCTGGTTGTTTAAGTACATGTACTTACTCCTGGTGTGAGGAACAGGTCAATGTGTTTGTGAAGTAAGACCTGATTGGATGGATTTCCCCAGCAGAAGTTCTGCAAGAACTCGTGAGCCAATCGCATCAGCTCATTCATACGCGTATCAGTGCTCTGTGGAAGAGTAAAGAATAACAAAAATTACAAAATACATGATAAAATTGACGAAATCCACAGCTGACTGGATATAAATGTACTTTGCTAGTTCTTCTTCATTTTCTTAGGGCATAAAAATCAGAGTTAAGTACGAAAAATAGCATGCCTGTAAATGTTAAAAAGAGTGACAGGGTTTAAGCTGAACACTTACCAACATTGTATTAACCATGAAGATGAGTCTTATTTGCTATACTAGGATAAATAAATACCAATGTACAATCTATAAGATTGCTTCTGTGTCATACCTTCTCATATGGGATTTGTAGTAATTCCAAGACCACTGCATGAGCACCCATATTCCTAAGGAGTCTTTGCTCATGTTTACGATTCTTGCGACCGCCGTTACCATCAGATACACACAGCTTACTCAAACGAATTAAGATCTGGATAAGTAAAAGTAGAACAAAGCCACAAGGGTTAAACGACAAACATAATAATACTTGGTTGTAATATAGCTTTATCACTCTTGCAAGATATGTGTAGCTAAGGGAATCATTGTGTGGTGAAGAGGTTTTCAACTAGTGGTTTAATCCCAACGAGGCCTGGTTCTTGATAATTTTATCGAGATGTAGTTGCCGTAAATTATAAGGAACCAGGCCTCAGTGGGTTTTAACCACTAGTTGAAAACCGATTCAACACACTTTGATTCCCATTCATAAATACCTTTTCGGTCAAAAACATCATCACTTGTTGGTCAAAAAGTAAAATAAATGCAAACAAAATAATTGTTAAATGATTTCTTTCAACACAACACCCCTCCAGCTATGAAATGGTAGAGCCCTCCGCTGCCCTCGCGTAAACAACTCCTTATAAGGGAATGCTGTGGGCGTCGTGCGTATCGGGTGCTGTGGCACAACTGTTTCAGCCGTTGCTCTCGACCAATAGGAATGAAGAAACTGTCTTATAAGAACAGGTGCAAGGTCGCGTGTCACATCCATGAATTAACACTTTTTACCGGTCATTAACAAAAGGTTTATGCACACCCACGTGACATGCTCTCCACCAATAGGAGTAGAGAAACTGTCTGGGGTATTTATGAATATGTTTTCAAAGTATGAGACCTATTCGCTTATAGCACCATGAAATGGTTCAAAATGTGCTATGGTGCAATAGGCAGCTAAGCAAACTAGCTACACCCTGGTCATTGGGCTAATAACATTCAAGTAATCTTTCTCGTCTCCCTGGGGAGTATACAGCTCCAGGTTGTTGCGACGTTGCAAAAGCTTTTTCATACACAATCTTAACCTCTACCCTCGCAGGCTCCAATTTATACCCCTTGGTGAAAACTATAGTAAAGCATCAATGACACAAGTGACATGACCGGGATTCCAACCCACATGCACATAAAAGAACCCAGTGCACTTAGCGTTAAGAGAAGGGCTTTGCCTCTGTACTATTGGAACCACATTGATAGGGTTGAGAATGAGATGGTGTCCTTACCAGTTGGATATTTTTGTAGTTGTTAGCACTGGGTGGATCTAATGGAGGTCCAAGGTCAAGATCAATAGAGGAACCTTCAGCAGCACTCAAGGAGCTTTGGAACTGTGGAGATGATAAAATGGACAAATACAAATCAGGCCTATTCCTTATCAGCATTTTACATAATCCACATCAGTCATAATCAATCCTTAACAAATCTGACACTTCTGCAGCCAATCGCCACAGCTGTAGCCACTGCAATTGTACACTCCCTTGACAACTGAATAGTTCAGTCTTTATGGCCAATGGGCCAATAAAACAAGTAAGCATTATTTCCATCAAAACTGCTGTCATTGCAAGTAACCAAATGAGAGTTATGACTGTTGACGAACACATCATTTATAGATGGTGAACAAGGTCCAACTTTATTAATCTGTTTACCAGTAAGCAAATTTTAGTGCTAACTGTAGCACCATGAATTCACACGTTAACAGAAAAATCGACGTGCATGCACATTCACCATGAAATTGCATTGTTATGTCACTTGTGCGCTAACCGCGGGTTAGCGAGCATTTATCCTTGCTTTTGGTAAACAGCTTTATGAAATAGAAACGACATGTTTTATGAAATTGACCCCTTGTTTTAAACCTCAGAAACAGACATTTTTCATAAAAAAACTAATGATAAGTGTCTGAAAGAAAAAAGTGTACACAATCTGCATTGAATGAGATAGACATGTATGCACCTTCCCCGTCAGCCCAGAAACAAACTCTCTTGCAGAATACCTAAGCTTATTAGAATCAAAGCGTAAAGACCCTTTCACCAATGACTGATCATTTCACCAAATATCAATCATGTCACTAAAAACCAATCATTTCACCAAATAACAATAGAAATCTAGATAAACTGGTCAGACGCCAACACTGCATAAATATTGAACTACTACGAAGGACACCAATTCAACTTCTCCGTATGTTCATTACACAGTGAACTGAAACTTCCAGCTTGGATAAATCCATCACCAGTCCCAAAAAGAAATTCCCCAAATAACAATGAATAATACCAATCATTTAACCAAATACAAATCATTTTACCAAATAACAACCAGTCACCAAAGAAACCTAGTTGAATACTGAACTACTTCAAAGGACACCAATTCAACTTCTCCATATTTTCATCATTCAGTAGACTTAAACTATTTACAGTGGGTGCGTTCGTTTAGCTTCCCTGGGTCGACCCCGGTGTGTGGTGGTTTTTTTTGCCAGGACGAACGTGGGTAATTATCTGCACACATTCGTCCTGGAAAAAGAAAACGCCCCACACCGGGGTCGACCCAGGGAAGCTAATCGAACGCACCCATAATATATCTATCGAGGAATATATCACCCGTCGAGGAAAGGTATTTAAAAAAAAATAAATAAATAATACCAATCATTTCACCAAATACCAACCAGTCACCATAGAAATCTAGTTGAATATTTGAGCTACTTCAAAGGACACCAATTCAACTTCTCTGTATGCTCATCAGACAGAGGACTAAAACTATCAACTTGAATATTTCATCACCAGTGCCAGTGAAAGAAAGGAATTCCCAAAATAACAATGATCTGAACCATAGATTTCTAGGGTGAGCGAATCAAAGCTGGTAACCAACCTGCTGGGAGTTAGTGTACTCAAAGATTGTACCCAGGTGTATGTTACTCAGTGTTGATATTCCTGTCCTTGTTGGGTATAAATGTAACTGGTAGGTTGGGAACCAGTCAGGATTAAGAAATGTATGTTAGTGTAGCGGTTAAAAAGATTTCAACAAATAATAAACCACAAGTTACATTATATAAACAACACATGAAATCCATTGCAAAGCCAATGGTATGACTGCATAGATTGGGTACAACTAAATAAAGAGAAAATTCGTAGTACACAATATTTGTAAAGAATCTGCACTTATGTCAAGCTTATTATTTTCGTATTGACTGTCTGTAGGATGTGATCAACTTACTTTCTTTGATCCTTTTCCTTTGCCTTTGCTCTTGGACTTTTCTCCATCTTTACACTTTGCATCATACTTGCTCTTATAGACCCACAGTTCAGACTTCTCTACCAAGAGTCTTAAAGCATCCAGATCTGTCTTGATCTGTTTGTAGTTATCAACATCGCTGGTTGTCACAAGAAGTTGGACCTTGACAAAAATTAATGAGAAAAATATCAATGTAATTTTATCTTTACTGTTTTTTTTACATTTTTAATTAAACACACAGCCACGCACAAGTTTTGTTATAGCTCCTAATTTGTACGTTTATTGACACATTTTGTGGAAAGTTTTTCATCAAATTAAATACAGTAACAAGATATAAATCATGTCAATTGATACCATTAATGGCAATGTCTTAAAGGGAAGGTACACGTTTGGGAATTGTCAAAGACCCGTGTTCTCACTTGGTGTATCCCATCATAAGCATAAAATAGCAAGCCTGTGAAAATTTGGGCTCAATCGGTCATCGAAGTTGCGAGAAAATGATGAAAGAAAAAACACCCTTGTTGGACGAATTTGTGTGCTTTCAGATAGAAGTCTTTTATTGTTTTAGTGAGAAAAGACCTCCTCCTCAAAAACTACGTTACTTCAGAGGGAGCCGTTTCCCACAATGTGTTATACTATCTACAGCTCTCCAATGCTCATTACCAAGTCGGTTTTTAAGTAAATATTTGTTTTGAGTAATTACCAAACGTGTACCTTCCCTTTAACCAATGCAGCATTAAGTATTAATGCATCAATTGTATTACATTAACCTCAAGAAAGCATGACTGAATAATGTCAAAACATCTTAGTAGAACTCAGTAGTTTCTCTTTAAATTGAATATAAAAATCAGAAATATCATGAAAACAACCTAGACCAACAAACTGAGTAAACAGAACTGGGCCCAATTTCATGGCTCTGCTTACTGCAAGCAAAGAATTGGCGCTTACGGAAGCAGGGAATTCTGTGTTTAGGTCAAGCGTACTTAGCGTTAGCATGCATACTCCATGCATACTTCACAGCTAGTGCAGAAATTCTGCGCTTGCACAGTAAGCAGCACATGGTAATCGAAGTGCAGAATTTGGTGGTAAGCAGAGCCATGAAAGTAGGCCCTCAAGAGGTCCATACAGTCCTACTGTACCTGTTTGAATGCTTGAAGCACCTCCTGTCTCTGACTGAAGTGTCTAAAGAGAAGCTGTAAGGCCCCTGATACCAACGGTGGATAGTCATGCATAGTCAGATGAAGCAGAACACGTAGGAACGTCCGACCTCCTTGAGAATCAAGATCAAGATCAATGCCATCTGTCTGACCTTCAAATATACCCTCTGCTTGATCACCTGTAAATAGACAAGTAAGGAAATCTCAATCAAATAATACATAAGAGCACCAGACTCAAGCTCTAGTGTTTCTGTTCATCAGAGTCTGGTGACTATTTTTAATTCATTTCTTTATGACGAAAATAAAGCTGACTACGCTATCTGCAAAGGTCTGTCAATGATTAGGAAATGTGTTGCCATTGGATCGGTCGAGTTCGTCTTTGAAAAACCTTTGAAACCGTGCGTTATAAGATGCAAATGATTATGCAGATAATTTAAAAGTAGAATATAATGATCTCCACAAACATGCCGCGAAATTGCACGATTATCCTTTTACGTCGAGAAGAAACATGGTTGACCATTTTGTGGAGTCAAAATTTTGACTCCATAAAATGGCTGACTATGTTAGTTCGCGAAGTAAAAGGAATTACGAAACCATTACAAACTAGGTCTTGAAAAACTAAATGAAATTGTTAACTGAAATGTGTACATGTATACAAATAATTTGTAAACAAAGACAGATACAGATATGATAAACATATCCGTCACCACAGCAGCGTGTTGGATTTTGTTTCGCAAAATATAGGTATTTGTCACTTGACTGCATTTTCTCATTGTTTTGCTTGCAAATGCACGATACCAATGAAAGCAATTCAGTGGGAAATGTTTTTGATCTGGGACAAACAGACAACTAAAAGTCTGCAAAACAGAATCAGCTTTTCTACAACGTGAATGGGCTCCTGTATCCGTAGCTATCGTGTGTGAAAAATATGCTAATCGCGGATATGCGTCACATGAATACACAAAGTGTCAATCTATCGGTATCAGTATTTTTTAATTTTTGTTTATTGACATCCAACAGCGGAAAGCCGCCACTTACAGGAATCGTTAAAAAACTATCTATAAATATAAATATGAATATAAATATAACAATATGTAACACTAAAAATTACACAATACTGATAAAAACATTATTACAAGTAGACAAAAATAGTACACCGAAACCCACATCAAACAGACCAGGGAAACACCAACAAGGTACATGTATATTGTATGTGTATCAGTAGACTTGTGAGACCTCTCTAAATATTTCAAGGTTACAAACCTATGGCTTCTAGATTGATGCCAGGGCTCTCATTGACATCTACACTCTGTCGAGATGGAGGTAGGTCGGGCACATCTTTAGTCTCATCAAAGTCCCTCTTGAAGATGGAGAGGAGGCAGGAGATGCGGTAGTCAAGACGAACATTCAGAATAAACTGAGAATAAGAAAAGGATGAAAAGCAGCTTGGAATTATCTGGGGGTTTTTTAAATAAAAGTCCACGGAGTTCTTTCGATTTTGAAAGATGTTTGATAAGGAGACAAAAAGGAAAAAAGGTTTTCAAAAGTAAGAATACATGTAGATCAATGTCTTGGCCTTCGTCATGGTTTTAGTTTGTTTAACTCTTTCAGGTGAAGACCAGTCACTAGGGACCAAGTTTAACACTCTTCGGAAAGAAAACATTTTAACACCACACAGTTTTCAGAATTGGAAAGAGGACTCGTGAGGGTGCTTCTTTTACCTTTTTTGGGGGGGGGGGGGGGGAGGGGAGGGTCGCCATTTACAAACAAATTAAACATGAAAGGACTATATGCCTTTTATTGATTTCAGGCATGATACTTGGTCCAAATCAGGTGAGTGTAGCCCTCACCTTAAAATGGCCGTCCGGCCTTGTGAGTTAGGTGATATCTCATGAGTAAATTAAAAGAAAGAGAAGAAGAGAGATTAACCTGCAGGATTTGTATGATTTTCAGTTTGGTCTCCATGACAAGCTCGTCTTCCTTGTTCTGGTTGTCCAGTCCTCCTGCAGTACTCGCTGCACTAGCTCCCTGGGTATGGTGAGTGAGCGGTGAATGAGGTAAACCACTACCTAGGACCATGTTGGTCATCACTGCACCTACTCCATGAATAGAACGGAACACACCGCCCTTCCCTACATGTACCGATAGGAGGAGAGTCAAGAAACAAAACAAATTATACTCAAATACTTACTTGGTTCAAATATCAACAATTTGTGTTGCAATAAAATAAAAAAAGTTACACTTCTGAAAGTTTAAAAAACCCAATCTCCAATGATTAATTATGCAAATAACAAACACTATTACTTATGACAAGATAAATGTATCTAAACAAAAATCCTTAACACTGACACCAACAAAATAACCCATACTTGTGTACATGATACATGCTTATAATTCCTAAGCCTTTACACACTGTTTTTTGCTCAACCATTCCTATTATCAAATCAAAAGTTCTGGGACCAATTTCATAGGATTGCTTCAAAAGTAAATGTTGCTTAACAGTTTTCTGCCAAGCAAAAATAAGCAGAATCCCAGCCACAGGTTGTACATCTGGAATGGCAGTTTGGCTGGTAACCTCATTCTGGCAGACAAATTTTGTTACATACAGCAAACAGAATGTTTGAAAAAGCTCTGCTGCTTAATTTTATCTGACAGGGGTGAGAGTTTGTTTTCACTGGAAAAAAAGGTCTGAATAGTGGATCTGTCTGATGCCATTACAACCCCAACAGTTACATTTGTTTTTATGAAGTTTAAACTTGGAAGAATGTATGTTATTCAAAAGAGTCTATAATTCAGTCACCTAATAATTTATGTCGTCATTTGTGTGAAAACAGGACATTAAGGAAGAGTTACCAGAGAATGAGCCTAGGCAATTAATGTGCAAAATTGTTTTTTCAAAACAACCAAATGTGAAAGTTTGAATGTTTTTTCAGTCATTCATTAGTCATCATGGGAAGGTGTATAAAGATCTGCAGGGGAATGGCCAAACATCTTTGTGGGGGTAATTCTAGCAACAAAATGTAAAAGTAATATCATATTTTTATTTGTCAGCAGCCATTTTACTGCTGACAACCCTCTGTTGCCTGGAAGAAGGGCGTAGAGCCTTACAATCCTCTTCCGGCACACAACAATGTGATGACTTTCGGGTATAATATACCGGATGTAAGTCATACTTTTTATAAATCCGAGTCTCAGGTACCGAATGCACAAACCAGAAACAAGTTTTTTTGGGGGTAGGATTTGAACATTTGCATCGTTGGGGTATCATTGGGTGAAGGTTTGAGGTAGCACCATATGTAAATTTCTTTTGATAAGTGTTGTTTCTAAAAAGAAAAGGTGGTTGACGACTCAATGTTTTGATCGATATGCTCTGATCGACTTCTTTTTTCATAAAGCAAGACACGACTTCCTCTCGCATTGAAATTACACATCTATTTCATCAACACACACACACATGCCAACAAACAAAAAAGTAAATCCAGCTTACTTTTTACTGCTTCTTATTACATTAAATTCCACAAATCTTGTTAGTCTAAATTGATGCATAATGTGCTTTGATTGGCAGTTCACATGAAACAACATTTCACTTGAGCAGACATTTATACTGTTTTGCAAACAGCAATAAAATCCAATACGGTCAGCAGTTTGGCCATGCATTCTTTTAGACATCTTTGGACCTAATACGACATACAACTGCAGGGGATTGTAACAGTCCGAACTTGCAACACTTTCCCTCATGCTAATCACCCAGCTAAGAGCTGAATTGCGAAGGACGCGGCTATGACGTGTTTGAGAAGCAGGCCTGCAAGGGCGCCTTTGACTGCCAGCCACATCAACCCAATATGACCACGGAGCACAGCCAAGATCAAAAGTGTTTGATTTTTCACGAGGGAGGAAAACCGGATGGTCTGGAAAACCCTCGTAGCACAGCAGAGAACCAACGCACAACTCAAATTCACAAATGGCCCTGGCCTGGAATCGAACCGGGGTCACCTTGGTGAGGGGGGAGCGCTTTACGTACAAGCCAACCATGCCAGTTAGTCTTTAACGGCAACGTATACCTTTGGTATGTGGAACCGTTCGATTGTTTTAATCCTATAAACATGTAGATGTTTACAATGATCTGAAAATTGCATTTCAAAAGGTGCTCCATTCAAACATTTTGAGTGAATATGTCCACGCAAGAAGAATAATCCCTTATAGAAATACACAATCTGACAAAATGAGGTACAAATGTCGTTTTTAAAAATGTTGCAGACAACTCTACTCCACACATACACAGATCGTGCCATTCATTCATGCTTAGCGCATGTTGAACCACAAAATCATTTTCTCCAACAAAAATATCCCGCTCACATGCTTGCAGATTGACACAAAGCTACTGGCATTCCACCAAACAAACTGCTTGATAACAAATAAATTTCTTACCAAGAACTGATTTAACTTCTGCGTATAAATAATATATTAGAGGGTAAAACAATAAGATGAAAGTGATATTTGTTATTATTCAAATCATCGTCACACCCAAATATCATAAAAACAAAAAGCAAGCCCACAAAAATGTCAACACTATTAAAAAAAAAAAAAAAGTGAATAAAAAAAGTTTTTTTTCTATCCCCCCCCCAGTTGTCCTTACTTTAAGAGGGCACGGCCACTCTCATTTGCAAAGGGCACTTCCATAGCAAAGTTTTAGAGTCTATCGGTAACTTTTCAAGAGGCACCAAGGCCAAGACCAGGGGCAACATGGACTCTGCAAAATTTAATATAATTTTTGCTTTGAATAGTATATGGAAAGTCATTTGAGAGAGGAAACAATGAATCCCTAAGTCTAAAACGTTCTCAAAAGCAAGACAAACAATATGTTTCTTCCTCAACAATCGCGAAAAACAAAACTTAAAGCCATTGGACCCTTTCGGTACAGAAAAATAAATAAAAGTTCACAGATTTACAAATAACTTACAGGGTTTACAGAAGGTAGTGGTGAAAGACTTCTCTTGAAATATATTTCCATGAAATGCTTTACTTTTTGAGAAAACAGTAAAACAATATAAATTCTCGATAGCGAGAATTACGGATTTATTTTAAACACATGTCATGACATGGCGAAACGCGCTGATACAAGGATGGGTTTTCCCGTTATTTTCTCCCGACTCCAATGACCGATTGAGCCAACATTTTCACAGGTTTGTTATTTGATATATAAGTTGTGATACACGAAATGTGGGCCTTTGACAATACTGTTTACCGAAAGGGTCCAGTGGCTTTAAAGCCATTATACACTTTCGGTACAATAAAATTAAAAAAAATCACAGATTTACAAATAACTTACAGGGTTTACAGAAGGTAATGGTGAAAGACTTCTCTTGAAATATTATTCCATGAAATGCTTCACTTTTTGAGAAAACATTAAAACAATATCAATTCTCGATAGCGAGAATTACAAATTTATTTTGAACACATGTCATGACACGAGGAAACGTGCGGAAACAAGGGTGGGTTTTCCCGTTATTTTCTCCCGACTCCGATGACCGATTGAGCCAAAATTTTCACAGGTTTGTTATTTTATATAGAAGTTGTGATACACAAAGTGTGGGCCTTGGACAATACTGTTTACCGAAAGTGTCCAATGGCTTTAAGTGAGGCTAACCAAAATATAATTTACGAGAAAAACAGTGTTATCTTGGAATTAAAACTTGGTTAATTAGAACCAATCTCTTGGGTGTTTATCAGGTTACATAAAGACACTTATCAATAAACTGATAAGTTCAATACCCATTCAAAGAAATTCTTAATTTACACCATCATAACATTTCACAATTTTTTCAAATCAGAATGATGAAATATTGATAGAGAAATAGCGAAAGAAAAGTAGAAAAGTAAGAAACATGACAGGAAAGTAGAGAAATAGAAACAATGAAAATAGTGGAACGGCAATCAAAGATTGTATACATCAGCTACAGTACATGCCTGGAGTACTTCTACGTAAGTTTTCACGGCCAATTTCAGCAAAAATAATAATTTGATTTTGTTTTAACAAATTCAAATTCACACATTTTCCCCTGAAACTAGTGTTTCTTTTTAGCTATCAATATATTAATCACCGCCCACTGCAGCCTAATGAAATTGAACACATGATCTCATCTGACCAATGCTAAACTGATGGAATTAAAGTTGGCCGAGAAAACCTATTCAACATCGCATAAAAATCAGTTGATAATTACCACTACCACCATACACACAAAATATTCATTCAGCGATAACAAATAAGATTGTTAGTAAATGGTGATTATTGATGGGAAATAAAGTTACAGTTATATTACCACACAAGTTTTGAGTAAGATTAATTGAAGTTTAGACACCTTGGGGCTTAGTCAAACACAATATTGATTCTGTTTAGTTATGTGCTACATGGTATAGTCGGAAAAACACATGATGGTTGCTCATGAGTTATTATAGTTAATCTGTTGGCAATGAGGGGTTATCCATAGACAATGCAATTCTTATTCAAAAACATTTACTTTAACATGTGTAGAAAACAAAACCATACACTTAAGTATGTTTGAGTTAGACTTGCACAGTCTGCTGACCGAGAGGACGGGGCATTTAGTGTGTATCAAGACACACTCGAGGATTGTCCACTCCTCGAGTAAAAATAGTGTGTGCAATAGATCCCATATTTATGAGCTCAAGTTTCACACTTTTGTTTCCTATTCATATGCTTTTCAAACACACCAGTGAACAAGGATAATGACAACAAAAGGAGACCACCAACATTAGGGCTAAATAGCCCCCCAATAGACCGATCCAGTAGGCTCCGCCCACGACGCATGTGTGAGCAAGAACACATGGGGCTCTCCAATACCTTTCTGCACAACTCTGCTGCGCGCGCCAAGATACGCGCACGCATGTCGGACCTTATTTGTTGGACCTTCGTTGAGTTGTGATTGGTCAATACGCTATGGGGCGGAGCTTAGTGAATTGGTGTATTAATCCAGAGGTCGCAGGTCCAAATCCCACTCTAGTCAACTTTTATTGTTCAACCCCCCAAGTTTTTTCAAACAAATATCTTTCTTAAAACATTTAGTCCTTCACTCATCCAAGGTACTGGATACCCTTGACAATTTTACAATCAGAAAAACAAAAACCAGCATGGTAAAAATGAAAATGGCAAGTTAACTTTGGTGAGAGCATCTATATATTACCTGCAATACCAACCTGGTTATATACAACAGACTGCAACACGATGGCAGCGGTCAACTCTACCACAACAACCATGCAGTATGGGGGTAGCATGCAATGACTCTATTAGGGTGAGGGCAAACAAATAGACCAACAATAGAAGGAGAGGTAGTAGGGGGATGCGAACCGTGTTTCATACCTTGTTTAGGAGGCTCTGTCGGATAGAAGAGTGAAGTGAGAATGAGAATGGAATATTAGGGTGCTGGTTAGAAGGCAGTTTATTTATTCAATAGTTAAGGAGAGGTACGGGGGTGGGGGCCATTGTGAAGGAATTTGACAACCACCGGGACAAATCTTGAACCTTAAAGACTGGATTTTGTTTTAGATATAAAACAGTATGCCGCTTACGGTGAATATTAGTAATTTATTATGAACATTGTTGTTGTCTTTATTTCGACAAAGTTAAAAAGGAAGATTTGGTTTTGTTGGATGCACTTTGGTCACAACACATAGTCATCCATCTACATGTAGGATTTAATACTTTTTTTAATTTCTTCAAAAATGCAGTTCCGTTAGTAACAACCAGTTACACAAGAATATATTACAGTTCAATAACTGTTTGTCATTAAACAGCAAAGATATTCATTTTAAAAAACCAAATTAGGAGAGAACAAAGGCTTTTGATCTAATTTAAAACCAGCTTTGCTTATTAAGGTTCCCAAACTCAACCTCATCCCCAATTTAACTTGATGAACACTTCACCAAATAAAAAGGACAGATTGATAATGTACTTAGAAAATGTAGAACCATGTCGAATTCTCCAGTAGTGAGCTCTATCTTTTTCTTTCACTGGATTCATTTTGTCATTATTTTCATGTTTTCATCGTATTTACTTTTAATTCAAGGTATTTTACATTTTGTGATTAACATATCTGCAAGAATAAGAGTGGAGGGGGGTGGGGGGGGGGTTCCCAGATTAAAGATTAATAAATCAATCACCAGCTTTTAAATTTGAGACGATTAACCCAATTCCAGTTTTAAACTCTTTTTGGTGTTAGTTTATAAACAGAAAAGTCAAATATTATTGTGCTTCAAAAGCTTCTAGACATGCCTGGATTTGTCAAATTCCATCACAAAGGCAGCTCTATTGTATCATATTGCTATTATCGGTAATGACATCACAATGACATCACAATGACATCACTCTAACATCTATCGGCATTTCATCATGTGAGCTATAAATATTGCATTGAAACAAATGTTTTGATTCAATCTAATGGCTTCAAAAATTCATTGCTGTAAAGATGATTCTAACTGCATTCATTTACATACACAGTCACACATGAATAAAACATTGGATCTTAATGTGCACGACATTTGAACATCTTTTGTGAGAATTATTTGCAAAAAACAGTTAGTGGCCTGTTGTTTCTATCCTAGCAGAGTCTTTCTACAGGGCTAAATAACACAACAAACATGAACGGGTAACTAAACTATAACCTGTTCATGTTTGTTGTGTTGTCATTTAGCCTTCGAGAAAGACTCTGCTAAGGTAGAAACTTCAGGTCACTACCTATGTTTTGCATTTAGACCACAGGTCCTTTGGGTTGGTAAGCAGTTTGGAACAGCTAGTTCTATTTTCACATTTTTCGATGATCAATGAAACAGTTTTAAACGCATGAACGGAGCATGGAAACTAGTCATGAAGCAGTTTTGGTTTTTTTTTTACCAAGAAAGCAAATGTATAAGATTTCATCAGCAACATGCAAATTTGATTTAATGATACTAGTTTTCAGGCTTGCTCAGTTTGCTTTCATGCATTTTGAACAAATCATGGAGCACTGCCAGCAAACAATAATTATTATTTCACCTTGTTTACATGCAACTGATCTGATTATTTTAAATGTAGCGGTAGTATTTTGAACCAACAACCAAAAGTGTTTTATTAACAAAAGGAAGATTATTTACAATTAATTAGCGGTTTGTATTGCATGAGAGGGATTTCCATTATAATTTAATCTATCCAAAACCACAAACAGTGCATGGTGAACTAGTCTCTGCCAACAGAAGGTACAACAATGTGTTTTTTTTATAGAATGAACTCTTTTGAAAATTGGGACAGTTTTGAGAGAATACGTTTTATGCAAATTAATGTAACTTACTTTATCCAATACATGCATACCTATTACTCATAGGTGAATAAATTCCAAAGACAAGGGATCTATCAGATTTGTGTTTTTATTAATTTTAACAAGAACCCAATTAGCAGCTATGACTCTTTTCTTGAAAGATATAATTGAATATGTTGGTTCGTTTTCTGAGTTTGCAATTTGAAAACCACAAGTTTTTTCAAATAGAGAGTATTACATCTTTTACCAAGAAGAAAGAACAAACTATATCTTCACCATGCAAACACCTCAAACTTTAATTCCATTCAGTTTTTGAGAAGGAAAAAAAACCAAAACACATGTTGTACTTTCATATTCAACTTCTGATTTCTAACCTGAAAAAACGGTGTGGATAAAACACTTTTACACATCACACAACTTTGCATCTCACATAACAAAAGAAAGTACCCTTCAAAATCAGTGTTAAGTGCAGCAGGTATTTTTAGGGTCGGGGTAAGACAGTAAACTGCTCCGATTATCCAATCAGATATCCACCATAGAAGCAACAGCTGGACCCAATTTCATAAAGCCTGTAACCACAAAATTTGCTAAGCACAAAATAGCATTGCTTAGAGGAAACAGGTTACTAGCCGAAACTTGCATTGTTGTGGCTGCACTGCAAACAACTGGGATGTTAAATTGATTCTTTTGGTATTCTAATATGACAACATCGACACGGTGTTAATTTCACCAACGATATAGTAATGTGGATAAACAACACCATGTCGGTGTTGTCACATATAGATACCAGGAAGAATCAATTTAACACCCCAGTTTTTGCAGTGTGGTGCCCCATTCATTTTCTGCTCAGCAAAGAAATTTGTGAAACAGTATTTTCTGCTTAACAGCTTTATAAAATTGAGCTCTGTTCTCCAACTGTATACATTTCATTGAAAAGTCTTCAAAGTCATGTATACAGTGCTAACAACACATCGGTGTCATGGGTAAAATACAAACTTAATATTTTTCTTTTCATGTCAAACATCATTTACTTGTTATTTTTATGAGCTGTGTAAATGTCTCTCATCCTACCTTCAAAATACTTGCTGCATTATACACAATGTAACACAAACAAAATGCAGTGTGTGAAACAAAAGTTTGAGCATAATACTGACCTATATCTGCCTTCGGGTCCAGTTTACCCAGAGGCAGTCCAGTGGCTGGAGTACAGTCTAGAATGGACAATAACGTCTTGGTCAGTCGAAGGAGCTCGCTGAAGCTGTAGAAACCAAAGTAGATCAGGTGCTTGGCAAGGTTCACCACCTGAAGATGTTCAATTGTTCAATACATCAGCATTTGTTGTAATGCGTAAATTCATTCTTAGAATCAGAACACACAGTTTACTGCGACAATTATAGCCTGTTTAACTGTTAACCAAAAATTCATTGGGCTTCCCTCAAATGCAGAGATCAAAAATATTAAAGTATATAGCACGTAAAAGAACCCAGTGCACTTATCGCTAAGAGAAGGTGGTCGCCCCGGTGTTCCTGGCTTTGGCTGCTGAATGTGCCGTAGCACCGTGTATAGGTGCTATATATATTTGGGTCTCAGAATTCATAACTTCACTAACCTATCCTTCTGTAAAAATGTATTAAGCGCCTTGAGTACCTTGTTGGTAGATAAGTGCGCTATATAGACTTTGATATTATTCTTACCTTTGTTAATTACTGAATCGTATTGGGACAAACTATGCTTGGGTTCAATTTCATGGATCTGTTTATAGCAGCAGAATTCTATACTTGCTGTGCTTTGTAAAATATTCACATTTCTCAACGCAGAATTTTGAAGTAAGCAGTGCCATGAACTTGGGCTTGATCAGTGCTTAATTATGAATGTAACGTTATAACCAGAAGCAAATAATATATGGCTAAGCACACTTAGCAGAATAAGGTTACCAGCCAAAATGCACCGTCATGTATGCCTACATTGTTTGTGACTGGTGCCCTGCTTGAATTTGATTAGCAGAAAAATTTCCTTTGCCACATTTTCTATTCTACAGCTCTTTAACATTGGCACTAGATTAGCCAACCTACCTCAAAGGTGAGTTTATTCTGCTCCTTATCAGTGAAAGACCATGAAGCGGACACTACGTTGCACAGATAGTCCTCAACAAACTTGATGGTCTGAGCAAACTTATGCTGGGTGTCCTCCTTACCAGTGTGGCTGATGTTGTTGGAACTGTCGTAACTGTGTTACATCAAAATCAATGTTATCAATTACATTAGGTATCTACATCAGAGCAACAATGACTAAAGCAAGCTATAGTCGAAATGTTGAGATCAATTCAAGAACCGACTCCGCGTTAGTGCAGTTAATTATGATTCTATAAACTAAAGTAGCAGTCCATGCCAATTTCCTACACCTTCCGCCCGGGTAGTAGTTAAAAGCAGGACAGTTCTTTTCAGAACTGAGAAGTCTCCCGAAAATCCGATAAATCTACTCCGCGGTAGAAGAATAAAGAAAGACAGTTCTCTTAAAGAACTCTACCTTGCAGGTAGATACACACATGGTGTTACCGCAAACCAAATAATATGTTGATACCTCACCAAACAGTGCCTCAAATCCTAACATGCATACACTATACATTCACTCACTCATTTACAGTGATCTGTGTAGGGATCTCAAACCACATTCTTGCCCGAAATGAATATTCATGTTTTCAATTAATATTTATGTTTTGAATGAATAATCATGTAGATTGACTTACTCATCTATAGTAACCTGTGTAGGGATCTCAAAACCACTCTAGCTTGAAATGAATATTCCTGTTATTGAATGAACATTCATATAGCATCACTTACTCATCTATAGTAATCTGTGTAGGGATCTCAAAACCACTCTAGCTTGAAATGAATATTCCTGTTATTGAATGAATATTCATGCAGATTCACTTACTCATCTATAGTAATCTGTGTAGGGATCTCAGACCACAGTCTTGCATATTTGACGGGTGTAACCTGTTCTTGTGGGTCTCGATCGACGTGCATATGAAGCATGAGTCTCGTGAATGAAGCTCGGAGGTCATAGGGTAATGTCTCATCAGACATACAGCGCAGGATCAGATCTATGTCTAACTGCGGACCAATCTGATTGATAGCCAGGTACTGACGATCTAAACACATCTGGGAGAATAGATCTAACTGGTATCTGTAATAAATAACACATGAAGGAGTTTTTTTTATTTCTAAACTGTTTTTTTATATGACAAATCGTGTAACATCACAAGGCCGGATGGCCATTTTACGATTTGGGCTTCATTTAACTGATTTGGGCTTTTGACCCAAATCAACTGTCACCAGGGGCACGTTGCCATCTGCTTTGTATTTGCCTTTTCTACAATGTATGTATTTCTTTTTGCCGAGTCTGTAAGAAATAAATGTTTCCTGTCTGTGACAGGGAGATATCACTGCTCCTGGGGCTGTGAATTCCTTCACTCAGTACATGTACTTATGTATGTAAGAATAAAATGGTATTTTGAACTGAGGGTGAACAAATAATTAACCAAATTGCAGTGAAAATAAAAAAATTAAGATTTGATTCTAATAGTTGACAGTTGTAAAACACTTCACCAAAACACTTCACCTAATAAGACCTTTTGTGTTCCATGAAGCTAAACAAATCTGCAAGTTTTAGTAGTCCAATGCGACTATGGCTTAAGATTTAAAAGTTAACAAGGATTTTAAAAAGTTTGCTGAAAGGGTAATTTAGCCATGTGTCACAACACCATGGTTTAAATTCCTAACCTGTAATACTTCAAGATGTTAGAATCCTCCTTGACATTCTCAGCAGCTCCCATCGCTAACTCTCGGATACTCTTAGACTTGCTGTTATTCTTCCAGAATAAGACAACCTCCTCCTCCTCTTCTATGGTATAGACTGGCTCTGTGCTACCATCGTCTGCTTCCACCTCCATCTCAACTTCCATCTGGGTTCTTACCAACCTGGATGACAGGAAGTAAGCACTTTATGATTGAAGGGGGTTTCTCATAAAAAAAGCGAGACCTCAACATAATCCTTTAAAAACATTTTTGCCATTTCTTCTTTCCAAACGTACTACAAACATTTTTCCATGTAACACGTTTTCCATGAAGTGGTTGAATATTAAGCATTTTGACTGGTCTAAGTGCAATATAAGAAAGCTACAGTTAAGATGGAGTTTGATCCAATCAAGTTACGGCCGAGTGTCACGGCCCAGTGGTTAAGAGCATCGAATTCAAGTTCTGGTGCTAATTCACCGGAGTGTGGGTTCGAATCCCGGTCGTGACACTTGTGTCCTTGAGCAAGATACTTTACTATAATTGCTTCTCTTCACCCAGGGGTATAAATGGGTACCTGCGAGGGTAGAGGTTGATATTGTGAATGACAAGCTTTCGGAGCGCCACGGCAGCTCGGGGCTGTATACTCCCTAATGGGAGCTGAGAAAGATTAAAGGGATGTTTATTGGCCCAATGACCAGGGGACTAATGTAAAGCGCTTTGATACGGTTTATTGTGAAATGCGCTATATAAGAATTTGTTATTATTATTAAGTTAAGTGGTCAAATGAAGTGTGTATACATACCCATTTTTATTTTACATAACATTTGCCAGTAAGATACCCAAACATTGGGAAAATCATATACAGAACTTTCACAGTACTACATGCATAAGGTTAGATGCATTCTCCACATGATATAACCGCAGTGGATGATATAGAATGGTCAGACAGTAAGAGGGTCAATAACCACAGTGGATGATATAGAATGGTCAGACAGTAAGAGGGTCAATAACCACAGTGGATGATATAGAATGGTCAGACAGTAAGAGGGTCAATAACTTAAAGGGAAGGTTCACGTTTGGTAATTACTCAAAAACAATAATAACTTAAAAACTGACTTGGTCACGAGCATTGGAGAGCTGTTGATAGTATACAAATATTGACTGCTTCGAGTGCTATGGTTAAAACTATGACTCCCGAGGTGATCCCTGGATCGTTCTATTTTCCCGAGGCGAAGCCGAGGGAAAACAAAACGCTCCGGGGATCACCGAGGGAGTCATAGTTTAAACCACTGCACGAGTAAAAGCAGCCAATATTTGTTTTATAACACCCCAAACATTTCTAAATACTGAACTATTAAGTTACAGACCTGAATGCTACAATCCACAGACGGCGCGAATACAGACTGCGAAAACTTTTACTAATGTAGTGCCATGTAATCCGAAATGATTACAGACTATTAATTTATCATCCTCGTACACACAACGGACGTCTGGGTACTGCCCGCCGTGTGCTAGTCTTTCGGACTAGCGCACGGCAAACCGATGCACTATCACACGGCCGTGGTCTAGCAAAATTAAGACATATCATGTGACACGCTCTAAACCAATGAAAAGGTAGAATATTGGTAAGGGATGTTATAACATTAAACATTGTGGGAAAAGACTCTCTCTGAAGTAGAGTAGTTTTTGAGAAAGAAGTAATTTCTCACTAAAATAACAAAAGACTTCTAGCTAGAAGTCTTTTATTCCTATCTGAATGCACACAAATTCATCCAACAAGGGTGTTTTTTCTTTCATCATTTTCTCGCAACTTAAATGACCGATTGAGCCAAAATTTTCACAGGCTTATTATTTTATGCTTATGATGGGATACACCAAGTGAGAACACTGGTCTTTGACAATTACCAAACGTGTACCATGCCTTTAAAGTTGACTTTCAATATTTCAATTAATTCGTCACCAAACACAATAGTTCATGTCAGGCCTACTGGATGAACAAAAAAAAACTTCTACAAATCTTACTTTGTTTCGATGAGTATATCGGAGTTTCTGTCATTGAGTACTGATTTACAGATGAGTTCCTGAGTGACAGGAATAGCCTGGTTATTCGATACACAAAGATCGGAAAGATACTCCAAGAACCTGAGGAAATAAAGTACACAAAACAAAAACCATCAAATAAGATTTGGGATATCACTGGGTATGATGATGGTTGTGTTTTATCTTCATACGCCCTTTTCATACTATTCTATTTTCCACGGTTGACCCAGGGAAATAAATTTCTCGAAAACATGGCCCACACCACTCTGCAAATGTGAAAATCTTCAGGACATCAAGTTAAATGTCAATAATAATAAAATAAATAATAATACTATGTATTTTTAATGCGCCAAATCAATCTAAAAAGATGTTCATGGCACAGCAGAGACAATGTAAACAAAACAATAATGAATATGAACAAAACCAGTGAACGATAATTAGAACAAAAACATGAGGGAAACCACGCCCAGGCCTGCAGCATTGAGCAAATCAAAGACCCACCAAAGCCGATCTCACTATAACGAGAACGTGCAGGCCAAGCCAAGCGATACCGGACACACACTAAAGCATAATATTAAAAATCAATATGCAATAAATTATGGAAAACATACAAAAATTAACAATAGAAAGCAACAAACCTATGCATTTAAGAATTACATCTTGAAAAGGTGAGTTTTGTGGGAATTTTTTAACTTGTGAACATTGGAAATGTTGGTTCCAGAGAGAAGATCTAGCAACCTCTGTTTTCTCTGTTTTCTCCCTGTTTATTATTAGGGAGCATCCTTGGATAATTTTGTGAGAAGAATGTCCAAACATTTTCCACTATTTAAACAGCAGTATATTTGCCATTTAGAAGGGTCGCCAGAGTTGCAGAAGAGGGTACGTGTAGTTCATTCCTAATCAAACAGACACTTAGTCTTAACGTTTTATTTATTCAAACATACACCAGTCTGATTTTGTTTAATGCAACACTGCACTTTTTTTTGTAATGTATTTTTAAGGAATTTAATTCCATTTCAGTGTAGTTTAGTTCAGTTTATAATTAATTTGCTTTTTATTTATTATTAAGTTTATTGTATTTCATGCCAGACAGTACATTGAATTTAATTGCTCATTGTATCGCCTTTTATTGGTTTATCTTAATTAATTTTTTATTGCTTTTGAATTTTGTAATTAATTTGTTTTATTGCATGCAAAACTGCACTTTATTGTAGTATATGTTTTATTGCAAATTTTTTATTTTTTTTTATAGTCTTTTTGCCTTTTTTTTGGATTCCGATAATTTTTTATGACAAACTAAACTATATTTCATTATGTTTTTGCCAGAAATAGCGAGCATTCTTATTTACAGGTTTCCTCAGGCGTGCAAGTTAATCACCAGAAATGTATAATAATTCTAATAATGCAACTAACTACCACTACTCATAATTACTCAAGAAAAAGCTAATCAATTTTAAGCAACCTATCCCTCCTTTGTCAGACCCATATACTTTGACCCACAACCACATCATTGTTTTATAAATTGGAACAGGCTAACTCCATTCTGCACGCCCCATTCTGCTCCGCCCCATTCTGCACGCGCGTTCAATATGAAGTTTTCGTGGAGTTTGTGTTTATTGAATGCTGCGCGATGCTGTTTTGTCAACTTAGAAAATGGCCGCATGTCGGGCCGCGTGTATTGGCCAGTGCACCCTTTAGTTCTTATATATAACTCTATGGCTAACTCAGAGAGGTGTGCGGTAACACCATGTTCTGAAAAGTGCCAACTCAATATTTCGATCAGTATGCTTTCATCCTCTCCGTCTTCAGGCTTTTTTTGATGGGATGTGATAAGCTGTCAAGAAAAACCTGAACTGTGATGAGTGCAAAGAGTGAAAGCTTGTGAGCGTGAAAGCTTCCGAGTGCAAAGCCTGCTTAAGTACATTTATCTTTGGTTTTAAAAGCCCTGCTCTGCAATCTGGGGTTTGCCGCAAGATTTTGTTTGTGCATTTTCTTAGTAATTTGATCTTAGTGATAAAATATTTATATATAAAAAAATGTTTTTGAATATTAAAACGTTTTTGAATATTTTGTTTAACCTAATTATTATTATTATTATTATTATTTTCTTTTTTTTTTTGGGGGGGGGGGGATTACAAAAAAAGGTAATTATCGGTTAAAAATGGATAAATCACATCCCTGAATCATCACAAACTGTTAGACTAACCTGCACTCTCCATTCTTGCGTACTAGATTGACGAATGTCTCAATCTCAGTAGCTGTGATGTGCTTCTCAAGGAGTTTACGATTGTTGTGTAGCAGAGCGGTAATGGTGTCTTCAGCAAGAACATCATAACCAATCTGCTTCTGCATGAAGCCAAACTGCTTAGCGATGTATTCCTGTCAAGACAAACAAACTATGTTGTTTATCTTCTAGTTCAGGGATGAGAGTAGAGAGGTTTAAAAGTAGTTACACTAAAGGCACTGGACTTTGTTGGTAGTTACTAAAAAAAAATTATTAGCATAATAACTCACTTGGTAACAAGCAATGGAGAGCTGTTGATAGTATATTATTGATCAGTATTTAAGACGTTGACATTGTTTTTATTAACTTGTGTAAATCTCATCTTTTAAAATGGTTGTTTAACTATTTTTTTGCCAGCTTTATGTATCTAGATTTCCTTAAATTAATTTACTGTGTAATCCTTTGTTTGTATAAATTTTGTCTGGTCCAGACTTTTATTGTTGTGCTTTTCCAGCGCCTTGAGGTGAATTTCTCTTTACTATCATTATTATTATTATAAAACAAATTGAGAAACGTCTGTCTCTGAAGTAACATAGTTTTTGAAAAAGAGGTTGTTTCTTTATCTAATAATAACAGGCCTGAAGCTTTTCGTAGGCATCTGAAAGCACACAAATTTGTTCAACAAGGGTGATTTTCTTTCATTATTCTAGATTATTTTTAAGGGCTACAATTGGGGTGCACCCTTATGTCTAGTGAATAAAGAGGATCTTGATCTTAACCTGATTCTTCCTGTAGGCTTGCTGAGACAATCTTAGGATGCGATAGGAGATACGGCAGATGTGACGATACGGAGCGTGTCTTGGATCGGCTAACTCCTCCATCTTCAACATCGCTCCATCTCCGTTATCAGTGAAGGGAGCTTTTAGAATCTTGAAGATCTGACGAAAGAAATAACAAGAAACTAAAAAGCATGTACATACGAAGTAACCCTTACTAATAAAGTTACGGATACAACCATGTGTGAATCTCTGTTGGCAACAGTGTGGCTCTAAAAGAGATGAATACATGGTTGTACCAGCAAGTTCACTGATTATAATTAGTTCTAATTTTCTACACAATGCAAACAAGTAAAACATCACTCAAAGGTAATTTCATTTTTGTACCATTGTACAATTGTATTACACTGACAGTAAAAGTTATTGGTGTTAACATACATGTACACCTGCAACAGCTTATGTTTCTTTTGTCTTTTCCTTTTTTGGTTTTATTCACCAAATAAAAAGACAAGGGACTAAACATTATTTGGTTAACAATGTTTACAATAATACAACACTTTTGTAAAAAGTTTGATATGAGAGATCACCTAACATTACAAGGACAGATGGCCAGTTCAAGGTGAGGGGCTATATTTAACTGATTTGGGCTATCAACCCAAATCAACTGCCACCTAGGGCACGTTGCCAGCTACTCCTGGGGCTGTAACAGGGTTACCTCCTTCACAGCCCATAATGATGTAGGCATTGGTATCATCCACTAGGAACCTGGCTGGTAGAGCGGAGAGCACTAACTTTGAAGCAATTATGGTAAAGTTCCTTGCTCAAGTGTCATGAGCGGGAAATCAAACCCATACTCTGCTGCTGACAACACCAGAGCTCGAGTCGGGTGAACAAGACTGCTCGGCCAGAACACAAAATAGCATGTACTCCTGCAACAGCAGTTTTCCCCCTATTGACCCAATTCACCTGCATCATCATCAGAAATATCTTGGAACCGCCATACTGGTGGGCAATGTAACTGTGGGTTATTCAGTGAAGTAAGCATTTTAGGCGACGCGGCGTGTACTCGTAAACCTAATTGCCAACCAAAATGGTGAGCGTGGCAGTCGCCGCGTGTGACGTGCGTGCAAGGGGTCAAAATTTGACAGAGGTAGCTTACTGCAGTAATGAATTTGCTTTACCTGTTTTAGGATATCTTGTTCTCTCATGAGTTTCTGTCTGTCTCTATCAGGGTTCTGAACCACTACACACAATGCATCACCTCCATTATTAGGCAACATGGAAACAAAATACACCAAGTCTGTCAACAGCTGAGTCACAAACCTATACAAAAGGTGAAGTGAAATACATCAATTAAAGGGAAGGTACACATTTGGTAATTACTCAAAACAAATATTAACTTAAAAACCGACTTAATACCGAGCATTGGAGAGCTGTTGATAGCATAAAACATTGTGGGAAACGACTCCCTCTGAAGTAACATAGTTTTTGAGAAAGGGGTAATTTCTCACTAAAATAATAAAAGACTTCTAGCTAGAAGTCTTTTATTCCAATCTGAAAGCACACAAATTCGTCCTCCAAAAGTGTTTTTCTTTCATAATTTTCTCGCAACTTCGATGACCAATTAGGCCCAGATTTGTACAGGCTTGTTGATTTATGCTTATGATGGGATACACCAAGTGAGAACAATGGTCTTTGACAAGTACCAAAAGTGAACAGTGCCTTTAAAGGTATATCATTGGTTATTTCAATGAGCTAAGCTCTGAATATGTCATTCGCTGTATAATAACAGTTTAAACATTTTTAAAAAATAGTAAAAATGTTAAGTTTTTTTATTTTATTATTTTGACTAATAATTGCAAAAATATTAACAAACAGTTATTTGAGTGTTTAGAAATTTCTAATTGCCGAACTTGAGATGACATTGTTCTCTGGAGGTTGGTCACAGGTATGATATTTAGAATCAGAGAGCTTTCAAATGGAAATATTTCTTTTGAGGATTGGTACTGGTATGAACTTAAGAATCAGTGAGCCTTCAGATGGAAACATTTCTCTTGAAATTTGGTTCTTGTAAGGAACTTAGAATCAGTGAGCTTTCCGATTGAAATATTTGTCTTGAGAACTGGTACGATAACTGAGCTTTCAGATTTAAACAAATAATTTTCTTGTTCTGAGTAAACGCTTCTATCATGAGGTCAATACAAGCCCATAATGAACTAAAATGTCAAAGGGTAACACAAATGTTTGTAATGATATTTTAAAACCACAAAACAGAAATTTAGTTCATTGATGAACATCAAAGGGCATATCAAGAGAATAGACTAGAGTGTGTTAGGCTGTATGGATGTAGAACATTGTTTACACAAAGGTTTGACAGGTAATGTTAGGGTTCTCCCATTCACAAGCTGGAGTATTAGGCAAATATGTGCAGTTTGCGTGCTGATGTGCACAAAATATTTTAACTTGTTATTTATTTTTTATTTAAAAAAAAAACATCAAGAGAAAAACATCCTGAAGACGTTGTCGCAATCCAGCAACCTTCAGCCAAACTTCATGTGCCCTTTATTTCATTTGTAATCAAGTTCAAGATTTAAATACAGATACACTAATGGAAACATAAATATCAGAGTTGAAGGTCAGAGAGTAGGTCTGGCAGAGGAATCAAGGATACGTTTCGAGCACTGTACTTAAAGCCTTATTAAACAGGATGTAGCTATTGGAATGTCAATCTCAATCAGAAAATAATTACATCAAACTGATAATCGGGTCAGGTCCAATGTAGGTCAAGACTTTGGCCCAATTTCATAAAGCCGGTTCGCAGAAAATTCTGCTTTGCACATTCCTTTGCTAAACAAGAAATGGGTGGGGTACCAGTCACAGAAATGGTAAATATATGGTATTTTCACTGGTAACCTATATCTGCGCAAGTTTTTTTGTGCCTGCAGGCTTTGTGAAATTGGTGCTTACTGAATGAAAATGACAGAAAAATGCAAATCTATCGTGAATGTGCATGCTGGCTGCCTAATTCTTTTGCTAAACTGAGAAATACGCTTACACTCAAGCAAATTATTATTCTGTAGTTAACACAAGTATCTGTTTACCGTGAAGCAGCACTATGAAATTGGCCCCTGTTTATCGAGAATCTCTTCTTCTTTTTTTAAGCCCTCCAAGAAGCCTGACTAACTAACCTTCTTTCATTCTGTGTAATAGAGCTCTTCTCTAGCTTGGAAGCGATTGCTGACAGCACCTTGTTTGCATCATTAGCAAAGTCTAGATCCCTGACTTCAGCAGGAGGTACAGGGATAATTGCAAAAGCCTCACGATCTTCACGTATCTGTGCAGTACCAACCTGGAGAACAATCACATCAGAATTGAGAAAATACACAGTTTTTAGAGTGCTGAAATAAATGAAAACAAACTCAAGAGTGCTAAAACAAATAATATACACCAAAGAAACACACCCCTGTAATCCCTAATCGCAACCAAAACATATTGTGAACATAGTTTTCAATTCCCTGCACCAAAAATGGTGGAACAAGGTCCGTCTACACATCAAACAAGACTCTTCTCAAACCATTTATTGCATTTTATACCACAGGTACTTTTGCAACACCTGTATGTATTTTTTTGTTTTAATGTTACTGGTTTTGAATGTCTGTCACACACAATATGCGCCTGCAACCGTGGACCTCATATTGTCCCTCTTGAGTTAAAATCTTACTTTTTGGCAACAGCTCCCATTGGTTTTGTACATATTTTCCAACTGTGGACCTTTCCCGAACCGTGGACTCTATTGTCCTCTTTTGTTAATTGTCCCCGGTTTGAATGTGTATACCTACATTTGTACTCACACAAACTGCCTTTATCAGAGGCAGAACATACCTTAAGCATAACAGGTTTATCCTCTCCCTTGTCCAATGGAATGGATGTACTATGCACCCAAGTATTAGTACAAAGGTGACGCAGGCGAACATAAGAACTCCTGTACAAAAAGAAAAGAGTTTTAAGAATCATGACAAATAATGACTACGATATAAGTTGATTCAGTAGACCCATCATAAGAAATACATGTAAGAATTAGGGGGAAAAGGTGTGTGGCATTCTCCCTTAACAGTGGTCTGCCAGGTGCGTTTAGGTGCTTGATTTCGAGACCTCAAATTCTAAATCTGAGGTATCGAAATCAAATTTGTGGAAAATTACTTCTTTCGTGAAAACTACTCCACTTCAAAGGGAGCCGTTTCTCACAATGTTTTATACTATCAACCTCTCCCCATTACACGTTATGCTAGTCAATATTTTGAGTGATTACCAATAGTGTCCATTGCCTTTAAAACACCTCAGGAACAGTCAAAATTTGTAAAAACCTTATTTTGTGCACAACATTTTTGTACATACTAAAATAAAATAAAAATTATAACTGTTTCGTGAATTGTTAATGTTTGTATATATTACATATTTATATCTATCATTCAAAACTGTTTCCCCCTAATGGTTGGTGATATTGAAATGAAATAAAAAATTAAAAAATATATAAATCTGTGGAAGTGCTTCCCATTAGTAATGTAAAACAGTGATTGTTCCCATGGGTGACTTTGGAGGGCTAGGTGACAGCAGACTTACCAGATTTTCCATTGTTTACGTAGGTCTGAGCATGCGCACATTAATGAAAACAATGGCTGTACCTAGTAAGTCTGCTACCAACCTAGTGCCTCAAAAGGCCCACACTACGATTGCCAGACAGATGACAATGTTGTCAGGAAACCACATGCAAACCACACTTTATGTCAGTGAAATACATGACAGCTTAAGATAGGAATCTTATCATGCTACACACCGTGGCACCATTGAGTCACCTCCCTGCAGAGTCGTTGGATCCAGCTCAAATATGGAAGCGATATCATTGCCATGGTTAATGGGCACCACTTGGTATACAGTGCCACCATGGGGTCCACGAAGCTTCTCTCGTGTAGTGTCTTTAGCTGAATCATTGTCAGCCTAAGATATGGAAAGAATCATTGTGGGAGATTTAGATAAAACCACTCTATAAAGTATATTTTATAGGACGCCCTTAGAAACATCTTGAACAATACAGGGCTTGATCTTCACACCGGACCACCCGCCCGAGGCCAGTGATTTTGGTGTCGGGCCAGTAAACTCAAGACAAGACAAGTCCGGTGATCTTGTTTGTTTTTTCTTTCGTAATTCAACATCTTTGTTTCAATCCTGCCGAGTTTCACCCATAAAATAGAAGAGATAAATCTTCTCTTAGTAACCTTGTTTAAAAATAAAACAGTTCTCATTTTGATTCTAGTCTCTTCTCATTTTGATTCTAGTCTCTTCTCATTTTGATTCTAGTCTCTTCTCATTTTGATTCTAGTCTCTTCTCATTTTGATTCTAGTCTCTTCTCATTTTGATTCTAGTCTCTTCTCATTTTGATTCTAGTCTCTTCTCATTTTGATTCTAGTCTCTTCTCATTTTGATTCTAGTCTTGTAAATAAAATGTTGACAAAATCTTTGTTTGAAGGTGCCAGTCAGAAAGTATTCAACCTGTAACTGCAATAGACCGCTCAAATATCTGCCCTACAAGATGGCGACTGCTTGCGTGTGCGTGGGTGTGTGCGTGCATATGCCGTAGAAATCAAACGGGGAATGCTGCGTGACACGTGCTTCATTGATGTACGCGTTTGGACGCGCATTCGGTTTGACCTACAAGATGGCGACTTTCATTGCAACAAAGGGGGTTATTCAATACGGTCTATATAACCATGAACCGTTACTGACCCTTTTCCAAATTGGAATTTAAAATGAAATATTCACTTTGAACAATAAGTGTTTACCTCTGCAGCCAGGTATTGTCCAGTTGCAAGATGCTTGAACCTGAAGAGGCTATTCCAGTGACCGGCGCCACCACGGCAGGGATCGTGTTGTACAACCTGGTATATCAATCACAACAAACACATCATAAAGTTAGGTTTTATACAATTCCAACCCAATAGTAGCAGGGGTCAAAATAACCCACGGCACCCACAGCAATTGCCGTGGTGCCCTGTGCTTTTTCTGTTCGGCTTTTCCTGTAAACTCATGTCCCAAGTTAATGCTTTGTTTCACTGCTAATTTCAACAAATTAAAAATAATATGAAATTGTATTTCTTTGGGTCTTTTTATATCCAAGAATTAATAGAACACAAAATAAGAACAATTATTTCACATGAAAATACAGTCTTCATTCGATTTGTTTTTGAGAATGTGAGACTTGCACAATCTATAAACAGGAAAACAGCACATTGATCTTCTTGTTTTTAATTGAAGTAATTGTTGTCTGATCAACCTCAGTTGAATGGATTAGGAACTGGACAGGCTCTAACAGTGAAAGAAGGGAGAACTCAATCAAATTAAATGTGCACAATCGGTCCCTTCAGTTGTCATGGTGACCTGTATCATACACTGTACATGTTTAATGTAGTTTACTGGCCATTTAACCCTTTAGAGACCATATCGGCGGCAAGCCGCTTGTACCAATGCCCAGGGCGGCCGAAAAATGGCAGCAATATTTTCTAAACTTTTGCTCGAACTATAGGGTAAAAGAAAACATACATGTGTTAGACCAAATTTACATTTCCAATGTTTCGCATGTTAACAAAGAATGTACAACTCGGAAAACAAAACGATGTGTTTCTGTTTCTTATTATTTTTTCTGATATTTTTTTTGAACAAGATGAGCAATGTCTGGACGTACAGTACATGTACATGTATGATGAAGGAGTATAGAAATGAATGGTCTCTTAAGGATGAACAGTGTGCGTAAATGTTTGTGCCACAATTGCACCTACAATACTTATGCCATATCCAAGTTCAAAATTGACAATATACAGATGAAACACACTTAAGTGACAGAATCCATTAAATATGACATCCATTAATACTTGAATTGATTGCTGAGGTTGATTGCTTGAATGCCGGCAAAAGGCAATGTTTATGTACAGGCCCATGTCGATTGAAATTTGTAAATCACACAATGCCTTTATGATATTTGGTCCCTTTGAACAAAGTACGTCGATTTCACAAACAGTTAGGACTCGTCATATCTCAAGTTAGGACGAGTAACTCGTCCTAACTTAGGATTATTCTTAAGGTCTGCATGCTACAGCGCAGGGTTGGGACTCGTCCTAAGTCCTAAGATTAATCTTAAGTTAGGAAGAGTTTTGTGAAATCGACGGCTGAGGGAGGAATGAGTAGACTTTTAAAGGCTAATTAATAAGGGAATAAAAGGGTAGAGACGAGTTTTTCAACGTACGTTTAAAGCCGGCAGGGTCACAATTACAGACATTTTGACAGTTGAAAATTCGAGGTTTGAAATATTATTTTCAAAACTTTGTGAAGAGCTTAAAAAATAGATTACGCGCGAGCGCTTAGAAGTAGACTACGCGCCGTTTCTAATAGCTATGAATTGCATTCCGCGTGATAATCTTGCGCGCCTGACACGCGGAAGCCAGCCGATTATAAACACTGGTCATTATCAAAGGTTTAAACACCCCCACGTGACGCGCTCTCCACCAATAGGAGTAGAGAAACTGTCCGAGGTATTTATGAATAATAAATAATAAATAACCCGCTTCCCACATATCAGACCGATAAACATACCCCTCCTGCATGCTCCGCCCTCAGCCTTTCTTATTTATTATTATTTTTCTTGTTTTTGCTTTCTTATTCAGTTAATTTAATTGTTTAATTTAATTTATTAATTTATGTAATTTTGTATTTAATTTATTAATGTCTTGGTTTTGTTTGTAGGGCCACTGATTTTCCGTTTCAGAAAAGTGCAAATTCCGTTTGGCAAAAACATGAATTCCGTTTCAGGCACAAAAAATTCCGTTTCATGTTTTTTTAATTAGATAAAAGGTTGTTTGATACCCAGGGACACACTTCGTAAAATGTTCATTTGAACTGACAAATTTCAAAAAAATTCTTTTTTTTATATTTGTGGATTATTTTGTATACTGCTGTTCTAAAAAGGTTGCACTGTGACTGCAGTATCAATGCACATGATGTGATAGACTTGATTCCAAGTCTAAAACTGCAGTTGATTATCTGCATCAGCCACATTGTAGGCTAATGACAGGAGTGTATCCACAAGAGGTCGCTGTCTCAGCATGATCAAAGACTTGGGAACAAGTCTATGGACGTGACCATTCTCCATCCACAAACAAAATGTCAGCCATTTTGTTTTCGCTTTGGCGACAGAATGTTGACAGTTTACGGTTTTATTTTAGACCTTTCCGAGATGAAAAAACATTGTATGTGTTCTTATAGATCATAGGTAAGCTAGTTTGTGTATTATTGTTGGTAAAAGAGAGGGAGAAAATGCAATTTGGGTGAACAAAAAATGTTTAAAACGTGCCGCGAATAATGCCCTTCGCTTAACCATGTTAACAACGTGTGTACATCATGTGTGTAAACATTGAGGATGGTGTGAAGTAGAACAGAATGATCCACGGTTACGATCTCGTACTTTTTAATGGTCTGATTTTTGATGCCTTTTTAGTTTAACAAAAAGAATCTTAATAAAGAATGCAATTTCAATAGTTTTGGCGTCAAGAAAAAAAAAAAAAAAAAAAAAAAATCAAATTTTCTGAAATCCCGTTTTCCGTTTCAAAGGGCGGATTCCGCGAATTCCGTCCGTTTTCCGCGATCGCGGAAAATCAGTGGCCCTATGTTTGCAACTGTTTTTCCGTCAATGTTCTTTCTTGTGCTATTGTAACTTTGGTTCGTTTGTATTAGTCAAATAAATAATAATAATAATAACATTGATTTAACATCTCTATGATTATGAATTGCATAAGTCAGGTACATGTACAGTAGTTGTGATTCAGTAACTCAATTGTGAAATCAGCGGCTAGCTTGTAAGAGAAGGGAATCTGTAGAGAGGGTCCGAGAAGCATAATATTACATTACATCACCAAAAGTCCTGCTTGACAGGATGGCAGCTAATAATAACAACCTTGTGATGTAATAGAACAACTACAGAACTCATTGACTTGTCAATGACAGCAATAGGTCTGATATGATTGATTAACTGAACTGACAAAAGGGTCTTCAGAGTGTTTTCTACTTTGTGTTCATCTTGGTTTAAAAACCTCTACTGTGCATTAGCATTCTTTATGGCTTTCTCTTGATGTGACTTATGACAGGAAAAAAAATACATATATCGGCCGAAATTAAACCATAACCGCACGCAATTCGCACGTATCAGCCTGATCTGCTAGCTTGTGCATGCTACACGTAGGCAGTAGTTCTAAAATTGTTGATCGTCCCCGCCGACCGTTCAAAACCCCCCGACCCCATTTTTATTTATTTATTTTTTTTTTTAAATCATAAAAAACAACCTTTCAGCTGATATTTTTTTTTAAATGTACAGGTTTGAAAAGATGTTTAAATAAGGTTTTTATTCATGTTGGCAAAGCAAGAACAATTCTTCAAATATTTACTTGGGCTACACTGTGCTTAGTTGTTTGAAAAAGTGTACAGAAAATGTCATCTAGGAGTTAAATTTGTTTTTTACTAAACTTTTGAAAACATCAAAAACACATACAGTTATTGTGATGATTTCTTTATTCTTGATTTCATATTTGTCATGTCAACAAAACTTTATAAAAAATATAAAAAATAAAAAATAAAAACCTCCCTCCCCCATCCGCCAAAAAAAAAGGATGATCAACAATATTTTTAACTTATGTGGCCTTATGAAGGAAGGAGGTTGACAGATAGTTCCAATTAACAATACATGTAGAAGGCAACCAGGCTTTTTCCCAGGGGTCCGTGTAGCGTTCATGTCATTTACACATCACCACTACTCTCCAAGTCAAACAAAACATGTTTGTGTCACAGGAGTTAGAATTGCCCATTATATTTTAGTAAATCAATCTGTGGAAATGGCATTCAGTCCCTAAACCTCAGGTGCTAATTAGAGTCAGACAGTAAATAGCATCTCTTAACACATACGCGTAACCTTCCCACTAGACTTAAGGAACACCGAGCAAACGGAAGGAGGGGGGACTTCGATAAATCCGCCATCGTCAAGCATTCCCACATCACTGACCACCGAGTGAACTGGGAAGCAGCAGAAATCATCGCTCCAATCCAGGCGTGGCACCCTAGACGCATCAGAGAGGCCATAGAGATCCACAAGCATGACACCGTACCCCAAGACATCGGCTTCCACATCAGCGACATCTGGCTCCCCCTTCTCCCGACCAATGGATCTTCTATATCCACGGTCACCCCCCTAGGCCCCAACCATTAGACTGCTTTGGGTCATCTATACCCTCAGTCACCTAGGCCCCACACCCTCACTATCCCCTGTGCTTGTTCCTACTGACACGGTTCAGTGAGCACACACCCCCCACACACCACCCTAGGCTCCACAACAGGTTTCACCACGCATCATCGAGTTCACTTCCCGCCTCTATTTCCCGCCTTCATGCATCACCGCTGATCCACCGCCCAGTACTTAAGCAGCATACAGCATCAGAGTCCAGCATTCTCCAGAAGACGATCAGAGCATACTGATCGAAACGTCGAGTTAATCCAACGGTTCTTTTCAGAACCACCCCAACTCATTGAGAGATTGTTATTACATGGTGTTACCGCAAACTTTTCTATATACACAATTTTGTTTTAATGGTAAGATAATTTTTTGCGGCATACATGTATACGTCTAAGTCTTAGAAGTGAAAAATTATTATTCATAAATACCTAAAATACTTTATCCATTCTAATTGGTCGAGAGGGCCTCACATGGGGGTGTTTAAACGGATGATATAACACCAGTAAAAAATGTTTAAATATGGGCGTGACACGTGAGCTTACAAGACAGTTTATTCATTCCTATTGGTCGAGAGCAATTGCTGGAACACCTGTGCCACATCACGCGATACGCGTGACGCGCACCTCAATTTCCTAATAAGGAGTTTTCACCATAATTTACCTCGACTTCGTCTCGTTAAAATTATCAAGAACCAGGCTTCGGTGGGTTTAAACCACTAGTTTAAAGCCATTATACACTTTCGGTAAACAGTATTGTCCAAGTCCCACACTTCGTGTATCACAACTTATATATAAAACAACAAACCTGTGAAAGTTTAGGCTCAATCGGTCATCGGAGTCGGGAGAAAAAAACGGGAAAACCCACTCTTGTTTCCGCGCGTTTCGCTGTGTCATCACATGTGTTTAAAATAAATCCGTAATTCTGGCTAACGAGAATTTATATTGTTTTACCGTTTTCTCAAAAAGTAAAGCATTTTATGGACTAATATTTCAATATTTCACTATTACCTTCTGTAAACCCTGTAAATTATTTGTAAATCTGTGAACTTTTTTTGTTTTTTCTGTACCAAAAGGTTCCAATGGCTTTAAAACCTCTTCACCACACATTGATTCCCTTATTTGAAAATACTTTATCCTGAAGTGTATTTTCTAGTTCTAATGATGTGACACTACCCAGCGACACACCACAGACATCAACTCTCTAATAAATTATTGAAAAGTTTATTATTAAAAAACAATCTTTTATCCTAGAATGTTAAGAATGAGAGTTTATGGCAAGGCCAGTAAAATGTACTGCAAGCATCCCTTGTCCTAAAAAAATACATCATAAAACAGAAGTATCGACTGAACTAACACCAACATTTTAAAGAGTGAAAAGGGCATTCTGACCAAAGATTCTGAAATACAATGTTTTGTCAGATGACATCATCACCTGACATCGTACATGTACCTACATGTACAAGCTGCCGGTGGCAAGCTGGGGCCAATTTCATAAAACCAGTAAAGTATAAGCAGGCATTTCCTGCTTTGAAGTGGCTCTTAGTTAGTTTCAATGTCATAATGCTGCATAATCTGGGGTAAATTTCACAAAGAGTTAGGACTAGTCCTAACCCAAGTTAGGACTAGTCCTAGGAGATATACAAATTGCATGGATAGTCCTAAGTTAGGACGAGTAACTGGTCCTAACTCAAGATAAGACTAGTCCTAACTCTTTGTGAAACTCACCCCTGTGCACAGTACATAGTAGTCTGTTAAGCCACACTAACTTGCCAGCATTTTCCGAGTGACACAATGATGCCAAACTGGTGAACGCACACATACAAATTGTCTTAATGATTTTGAAAATAGTAAACACAAATAGTTACACAAACTTTGCTTTCGTTTTAGACTTTGAGAAAGACTATGCTGGGGTCGAAACGTCAGGCAATTAACTTTTTAATTGCAATAGATGTTAAATTTGCATCGGGGATAAAGAATATTCATTTTGATTTTTACCTGTATACACCGTGTGTTAGCAAGTGCCTGTATACTCACAAACTTGTCTTTAATTAATTGAATGTTAATACATGTTTCTATTGATGTGTAATGGCTGAGCAGATAAGAACAGATATGGACTCAAGCTTTGGCGTTTCTGTTTCTGATTAGCAGAGCTTGGGTTCGAGTCCCGGTCGTGAAACCTGTGTCCTTAAGCAAGACACTTAAAACAAGAACAAAAGTCAGGTTGGCATATTCCAGGAAATGAAACAGTTAACTTAATATAAGATAAAGTCTGTTAACCCAAGGGCCTTCACATAAACTACCACTGACATGTATGCACACGTAAACAAATAAATGGATTCGGGGCATTGGATTGCCTTGAGGGAATCATTATCTCTCTACACCTAACATCCATCACCGGTCTACGTCCATTTTATTCATAATAATAAACAAGTTGCTCCATCAAGCTGTCAGACTACTTGCCTGAGGGCTTCTTAATTAGAAGTCAGCTGTTTCTATCAAAGAGAATTAATTCATGTGTCATCAAGGTGTATCTATACTATTTGTTTTTCTTCCTTGATGACTTACAGCCTGAAAACAACAATGGTTAATGTCAAAGTCTAGTGCGTAGGGCCTATTACTAGTGCAGAACTTTCAGACTTGCGCCACTTTATGAAGTGTAGTAAAACTTTATTGAAATCTATTCCTAACTTTGTGGCAAAACTTACGCCATAAATGTTGCCCAAGTGGACTTGGTGTAAATAGTTTTGTGAAATTGGCTGCTGTGTACACGTATGCACTTTGTTCAAAATACTAATGCGCACATTCACTCAGGTGTGTTTGCCCCCGTACTTCGACACATTGATGTAGCCTAGCGGAACATTCTGGCAGTCCAACAGCTAGCGGACATGTGCCAATTAGAGTTTTCTTTAGGCACCTAGGATTTGCCAAACCTTAAAGATAATTTCTAATCATGGCCCCACAGCAAAGCCGAAAGCCTGGTTCATACTTCCTGCAAATGCAAAGCAATTTTTTCAGTCACATGGCTGTTTTCTCAGTAAATGTTTCGCAGGAGTCAAACACTGTTCAACAATTGCGAAATATTTGTTGCAAATTTGTGACGTCAAAACTCGTATCGAATTTGCATTCGCAGGAAGTAGGAACCGGGCTTAAAGAAGTGAGCTGAAAATATCACCTGTATCTTTCTCTCTGTATCTTTCTCACTGTGCACTGGATATCATGTCCCAGAAGGAAACTTCCTCTTCCTTGCATGCAGTGTATCCAAATTCTGCGGCTGTACTTAAACCCCCCCCCCCTTCCAGGGCACTCTTCCACCCCGTCAAAATGAGGTGAAACTTTATAACCCGAGGGGTTGTATCTAACTACCTAGAGCAGCACACAGGAAGCAAGCCCTTATTTTATAGGCTAAAAGCACAAGTGTTTACTACAGCAATGTACGTCATTCAAGAGTCTCTGGCATTTCAAGCAAGCATTTTGGCACAGGAGAGAGTTGCGCTATGTCTCAACGGAGAGATTTATCGGAGGAAACTACTATTGATTATCCTAAAAGTCTTGAAGCTGACAGTAGCGGGTTCATTTCCGTGGATATTTTGGGACCACATGAAGTGCTTGAAAGCGTAGACAGGAATCTTGTTTTCCACACTCGGCTGGAATTCTGCGTATTTTAGAAGTATAAACATGGCTCTCTCTAATAATGTCATCTTTCATAAAATGGAAATGTCAGACATCAACACTTATTTCATTCTGATAATATCCTTGCCCCAGAGGAACTTTAATGAAAATAAACAGTCCGTGAGAAATAGAGACTGAGCAATGCTGCTTTTCCACAGCCAGATGTTCAGTACAGGCAACATCAAATGTTAGATCATTGACTAGCACATTATTAACTAAGCATTCTTATTAAAGGCAGTGGACACTATTGGTAATTGTCAAAGACTAGCCGTCACAGTTGGTGTATCTCAACATATGCATTAAATAACAAACCTGTGAAAATTTGAGCTCAATCGGTCATCGAAGTTGCAAGATAATAATGAAAGAAAAACAACCCTCGTCACACGAAAATGTGTGCGTTTAATTGGTTGATTTCGAGACCTCAAGTTCTAAATCTGAGGTCTCGAAATCAAATTCGCGGAAAATTACTTCTTTCTCGAAAACTATGGCACTTCAGAGGGAGCTGTTTCTCACAATGTTTTGTATCATCAACCTCTCCCCATTACTCGTTACCAAGTAAGGTTTTATGCCAATAATTATTTTGAGTAATTATCAAAAGTGTCCACTGCCTTTAAAGACACTGGACACTAAATAATTGTTCGCATAAAAACTTACTTAGTCATGAGCGATGGAGAGCTGTTGATAGTATAAAACATTGTGAGAAACGGCTCCCCTCTGAAGTAACAGAGCTTTTGAGAAAGAGGTTATTTGTCACTCAAATAACAAAAGACTTCTGCTGAAGCCTTTTACAATGCATATGAAAGCACACACAATTGTGCAACGAGGGTGTTTTTCTTTCATCTTTCCCTTGCAACTTTGATGACCAATCAAGTCAAAAGTTTCACAGGCTTGTTATTTTATGCATGTTGG
The DNA here is from genome assembly GCF_902459465.1 of Asterias rubens. Taxonomy (NCBI): domain Eukaryota; kingdom Metazoa; phylum Echinodermata; class Asteroidea; order Forcipulatida; family Asteriidae; genus Asterias; species Asterias rubens. The sequence goes on along the minus strand of NC_047063.1, from coordinate 14,923,466 downwards.
GATACACCAAGTGAGACTACTGGTATTTGACTATCCCCAAACGTGTTGATCCAGTGCCTTTAATATTACTTTCATCAAACCAAGTTAGTGAACATGTAAAGCAGCATGATAACTAATGAATATCTTCCTTTTAATGCATCCAACTGTGTTTTTGTTATCAGAGCATAACACCAATCATTACATGTGCCAAACATATGATACATTCTGAGTACTCAACATGTCCTTCACTGTAGCACTGCTACAATTTTTTCATTATAAGTCACTCATCACGTATATAGAATGAGGAGACAATGTAGGAAGATACCAAAGAGAGATATGCCAATGTTAGTCAGTGAATGACTGATATGCTGTAGGGGGTGCTGAGGACTCTCTACCCACAGGGCCCAGTCATGCCAGCGATACCATCATCTTATCTAGCCACACACAGCTAGCTTAATTCTAAAAGACTGTACGAGCCTGCAAGTTTTCCAAAATTGAGACCTGGGACCAATTGCATACAGCTGCTGAAACACATAAAGTGGCTAAGCACAACAAAATGTTGCTAACCAGTATTAGATCGCATCATCCCAGTGTACATAAGTGGGTGCATCCAACTAATTTCCACCTAATCTAAAAAGGTTTTACGCTTTTTGATTTAGAAAAAGAAATCGTCCTTATATATCAACAATCACAAAGTACAGTGTAACCTTCAACAAATCCTTGCTTTGTGTTTTACAGTGTATGTTAAAAAAAAAAAAAAACACAGATATTAAAATTCATGTTATGTATACCTCTGGAGAATGCAAGTTCCTTGGAGCGCATTTAAATACATTTTACTTTAAACCACATCAATGTGCATCGTTTCTTGCTTTGCCTAATTCCCCACGGAGCGTTTGTTTCCCAACATGTTGTAATGTCACACAGGAAGAAATGCAAAAACTGAACATAGATCGAAAGGAAACACATGGGAATGGATCCAGGTTCTACGAATGATGAGAGAGATAATGATCGAGGGACTGACTGTAGGGCCTACATGGAAACCCAGGCAGAAAGGTTAATGTCCTGCAAAGTTACTTAGTGTTGATGGCCTGCCAAACGCCTGGCTCATACTTGAATGAGAATGCGATACAAATTTTGACATCACAAATTTTGCAACAAATAATTGAAAAGTGCTCAACTCCTGTGAAACATTCGCAGCAAAAAGGGCTGTGTGACAGAGTTGCCAACATTTGCATCATGTCTAAGATCTATCAGAAATACGCTCCATGTTCCTCGAACTCGACTGGTCAGTTATGGGGACAGGGCTTACTCCAACATAGCACCAAGACTCTGGAACTCACTTCCGGATTACCTCAGACAAATACACAACATCACTCTCTTCCAGCAGAAACTCAAAACACACTTATTCTTGCTTGCTTTCCAACATCTTGACAAAACTTGACCGGCGCCTTTGAATGTTTCTCCTTTTCAGTAAAGTGCGCCTTATAAATGCTGTAGTTTATTATTATTATTATATTAAGAACTACGTTTAAAAAAAAAGGGAAAAAGGTGTCCATAATCAGGGAGATTGTAAAATTTGTTCATCAGAGCAAGAAAAGATTGGTGCATTTTCAGGAAACTTTCTGTAGCATCAGGGAGAAATGGCAGCTCTGCTGTGACGTAAATTTTTGTTACGCATTCGCTTTCGCAAGAAGCATGCACCAGGCTTTACGCCTAATTCTCTGTATCAAAGGGCACCATCTTCAAGACAAGTCTATCAAATCCTTGGGGAGACTTTGTATTCAAGTTGTCATTCCTGGGAGAAGTTGATAACGACAACTAGGTCTACTACGTGGTTCAGTCATTTTAAAAGACTTTTAAAAATGTTACTTCATTGGATAATCACTAGGGAAACTGGGTGTTTTGTGATGAAAAAATACAGAAATGAATGGTATCGAAAGGGCTAACAAATTTTGTATTTTATTCTGTCAGGCCTAAAGCCTTTTATTATTCATCTGAAAGCATACAAATTTGTGCATCAAGGGTGTTTTTTCTTTCGTTCTTCCTTTGCAACTTTGATAACCAATTGAGTCCTAACTTTTACAGATTTGTTATTTAATTTTGTGCGTACACTGTACACCTTTGTTTGGATACCACCAAGTGAGAATACTAGTCTTTGTCAATGACCAAATAAAGAAAAACGCTCCTATCAGCCAGCCATGATATGTCTTACAATCCACCGAACTAACAAGAAACAGATGTTCAGTCCAAAGTGCGAGTCTAACCAGCGGCATGAAATCTAAACCGAATTACCTTCAAGTAAACCTCACGGCTTGTATAATTTCTGGCGGATTTCTAATTTAATTATTTCACGATTCAAGTACACAATCTCGGATTAATCTTCTGGTCAGTACAGGGCCCAATTTCATGGCTCTGCTTACCGTAAGCACGGAATCGGCGCTTACGGAAGCAGGGAATTCTGTGCTTACGGCAAGCGTATTTCACGGGTTAGCGGCGAATTTTGGCTTCTGCGCGTATGACTCCTCGTTACTAGGCATTCTAGGCTTACGAGGCTAGCGCAGAAATTCGGCGCTTGCACGTAAGCAGGGAATCGTGATCGTAAGCGCAGAATTCGGCGGTAAGCAGAGCCATGAAATTGGGCCCAGCTGTGTGCCAATCCTTGATTGAACCTAATAATAATTTCCATTTGTAATTTGTGACATGTTGATAAATAGATTGAAACGAAAGACTACATATGAATGAAGGGATTAAGGTTTTGTATGATGAAGAATGGATAGTTCTACCCTTACTCTATGGTTCTACTAAGGATGAGGTGAACCTAATGTCTATACTCTTCTGATTTCGTCGTCCTGCTAATTAATAAAGATAATTTGCAAGATCGGTTATGCGAGGTCCCTGATGATAGTCTGGGCTAGTTGTATTAAGCGGCTTTACAGAGGATTTTGTGCTTACTGTGAGATTTTCATTTCATATCGTTGCTGACTGCAAGCATGGGAAAAGGCTTACCAACCTTCTAGCATTTACTGTTAGCAAATGAGTGACGTAAGAATGTTATCCGAGGTGACGGTGCATTTTCCATTTATATTTGAATGAGAAATTATTTTTGTGCTTTCCCTTTAAGCCAAATCTACATGTACATGTATGTGTATTATTCTTATCACCTCCTCAGCAGTCTTCCCCAAGGTTTAATAAGCCCATGTGCATTATATCTAACTCTCTTCCTGTATCAGACTGAAACTACTAGTATGTTTATCTTAACATCATCCTACTTTATAAATCCATGGTATTAGCATGGAATTTATTCATTATCCATGCTCCTCAACATCCCTCTGATCCAAACATGCTTGGGGAGACAGTTCTTATTCACAAGCTGGACCATCTCATTGGAATGCTCTCCCACTGAACCTCAGACTAGTAGACACTCCAACTTCAAAACCAGCCTGAAAACTCACTTGTTCAATCTAGGCCTTATTTTCCATCATTTGCAGAGTTCTTTTTCTACGCGCCAGGAGTGTCATTCTGACAGATATCGCTTATTACAAAATGTTCATTATTATTATCATTGTTTCTTGCAGCTTCAACGATGCTTACACATTGGTAACTATATGATTGCTTAATCACTTGAAACTGTACCACTTTAAATCAATTAATTATTTTGTTAATTGATTTGGTTCTAGTCTTTTTGTTCCCATCCCTATTCCTTGTTCTTTTACATGTACATGTATGTACGTGCAATACCGGTAGTTTGATTTATTATGGTCATTGGCCCATGTGAATGTACTTTTAATATGTATTAATTTTAAATGTATTTCTAAATGTCTTTCTGTAATTTCTAAATAATCTATTTTGTTTGAATCTCTGTAATTTTAACACAATTCAGCCATGGCTGCGATGTTTGAATGTTTTTAATAAACCAATAATAACAATAATTGCATTAAACCAGAGGGGAATAACCTTGACTTCAACAATCCAACACGCTGATTTCCCTCTCCCATCCTTCCTCGGGATGGCTGGAGTAGATTCATCAGTAAATCATTTGCATATCTGACCTCGTTACAGGATGGTACAGAGTTTATATTTAATGAATCATTCTACAGTAATAATGTTAATGATGCTAATTGGCTAAATTATGCTAATTGGCTAAATTATGCTAATTTACTAGTCAGGTTGGCTCAGTGCTTTCTCTCCATGCCTTTCACCATGTTTACATCTGTGGACCCCAGATGGAGCTTGCACCAGAGCCTTGAATGTGGATTTGGTTTTTCTACCTGGCTGCGCGGGTTTTCCCTATGGGGTTTTCCTCCCACTCTAAAACTGAAAGTTCTTCATTGTCTTCTCTACAAAAAAATTGGTTTGATGTTTCCATTAGGGTGCTTTGCCGGCCGACTATACAATTCAGACTGAAATGCTGTCGTGAAGCAATTACATGCATGACATGTAAGCAAAGCTCGTTATCAAATTTATTAATCACAGTCATACCAAGAATCAGTAGTGATTCTAAATAAAAAGAACAATAATAATTATATATTAGTCATAATTATCCTTTTAAAAAAAGAGTAACTTTGCATAACCCGGTAGCCGTCGGCTCAATAATGATCAGGGTGTTCTACTAATTAGCAACCGCATTGAAAAACGAAAATGCAAAGCAAATCAGAGTGCAAGTTCATAAAAACAGTACAAAAGCATCCTTAAAAAGAGTGTTTTTAAGCTTTTCCTGAAACTAGGCTAAGACAGTAAAAGATGCACATCAGACGGGAATAAATTCCATAAGGTGGCTGCAGCCAATAAAGTCAACCATATCTGCCTAAAATCCATGCTCATGGCACAGAGGGAGGACTTGCACTACTGGGTTGTGTGAGACAACTTGTTCGTACAATTGTGATTTTGTTCCTTGGAGTATTGTGACAGACGGAGAGGATTCGACCATCAAATGGAGTAGGTTTTTATCATATCTAGGCGCTGCTGCATATTATCTATTGACCAAGGGGAATATAGGTCCCTGGGGCACAATTCACAATGCACAAAGATTCATCTTAAGATGAGTTGTCAGTATCACCATAGCAATTTGTATTGTGACATCACACTTTTCTTTTGCATAGAGTGATTCACAGTTACGATCAATGTTAGCTCTTTGTGAAATCAAGCCGGGTAAATGAAGAGCCATAAGTTCAGAGTAGAAGAAGATCTGCAACATAAGCTACATGTTTTGATCTGTGGTACAAGATGCAGTAATTGATGTTGCTCTTTAATATTTTTAATTTGTATAATTGCCAGAGGCGGGCAGGACTAGTGAGCGATGCTTATTTTTCTAGTCTCTGTGTTGAGGTTTTAAATTTAAACAATTTTGTTTGCTATTGTCTGTTGCCTTCCTTTCCAGTATTTTACCCCTTGTACATAAATAAGAGTTTGTGACACTTATTACTGTATATTCCCCTGTAATTGGTAATATGTAATGCAGTATTTTTGTAACAATTTTTCTGCTATTGACTTTTATCTTGCTTTGTCTAAGTACACAGTGTTTTGAGGCTGTTTTGACAAATCTCTTTGTTGTTATTAATATTAGTAATATAAAATAAGAAAGTGAACTCTGACCTCGCTTTCCCATAGTGCTTTGGAGCTCGTAGCAGCAGTTGCAGAAACGCGTCCCGTTGTCCGCAGGAAGACATAGCTTTTCTTCTTGTATTCATCACATGTCAGAAACTTCTCTTGCTCAGCATGAAAGAGTCTGACAACATCTCCCTGAAAAGAAAACAGTTTAGCCGTAGAAATTCAGAAAGTCAACGGAGGGGTTTCTGGAACACCAGGGCCAAATCTCATAGAGCTGCTTTAAAGCAGAAAATAGTGCTCAAAATTGTTCTGTTTAGCCAAAAAATAAGCAGGAAACCAGTCACAGATTGTGACACGCTATTTTGGATGGTAACCTTATTTTGGTAAGGATAATTTTGTTGTGCTGAGCTACTTGTTATGCTTTAAGGATTGGGGTACTTTTAGATTCACATTAAACTTAAACAATTTGAAGATAATGATATAAGAAGGCTTCCCTTAAAATGTTGCTTGCTGAGGTGCTGTAGTTTTTGAGAAATGAGTAAAACAATGTCACGGAAATACGTTCACATACTAAAATTATTATTATTATTATTATTACTATTATTATTATCATTATTATTATTATTTATTCGGTCAAGATTTCAACAAACAGTACAAGATACAGTATTACCGTACAAAAGAACAGTATAAGAAACAATGAATGTAAACTTATGGCACCTAGAACAATTGTAAACCAATGATTGAATGAGACAGAGCACTGGCAATCAAGCAAGACAATTACAAAAACAGACAGGACAAGCCCATTCTAAGATGGCCAGGATTAATAAAAGAGAATCTAACCACTGTGACTCGAAAGCCTATCAATCCAATCTTAATGTTCGTGATTTGTTTTACTCATTTTTCGAAAAACTACAGCAACTCAGCAAGTAATTTTTATCAAGGAAAGCTTTCTACAATCATTATCTTCAACTGTGTAAGTTTAATGTAAATCTGTGGACATTGTGTTTTGTGTTTCTAAAAAAAGTGTCCACACCTTTTAAAGGGTCATGCAGGTCCCCATTTCTTAGAGCTTCTTAAAGCAGAGTGTACAACTGAGCAAACTGCCATTTCATATTGCTGCTAACCGCAAGCACCCAAAAAGACATGCTTACCTTCCAGTGCACTGGAAGGTAAGCATGCAGTGCTTATGTATGAAAATGAATGACAATGCAAATCTATGGTGGTGGATGCGCAAGCTGGCTACTTGGTTTTCCTGCTAACCTGTGAAATACACTTAAACTTTGTAAGCAAATTATTCTGCTATAGTTAGCACAGCAATTTGCTTGCCATTGAGCGGCACTACGAAATTGACCCTAGGTCACACATCATACACATGTACAGTATCATATTTTGTGTGTTTGCTTTCTGAGTTTCAAATCTGGACTGATAGGTTGGACTGAATAACATGAATTACAAATCTCACTAGTACTGCATTGTAGGAATCTTACCCCTTTTAAAACTTCATCCAGGTTCTCCTTGTGCTCCATAAACAGCGAGACTTTCCAGCAAGTATTGCAATTAACTGAGTTTACCTGGGAAAAAATAATTAAACAAACAATAACGAGTTACCTTTTTCAAGATGATACTTTGGCATTGTGAATCAAGAATATAATTTGTCTTTACCCGTCAAGGAAATAGTAACATACTCCATACTTTCCAGAGTCCTATGAAAAAAACCTACAGGCAAACAAGATGTATGCACAACTGGACGTGAGGAAATTCTTCTTCTCTAACAGAGAGGGTAGATTCATGGAGTGAGCTACCAGAATAAGTGGTTTCTGCTCCATCTGTAAAGTCCTTCAAAAACAGACTGGACCATCATTATTTGACTCCGAAGGAGATCAACAAATGGCATAAACAGACTAATTCAAATGACCAAATCTATGATTTGACAGAATGATGCACATGACTACCCCTCGATCGATGAACAGGCACGCCCTACAAGCAACGATGGATTTAAGTAAAGTATAAAGTGACAATGTGTTGTTCTTCGTCTTTTTTTAGATACTTTTTTGCTTTGATCAACAGGTGTTGTCACAAGCGCCCTGGACTGCCATAACAATTTAGTTTCCTTGTTGCAAATGACCACACACAATGTTTAGTGAAAGAAGACAGCATGCGCCTTGTCTTGGCTCAATGTGTTGGCTTTTTAATACAGCTTTTCATATAGCGCCCTCTTTTAGTGGAACAGGACGACGACATAAATAATGGGACATTGCTCTTAACTAAAAATTAACAACAATGGCTTTAATTAAAGACTAACGCGAAGCATTCTACCGGGTCTAGATCCCGACTCATGTGATACAATATCACAATTAAACTGCTTTCTGATGCCATGTACTTGCTGCTTGATGATCGTTGTTGGATGTAAAAAAACAGAAATGTGGACTGGCCATTCACGGCAGAGACAACAAAAAAGTGGACCCCGTAAGAAAAAACGCAAAATGGGAAAATAAAAAAGCAGAAGTCTCACAGGACTGTTGAAGATAAAATCTTCCCCTGACCAAAAATGTCATCAAGATACATGCTTGATGATCGTTGTTGGATGTAAAAAAAAAACCAGAAATGTGGATTGGACATTCACGGCAGAGACAACAAAAAAGTGGACCCCGTAAGAAAAAACGCAAAATGGGAAAATAAAAAAGCAGAAGTCTCACAGGACTGTTGAAGATAAAATCTTCCCCTGACCAAAAATGTCATCAAGATATATGCTTGATGATCATTGTTGGATGTAAAAAAAACAAAACAGAAATGTGGATTGGCCATTCACGGCAGAGACAACAAAAAAGTGGTATGAAGAAAATTGTATGCAGGTTTAGCTAACATAATAAACAAGCTTCTCAACTCCTCCACAGTATGATCAGGTAATGAAGATAATAGTATAGGCCTAAATACACAAATATAAAAATAAAACAATGGAAATAAAAGTTTTAAAAAAACATTAATTCAACTCTTGATTTTTTTTTCTTCCAAGGTCATTCCAGAGCTCAGTGAATGTCATTGGTGAAGCAAAACGCCCAAGGAAATTTGTGGATTACATCTTTCCCCCACCAAAAATGTCTTCAAGCTACAATATACCATTGTAGATATTGTACAATGGTTGAGATTGTTTTCATTTGCGCTGTAGGGATAGCTAATGTAACACCTCTAGCACAATATTGATATCATCACAGTTTCGCTGTCAGTGACATCAAGGCTTTAAAATAATACTTTTTGTTTGTTAACCCTTCAATTAAGTATTGTTTGAAGCTTTGCATTGCATGGTGTGGAGACATAAGAAGAAACTATAAATAAATAGTAAACTTGTGGGAAAAGAGCCGGTTGGGTCTCAACGTTTCGAACAGTATACTTTGCTCGTCTTCAGGAGAATGGACGAGCAGAGTATACTGTTCGAAACGTCGAGACCCAACCGGCTCTTTTCAGAACCAACACTCACCCTAAAGATTTACACATGGTTGAACCCGCAAGTTTACTGGTGATTTATAGTTTCTTCTTATAACCCTTCAATTGTTTGAACCATATAATGTAGACGATAAAACTAACATGTGAAGATTTCACTTCACAAGGTGTCCATGTTTTTGAGATAATGTACATGCACATTATCTCAAACACATGGACACCTTGTGAAGTGAAATCTTAATATATCGCCCAAAATCTGGAACAAATATGTGACCATCCACCACCAATGGGCTGTAAAGTTGACACTTTTACTGTTATGGGCTCAATGCATTTTTGGAGAGAGTGTGTAATCAGCTTCAAAATGATACCATCCACATTTAAATCAGACTTTTCTTGACGAAGTTATGATTTCTCAAAGCCACCTACTTTTTTATTCAGATTTCTCCAAGATTTCTTGAAAACCCAAACAATTTAATAGGCTCTGCAATGTACAAGTGCGACTTTACAGCCTATTGGTGGTGGATGGTCACATATGTCCATGCTGGAAGAATAATCCCAAATAGGAATAAACAACCTGAGAAGCAATACTGACAAGGCTTTTCAGTCTTATGACACATAAACTTTGACCATTTTTCAGAATATGTGGGAAGCAATTTTTTAGAAAAAATTAAACGGTTTTATTTATTTCAAATTGACAGACACTACGCAAATAACATTTCTAGCCAATCAGTGAAGATGGCCATGTTTGTGGCAGCTCCACACCCACCTTTAAATTTTAGGAAAAGATTGTTGATATTTTGTTTTTTTGAAGTCTGAAGCCGTTTATGGTTGGGTCAAACATTGTTCATAAAATTTGATAACGTTTAAAAACAACAAACTAAATGTACCAACTGTACTTGCCTACAATTAACAAGTACCCACCCAACACAAGACCATCTAAACATCAGTATCTACTAGTCCCTTTAAACTTATCAAACAACATGCACGACAGACAAGCAAGAACACTGATGTTCAAATGCACACTCTCCACACAGAAGAGAAAGTCTTTAGGAGCGTTGTTTAATGGAAGCAATTTGTCTTCCTTTACAACTTATATTGGATAATGGAAGATTGCTTTCAATTGCTTCCTCTTAAAACACGCCAAAGAGAAATCAGCTTTTATTGAAACCACAGCTTTGGCTCCATTGAGTATTCATACCCTTTCAACAACGGCTTCAAACAGGCAAAATATGTACAGTATGTATACAATTGTACAGTACGTATACTGAACAGTAAATGTTTCAAGCAGGATATTTGGTCCTCGGACAAAAATATCCTATTAACCCAATTCACCTGACATCATCATCATCAGAATAATCTTGGATGCACCATTTTGGTGGTCAATGTCAACGTGTGTTTCAGTGAAGTGCGCAGTTTAGGCGACACAGCATTTACACGTAAACCTATTGACCACCAAAATGGTGAGCGTGGCATCAGTCGCCGCATGTGATGCGCGTGCAAGGAGTCAATTTATAAGGAAAATTGTTTGAGTACATGGGCTGACCTACATGTACACATTGTGTAGGCTTTAATAGACATTTCGGCATTTTTCAAATTTCCAAGAGCAAAAACAAATTCCAAAAGTCAGAACGAAGTGGGAATAATATCATGCCTGAATGGCTTGTGACTGTCACCCCTGAACAAAGATGGAAAAAAAAATAGGGCAGGGCTCACCCTTATAAAGGATTTGGGTACTTTTTGTAACACAAAACACATTGTCCACAGATTTACATTAAACTCACAACGTTTGAAGATAATGATAGTAAAAAGCTTACCTTAAAATGATAGTTGCTAAGGTGCTGTAGTTTTTTATAAATGTAAATAGTTTTTACAGGCTCAAATAATTTCCGTCTCATGATCACTGAGACAAACATTATTTGTATGACATTGTTTTACTAATTTCTCAAAAAATACAGGACCTCAGCACGTAATATTTTCAGGGAAGCTTTCTATTATCATTATCTTCAAACTGTGTAAGCTTAGTGTAAATCTGTGGACACTGTGTTTTTTGTCCTACAAAAAGTACATCGACCCTTTAATGCTCATACGTACATGTCGTCTAGTAACCACTGCTACGGGCTAGTAAACACCATTTCTCAGTCTGCCCAGTAGGCTGCCTACAACTGTGCAACCTACATTTTATATTCTCTTGATTCCAATAATACCACTATTTTATTACCTGGATGGTGGAGAATATTCATACATATATCTACTTTATATTGCTCAAAAATATTACTTTTTAGATGTGAACAGTACATCTCTCTAAAATTGTGCAAATTTTTGGGGGCAATATTTATTAGACTATTTACATGTAACTGGTTGCTATCGCTTCCATCAAAAACCTAAATTTATTACAATAAATGTTTTTCATCTGGGCTACTAAAACTTGATGGGGCAAGTTAAATGCAGTTTTTTAAGCCCGTTGGGCTACTTTACAAAAACTTAAGTGCAAGGCATGTAGGGGAAACCCCCCCCCCCAAATTAGGGCTATGTAGATACGTGTAGCTCAGACAGTTGGTAGAGCACCAGCATGTTAAAGCCATTGGACCCTTTCGGTAAACTGTAATGTCCAAGGCCCACACTTCGTGTATCACAACTTCTATATCAAATAACAAACCTGTGAAAATTTAGGCTCAATCGGTCATCGGAGTCGGGAGAAAACAACGGAAAAACCCACCCTTGTTTCCGCGCGTCTCGCCATGTCATGACATGTGTTTCTCAAAAAGTAAAGCATTTCATGGAATAATATTTCAAGAGAAGTCTTTCACCATTGCCTTCTGTAAACCCTGTAAGTTATTTGTAAATCTGTGAATTATTTTTTTTTTTTCTGAACCGAAAGGGTCCAATGGCTTTAAACGGCAGGACCTAGATACAAATCCTGCTCTAGTAAATTTGTCTTTATTCAACCCAAAATTGAGTTTAAATTTACCCAATCAGTTTTCCTTTTGGTTTATTTATTTACTTTTTTTTATCACTTGGCTTTTCTTCCCAGGCACACTTTGTGGGCATTATAAAGTTGTTTTGAGTTTTAGGTACACAAGATGTTTTTATGGATCTAATTCTAAACAAGGCAGTTTTTTCTTTCTAGTAAGACTTGTTTATACACTCAAAATGCTAATGTACAAACACCAGGTGCCTTGTTTGAATTACAATGTATAGAAAAACTACCATATCGTTGGCTTGTTTTAATTATGCAAAAACTTCCATATCGTTGGCTTGGTAAGTGATCTATAAGCTCAATTCACCAGGAGCTCCAAAAATGCAATTAAGCAATTGGAATAAATCCATTTAAACTGCACTAACGACCTTATTTAGTCCCCAGCCAGCCATTTGTGGTACTATAAAACACGTCTGTTGATTAATTACTACTGTACCATGGTTATTCATTGTGTGCATGTCTGGACCGAACTGGGTTTAGTTTACAATCTTTACATACAATGTGTATTATTTTGGATAATATAAATGAACCTACCTCTTTACAGCCCGGGTTATCAATAAGCTCATAGTTACTAGCATGCAGGGGTTGACCAGCATTGACGGGGTTCAGCACAACCTTATCACCAACTACAACCTGCAGATTCAAAAAATTAAAATGTCATGAGCTTCTGAAGTGATTAACTTTAAGAATTTTACTTTGTTTTTAAAAAACTGCTACTGGATGTTTATTAATGCATGCAGTTCACAGTATGTTTGAACATACATGTGCTCAGGATGTCTACAAACAGAATTTACTTTACCTGATGCAGAACAAGTAAAATAAACTGGATTTTTCCACCATCACTATTTTTATTATTACTATATTTGCATTTGACACAATGATGTAGGCAGTCAATACACACTGAGACAAAACTGTGATTGTGATGCAAGGGAATTAGAAGAGATGTGTATTGAGAGAGTTGCGACATGGAGAGACCGGTTTTCTTATGTCACATGGTTGCTGGACGCCATTTTCAGTCCAAATGTTGCACAACCAAAAATGCGTGGTCTAGTCTGATATCCTGAATTAGCCTGTGCATTTACTAGTCTGATATCCTGAATTAGCCTGTGCATTTACTTTGGAAGCCAAACGACTTCTTATAGCAAGTTGGCACAATCCTCTCAATTAATGGCTCAGCGATTGAAAGCGCCCACAAGAGGTCAAAAGTAGGGTCAGTATTAACACAATGTGTACACATGTACCTCACAACCTATTTTCATGGAATTACCAAATTTACCAGACACATGATAAAACTTGCACCCTTTTTGTAGTCAGATTACCAAAAACTATGGTTAAACATGCAGTGCACAGTTGAGATCATATGAATCATATATGCAAAGGGTCTACATCAACTTGTTGGCCCTTTCCGATTGTACACACTACAATCCATTTTATCATATCAGACATTGTGTTCACACTGTATTGACAGGGACTTGACCATACGTAGCAAATCAATAGCTAAATTGTAAATATGTTATTGATTATGTTATCATGTTTGTCACTATCTGTGGTCTTAAAACAATGAAGCTTCATTGTGAAATAGAGTTTGTTGATAACAGTTATGACCTTAAAATAAACTCCAATGAGTGTTTTTGACAGTTCAAGTGCCATGTCAAAATCCTCAATGTACCCTACTGTACGAAGAGCCAAATTTCATGGAGCTAAAGGTAGAGCTACAAAGCACAACAAAAATATGCTCACCAAAATAGATTAACCAGCCAAAATACCATGTCACTAACCATAGGGCCCGGGGCACTATGAACAGGTACAGGGTCTGAACCATAGATAGTGTGGGTTCGAATCCTGGTCATGACACTTGTGTCCCTGAGCAAGACACTTAACTATAATTGCTTCTCTCCACCCAGGGGTGAATGGGTACCTGTGAGGGCAGAGATGGTTCTTGTGATTGGTTTAGCCGAGTAGCGCATACATTGCCCATGGCTGTACACTCCCCAGGGAGCTGAGATGGTTTATGGAATAATTTAAGGCCCAGTGACATGGGGTAATAATACCGGAAGCGCTTTGAGACACCCCTCAGGCGTGAAAAGCGCTATATAAAAACGGTCTATTATTATGATTTTGTGCATATTTTGACCCCCAAAGTGGCGGACAAGAGACGTGCATAGTATACGCCATGAGCGTTTTGCAATGAGTCTATACTGTACAGCAAATGTACCGTATGTAAACACATTGCAGTGATGAACATTTATTAGAACTCCAACTAAAAGCAACTTACATTATCTCCAGCAGATCTGAGTTTATAGAATGGTACAATGTAGAACCAGGAGCCTTCATTACCGGATGAATCTAAAGTCACTCTCATTGCATTCTTCTCCAGTAGAGCTGGCAGTCTCTTGTTGACTGTCAGATATTTGTTGCTCTTTATGTGAAGTAACTGTGAAAAAAACAAGGTAAACTGTGAATTTGTTGAGTTCATCTACTTTTTTCCCAAAAAACTGTGAGTGAAAACTTGAGAATTAACTTACCTCAACATATCCAATAGCCTGCCTTTTGTCATGTGAAAAATTGACTAATGTAACGGGGTACGGCGGGGTGTAAGCAGAAGGGGTTTTTGTGGGTAAACAACTTTGTTGGGGGGGGGGGGCAAATTCTGTTTTGCATGGTCTGAACAGGTGTATAGGTTGGTTTCCATGAGCACTGGATTGGTTCTTTTCATATTATTATTACTCCAATTATTATTATGTTTACCTGAATGACATTTCCGTAGACGATGACACTCCCCACTAGCTTCTTATTCTCTGATTCATTCTGCTTCTTCTCCATCTCAGCTGCATGCTGTGTGTGCCAACAAAAAAACAAAAGGAATTATAATACAATAAATCAAGTTACTGAATGAAGACACTTTACCTGTTTCGTTGAGGAAAAATATACAATATAGGTATTATTGGAATGACATAGTTCAAAGTACAGTATCTCCTGTACATAGTTTTTTAATGACACTTTGAGTGTTTGTCTGATGGTGAAATAATTGGATACTATAGGATGGAAGTGAATCTACTACTACTAGGATGGAAGTGAATCTACTACTACTAGGATGGAAGTGAATCTACTACTACTAGGATGGAAGTGAATCTACTACTACTAGGATGGAAGTGAATCTACTACTACTAGGATGGAAGTGAATCTACTACTACTAGGATGGAAGTGAATCTACTACTACTAGGATGGAAGTGAATCTACTACTACTAGGATGGAAGTGAATCTACTACTACTAGGATGGAAGTGAATCTACTACTACTAGGATGGAAGTGAATCTACTACTACTAGGATGGAAGTGAATCTACTACTACTAGGATGGAAGTGAATCTACTACTACTAGGATGGAAGTGAATCTACTACTACTAGGATGGAAGTGAATCTACTACTACTAGGATGGAAGTGAATCTACTACTACTAGGATGGAAGTGAATCTACTACTACTAGGATGGAAGTGAATCTACTACTACTAGGATGGAAGTGAATCTACTACTACTAGGATGGAAGTGAATCTACTACTACTAGGATGGAAGTGAATCTACTACTACTAGGATGGAAGTGAATCTACTACTACTAGGATGGAAGTGAATCTACTACTACTAGGATGGAAGTGAATCTACTACTACTAGGATGGAAGTGAATCTACTACTACTAGGATGGAAGTGAATCTACTAATGTTGCACTTTCCCAGTACCTTAAAGATAATACAAATTATGATATTAAATTATGATAATAGTAATAATTAGGGCGCCTAGCCGACTAATCATCCTAACTTGCAGCTGAGGAGCTTAATTGGGAAGGACACAACTACATGTACAATGCGTTCAAGCTGCTGGCTCATAACAAAGTTATAAACAGCAAGGAAAACTGTCTGGGAAAATTATAAAAATAACTTTGGGCCTGATCATGAGCAAAATTGATGTGAGCGGGATTTGAACCAATGACCTCCAGTTTGATGTGCAAGCGCTCTAACAACAACAAATTGAACCTCACAGATTGTTGTATTAATATACAGGCAGTACCATACATTTGGGTGTGATCAATGGCTTCTTGGCAGCAAATCGGCACAAAGATATTGACAACAGGGAAACCACAACAAGGGATAGATGGATCAGTTGGTAGATCCCCATGGTCTCAAGGTCATTGGTTGAAATCAGGCTCTCGTCAGTATGGCTTGTTTCAACCCAAAATTATTTGATAATCACAACCATAGTTATATCTGTAGAGTGACCTCTCTTATCCAGATTCCAAGGTGCAAATTACAATAAAATGTACATCAAAATACAATAACTGAACAAAACCTAATAAAATCCCTACATAAGACAGCATCTAAAGCCTACAGGTACATTCGTCAATAAAATAAATACTGAAAAACAAAATAAAGCGTGGCAGAGCATATTAATAATAAACATAATATAACAATATCAATAATCTGCATTTCTATAGCACCTAATGTACAATGTCAGCATGGCTCCATGATTTAGTGTACCATGTATGGTGCTGGGTATCTCTATGATAATGAGGAATTGTTTAAATAAAATATTTTATGGGGCACCAGGGCAAGTCCTGACCAGCATACAGCTTTTTGCTTTTGTGACACACTACATACAATACATGTACATGTAGGCTGTCTAAAGCTTTAAAGGCAGTGGACACTATTGGTAATTACTAAAAATAATTATTAGCATAAAACCTTTCTTGGTGACGAGTAATGGGGAGAGGTTGATGGTATAAAACATTGTGAGAAACAGCTCCCTCTGAAGTGCCATAGTTTTCGAGAAAGAAGTAATTTTCCACGAATTTGATTTTGAGACCTCAAGTTTAGAACTTGAGGTCTCGAAATCAACCATCTAAACGCACACAACTTCGTGTGACAAGGGTGTTTTTTCTTTGAGCTCAAATTTTCACAGGTTTGTTATTTTATGCATATATAATGTTGAGAAACACCAATTGTGAAGGCTAGTCTTTGACAATTACCAATAGTGTACACTGCCTTTAAAGCTTTTTTGAGTTACATTTGTGTAAATAAAGGATCTTTTGAATGTCTACATGTACATGTACTGTACCGAGACATGAAAATTAGACTAAATAAAAGTTAACGATTTTGCAATCCTTTGGAGGTGTTCCATTGTCCTGTATTTGAAATGTATATAATATGTACACTGCTGTTTATTTATGTATCTTTTGCCTTTTGTGTTTCTTGTAAGTTTTTGTAACGTATACTATTGTTTTTACACCTGTTAAATAACTATCTTTGTACAAGCTCCAGTTGATTCATAATATACTGCATGGTGCAATGTATGTCCACAATAACCAATCACTTAATCAAATTTTAATCTGGTGCAGATGACACTAACATGATTTGAGTATACACACATAGCCTTGGATTACAGCGATTATCAAGTTCATCGACATTCAATGTCAATGCTTGTTATGACTAAAATCAATCAATTATATTCAGAATTACATGGAGAGATCCATCCTCGATGACACAACACACTAAGCTTTCTTGCAGACTGAGCACAGTGTAAATCCACAGTTCTTAGCAATGAGGAAACAAGCTCTTAAAATACAAGACTAAGAGTTAATATGTCGATGATGCACTGTGTGTTTGTTTCTGGGCGGTTTTATTTGTGCTATTTTTGGTTACATTTTTTTTTTTAAAGACAGTGGACGCTATTGGTAATTGTCAAAGATAAGTCTTCACAGTTGGTGTACCTCAACATATGCATAAAATAACAAACCTGTAAAAATTTGAGCTCAATCGGTCATCAAACTCAATCGGTCATGCGAGATAATAATGAAATAAAAAAACGCCCTTGTCACACGAAGTTGTGTGCGTTTAGATGGTTGATTTCGAGACTTCAAGTTCTAAATCTGAGGTCTCGAAATCAAATTCGTGGAAAATTACTTCTTCCTCGATAACTATGGCACTTCAGATGGAGTCGTTTCTCACAATGTTTTATACCATCAACCTGTCCCCAATACTCGTCATCAAGAAAGGTTTTATGCTAATAATTATTTTGAGTAATTACCAATAGTGTCCAATGCCTTTAAGGTTATAGGCCTATCCATAATCTGATGGACTAAGCGCGGACTAAACAACAACTAATTTCTGTAAAAAAAGCCTAGCAATTGACATGTATACATCGGCGGGAAAAAAAACTGTGGCGCTTCCTACTATATTCTCAGGTTGCAGTGTAACAAAACAAAGCACAAATGAGACGTCCCGAACATCCCATGAGCCTAAATGTCATTGTACGTCGTTGGCTGAACATCAAGTAAAATAATCCGCCCAGTAAGGAGCAAATATTCAAAAACAAGTATCAGATTCCAGCATATTTGCCCTAGAATCCTAACAGAAATGATCTAGCTTTAATAGTAGGAACAAGACTCTATGTGAGTGTCATTGTGTGGGGTTAAAAAATATACCCCCCCGATTCAATCTCACCGTATTCTTTGTACAGTTTATGTACATTATATTGCTGTGCATGTACCTTAACCAGAGACTCTATTGGAAACTATCGCTTCATTCTAAATTTGAACTCAGAAGACATCAGAATGCAGTGGCTAAAATTAATGAAAATCCTTCACTTGCACACATGGCTCTTAATTTTCTGCTCTACACAATGTATGCTAACCATAAGAAACGTCACCATCATGTACCTGTACAGTACACGTGTATTATGTACACTATGTACACTGTACAGTACCTTAATGCTACATTATGTACATGTAGAAGCACCATGACTACCGTATACTACTTCATGAACCTTCACACAGATCCGCTTGTGTCGCCAAGCTCTTTGCCCCTATAATATGCCTAACCCCACTCATCTTGATTTTACTTCAGAATTGATTCTATTCAAATTTCACAATAACCTTTCTAAAGTGGTGGTATATGTGTACTTATCTATCACCAAGCAAAATGGGTTAACATTGAGTGCATAAAATGCAGTCAAATAAAAGCAGACCATTTTTTACTGACATTCCTATTCTCTCTTGAAGTGTTTACTAGAGTTACATTGTAAACATCAAAATGTTTAACATTTTTTAATAACAAATATTGCTTGGTGCCACTTTTTTGTTCCTTCATACATGTACAGTGGGTTGTCTCTACTCTGGTTTTCCTGTTTCTACTGTCAAGAATTGCAGTCACCTCAGTCTCAAAAGACGCTGAATCTTGGGGGGGGGGGGTAGCTTGAGTGATTTGTTCCTCTTTCCCTAGAGACTATGCTTTTATATTTGTTCACACTTCCTCATATCTAATTTGACACGCATACAGCAGGTTTATGTTTTTTGGCAAGGTTATCAAATAAATTTCCCCAGGATAAAAACAACAAAAGGGCAACACAAATAACAAAAGAAAACAAGGAAACAAGCTGAAATTACTTGTAGCGACCTGTCAATCACACTGAGTCCCGAAACGAGATCAGAATCTAGCCTCTCATGCAGAGAGAACAATTGTGGGATCAACTGACCTCAACTACAGTGCAAAGTACAAAACAAACATTATAAACATGTTGTGCATTTTTGTTGATTCTTGTCTGTATTGAACTGTGCACTAACAATTGTAAAGGACTAGTTATTATGTCATGATGTTTCCTAAATCTAGAAGAAATACAATGCAACACTAAGTAGCCAGTTAATACCAGTTATTAATGCATGCCTGGTACACAATAAGAACACCAGAAAGCCTTTGAGAAAGACTCTGCTAGCGTGAAACGCCAGGGCTCAATTTCATAGCTGCTTAAGCAGATAATATTGCTTAACAATTGTCTACTAAGCAGAAATGAGCAGGATACCAGCAAGTCCAAAATTGTACATTTGACATAGTAGTGTACATGTAGCTGGTAATCTTATTCTGGTAAGCATAATTTGTTTTTTCTTGGTTACTGTTTGTGCTCAAGCAGCTCTATGAAACTGGACACAGGCCGGTAACTATTTTTTGCACAATAAGAACACTACATGTACACACACAACAGGCCTCTAGCAGTTAGAATTATACGACTAATAACGCTTTTTGCATGACCGATATCATCAAATACCAACTGCTTAAAGGCAGTGGACACTATTGGTAATTACTCAAAATAATTATTATCATAAAACCTTTCTTGATTACGAGTAATGTGGAGAGGTTGATAGTATAAAACATTGTGAGAAACAGCTCCCTCTGAAGTGACATAGTTTTCGAGAAAGAAGTAATTTTCAACAAATTTGATTTCGAGACCTCAAGTTTAGAATTTGAGGTCTCAAAATCAAGCATCTGAAAGCACACAAATTAGTGTGACCATGGTGCGACAAGGTTGTTTTTTCTTTCATTAATATCTCACAACGGTGACCGATCGAGCTCAAATTGTCACAGGTTTTTCATTTTATGCACGCACCAACTATGAAGGCTAGTTTTTGACAATTAACAATAGCGTCCACCGTCTTTAAACACGTTCAATGAACAATACCCAGAGATAGGCCTACAGTACATATTATGCATAAGGTCTCTTATTTGTGAAAAGATGCCTCATCACTCTATAAAAATGACTTGTTTTTTCCCTGTGAAAACAAAGAAAGAATTCAGGGTATTTACCTGCAGCTTCTTGAGAAGGACAGCATCAGTAGCTGATGAGATGTTTGGCTTGGCCGACTTCCAAAACTGCTTCTGGGCAGTGTAGCGATTCATCGGACAAATCTTAAAAAGACAGTCTGCAAGAAAATTATGAAAAGCAAATTACATCTGGGAGCAAAAAAATGTAAACAGAGAACAGCAAATTGTTTATCATCTCAAAGGAACCAATTTTTGTTTATGTTTGGCAGAAGAACGCTAAATTAAATAAAGGTCTTCAGGTTTTATACTTGGACTTGGTTTTCAATCCCCAAATGTGGAGCATTCTATAGATTTCTCTTGATGTTGTTAAGTTGTTGTTGTTGTTGTTGTTGTTGTTGTTGTTGTTGTTGTTAGTTTTGATGTTGTGGATATCAGCCAAAATTTGATTAGGTCGTGGTTCACTAGAACAAAACTCTGGTGTTGTCAGCAGCAGAGTGTGGGTTCGATTCCCATTCATGACAATATTGTACCCTTGAGCCGGGTACTAGAACATAACTGCTTAGTACATGCAATGTGTAGTGCATTCTGCTCTACAAGCCAGGCTCTACTTTACAGTAATGCAAACAATGTACAACTTCAGACCTACATTACATGTACTAAGTCTCACGCATTAGGCGTGAGACTCACGCATTAGGGGTCTGTCTCACGCTCTCACGCACCGCAACCATTCTCTCACACATTGAGGCCAGACAGAGAAGGTAAAAAAAAGTAAAGACAATGCATTGCCATATATGCGCACGTATGTCAAAAAAAAGGCAATCTACAAAGTTGGCATACATGTAGTCTTTAGATTGCAGGCAGTTTTTTATAACTATAAACTTTAGCTGCCGTACAGAGCGCAAATTTGCAGATTGCGCACGCTTTTGCTCTGCCAGTAGATTCAGCTTTGAAAGATCTCACGCATAGCTGGCCTCTAGATCTGCCATCTCTGCAATGTTCAAATCCCCTTTAGTTTTTTTAAAATATACATCTTGTATTGTTATAATTAGTGGTCTCTTTATTGTGATGTGGAAGGTGTTTGGTGTATTAATATGGTAATCTTTACAGTGTAAAATAAAGTACTATTTTGTACATGTACAGGTAGGCCTTCATGTAGTGTATTAAAACGATGCCTTAATCTAATTTCCCCAAGTCATTAGACATGGTCTGATGAAATTAGTCATTATCTGGAAAATAAATACATAACTCTTTGCATAGTCACTAGTGCATAAAACCAAGCGTTTCAAATTTACAATTATGGTACGACCGACTAAAAACAGGCACAGGCACATTGAGGGCTATTCCAATTTACATAGTAAACAATATTTGCACACAAAATACAAAACAGTGTGCACATCTGGCATAAAATCTAGAGAACATTTAATGGCAATAGTAATAATAATAATAGTAATAATTTGGGAGGCTATTCATCCTTTATGCTTCTAGTAGAGAAAATGAATTTGGAAGGACACGGCTGTACAACGTGTTCGAGCAGCAGGCATGCAAGGGTGCCTTAGGCACCCAGCCAACTCAACCAACACAACAGAGAACTTCATTATCTTCAAACTTTAAGTTAAATGTAAAGCTGTGGACATTGTGTTTTGTGTTACAAAAAGTACCCCAATCCTTTAAATACAGAGAGAAACTGTGTTACTCGTTCGTTTCAGTCTGTCAGCAGCCCATGCGGTAATAAGCTGAACCCCATGAATTAGCTAGCAAAACAAAAAAAGGGCCTTTCCTTTGAGCTAAATCAAGGGGGGGTCAGCTTATGCCAGACAGGCTCTTTTGTTATTGACTAACGCTGTCATTGCGGTCGGGGCACCATACCAACGAAAAACAGCAAGCTGCAATATCAATCGATGTCGGCCAATCACCGTGCAGGAAAACCATGATGTCTAATGGTTGATTTTTTCCATGGTGTCTAATGGTTGATTTTTTTGTAACGGGAGTTTTGGACTACTGGTGGAAATCGCTGTATCCTGACTGGACTAGCTACAATCTGGTCTTGCTTTTAACATTTCTGGAAAGAGTATGAAATAATCTATCCAATATACTAACTGGGGACTGTTGCCGACATTCATAACGGGAAAATTTGCTGTGTTTTTGTGACTTGTTTTCTTTTCTTTTTTAAGCCAATTTTTACGTACAATTTTCTCTTTTTAAAATTTCAGTTCATCAATTTTTACATACAAACAATAAATATGCTCTTCGTTTCAAATTACTGATACATTATTTAGGTTGAGACTTTTCAGAAAAGGCTGAAAATGACCGAATCCCAGAAGCCCTTTTGACTAATTAAATATTCACACAGAGGTCTCGCACGAAAAACAATTAATAATTTGCAGATAAAAGGAAAGGAAATTTAGTGACCTGCGGATAGACTATGTATAATACAAATTTAATAGCATGGTTGACTGACCTCTGAACTTCTTTGGTGGGTTGTTAAGGTCCCCCACATCAGGCTGGACCACACATCTGTCATCAACCAAACTGAAAGAAAATGGACATTTCATTCGTAAATTATCAAATATTCTATTCTTCAAATCAACATTTTAATTGTCAAAAAACCTGGATAGTTTACTAAGGAAACAAAAGTGGGGCGACAAGATTATAATAATACCAAAAGACCATTTAAAATTGCAGGGTCATGGCTGCGCAATAAAGTACCGAGGTGAACAGTGACTATAGGTCAACAAATGATACTAGTCAAGTACAGTAACTATGCGGGGCATGGGTATTTTTTCGAGTTGATTATTAAAAATAAAATGAGCGTAACTTAAAGTTGGGTCCGGTGTGATAATCATGCCCAGTGCTCACTGAACCACTTGGCCTTGTCCAATCAAGCATTGTGTATAGACTTGTGGAGAAGTCGTTAAATGTCTGTCGCGGTGATAGCGTTCCGACTCTGTTAAAATCTCACCAAATTCCCACGGTATTCTTGTGAGACTGCTGGCCCCCCGAGACTACTGCTCCCACGACTTTGGTCCCATTAAATGTGGAGTAGAAGTCTGCAACCAGCAGTTTGCGCGAGAGCAGTAATCTCGCAAGAGCACTGCACAACTTGATTATCTCACCGCAGCAAACCACTAACGACTTGTCCACAAGTCTAGCCTTGTGTCAATAATTGCGTAAAATCCAACAAGTTAAGTGATTTAATGATTTTCTTTATAAAACAAAGCTTTATAAACTTGATTTATTGACTTGCAAGTGGCAAATAAAGAGAAAAATTAAGAACTGATTATTGTTTGGTGAACATTGAGAGTACAAAAGCTCTACAAAACCCTGTGGTCTTGTGGGACATTTGATTGGATTAAGCAATGTGTACTTACATTATATTTTAAAATAATGGGTTCAAATTCTACCAAACTAAAGTACTGAGCCTGATTTTACAATGACAAGTATTGTCATAATTTATCTCTTTCATTCAAACAACGGTGTAACATCATTGATTATGAAATGCACAAATCAAAAATGACAAATTTTTAGTTAGTGAATCACACATTTTTGATTTGTGCAATTCATAATCAATGATGTTACACCAATGTTTGAATGAAAGAGATAAATTGTTGCCAGCTTGATGTTTACATCTCGTGTCATTTACATCCCCTTGTGGCAGTCTGTCGAGTTCCCTCGACGGGACAATCATCCTAGCAAAACAATTAACAAACAAACAACTTACCCCAAAGTACTGATGAATCCATTGACACTCCCCTCAGCATACAGAGACACTATGTCTCCAAAATGTAGAAAACTTGCTGACATCTCACTCATGGCTGGTGTTGCACTTCAACCTTAACATTCAATGCAACCGCAATGGTAACATTGCAAAGTTAAATGCCCTGAAAAAGGAACAAGGAACATTGTTAAGGTTGAAGTTCACCACTAGCTGTTATATTTTTAAAGCGATGATTTGTACATCGCATTAAAAATATATTGAATGCAAATATGTACATGTATATGGTTTAGTGGAGGTAAAATCCCCAAAGCAAATAGAGGGAAAAAAATGAAAGTGTTTGCAAACAGGAGAGTGCCTTACATTGCATTTAGAGTAATGCATACTGCACACATTGAATGAATATATAGTTCAGGCATTGGAAATGTTAATTGCATCACAAATCAACACCTCAAGAGGTATGTCATTGTACAGCATGAGAGAAATCAAATTATTTTAAACTATTTCAATAAGGAAAGAAGCCATACAGTTAATGTGATGACTTGTGTTTTAGTCGGGACTAACGATTGCTTATTCAAAGAAGCGACTACCATTTTAGACTACTCTTGTGCTGCCACAACTAGGCCTACTACAACAATAGTCACAACAACTGGACAATTAAGAAATAAAACCTTTTTTTTAGGGGGGGGGGGGGGGTAAACACCGATGTTATTTATGAGTAAGCGAGTTCTGCAAACAAAATCACAGGCGTATTACCCAAGTGGGATTCAAACCAAGGACCTATGCAATTCTAGAGCAGTGTTACCAACTAGACCACCGAGATTGCCTGGTAGCTATAGAGATAGTTCGAATCCTAGGGCAGTTCAAATGCAATTTTCGACTCAGTTTTTCTGTCGCATCGTATGTTTGTTTACTTCTCAATATGTTCAACGCTTTATGTTTTGGTCACCAAGCGCTGAACCGTGGGTACAAGTGGCTCTATTTTATTTGATTGATGAACTGCGGAGCCCTGGCCGAGTTGCACTAAACTGTGAAAGGGGTGCAACAAGGCAGTTCACGTCTGCTATACAATGTCTGCTATAGGCATTGTAAACGGACAGTGCACACGCACTGCCGCACAGCCTTGTAACACCCTTTTACAGAATAGTTTAGTCGACTTGGATGCAGCTCGGCTCTCTAGTAGGCTGGTGCCAGCAGGTACGGCACTTGGTGATAACATAAAGCGTTAAACATATATAGAGAAATTTAAAAACTCACACACATACACCGACACAAATTCTGATATTTTCTAAATGAGCAATGGTTGGTTTTTTAATCATTCTTATCAAAATGGTTTTTGTGCTCTTTTAAATGGGATGCATTGCCTTGGATCGAGCGGGTTGGTCTTAGTTAGGTGGGCGTTTGAGACCCGTTTGTTAGCCTATGGAATGCATTGCAGTTTGCAGTTGATAGTTTGGAAGTGGATTATGGTGGTCCGTGCAGGCATGCCTCGGGGTTGTATGGTTTTTCTTTATGCGTCGTGAGCTGGCGTGGTCTGCCATTTGGTGGAGTCAAAATCACGGAATGGCCGACCGCGTTTGTTCGCGACATAGGGGGAGGACCGTGCAGTTTCGGGGGGCGTTTGTGTTGATTATTCTGCTCTACTTTCGAATTATCTATCCAGCCTCATGCAGTTTAAAATAGCGGACGGTTTCGGGCGCTTTTCGGTGATCAGCTCGACCGATCCGGGGCAGCGTGTTTCTCTAATGTTTTTCTGTCACAAATTTGTTTGTGTGTTTATAGATTTGATATTTCCTTTTTTATTTTATTTTATACAATAGTGATGTTTTTCATTACTGTTTTGTAAACTGTACATTCCCGTTTTAGCCCCTGTATTGCATAGTTGCAATAACGTAAGCCTCCTCCTAACGGCCGGTCGGGAGGAGGGTTACTTATCGCAACTATGTATTGCAGTGTTCTAATAAATAAACCATGAATAATAATATTCACAAACTGCTTTTATTTATCTAATAGTAATTATTAATATTGCACAGTGACATACTGAGAATCCTTTTTCCAGTTTAGTCTGCACCTGCTGCCCTTGTGTGCACCTAAACCAATGCAATGAACAAAACAATGCAGTTTTTGGCCCACCTTGCATATCAAAACAAACGATTTCAAACGCTTTTCGATAGACCAACTCAACCGATCCAGATCAAGGCAACGTGTTCATTTAAAATATAATAAAGAGAGCTGTTTACAGCTCAACAAGGTCACAAGATGGGCTAGGCAGGTTTCTGCACCACCACGCAGTCTAAAATTAATAAGATAAGAAGATGTAGGAAGGTGATGAACGATTCTGCATATATTATTATTATTGTTAATGTTATTGTATTGTTTAGGTCTTACCTTTTTATACACGACACCGTATACATCCACCTGCAATGCAATACTTCCGGTTTGTGTAGCCTGCCTGTATGGGTAGCTGCCTGAATTCGTGTACTGTACTTAGTGCTTGCCTGGCTAGCGGGTGGCTGAATAAAATGACTTGCAGCTTCAGAAGACACACATGACAATCATAAACAAAAATAGCACGCACACGTTACAAAATTAATATATCCAACAGAGCATCGTCCCCTGGAAACAAAATATTATCAATCAGCTCATAATTCATCAAAAATAAAAATTTTCCTGACCACTGCCTGTGACCGTGTGTGGGATATGAAACGGATGTGCCCTGCAACACCCACATATTGATACACATCCGCTGGCGGAATGATATATATCAACAGGTCATTTTTATAGGGGGGGGGGTAATGTTAAACAGTAAAATCCCTCAGCTAACAGATTATACTTTTGTACCATTTTAGTGCAATTTGATGTAATATAATATAGCGATAGTATTAATGTTTTATTCAAAACAAAACATTGAAATTATATAGTAGGTTTCTCGTTTTCAACACTCGAATGTCAAACGAGTACTAGTTACTCGTTCGGTATTCAACACATAATATACGTTATACATGTAGAAAAACACTTTTCACATGCCTGGATCGGAACTACATTTTTTCAGCAGCGCCCTCTATAGGCCCTAGAGGCACAACTCGCATAATCATCTCATGTCCGCCATTTTAGTGTGTCAAAACGTGCACATCAAAATGGACTCCCTCTTGATGGTCCCCCTCCTTTCTAAATTTAATGATTTGTTTAATTATATGGCTTTATCAACTCTGCAAGAACTTATCTATGACCGAGCTCAGTGGTCGAATTAAAAAAGTTGCATAAATAGTCTATAGTAGTCACAATTTATAAGACTCATGAGACCACAATTAATGAACAGCTATAAGTTTTCCCATTGCAAAAACGAGTGCCCCTGTGGAAAAACAAATGTTTGCAACCATTGTGTCCCCCTAAAATATTAATTATTACCCTCATTTTGAGTTAAAACAACACAATTTAACTTAGCTTGTTAGTTTAGTTTAGTTTAGTTTAGTTAAGTTAAGTTTAATTACTAGTAATAATTAATAACAACTAGATATTATTATTATTATTATAAGTTAAGTTAAGTTTAGTTTAGTTTAGTTTAGTTTAGTTTAGTTTAGTTTAGTTTAGTTTAGTAGCTTAGCTAACTTTAGCTTAGTTTAGTTCAATTAGTTGAGTTTAATGTAATTTAATATAATTTAATTTAATTACGTTTTTAAGTGCAATGTAGTTAGTTTAATAGTTTACTAGTGACTGAAGTTTAGTGCAGTGTAGTGCGGTTAGTGTAGTGCGTGCAGTGTATTGCAGTGTGTAGTAGTGTAGTTTAATTTAATTCAATTGACGCCCAATTGTGAGGAAAGTTCATCAAGCCTTAAAAAGCCACTGAGAATTATGAATTAGTGTTTAGTTAGCTCTATCAATCAGTTTTCTTTTCAGAAGAAAATGGATGGAAATGTTTTGACAAATTTAAGCATCATATTCCTATAATAAATGGATGCATGATTGTTCCCTACCCATGGACTCAGTCAATAAAGCACAGTTACACAGTTTGTATCTTTATGTTTATTTATTTTCCATACAAAATTAAAACAGCTCTAAAAACAATCTTTTACAGTAACAAACTATATTGATATAAACAAATCAAAGTAATTTGTGATAAATTTAAACAACTTTCAATTAAACTTCAGACAATTACTAAACTTAAAACAAAAACATAAAGACACATTGTACAAGAACAGACATGTATTATTAACTATAGCCTGTAAACAAATACTTTAGCAAGCACACACATTTTAGGCCTATACAAAAACAAACTTTAGACAATGAACACAAAACAATGAACACAAAACAAAGCACACAGATACAAAAACTAATCGGACTGAAAACAAAGACTAAAACAAGCTCACAGAAACTCCAACAACAAACAAACAAACTCTAACTAGACTGAAAACAGACACTAAAACGAACAAACGAACAAACGAACAAACGAACAAACGAACAAACGAACAAACGAACAAACGAACAAACGAACAAACGAACAAACGAACAAACGAACAAACGAACAAACGAACAAACGAACAAACGAACAAACGAACAAACGAACAAACGAACAAACGAACAAACGAACAAACGAACAAACGCACAAACGAACAAACGAACAAACGAACAAACGAACAAACGAACAAACGAACAAACGAACAAACGAACAAACGAACAAACGAACAAACGAACAAACGAACAAACGAACAAACGAACAAACGAACAAACGAACAAACGAACAAACGAACAAACGAACAAACGGACAAACGGACAAACGGACAAACGGACAAACGGACAAACGGACAAACGGACAAACAGACAAACGAACAAACGGACAAACGAACGAACGAACGAACGAACGAACGAACGAACAAACGAACAAACGAACAAACGAACAAACGAACAAACAAACAAACAAACGATCAAACGATCAAACGATCCAACGATCAAACGATCAAACAAACAAACGAACAAGCGAACAAGCGAACAAGCGAACAAGCGAACAAGCAAACAAGCGAACAAACGAACAAGCGAACAAATGAACAAACGAACAAACACACAACAAAACAAACAAACAAACAAACAAACAAACTAACAAACGATCAAACGATCAAATGATCAAACGATCAAACGATCAAACGATCAAACGAATAAACAAACAAGCGAACAAGCGAACAAGCGAACAAGCGAACAAGCGAACAAGCAAACAAGCGAACAAACGAACAAGCGAACAAACGAACAAACGAGCAAACGAACAAACACACAAAAGAACAAACAAACAAACGAACAAAATGAACAATCAAACAATCAAACAAACAAATAGACACTCTAACTAAATTATAACTGGATCGAAAACAGATTTAAAAATGCTTTCTTCAAAGTCAATGTTAATTGTTAATCACAAAGAAGTGTCAATTTTAAAAATCTATGGGACTTCAGCGCATAATTCTCAGTTAGTACAGCCATGAAAATGACTGCTGTAGCATTTCCTGATAAGAAGTGAATGAGCTGTTTAGGAATCAAATTTAAATGCAACTTTAGTTTTAACATGTTTTTTATGTAGGTTTAGAGTTTAGTTAACTGAATACTGAACAAAAACAAGGGCCAGCTTTGGAGTTTAGTTCCGTAGCTTTCAAAAAACTGATTAGAAAACATCTGTGACATGTTTATGTTGTGACATTGTTGCGACATTATTTTGTTTTACTTTTCTAGCTTTTTCTCTCACCTGGTAAGGAGAGATCAGATTTTACAAAAATGTTCTTGAAGATTCTTATAAAGTATCCTACTGTTACTACTATTCATACTGAAGCTAATCTAAACTTCTACTTCTGATGATTACTGATAAACTATGCTACTATCCTACTTCTACATACTGCTACTTATCTACTTGAACTATACTGAAAACTATACTGCAGCTAGTCTACACTTCTACTTCTGATGATTACTGATAAACTATCCTACTACTATCCTACTTCTACATACTGCTACTTATCTACTTGTACTATACTGAAAACTAAACTAGTACTACCCTATTTTACTATACCTCATAGGCCTATTCATGACAGAGAGTCGAGTTCTATTTACCATTTGCTATTTACCATGTTATTTTTTGCATAAAAACTACTATAGGCCTACTAGACTACTCATTACAAAAAAATCTTCAAAAACATTAATGTCAGATCTGAGCTGAATTCTTAATTCTTGCCAGGTAAGAAAAAGCATTACAAATAAAACAAAACATGCAACTCAACAGAGACTGTTTGGAAAAAAACTTTTGGAATTGTGTGGATTTTTTTGGAGTAGAGAGCATGCAGCCCAACACTTTTGTTGAAGTAAGTTTTTGGAAAACGCTGCATTTTTGACACTATTTTAATTTTCTGTTTTGTTATCTCAACAAATTTACCCTATTTTTGATGGATTTCGATAGTTTTGTTTTTATTTCCAAAGCCTCCAATAACCCTTGGCATTGTTAAATTGACCAGAGTTTAAGGATATTAGAATAGTTTGCATTATGGATTCCACTCAATAGACCCATTGAAATTGCAAGAAGGCGAAGGTCTATTTGCTGCACCTTGTTAAAAGAGGGCAAATATAAGCGCAATCTACATGTAGCCAAAGATAACTAAATATTATTTTGTTGTAAAATCTTGAATTGTTGTTTTAATACTTGTGATGATAAATTCAAAATTTCAAAACACTTGTCAGTCTAGGTGAGCAAAGAAAAAAATCATCTCTTTCTCTTTCTTCAGTGTATCCCATTTTAGGAATCTTCTTGTTGCTGATTGAAGTATACAATGAGTATTTTAATCTTATTTCTTTAATTTTGCTACTCTATAGAAACAGTTATGCTTCAGGTCAGAGTTCATGTAAAGATTAAAGCAACTTAACTGATGTGTAACCATTGAGATAAAAAATAAAAAAGGGTTTCTTAGTGCAGGAAATTTTCTTGTCAAAGGGTTCAAGAGCAAGGATAACTTCTAAGAAAATTTAATAAGTGTAATTGGAAAAAATATTGAGTTGCCTTATGAAACATCAGACCATTAAAAATGTTTGCATTTGTACAGAAGGTTCTTTTGTTTGGTAAGCAGGTTGGAAACAGCTTATTATATTTTTTCTCAA
Organism: Asterias rubens; assembly: GCF_902459465.1. Classification (NCBI taxonomy): domain Eukaryota; kingdom Metazoa; phylum Echinodermata; class Asteroidea; order Forcipulatida; family Asteriidae; genus Asterias; species Asterias rubens. The sequence goes on along the minus strand of NC_047063.1, from coordinate 14,892,116 downwards.
GAATATTTTGACAAAAAAATATGTCTGAACTTGTTCTCTTTCTCAGACTAATCTTATGGTTGGTTGATGATGTTTCATTCATTTGACAGATTAATTACAATAACACATGAAAGCGAAAAAAAAATAAAGATAAATTGGCAATCCTCAAAATTTTAGGCCAATGACACTCACTAAGCCAAAAACCAAACATGCTTAACCTGCTACAGAGTTCATTTCAAGTACACAGGTTAATCTGAAGTGAATTGTTTATAAAGTGTACTTTTTATATAGGAAAGTTTTTTATTTATGTAATCATTTGAGAGTAGACACACTGAACTCACAATTTCAGAGGAAAGTATGACATTTTTGTTATGACAGATAATTTGAGTGGCAATCTTTGGTGCTGATGGATCGATAAAAAGTGTTTTAAATTTTTTTTTTAAATCTGACAAAGTGTTTTTCTTTCTTTGCAACCTATACTTTTCGGTCATTATAAGATAGTTTGCGGATCATTGGTAGAGATGATTTAAAACCTACACACCTAGCATGTATGAGAGGGTTCACACAACACCCATTGAGTTTTCACAATGCCCTTTCAATGGTTTATCGAACTTGTATTCCTATTTATTGTCATCCTTGTTAAAATGTATTTATGTACTGCCATGGTGCTATTTTGTTTATATAACAATTATAATCATTTTATTCATTCATAAATTCACTAGATGCAGTAAGCATACTTCTACTAAAACTAAATGAAAACAACAGTTGTTACAATATGGACATTATCAAACACCAAGAGGGACTAAAAAGTAGCAAAGCTCAAACATGACTTCTTGTGACAGCTGATCTATCAAGTTCTGAAAATCAAAGTTGATGAAGAAAACCTAAAAATGTGGCCTGTGTTCCTATACCCACACAAAGTACAAGCAGCAATAGTTGAACGCAGCCCCGGCTAGTATGAATAGGCGCCAAACTGAGCATAATGACGACGACGGCGATCTATTTTTAAGTACAAGCAGCAATAGTTGAACGCAGCCCCGGCTAGTACGAATTGGCCCTTAACCGAGCATAACGACGACGACGACGACGACGGCTATCTATTTATGGCTTGTGTTCCTATACCCACACAAAGTACAAGCAGCAATAGTTGAACGCAGCCCCGGCTAGTTCGAATTGGCGCGAAACCGAGCATAACGACGACGACGACGATCTATTTTTAAGGACCCTCAATATGAATGCGTACTCGTGAACAACATTTCACCACTGAAGAAAGGCTTCACAAAAAGATAATTAAAAAAATCAAATAAAAAAAAAACATTTTGTTCGAAGTAAACAAGAAATTCCCAAGAAATACATGAACAGTATGAATGGCGTTATAACATTACAATTTAGAAGACCTTAACAGAAATGCCTTTGTCATCATGCTTTCTGCCAAGTTTACAATGACATGAACAAGCATTTTGTCCTAAAGTTACTGTATGTACCAACATTTAAATACCATGACCATGCTCTAAACCCCATTTGACTACTCCCCAGTTATATTGAACGATCGAGGGCTTTAACAACCTGCAAATGCAAACTTTGTAAACTAATAAAACAAGTAAACTAATAAAACAATGTTGTCCATTGACAAATATTATTCACTTGTCACCAGTTAAAAAAGTGGCTGTCACCCAAATCAGTGCTTTTAACTGATCCAAAAGCACCATTGCACAAGCAACATGATCATGATGATGAAGAGAGAGTCAGCATCTTATCATCAGAGATAGCAGCGTCATCATAAGAAAGAGGTAGCAGCAATGAGCAGCAATCCAGTCAACTACTGGGAGAAGCTTGGTAGAGACAGTGCTGTTTCCCCACATAGTGAGTATTGATTCACAAGCACCATTGCCTCATTCAAGTCTCCTTAGATGAAGAAGCTCATACATGTACATCAATGTTGTCCTCTCTGAAGTTTTGAACATTGACTGAAGAAAGAATTTGATAGAAGATAGAAACTGCACAAACCATGTTGTCAACAACATCCTGGAATGGGTGTTTTGAATCTGACCCGTACGACCAATGTGTAGTCGGACAAGTGACTTGACACATGTTCATAAACAAAATACAGTTCTTAGTTATCGCTGAGGCACAGTGAGTAGTCACAGAGGATGTTGACGATCATCAGTGTTGGATAAATATCCTTGCCAACTAATAAAACAAAAGTTCCATACATGCACACTATATAGTACATGTACAAACGTCAATGTTCCAACATGTTGTTTATTTACTGGGCATCTCCAAAACATTACTAAAAACATCTGACTCAGTTGCAACAAACATATAACCCCTTCTCACATAACATCATCTACAGCTCGCTATTAACTACCTTGGAAGTACAAAGCGTTGTCATTAAATTTGTACAAGTGACACTTTTAAACATTTTGTCATTGTGTACATTTGTAAGTAAGTTTTCTTAAGCATCTATGCCTCAATTGAAGTAGATAGGGTTCGTGGCGCCTGGGGGTAAGATGAAAGGACGGTGCTGTCACACACTTTCAAACCCCCCCCCCCCAAAAAAAAAAAAAAAAAACCTTAGAACGAAAAAATAAAAACAACAAAACCTGCAGCACATGTCCTGACCCCTTGCCCCCACCCCCCCTAGCTACTTCAATGTCTCCATCTAAACTCACATTTTGACAACTTGAACATCAGAACATGAGTTCCAATACTCAGATGACTTGGCCATTATACACTCTAAACCGTAATTCAACACAACTTTGCAATCAGAACTTGAGCCAAGATAACGTAGCCATTTACAATGAAGATTATTTACAGTTAAAACTTAGTCTGCAGAATCTATGAAATTTGTACATTTTTAAAAAGTTAAAAAGGTTAAAAATATTTAAAAAATTAAAATCTACTATTGTTGTTCTCAACTCCAGTAGGATGCTGATTAAGCTTATCATCTGATGCTATAACAAAATATCTAGAAAGTACTTAAACAGTTTAGTTTGGAAATTCCAAATTGTGTTCAGGCTAATTTTGTGTGCTCGTCTTGACTATTTTCAACTTCAGTTTTGTTTAAAAGAGAATATCCTTCCCTACAATTGAAATAAAAATAGTTTCAACTTTTTTTGTAGTAGTGTGAACTCCTTTCTAAAGCTGTTTTCTAATAATAGTAATCCTGTAATAAGTTATTGCGTCTCACATGCGCATCTGAGGCACACCCAATGAAGATTAAGCTACTTCCAGCTCCAAAGCTGGCAGACAAGTTAACAATCAACGCTTCAAGACAATAAAGTTCACCACTTGCTTATAACATCGGATTTTGACCCATATTCTATGACTCAGCCATCAGAACATGAGCCAGAATGTGTGGGTCAAGATCCATAGTCATAGCTAAGCATGTGGTGAACATTAATGCTTAAAAGTGTTGATTGTAAATGGTGTGGATCTTGACCCACATTCTAAGATTCTTGAGTCTCAACTTATACATGTTTCCCATAACTATTTCACCATCAACACTTATTGGTATCTTGGTTGCTCATTATTGCACTTGAGCTACATTAGATAGTCCTCCATCAGTATCAAACATGACATACAGACCACTCTGTGACTGGATTTAATGTAAGACATTGCGTCACACATATGCATCTGAGGCACACCTAGCTCCAATAAAGCTGGAATATATCAACACTCGCTTGTAACATTGAATTTGGACCCACATTTATGACCCAGCCATCAGATTTTGAGCCAGGAAGTGTGGGTGAAGATCCATAGTAATAGTTAAGCATGTAGTGAACTTTGATGCTTAGAAGCATTGATCGTTTAGTGGTTGAGTTTTCTTGGCTCAAATTCTGATGGCTGAATCGGAGAATGCGGGCCAAGATCCATAGTCATAGTTAAGCCTGTGGTGCACTTTAATCTCAATAAAAGTGTTAATTGTAAATGGTGTGGACATCTTCTATTAACATTACTGCCCACTACAGGCTAAACTATGACTATGGATCTTGACTCGCATTCTATGATTCGGCCATCATAACTAGAGCCAACATAACTTGACCACTTACAATCAACCCTTCTAAGCTTTAAAGTTGACCTCAGTCCCAACCATGACTATGGATCTTGACCTACATTCTACCCTACCACTCTGCCTTCAGAACTAGAGGCAACATAACTTGACTATCTTCTTAACATTAAAGTTCACCACAGCCTTTACTATGACAGTGGATCTTGACTCACATCCCAAGACTTGGCCAGCAGGAAATGAGCCAAGGTAACAAAAAACCACAGCTTAAGCAAAAATATGTAATGCACAAGTTGTAACACTGTGTACATGTACATAGTATGCTTCATGGACAATTTTGAATAGGTAAAAATGTTTAACATTGTGAAGTGACACTTCTGCTTGTGAACTGGTAAACACAACTTCATTGTGCATAGCTACTTGTTGGTTGCCTTAGGCAGATCTAAAAAATTGGGCACAGATTGAACATTTTAAAAAGTTACAAAGTAAAAAAAAAAAAAGTAAAAAGTTAAAAAGTAAAAAAAGTTTTAAAAATTAAAAAGTTAAAAAGTTTGTAAAAAGTTAAAAATAGTTAAAAACAAAAATAAGTTAACACTGATTGGTATCTTGGTTGCTCATTATTGCTCTAGAACAACATTAGATTTGACAGTCCTCATCAGTATCAAACATGACATACAGACCACTCTGTGACTGGACTTCATGAAATAAACACCCAGTGTTGGTGTCAATTATGCAGTTCTTACTTCAATATGCCAGTCTTGAGTCTCCACTTATACATGTTTCCCATAACTATTTCACCATCAACAGTTATTGATATCTTGGTTGCTCATTGTTGCACTTGAGCTATATTAGATAGTCTTCCATCAGTATCAAACATGACATACAGACCACTCTGTGACTGGACTTCATGAAATAAACACCCAGTGATGGTGTCAATTATTGCAGTTATACATGTTTCCCATAATTAATTTACCATCAACACTTATTGATATCTTGGTTGCTCATTGTTGCTCTTGAACAACATTAGATATGAGAGTCCTCATCGAACATGACATACAGACCACTCTGTGATTGGACTTCATGAAATAAACAACAGACTTTGGTGGCAATTATGCAGTTCTTGCATCTATACGCCAGTCTCGAATCTCCTCTATGTTTCCCTTAACTATTTCACCATCAACACATTGATATCTTGGTTGCTCATTATTGCACTTGAGCTTTATTAGATATGACAGTCCTCATCAGTATCAAACATGACATACAGACCACTCTGTGACTGGACTTCATGAAATAAACACCCAGTGTTGGTGTCAATTTAAAGTTCTTACTTCTATACGCCAGTCTTGAGTCTCAACTTATACATGTTTCCCATAACTATTTCACCATCAACACTTATTGGTATCTTGGTTGCTCATTATTGCACTTGAGCTACATTAGATAGTCCTCCATCAGTATCAAACATGACATACAGACCACTCTGTGACTGGATTTAATGTAAGACATTGCGTCACACATATGCATCTGAGGCACACCTAGCTCCAATAAAGCTGGAATATATCAACACTCGCTTGTAACATTGAATTTGGACCCACATTTATGACCCAGCCATCAGATTTTGAGCCAGGAAGTGTGGGTGAAGATCCATAGTAATAGTTAAGCATGTGGTGAACTTTGATGCTTAGAAGCATTGATCGTTTAGTGGTCAAGTTTTCTTGGCTCAAATTGTGAAGGCTGAATCGCAGAATGCGTGTCAAGATCCATAGTAATAGTTAAGCCTGTGGTGCACTTTAATCTCAATAGAAGCGTTAATTATAAATGGTGTGGACATCTTGACCCACATTCTAAGATTCGGCCATCAGAACTTGAGCCAAGATGACCATTTACAATCAACGCTTCTATAACGGTACCGCCACCACAGGCTAAACTATGACTATGGATCTTGACTCGCATTCTATGATTCAGCCATCATAACTAGAGCCAACATAACTTGACCATTTACAATCAACCCTTCTAAGCTTTAAAGTTGACCTCAGTCCTAACCATGACTATGGATCTTGACCTACATTCTACCCTACCACTCTGCCTTCAGAACTAGAGGCAACATAACTTGACTATCTTCTTAACATTAAAGTTCACCACAGCCTTTACTATGACAGTGGATCTTGACTCACATCCCAAGACTTGGCCAGCAGGAAATGAGCCAAGGTAACAAAAAACCACAGCTTAAGCAAAAATATGTAATGCACAAGTTGTAACACTGTGTACATGTACATAGTATGCTTCATGGACAATTTTGAATAGGTAAAAATGTTTAACATTGTGAAGTGACACTTCTGCTTGTGAACTGGTAAACACAACTTCATTGTGCATAGCTACTTGTTGGTTGCCTTAGGCAGATCTAAAAAATTGGGCACAGATTGAACATTTTAAAAAGTTACAAAGTAAAAAAAAAAAAAGTAAAAAGTTAAAAAGTAAAAAAAGTTTTAAAAATTAAAAAGTTAAAAAGTTTGTAAAAAGTTAAAAATAGTTAAAAACAAAAATAAGTTAACACTGATTGGTATCTTGGTTGCTCATTATTGCTCTAGAACAACATTAGATTTGACAGTCCTCATCAGTATCAAACATGACATACAGACCACTCTGTGACTGGACTTCATGAAATAAACACCCAGTGTTGGTGTCAATTATGCAGTTCTTACTTCAATATGCCAGTCTTGAGTCTCCACTTATACATGTTTCCCATAACTATTTCACCATCAACAGTTATTGATATCTTGGTTGCTCATTGTTGCACTTGAGCTATATTAGATAGTCTTCCATCAGTATCAAACATGACATACAGACCACTCTGTGACTGGACTTCATGAAATAAACACCCAGTGATGGTGTCAATTATTGCAGTTATACATGTTTCCCATAATTAATTTACCATCAACACTTATTGATATCTTGGTTGCTCATTGTTGCTCTTGAACAACATTAGATATGAGAGTCCTCATCGAACATGACATACAGACCACTCTGTGATTGGACTTCATGAAATAAACAACAGACTTTGGTGGCAATTATGCAGTTCTTGCATCTATACGCCAGTCTCGAATCTCCTCTATGTTTCCCTTAACTATTTCACCATCAACACATTGATATCTTGGTTGCTCATTATTGCACTTGAGCTTTATTAGATATGACAGTCCTCATCAGTATCAAACATGACATACAGACCACTCTGTGACTGGACTTCATGAAATAAACACCCAGTGTTGGTGTCAATTTAAAGTTCTTACTTCTATACGCCAGTCTTGAGTCTCAACTTATACATGTTTCCCATAACTATTTCACCATCAACACTTATTGGTATCTTGGTTGCTCATTATTGCACTTGAGCTACATTAGATAGTCCTCCATCAGTATCAAACATGACATACAGACCACTCTGTGACTGGATTTAATGTAAGACATTGCGTCACACATATGCATCTGAGGCACACCTAGCTCCAATAAAGCTGGAATATATCAACACTCGCTTGTAACATTGAATTTGGACCCACATTTATGACCCAGCCATCAGATTTTGAGCCAGGAAGTGTGGGTGAAGATCCATAGTAATAGTTAAGCATGTGGTGAACTTTGATGCTTAGAAGCATTGATCGTTTAGTGGTCAAGTTTTCTTGGCTCAAATTGTGAAGGCTGAATCGCAGAATGCGTGTCAAGATCCATAGTAATAGTTAAGCCTGTGGTGCACTTTAATCTCAATAGAAGCGTTAATTATAAATGGTGTGGACATCTTGACCCACATTCTAAGATTCGGCCATCAGAACTTGAGCCAAGATGACCATTTACAATCAACGCTTCTATAACGGTACCGCCACCACAGGCTAAACTATGACTATGGATCTTGACTCGCATTCTATGATTCAGCCATCATAACTAGAGCCAACATAACTTGACCATTTACAATCAACCCTTCTAAGCTTTAAAGTTCACCACAGTCCTAACCATGACTATGGATCTTGACCTACATTCTACCACTCTGCCTTCAGAACTAGAGGCAACATAACTTGACTATCTTCTTAACATTAAAGTTCACCACAGCCTTTACTATGACAGTGGATCTTGACTCACATCCCAAGACTTGGCCATCAGGAAACGAGCCAAGGTAACAAAAAACCACAGCTTAAGCAAAAAATATGTAATGCACAAGTTGTAACATTGTTCACATGTACATAGTATGCTTCATGGACAATTTTGAAAAGTTAAAAATGTTTAACATTGTAAAGTGACACTTCTGCTTGTGAACTGGTAAACACAACTTCATTGTGCATAGCTACTTTTTGGTTGCCTCAGGCAGATCTGAAAAATTGGGCACAGATTGAACATTTTTTTTAACATTGAACAAGTTAAAAAGTTTTTAAAAAAAGTTTAAGAAGTTAAAAAGTAAAAAAAAGTTAAAAGTTAAAAAAGTTTTCAAAAAGTTTTCAACAAGTTTTTAAAAAATTAAAAATAGTTAAAAACCAAATTAAGTTAACACTTATTGGTATCTTGGTTGCTTATTATTGCTGTTGAACAACATTAGATATGACAGTCCTCAGCAGTATCAAACATGACATACACACCACTGTGACAGACTTCATGAAATAAACACCCAGTGTTGGTGTCAATTTTTTAGCTCTTGCTTCTGTACTTCAGTCTTGAGTCTCCACTAATACATGTTCCTGTTACTATTTCACCATCAAGACTAATTGATATCTTGGCTGCTCATTATTGCTCTTGAGCTACATTAGATAGTCCCCCATCAGTATCAAACATGACATACAGACCACTTTGTGACTGGACTTCATGAAATAAACAACAGACGTTGGTAGCAAATATGCAATTCTTGCATCTAAACTTGAGTCTGGAGTCTCAAATTACTTGTGTTTCCAATTGTTATTTCACCATCAACATTTACTGGTATCCTGGTTGCTCCTTGCTGTTCTTAGATATGACAGTATTCCATCAGTATGAAACATGACACTAAATCCACTATGTGACTGGACTTCATGAAATAAACAACCGATGTTGGTATCAATTATGAAGTTCTTGCTTCTATACTTGAGTCTGGAGTCTCAAATTACTTGTGTTTCCAATGGTTATTTTATCATCAACACATACTGGTACCCTGGTTGCTCATTGCTGTTCTTATTGGATACGACAGTCCTCCATCAGTATCAAACATGACATACAGTCCACTCTGTGACTGAACTTCATGAAATAAACAACCAATGTTGGTGGCAATTTGTTGCAGTTCTTGCATCTACTTCCATCTGGAGTCTCCACTTATTATTATGCATTGTGATTAGCATCCTGTCACACCAAAGATACAACTTTTGAGAACAGATAGCTTCTGGAATGTCTTCACATGATATGAAGTAACTTCTAACAAATGCCCTCTCTGATTGCAGCATCTTCTGGCTATCGATGGTTAAGGTGTGGATACTGATGCTTCAGTAGTTCAAGCAGGTTTCATTATAATGAAGATGAGACAGTTCCCAGAGCATGATAGACTGTGCTTGAAATCTGATTGCCTTCATCTGACTGAGATTCTTAATGTAACATACGATGAGGACAAAAGCTGACATGCCATTTTGTTACATTTCTTTGAATGTTTCTCAGGCTATACACACTTTCATGAGTCTGTGTCTTCCATTTTCCTGAATATCCTAAAGAAGATGCATGGAGAAGATGTCCAGATGCCTTGTATGACATAAAATGGTCTTATTGATGGTTAAACCATGGAAACGCAGTAGAAGATATTGCAGTATCAAGAAATGTTTCTTTTAGTAGCCCTATTTATTGATGGATCAGCAGTGGGGTAGGAGGGGGGGATATGTCAAGTTTGACATAGTATTAACTGATACAAATTATAAAGACACCATGATAAATGGTACTAACTTTTAACACTTGGGCCCTGATATGAATCATCGGCTGCTGATCCATTTTAATCCACTTTGGGCCAGGTTTCGTTTTAAGTTGTTCAGCAGCAGTTGATAATTAGAATATAACTCTGCTAACCTTTTTTTTCAAATGTGTCTGTGAAATTGAACTTTTTTTCTTGTTGCAATATGTAATAACGGATCCCCAAGCATTAGGTTTGATTTAAGATACATGTAAAAACAACTATTTGCTTCATTTAAGTCCAGAGCATAAATGAAGTGATACAGCCACAACTCTGAAAACTTTGTCCTTCAACAACTAAGCATATTTTCTCTAACTTATTTGCGTAAGTCTGAAATGGAAGTACACTATGTTTGTCTTTGGGGTACAAATTATGCTTAGCCTTTTGAATTTGAATTTTCTTTGGATTCGATAAGTTACATGCTGTGGAAAGTTTTGTACTTCAGGAACCTAGCTATGCTTATATAATACCTTAGAACATTTATAGACAAATTGGGTGGGACTCGAACCCACAACAATCTGCATAGTTGTGCAGATGTCACACCTTGTCACGCCTATCAATGCTGAAAGGTATTGCAGTAGCTTCACATAGGGAAGTCGCTGAAGCACAAAAGATAAAATGAAAAACACTAGTGATATTAAAATACATAAAGTTTTCAACAGTAGGAAACATCAGCAAAAGTTGAATCCAGAACCAACCAAGTGAGATCAGTTGAAGTTCATAATGCGTACAGTTTGCTGGTGTACAAAACGGCTCTTGTGAAAATATTTTGGCATGACATTTCAATCATTTTAATGTGTTAATAAAAAAAATCTTTTGCATTCAATTTGAGGCTAATTCAATTGCTAATTAGAATATAACACTGCTAACCATTTTCTTTTAAATGTGTCTGTGAAATTGAACTATTATTCACTAATAACATTTTACCCTTTATGCATACCTCCATCAAATAGATCAGATGGATAAATATGGACTTCAAACTTTAAGTTGGAAAATTAGAATTTTCCAACTTCCAGTTTTCCGTAAAGTTTTGACAATAATTAATAACATTAGTAATAATAAATAAAAGTATCAAAGTCTTACAAAGGGCACGTATCTACCAATAAGATACTCAAGGTGCTTACTACATTTTTACAAAAAGAAAGGTTTGAAGTTATGAATTCTCAGAACCAATTATTTAGCACCTTATAAGGGTTTACAAGGTGCTTCAGCGCATTCAGCAGCCACAGCCATGAACACCGGGGCAAACCCCCTTCTCTTTTAGATAATCACACTGAGTTCTTTTTTGTGTGTTACATAACACACGACACCAACGACTTAACGTACCATCCAAAGGACAATGCAACGGTAAGGTGTCTTGCTTAAGGATATAGTGGCATTCATGTGAACAATATGTGGTTAGGAAATATTTTTCTTTAGATAAAATCACTCCCTGATAATAATTTCACATTTCAATTGTTAAGGAGTTGTTTTTGAAAGGCACCAAACACTACTGGTAAGTAGAGGCCTATAAAACATTGTGAGAAACAGCTACCTCTGAAGTAACATAGTCTTTTAGAAAGAAGTAATTTCTTACTAAAATATTTGAATTTAAATCGAGGCCTCAGCTGAGGTCCATTGTTCTCTTGCAATTTTGACGAGCATTTTAGTCCAAATATTCACAATGACATTGACCAAAATGGTCCAGTGACTTAAAAGTCTGATAACTTATGATTTATGGAGAATATTAATACAGCACCAGATATTTTAAATCAAAGAATTCAGTCGTTAAATTAACAAAAAGTCATTATATTGCTACATGCCATTCACACAGTCACATTATTTCCCTCTTCCTTTGGTTCTTTCCAATCAATATTAAATGTAATCACAATGGCAAAAGCATTGTTTTAAATAATGCCTGGTACACCCATGGTAAAATGCTGCTAAGTCCATTTGCCAGACCCTTTGGTTAGGCACGCGATGTCCATATTGAAGGCAAAGTTTTAACCAAACTGGTTTGGGTCAGAGACATGGTCTGACCAATGACAGTGAAATGGGGTTCCTCAGGAGTCATTACAAACCTGAATTAATGCCGACCCATACACAAAGGGTTACATGGGAAACTTTTCCGGCTGCACAATATGTAACCGTAGCACGTTTCGATTTACTAGCGCATTCATTACGCGAAGCTGCTGCTGCCCGATGCAATAGTGGTTTAAAGGCAACAAAGATTTGTGGGTATAGGGAATACAGCCTAATCAAGATACACTGGAATTTTTTGTTTTGCTAAGTGAAAAGTTTAAAAACTACTAGAATTGTTTACTCATGAATGAAGCCTAATTTCCCTAGAGTAATTAATGCCTCATTGAGTACAGTCTCAATGAGTTATGCGAGTTATCCTCAATGCCTAATTGAGTAATTACTCATTAGTTAAGATTGATTTGATAGTACAGCTGTCACAAGAAGTCATATTATTTTTTTTAAATTACACACTTGCAATGTGGAAAAAAAATGGGTTATAACTCAGATGCTTACAATAATTTTTATAAACAAATTGTTCTGTACCTTCACAGAAGAAACTGTGCTTTACTCTATCAGCAATCACTTGAGGTGTCCTGTTCAGTCTTGTTCTTGAAAGAGTCCACCAATGGCAGGATCCAGGTCCAGGGGGAGCCGTGGTCACAAAGCCATCCAAACTGACACTTAAAAAACACTGATTTTCTTCCTTCATCATGATCTTCAGTCCTCGTAGGCTACTACTCGTTGACGTAACAACCGCCTACTTCTCCGGGGTTGTGTTGCTGGTGCAGGGGTGATTTTGTGTCCCTGTAGGGTGGCCCCAGCTAGTTCAGCCACGCTGAGGCCACTCCACTTGGCGAGTCCATCGATCCAACAGAGTTTTGGTCTTCCTATCCTGCGACAATGTCCAAGTGGGGTTCCATCCAGCACTGCTGCTGCAAGACCACCTTGGTGTGCTGCATGGCAATTAAATAGCAATTGAAGAAATGAGAAGCTTTAAAAAAAAAGATACACAATAGTGAATTGTTTTGGAAGCAAATGATAGGACAGTTGGTTTCTGTTACTCCAGAATAGTTAACGGCAAATTCACTTTAACAGGTTTTCTTGAAATTTAGAAAAATTACTGTTAAAAACTGAGTTTCCTGTTTTGACCGAGGCTTTTGTTTTTGTGAGAAGAGATTTAGCTGTTGGAAACTCCTTCACGGCAAGAAGGATATTGGTAGAGTGACTGCTTCTGTTGCATTATGTGTGTTGTGGTGTCATTTAGCCTTTGTCAGGCCATTTATGGAAATATTTCTATGGAGAATTGGAACTGGTTATGAGTTTTATAACAGAAAGTGAGCCTTTGGACTTATACTAGTAAATTCTTTTTGGTGGTAATTACTAATTATGTTGAATTAACTTTTAATCAAAAGAATGATAAACTTTCACAATGATATTTGTTGTTAGCTGATACAGTCATTGCTGGAAGAAAGAAATGCTGCCACTTTAGGTTTCATATAAATTGAGCAACCTTGGAGGAATTCCATGCTTATTAATTTTAACTTCTAACATTAATCATCAAATTTGCAATCTTTTTTGCTCATCCAATAGTTACCTCAATTAATGTTACCAATATTTTGGCGGACACACAATTTAAGTTCTTTGCTTGGTTGGTAAGCTGGCAATGCTAAAAAGGTACAGCCGGAAGGCTGGTTGGCATGAGGTTGTTGACATTGTTAAATCAACGTTAACAATTATTTCTAGCAAATTCTACCCCTGGACATGCAAACACAATTGTCTTTGTTCCTCACCAACTAAATAACAAAAACTGCTGTGTATTTTAAGTACTTGTTTAAGTCCAGAGCATAAATAAAGTTATACAGCCACAACTCTGAAAACTTTGTCCTTCAACTACTAAGCATTCTCTAACTTATTTGCATAAGTCTGAAATGGAAGTACACTGTTTGTCTTTGGGGTGCAACTTATGCTGAGCCTTTTGAATTTGAATTTTATTTGGATTCAATAAGTTACATGCTGTGGAAAGTTTTGTACTTCAGGAACCTAGCTATGCTTATATACTAACTTAGAACATTTATAGACAAATTGGGTGGGACTCGAACCCACAACAATCTGCATAGTTGTGCAGATGTCACACCTTGTCACGCCTATCAATGTTGAAAGGTATTGCAGTAGCTTCACATAGGGAAGTCGCTGAAGCACAAAAGATAGAAACTGAAAAACAGTATTGATATTCAAATATATAAAGTTTTGTAACCAAGTAACAGTAGGAAACTTCAGCATAAGTTGAACCCAGGACCATCCAAGTGAGATCAGTTGAAGTACATAACGCATACAAGTTGCTGGTGTACAAAAAAGGCTTTTGTGAAAATACTTTGGCATGACATTTCAATCATTTTAATGTGTGAATAAAAAAAAATCTACGGGATTTGAGGCATTGCATGGCGAGGTATCGATATATTTGGTTTGTGGTAATACCATGTGTGTGTCAACTTGCCAGGTAGATTTTGTTCTTGCTATATATTCTACTACTGCATAGTAGATCTTCAGGCAACTTCTCTGTTCTGAAAAGAACTGTCCTTCTTTTTAACTACTACCTGGTCGGAAAGTAGAAAATCAGCCCGGACTACTACTTCACCCAATAGGATCATTATTAACTTCACTACCACAAAGTGAGTTCTTAATTGGTTCTCAACCTTTCTACTATAGCTTGCTCTAGTCATCTCCAGAGAGTTATGAGAGAAGTGGGCCTATTTATCACAGTTCTCAGAGGTTTCAGTGTAAGAGTCAGTCACAGTTCTATTGGGAGCATAAGTTGAACCCAGAATCATCTAGAATGCATTCAATGGAAGTACATCTGTATATAAGTTGCTGGTGTGAAAAGAAAGCTTTTGTGAAAATACTTGGCATGGCATTTCAACTATTTTTTGATGTTGTAAATTTTGAACTTCAGCAATCTAGCTCTATGCATATTTAATGCCTTCAAGCACCTATATGCAAATTGGGTGGGACTCGAACCCACAACAATCTGCATGGTAGTGCAGAAGTCTTACCTTACACAAACAAGATTGCATATAAATTCTTTAAGGTATTTGCATCTATTTTGCTGAAGCAAAAAAACACCCACAAAAACAAAGAGTTTTTCCCTTAAGTAAATATGGGAAACTAAGACAGACACTGACCCCAGAACCATCTCATAAGTTGAACCCAGAGTTGAAGCGCATGTACAAGGCTAGTTTACAAATAGGCCCTATATCAAGTTTGTATCCAAGTAACAGTAGGAAACTTCAGCACAAGTTGAACCCATAACCATCCAAGTGAAATCAGTTGAAGTACATAACGCATAAAGTTGCTGGTGTACAAAAAGGCTTTTGTGAAAATAATTTGGCATGACATTTCAAATTTTTTAATTGTGTTTATTAAAAAGATTCTATGGGATTTGAGGAATTGCATGGTGAGGTATCGATATATATATCTGGTTTGTGGTAACACCATGTGTGTGTCTACTTGTTCGGTAGATTTTGTTCTTGCTATATATTCTACAACTGCGGAGAAGATTTTCAGCCGACTTTTCTGTTCTCAAAAGAACTGTCCTGCTTTTTAACTACTATCTGAGCGGAAGGTAGAAAATCGGCCTGGACTACTACTTAAGCTTATAGAATCGTTATTAACTTCACTACCACTAAGTGAGTCCTTAATTGGTTCTCAACCTTTCAACTATAGCTTGCTCTAGTCATCTCAAGAGAGTTATGAGAGAAGTGGGCCTATTTATTTATTTCTCAGAGGTGTCAGTGTAGGAGTCAGTCACCATTCTACTGGAACTAAAAAGTGAACCCAGAATCATCTAGAGTGCATTCAATGGAAGTACATAATGTATACAAGTTGCTGGTGAACAAATATGACTTTTGTCAAAATACTTGGCATGGCATTTCAACTATTTTTTGATGTTGTAAATTTTGAACTTCAGCAATCTAGCTCTATGCATATTTAATGCCTTCAAGCACATATAGACAAATTGGGTGGGACTCGAACCCACAACAATCTGCATGGTAGTGCAGATGTCATACCTTACACCAACAAGATTGCACATAAATGCTAAAAGGTATATGCATCTACTTTGCTGAAGCAAAACACAGAACAATAATTCAAAACTATAATGCTATTAAAATATATACAGAGTTTTTCCTTCAACTAAATATGGGAAACTAAGACAGATATTGAACCCAGAACCATCTCATAAGTTAAACCCAAAATGGAAGCACGTGTACAAGGCTGTTTTACAAAAAAAGAGCTGTTGTCAAAATACTTGGTGTGGCATCAAATATTTTTCGATGCTTTGATGATTTTGTACTCACTCAACCTAGCGCTATGCCTTCAAAAAGTGCAGCTAGATTGATCATCCCTGGAAACGAGATAGTGGGACTGGAACTACAATCTGAAGTGCAGATGTCTTACATTAGCTTACCAAGATTGTCAACGATTAATTGAAAAGAGCTTTATATATGTAGACTGCTGATGCACAAAGTATGAAAACTAAAAAAACAGTTATGATTTAAAAAAAGAAAAGAAAAAGAGAGTGTTTCCCTTCAGTCAATTTTGGAAACTATGACAGGAGTTGAACCCAGAACCATCTCAATACGTAATTTAACTACTCATACAATCGCAGGTGTACCAATTGGAATTTTGTGGAAATACTTGGTATGGTAGCACAAATTAAACAAGTTACCTTTGATTTTGTCACTTCACTTACTCAGAGACAATTTGTTTGTTGTTCCTTCTCGATCAATATTAATTGGTTAATTTTAAAGTTATCCAAAAAGAATTACTGGTCAGGATTTTGTTTCTGTCCATATGTGTAAGAGTATGTTACTCATATAGGAGAAAGTATTATTTTTCACGTTATTCAAAACATTGATCAAGTTTGGTGGGCTCTTTTTGTGGGAAGCCCTGTCAGCTTGGATAAATTGGATAAGATTGATAGGTGCACTTGTCTTTTGCTTTGCAAATTCTCTGCCTTCATTCAAATTAAATACCACACACTTTTGCCAACTTATTTAAGACTTGCTGGAGGTCACTGTTCATTTCTGTTTTGTTTGATTTTGTATGATGTTATTGTCCAACATGGATGTAGTAAATAATTAAATCTTAATTATAAACCAATATTCCATGGGGGTTGGTTGATAGACAAAAAGCCCACAAACTTGGCCCACAAACTTAGCCATGTCTGTTTTTTTGATAGACACAAAGCCCACAAACTTAGCCATGTCTGTTTTTTGGATAGACACAAAGCCCACAAACTTAGCCATGTCTGTTTTTTGATAGACACAAAGCCCACAAACTTAGCCATGTCTGTTTTTTTGATAGACACAAAGCCCACAAACTTAGCCATGTCTGTTTTTTTTAAAGAGACACAAAGCTCACAAACTTAGTCATTTCTGTTTTTTGATATACACAAAGCCCACAAACTTAGCCATGTCTGTTTTTTTGGATAGACACAAAGCCCACAAACTTAGCCATGTCTGTTTATGATACCAGAGTTTTTCACATTCAACATGTATGTGTACAAGTATTTGTGATTTACTTGTCTTAAAATGTGCAGACTCTTTCACACTGGATATCACACGTTCAATTTATCATATCTCACACTTTTTTAAAAATTGCAAACTCAAAACCTGCAGCCATAAAATTTAAAATGACAGTTGTAAAAACCTTCATTTTAAATTTTCAAATTTCTAGGATTGTTTTTTGTCACACTTTAGTACTGTATACTACTTGAATATTACAAAAATAAAGATGGTAGATGTATGCAGGTGAAGTGGAAGATGGGAATAAATATTTCCCGCGCTTCGCAGTAATAGCGGGAAATGATTGTCTTGGCTATACGATAGCCGCATTGTGTAGCAATGGGCGCTTACAGGTGTATTACGTAATATCGGGAATGTATCAAGCGGGTTCATATAGCGTGGTGATCCATCGGGAGATCAGTTCTAGCGAAAGCACCACACTGGCACGTACACCAATTTTCTTTTCAATAAATATATTTATTTAATTAAAATGTAATTGAATTAAATGGAGACAGTTCAAGGTTGGGTGAAGTCCAACGCCTACACTGAGAGGGGCAATGACAGCTATTGGACACAGGCTTTCAGAGCCACCTTCTCTGTTTTTGCCTGGGCGTCTTGTTTCCTCGATGAGGTGTTAAGGGTCATTAAGTTTGTAATGATCAACCAGAACTGAAGTTTTGCTTGTAATAGCAATCGGCAAGAGTGGTAAATCTTGACTCAATGGATTATTGTATATTTTATTATAAGGTTAATGAGACAATAACAGAAGTTTATTTACAGAATTATTATTGCAAGAATCTGTATGAAGGATCAGAAAGAAAAGAAGAGATAAAGGATTAATAAAAGGTGGAAACGTGCCACTTTAGTGCTACGCTATCGCCAAACGTTACAAAAGGTTGTCTTTGTCAATTTAGTAATGAGAAGACTGGTTGTTAGTACAGGCCAGTAGCTTGGTGTTCTTTTAGGGCTGCCTAATGCTAGTAAGGTTCGAAATCCCTGCTGGGCCTAAAACAATGTGTCACTATAGACAGCCTGCTCTATGTGTTGAAAAGTTATTGGGTGATTGGTATCTTAGTTTCAGCAGGATAGTCAAGCCCACCCCCCCCCCCCCCCCCCCTCTCTGTGACAGGTTGTAACAGGCTACAGATTACCGTTAGCGATGCAAGCTGATATAAGCACCTGACCTGACAACGTGTGATAGGAAAATTTGCTATTAGAGATTTGTTTTTGATGAAGAGAATTGAGAAGAAAAAAAATATTTTGCAAAAAAATTGTTCTTCCCTTTTTACAGTATTTATTCAGAAATTTCCTGAAGAGAAGAGTAGGGGACTGGGGTGGCCCCCGGGCCCAAGGGCCACCACCTGTATCAACCGCTAAAGATAGTAATATGCCTCATCCCCAGGAAAGTACTTAAGTAAATGAGTCCTCTACGCTGAAGCTCTAGACTGATCAACCATTGAAATTACCTGTAGAAACTATTGCTTTGAGTACACAGTACATGTACAGTACATGTAAAAGTAGACCCAAGTGTCATATGCATCTGACACTTGGGTCTTTATCTACAAACAAAGCACTGCCACAACCAATGAAATGCATTCATAGGTTCTGTCAACTGTTTTCATAAATTATACACATTTTTGCTTCCAGGGTGGATTTTTGATTCGTTCTAATTTGCAAAGCACAAGCAGGAACCATTTAAACAAATGGATGGACTGTTTATAAATAGTTCCACAGATTTTCTTGCTTTGCAAATTGATTTGCAAATTGATTTGAAAGAAATTAAAACCAATCTGCTTCACAGCTTTATGAAATTGAGCCCTGTTGTTAACTTTTGAAGAAACCAGTCCTCGCCACCATGATGTTTGGATGGTGGCATCTTT
Source organism: Asterias rubens (assembly GCF_902459465.1). Classification (NCBI taxonomy): domain Eukaryota; kingdom Metazoa; phylum Echinodermata; class Asteroidea; order Forcipulatida; family Asteriidae; genus Asterias; species Asterias rubens. The sequence goes on along the minus strand of NC_047063.1, from coordinate 14,872,751 downwards.
GCTACAATGGGGTGGTGTTTTGTAGCAGGGCAAGGAGGGCCCTCTCTGTGGCAGGTTGTAATGAGTTACAGGTTTACCGTTAGCAGATGCAAGCTAATATAAGCACCTGACCTGACCAATATGATGTAATGGTGTGCCTTATGCAATAGGAAGTAGCTATACGCCCTATAAATGTAGCCTTAATATGTCTGCTAACCATAATGACACCTAAATGCCATCACAATCCCACCACCCCCTCCATAAACTCATACTTGTACTCATTATGTTTACTTATTGTCCTCCGTTTCTTTCAATTGATAGTTTCCGAGTAGACATACCCACTTCATAAAACAAAAATGTAGACAAATATGACATAATGATCAAAAGTCATTGAAATGAAAAGTATGTATAAATTTTAAAAAAAATCTATCCAAAATAAATGTTTTTTTACCAAACAAAAGCTTTGAAGACCACTTTTAAGCAGTAAAAGAGCTCCAAAACATGCAAAAGCAATTTGATGAAATGTATGAGCTGCACTAATGATCTTATAGTCCTGAGCAGATGAAATAATTTTTCCAAACAATTGACCCTGAGTTTTCAATGAAATTTTGCATTCTTGTTCTGTTCCATTCCATAATAAGTAGAGCATTTGCAAATGGAGGGGTGGTTAGTTATTCACAGGGCAACCACCATCATAGCTACTTCCTTTTAGAGTACCCACATCACCAGTAGTCCTTAACACAGTCTAGGAGCATAATAGGATGCACTACACGTTGCTGCATCACATGCCGCAAATGTCTCTGTTTAAATTTTTGCACAAATCATCAGTCATGCCATGAACCTTTCAGCCATTTCCAATGATACTCAATCAAACAAAAGATGGTTTTCGTGTGCTTTTGGATGAATTTTTTCAGGATGATCCAGTCATTTTGAAATTTAAGTCCAGTGTTGCGTTTGTGACGGGAGGTTTTAGACAATACACAGATTATTTGAAAACATTGATCAAATTTGGAGGGCTCTTTTTCTGGGAAGCCCTGTCAGTTGAGTGAAAATTGGATTCATTGATTTATGCACTTGTCTTTAGCATCGCAAATTCTTCGCCTTCATTTCAAATTAAATTCAACACATTTTGCTTAGATCATATAAGACTTGCTGGAGGTCACTGTACATAACTTTGCTTGATTTGAACTTTTATTATGAAAATTTCCAACATGGATGTAGATATTCCAAACAATTAAAACTTAAAACAGAAAACCCAGATTCCAAGGTTAGTTGAGAAAGTGTTTTGCCCGATTATGCTGGTGGAGGGGGCTAAGTACTTTACATGAAGTACATAATGTATATAATTTGCTGGTGTACAAATAAGGCTTTTGTGAAATACTTGGCATGGCATTGTTTTTTTATGTTGTAAATTTTGAACTTCAGCAATCTAGCTCTTTGCATGTTTAATGCCTTCAAGCACCTATAGGCAAATTGGGTGGGACTCGAACCCACAACAATCTGCATGGTTGTGCAGATGTCATACCTTACACCAACAAGATTGCGTATAAGTGCTCAAAAGTATATGCATCTACTTTGCTGAAGCAAAAACATAAAAACTTCAAAACCATTATATTTGTAAAGAATATACAGAGTTTTTCCTTCAAGTAAATACGGGAAACTAAGAACCCAGAATGGAAGCACATGTACAAGGCTGGTTTACAAATAGAGCTGTTGTGAAATTACTTGGTGTTTTGCTTTGTGCTACATTTTGCCAAATTCAAGACTTGCTGGAGGTCAGTGTACATTTCTCTGTTTTATTTGCATTTGTATGATGACATTGTCCGATATAGATGTAGATATTTAAAATAGTTCAATCTTAAATATCTACTCAGATTCCAGAAAGTGTTTTGCCGGAATATGCTGTTGGAGGGGGGGCTAAGTAATTTATGCTCTACTTATACTGGAAAAAAAGTAAGCAGAAATTAGATTAGGCTGGGAAAAATATCATGCCCGATATTAATAAAACTTGGGGTAAGGGGCCTTCAGTAGGACCATTAGCTACATGTTTTGTAGACCAGTTTCACCACACCATAAATAATTACCCTATATTCGAATGAAAAGGTACAAAATCACAGAGGGATCTCGACCCAAACAGATAAGGTATAGATACAAGATGCATAGATGAATATCTGCATCATGCAGTCATCCTGCTGGACTGAACAGTGAGCCTATGAATAGAAAAGTTGGTAGCGGAGCATTGTGTTAGGGCAGGGTGTACTTTTGGTAGTTACTCCGAGGTAAGGACTAAAAAAGAGTGCATGACATGTAGGTAAAGAGCATTTGAGAACTGTTGAAGTTATAAACACTGCTAGAAATTACACACTTTGAAGAATGTAGTTTTAGAGAAAGAGGTAATTTTTCACCTTCAGTTTTGAATTTGAGGAAGGCTTTACACATGAAGACTTGCTTAGGCATCTCTCAGCATTTAATTCTATGCAAAACGACTAATTATTTCTTTCATTATTTTCTCGCAACTTTTATGGCTAAATGAGATCAATGTTGTGATAGACAAGTGAGGATACTGGTCTTTGACAGTAATACCCAAAGTACACCCTGCCTCTAAGATGTCATGTAAAAAAGACTTCTGTAAAATACCCTTAGAAACTTGTCAGAAACAGAGTGACACTAGCAGTAGTCTGATTCAATGCAACCATCAATAGTCCAAAAGTACATCAATATAATTTTTCTTGCAAATGCTATGATATCATGCATGTTTGAGCATGAACAAACAAAAATGGAATTCTCATTTCTTGACAGAAAACCAAGTTTTCCATTTTCATACTTTGGTATCATAGTGAAAATGCATTATATTTGAACTAGGATAAAATACTGTAGAATATATTTGACATTCAACATGCATACCTTGAATTTATTTTCCTCAAAATGCCCAGACTCTCTCACACTGGACATTCACACATTCAATTTATCATATCTCACAACAATGTTTACAAAACTGTAAACTCAAAACCTGTAGCCCTATACTTTAGAATGCAACTTCTTAAAACACTTTCTTCTGAGCACAAAAGAAGTTTGTTTCATCAGGTAAAATAAAATTGTCTGTCTGTGAACCTCTTTTCAGTAAAACACTACCAATTTAAATCTTGACATCAAAATAATTTGTTTGTGAATATGGTGACTTTAAAATTTTCTACAAAAGATGGTTGTTTTTGTCTCACTTAGGTACTGTATACAACTTGAATATGACAAAAATGAAGATGGTAGATGGAACATGCAGGTGAAGTGGAAGATGGGAGCGATTGTTAGTACAGGCCAGTAGCTTGGGGGACACTATTATTGTTAGGTCAGACTAATGGCTTGTAAGGTTTGAAATCCCTGCTGGGCCTAATGTATTACTATTTAAAGCCTGCTCTATTGTGTTGCAAAGTGAATGGGTGATTGGTATCTTAGTTTAAGCAGGATAGTCAAACCCCTCCCCCCCCCCTCTCTGTGACAGGTTGTAACAGGCTACAGGTTACCATTAGCGATGCAAGTTGATATAAGCACTTGACCTGACAATGTGTGATGAGAAAATTTGTTTTTGATGAATAGAATTGAGAAGAAAAAATATTTTGCACAAAATTTGTTCTTCCTCCTTACATTATTTAGAAATTTCCTGAAGAGAGTAGGGGACAGGGGGTGGCCCCCGGGCCCAAGGGCCACCACCTGGATCAACCGCTAAAGATAGTAATATGCCTCATCCCCAGGAAAGTACTTAAGTAAATGAGTCCTCTAAAAGATATAGTGAGTATTGAAATGTGAACTAAGATTTTCTGTGGATGGAATTTAAGAAGTAGTGTCGCTACGGGACTGTTGGGCCCAATTTCAATCTGAAGCGCGAGACTGATCAACCATTGAAATTAACTGTAGAAATGATTGCTGTGTAAGTACCCAGTATGTACAAGACATGTAAAAGTAGACCCAAGTGTCATATGCATCTGACACTTGGGTCTTTTGTCTACAAATAAAGCACTGCCACAACCAATGAAATGCATTCATAGGTTCTGTTAACTGTTTTGATATACACATTTTTGCTTCCAGTTTGGATTTGTTATTAGTTCTAATTTGCAGTGCACAAGCAGGAACCATTTAGTCAAGTGGATGGACTGTTAATAAATAGTTCCACAGTATTTCCTTGCTCTGCAAATTATTTTTGAAAGAAATTAAAACCAATCTGCTTCACGTCTTTATGAAATTGGGCCCTGCTGTTAACTTTTGAAGAAACCAGTCCTCACCACCATGATGTTTAGATGGTGGCATCTTTGCTACAATGGGGTGGTGTTTTGTAGCAGGGCGAGGAGGGCCCTCTCTGTGGCAGGTTGTAACGGGCTACAGGTTTACCGTTAGCAGATGCAAGCTAATATAAGCACCTGACCTGACCAATATGATGTAATGGTGTGCCTTATGCAATAGGAAGTAGCTATATGCCCTTTAAATGTAGCCTTAATATTTCTGGTTAACCATAACGACACATTAATGCCATCACAATCCCACCACCCCCTCCATAAACTCATACTCGTTCTCATTATGTTGTACATTTTGTCCTTCGTTTCTTTCAATTGATTTTTTTCAGAGTATACGCATGTCATGATTTTTTTTTTTTAATATGACGTACAAAAATGTCATGATCAAAAGTCATTACATGAAAAGTGTGAATAATTTGGGAAAAAAACCATCAAAAATAAATGTTTCTTTTCTACCAAACTAAAGCCTTGAAGACCACTTTTTCGCAGTAAACTCCAAGGGCTCCAAAATATGCAAAAGCAATTTGATGAAATCCATAAGCTGCACTAATGAGCAGATGATAACATTCCCAACAATTAGACCCTAGTATTCAATAAATGTGCATTCTTGTTCTGTTCCATTCCATAATGAGTAGAGCATTTGCAAATGGAGGGGTGGTCAGTTATTCACAGGGCAACCACAATCATAGCTACTTCCTTTTAGAGTACCCACATCACCAGTAGTCCTTAACACAGTCTAGGAGCATAATAGGTACACTACACGCTGCTGCATCACATGCCGCGAATGTCCCTGTTTAAATTTTTGCACAAATCATCAGTCATGCCATGAACCTTTCAACCATTTCCATTGATACTCAAAGAAAAGGTGGTTTTTGTGTGCTTCTTTTTCAATTTTGGATGAATTATTTCAGGATGATCCAGTCATTTTGAAATTTAAGTCCAGTGTTGAGTTTGTGACGGGAGGTTTCTTGTTGAAGTTATGTTACTTTCTTGAAATCTGCCAGGAAAGTTTTGTTTAAGACAATCCTCCACTGGCAGTACAAAAAGTTCCTAGGCCAGTCAATCTACACGCAACTGGTAGCTCTTTTTGTCAAAATTAGAAGAAGAAAAATGTTTTCAAGAAGAATTGCAGCCACATGGTTAAAATATGCAGCATTGAAGGATTTTTCTTTTTTAAATACTTTTTAAGCACACAAAAAGAAGAGATGTAAATAATTTTTCATTCTTGAATTTATTTCCTCCCAAAGCCAACTTGTGTTTGTTTTTCTCTCTTTTGATTTTACAGTAGACAGAACAGGCTGGATCAAGGTCATTTTAAGACACATTACATGATTCCTGTTTGTTTTACAGGATATATACCTATTTTGGCATTTTGTGTGATCTAAGGTGTTGATGCGCAGGGTTGTAAGTGTGCAGCACGCATGCAAGATGACTATTATGCACTAATGTGTTATAAGGATTGGTGATGATAATGCATTGTATATAAGGACAGGTGGTTTGACATCACTAGTTATTTCACTAAGGGGGAGAGAGAGAAGTGGTCATGTCAAGGACTTACTCCCCAATTAATGGAATCTTGATGCCCGGGCTCTTGATCAAGACACCAAGGCCCCAGTCAGAGACTTAACCTTCTTGGTGCCCACCTGTACAAGCTGTGAGATGTGATCATCAAGCATTTCATTGGCACCTGTGAATAATGAACAGAGCAGAAGCCACTGGAATGGCCGAGGTTCCAAGCCCCGTCTGCATACCATGCCAACCTTGCAGCATCAAGTTAGGCAACTGATGGATAAGAGCTACGGTGATCGTCTGTGCAGCAGCCGGCTCTCTGGCCTCCAGAAAATGTGTTCCTCTGAATGTGTGCTTATCGATGGTTCAGTGGGAAGAATGTATGTAACTAATAATGCCTGTAAGACTGCAATAACTTCATTACCGGGGCTCCAACGAGCAAGATGTGAGCCTACAGAGTTGAGCTTGACATCTCCCGAGATCCACACAAGCTTCGCCCAGCTCCCTCGTACTAATTTAACCCATCTAGGTACCATTGATGGATTAAATCAGTAGTAATCATCACCGGACTAACTTGTGCTGGCGCCATGGACCCCGTTAAATGCCAGCCTCAAGTCTGGACTACATATGCACCTTACAAGTCTACACCCTGTAATGAAGCGCCTTACATTCACGATTAGCCACATACATCCTCCTCATAGAACTATCGACAACCACCCACCCAGATTAACACAGATTAAAGAAGCACTTACGAAGACCCGTCTGACAACACAGGCAACCACAATAACCCCTATTCCATCAGCTGCTATCCTTAATGGTGCAACATTGGCATACCATACAGCCAGGACCTGATACCCCAGCAAACATCCCAGCGAACTCCCACCCTGCCATTACTCACAGGAACCGCCGAAATGCCCAACAACCACAGGTCACAGCTTGAGGAGGACATCAGGAAGTGCAAGTGTCTGCCCAGGGTCTCAGATCTAGATCAAAAGTCCAAACACCATGATACCACCAACCAGAAAGCTCCTCCTTGCCAATCCCACTATGACCTCTCTCGGAAACTCCCTGAAATAACTAGGTGTCTTTATGTCCTCATATACAATTGGGGTACCCTACTGATGGTGCACACCAAGGACCCCTGGTTTCTTCAAAAGTCTTCCATCTTCACCTGCACCATCTCATGTTTTATGGTAGGCTTGAGCAATTTCTATTGGCCTTGGTAACCCATGAATTTCCAACATTTATTTGTAATTGCACCCAAGCCTACCTTCCAAGCTACAGTACTTTTTGTGAGACAAAAAATAGCTACAGGTTTTATTTTAACGCACACACACACACACATCTCATCACACGTCAGTCTCTCATCAAGTAATACCACACTCTGTTTCTGACATTAGGTCGTTTCAATTACCCACCAATGATCATGAGTGTGGTTGTAGTGTTTACACACACACTCATCAGGTTCACAGTTAAAAATTGTTGTAACTATTAAAGTTTTGTTTTTTTATGCTATCTTTTGAACACAATGCTCCTTTTAATTATTAAAGATAGGTAACAAATGTATAATTAGAATTTAACTTTGAAGTAAATTTTTAACACTGGCAGCACCTACATTCATGCATGGTTTAATTTTATGTATCTGCAGAGGATGGCCTCTAGAAAACCACCCCTTGCCTCCACCATGCACTAATATAGGAAACTGCCTCTACAAAGTGTCACCATTGAAGTTGATGAGAACTTTGACAGAGATGAGGATAATCGGAATATAATATAAGCTCACTGGTCCAGTCAGCAGTTGAGACCTTAATGTTTGGGCCAACTGTAGTGACTTCATGCCCCCATTACGAAATAGAGTGTCACATGGACTAAGATTCTGTCATAAAATTGTAACCATGAGTTGTAAAGTACCCTAAAATACTTTCACACTATTATGTTTCTCTTTTTTTAAACTAAACTAATGACAATTCTTATTGAACACATCCTGCAGTATGTATTCAATTAGAATGCTGTGTTTCTACATTTGGAAAAACTTTTAGAATTTCAATCCCGATGGTGTGGTGATAGCCAGCACATGTATGGAGCTGTATTGCCCCCTCCCAAGTTAGTATTTCAATATAACAATAGTTTCTGAATTGTCATTTTTTGCCCAATGTACTGTATTCGAGTTTTCAAGAATTTGTTCGTGCAGATACCAAAACATGGTATTGCTTGGGTGGCAAACCAAACCCTCAATGTTTGCCATTATGTTCTATAGTTGCGATAGCGTAACCCTCCTCTCGACGGCCGAAGGGAGGAAGGTTAGGTTATCACAACTACATAATTCTTCCTGCCTAGTCCACCAAGCAAGGTGGAAGCATGAGAAGTGTTCTGGGTTCTTTTATGTGCACTACCTATCCTATTTTTTGATGAAGCCCCCCACCAACCCCTTCCCCCTACTCTGTGACAGGTTGTAACGGGTTACAGGGTACCGTTAGCAGATGCACCTGACCTGACAGATTGTGATGTGATGATGTGCCTAAATCAATGCATTATGCAGCTGTATGCAAACTTAAAGTAAATCTCATAAAATGTACCCTTTTTTTCAAGGCAATTGTAAATATATCATGTACATGTATAACCTCCACAAGTTTTAAATGACAGATTAGGCGAAAAAGTTCACAGCTTCAAAACAATCTTGCTCATGTGGAAAATCGGCTGGGTGTTTTAATTGACAGATAGGCATGCTAGGCATGCATGGTTTCCAAATTTAAAACAGGATCCCAGCTCGGTTTTAAAGAGCCAGACACTTCCGGCATAGCTTATAGCAATGTTGATATTTGCAGCATGATAATTTTACCAACTTTCAAAAGAAGGCCTACAAATTTTGTTTTTAACGCAAAAAAAAGAAGATTAAACTGATGATGTGCCTTAAACAATGCATTATGAAATAGCTGTATGCAAACTAAAGTAATTACCATAAAAGGGGATGTACCCTGTTGTGTTTGTCAAGGAGATTGTAAATATTGTAACGAAATGGTGAGACAGAGGAAATCCCACTATCACCTGTGCCTGGTCGGTCGGACCAACGTTGGACAGAAGAGTATTTCGCTAGAGGAGGATCCCAGGATCCAACCATAGCTGAATGGAAGGGAAGGACACAACGCCAACATAAAGAGGGTAGTGGGGCAATGGAAACCCCACTTTACCTGTGCCAGGTTGGACGGACCAACGTCGGACAAAAGAGTATTTCGCTAGAGGAGGATCCCTGGATCCAACCATAGCTGAATGGAAAGGAAGGACACATTGCCAACATAAAGAGGGTAGTGGGGCAATGGAAACCCCACTTTACCTGTGCTGGGTCAGTCGGACCAACGTCGGACAGAAGAGTATTTCGCTAGAGGAGGATCCCAGGATCCAACCATAGCTGAATGGAAGGGAAGGACACAACGCCAAAATAAAGAGGGTAGTGGGGCAATGGAAACCCCACTTTACCTGTGCCGGGTCAGTCGGACCAACATCGGACAGAAGAGTATTTCGCTATAGGAGTATCCCTGGATCCAACCATAGCTGAATGGAAGGGAAGGACACAACGCCAACATAAAGAGGGTAGTGGGGCAATGGAAACCCCACTTACCTGTGCCGGGTCAGTCGGACCAACGTCGGACAGAAGAGTATTTCGCTAGAGGAGGATCCCTGGATCCAACCATAGCTGAATGGAAGGGAAGGACACAACGCCAACATAAAGAGGGCAGTGGGGCAATGGAAACCCCACTTTACCTGTGCCGGGTCAGTCGGACCAACGTCGGACAGAAGAGTATTTCACTGGAGGATCCCAGGATCCAACCATAGCTGAATGGAAGGGAAGGACGCAACGCCAAAATAAAGAGGGTAGTGGGGCAATGGAAACCCCACTTTACCTGTGCCAGGTTGGACGGACCAACGTCGGACAGAAGAGTGTTTCGCTAGAGGAGGATCCCTGGATCCAACCATAGCTGAATGGAAGGGAAGGACACAACGCCAACATAAAGAGGGTAGTGGGGCAATGGAAACCCCTCTTTACCTGTGCCGGGTCAGTTAGACCAATCTCAGACAGAAGAGTATTTCGCTAGAGGATGATCCAAGGATCCAACCGTAGCTGAATGGGAGGGAAGGACACAACGCCAAAATAAAGAGGGTAGTGGGGCAATGGAAACCCCACTTTACCTGTGCCAGGTTGGACGGACCAACGTCGGAAAGAAGAGTATTTCGCTAGAGGAGGATCCCTGGATCCAACCATAGCTAAATGGAAGGGAAGGACACAACGCCAACATAAAGAGGATAGTGGGGCGATGGAAACCACTTTACCTGTGCCGGGTCAGTCGGACCAACGTCGGACAGAAGAGTATTTCGCTAGAGGAGGATCCCAGGATCCAACCATAGCTGAATGGGAGGGAAGGTCAAATATTTATATAGATTTGCACTTAACTTACATGGTACAACATGTACAAAGAAGGTATAGTCAACAACTTCCCATGGAATATTATTGCTTGAAATGCTGAATGCTTTTTGGAAAATGAGCAAAACAAATTAGTTTTGATCTTGTCAGTTGCTTGATCAAAAGTAGCATTTGATTTACATGAATAACTTTTCACTACCTCAGTGCTGTAATCAAGTTATTTGCTTTATTTACAACTAGTTGAAATATCCTATCCTGGTCATAATACATGAGGACCCCCTCTGTGACAGGTTGAATCGGGCTGTAGTTGGCCACAGGTTAAAATTAGCAGATGCCCCTAACGTGACAGGTTGTGCACGGAAAGAAATAGCTGTTATGTACCCTTTGCGTTTATACCTATTCTTCCTTGATTATGGTGTTGTTCTTGGTTCTTGTATGTGCAGTGACAAATCCACATGGTATTGCTTGGGTGAGAAATCACATCCAGAATCTTTGGTTTTATATTCTATAGCTGCGATAGCGTAACCCTCCTCTCGACGGCCGAAGGGAGGAGGGTTAGGTTATCACAACTACGTGTTCCAGGGCTGTCTTCCTGCCAAAACCACCAAGCAAGGTGGAAGCATGAGAAGTGTTTGCTGTTCTTTTAGGTGCACTACCTATCCTACTTTTTTATGATGCCCACCCCTAACCCCTTCCCCCTTCTCTGTGACAGGTTGTAACGGGCTACAGGTTACCGTTAGCAGATACACCTGACCTGACAGGTTGTGATGTGTTGATGTGCCCCAATCAAAGAATTATGAAATAGCTGTATGCAAACTAGAGTAATTTTTATAAAAGGGGATGTACCCTGTTGTGCTTGTCAAGGAGATTGTATTTGTAACGAAAATTTTATTATTTTCCAAGTCTATGAGCTATGTATACATTCCACTCATCACTGGTTTTACTCCAATCGGCCATTAAGGTAATTGTTAAGTAAACATTGTTCATTTGCCTGCTGTTTCACATCTCTTCAGGAATTCCGCCATTTATTAAAGTATTAATTGTTCTCAAATAGTCAATCCTGGTGGTATATTTCCCTCAAACGGATCCACGTAATTTTCTGCCAGCCCCCTTGCTGACAAGGATTTTATGGTGTCAGAAATTAACGAACAGTTTAACTTTGAGTAAAAGCACCAAGTGTGTATTCTTATACCTCCTTTCTGCTAGCCGGCGGGACAGCCGAAGGGGGGTCGTAGGAGAAAAGTGTCACATTGGTGTAAAGAAGTGGGATTTGGATTATTACAATTTAATAATAATTATACAACATAGATGAAAGGCTTCCTGCAAGAGTTGCACTACCAGCTAGAAAATAACAGAAAAGAAATTAGACAGCTTTTGCTAAATATATCAAACCAAAATGAAAGAGAAAGAAATGAAGAAACAAAGAGACAAACCAAAGCGGAGGACATCCCATCCAAGGGAGATCCCCCCAAACAATTTCCCTCAACCATCACAGATTGGATTGATGTAAAGGAACCTGGTGTACATTATCAGGTAATGCCAATGGCACATGCCGGACAGAAGAGTGTTTCGCTAGAGGAGGATCCCAGGATCCAACCATAGCTGAATGGAATGGAAGGAGGCAACGCCAACATAAAGAGGGTTGTGGGGCAATTGAAACCTCACAACCACCTGTGCCGGAAAACGTCTTTGTTTGGCTCCATAAAACAGCAAGGAAGAAGGGAGTTTCTCCAAAGTTACAAGACAGATGGTAAGGCCCATACTTGGTAGTAACAAAGATGTCAGATGTCACATATCGGATACAAAAGGGGTCCACATATAAGCCAAGCTTAGTTCACTTTGACCGACTTAAACCCTGTGAAGGAGAACCATTGGAAACTTTGGATTGGAGAGGACCAATATCGGATACAAAAGGGGTCCACATATAAGCCAAGCTTAGTTCACTTTGACCGACTTAAACCCTGTGAAGGAGAACCATTGGAAACTTTGGATTGGAGAGGACCAATATCGGATACAAAAGGGGTCCACATATAAGCCAAGCTTAGTTCACTTTGACCGACTTAAACCCTGTGAAGGAGAACCATTGGAAACTTTGGATTGGAGAGGACCAATCAGACCAAGTAAAATAAATAAATATTGCTCGTCCGGACTTTTTGAAAAAGTTGGTGAGGGAGGTCCTTGTTATTTTCAATTTTTTTTGTTATTTTTTTTTAAGATGGCCACCATGTCTAAGATGGCCGCCATATCGTATTTGAAGATGGTTTTATGGTTTTATGAGTATGTTCTGTATGCCCTCAAATTCTGTGTGTGTTTCTGTGTCCATTTTGATACCTTGTAATTATTTCTAAAGAGTCATTCTTGCTTTTTTGCTCCCAAGTTATTCTGTGTGGGTGGCATCGCATCCTTGTGCAAAGAACTGTGGCATGCAAACCTGAAGGGCAAAACGTTGTAGGCCTACATGAAAGAAAGATGATGAAATTTTTTTTTTTTTTTTTTAAATAACAAATTTAAACAAAATCGCTGCGGTCGCCGAAACCGAGGCGGGCGGGAGTGAGCAACATGTTATTTATTTTACTTGGCCTAACGAATTCAAAGAGGATAGATAGTATGATAACTGTTTTACAACCAGTACCAGTGGTCAGACAGGAGGATGAGGTAACCACAACATGATGCAACCGGAATGCTAAATGTTTTGGCAAATGAGCAAAACAAATTAGTTTTGATCTTGTGAGTTGCTTGATCAAAAGTAGCATTTGATTAAAATTAATAACTTTAACCAAGTTATTTGCTTTGTAGTTCAACTAGTTTTTAGAAATTAGTAATACAGTTGGTTTTTATCTTGTGGGTTGCTTGATCAATGATTTTTTTTTTTTTTTTTTAATTACTTTATCAAGTTATTTGCCTTAAAGTATACTTTTGCTCATGGTACTTCAACAAAAATATATAGATAATCACATGACTTACATGGTATTACTTGAAATGCTTTTGTTAGAGTTGGTAGATAAAGATTTATCAAAATCAGCCAAAATTAGTTTTTCACACTGCTTTATTTTTTCCCATTCATGAAACTAAACTAACAACAATACTAATTGACTACATCCTGCAGTATGTATTCAATCAGAATACTGTGTTATTTCTACATGTTGAAAACTTTTCAAATTTCAATCTCTATAGTGTTATGATATCTAGTACATGTATCGAGTTGAGTCCCCCCCCCCCCCCCCCCCCCCCGGAAAAAAATTGTACTTGGGCATGCATGGGACACAGCAGAAGGTGTGTGGAAGACCACTTACTGATTTAACGCACAAGCATACAGACGTGCCAACACAAGCCATCTTTACCGCCATTCATCTTAATAAATAGTACGTTGGACAGCAAATTCAGCTCAGTCAAGTTTGCTCTTAACATGTCTGTCAGTGACACTCCTGATTCTGCAAACCCACAGTTTGCTTCGCTTACAAGAGAGATAGTCGGCCAAACTATAAAAGAGGCATTGGGTGATTTTAAACACTATTTCGATAGCTCGCTGGATTCTCTACAGAGAAAGAACGAGAGAAAGCTGGCAACATCGACCCAAGAAGTACAACAGCTCAAGCGGGCCGCTGACATGTCTTTAAGACTCAAAGGCTACAAGACTCAATACAACTTTAACTCTTCAGTGTTAGAGAAGCTTGAAAAGGTAAGCCAATGTCTAGGCGGTGCTAAGGAAGAAGTAGCAGAGACACTAGTAAAAGAAGCTATAGCGGACCTTAAGAAGCGCAACAAGCTTATCCGACTGGCAGACAAATTGGATGCTGTGTGGAAAGTAGTTGATGAGTACGTACGTGACGAATTGGCCAGCGACTCAGAAGATGAGAAGCGGATGCGCAAAGCACAAGCACGTGCATCTACTAAAAAGAGACAGGAGAAAACCCAACTGATACTGCGATCAGATTATCTTTCAGAGTTGCCCCTAGAGTTACCACTGTTAGACAGAGACATCGTGGCAGAAGAGAACATCGGAGCTAGCCAGAAAATGGGGTACGAGTTTAAATTGACAAGTAACTACTTTAAGTATGAACAAGGATTAGCACAACCGCTTGTTAAAGGTAGACTCAAGTCAGCTTTTGCCTTCTGGGAAAGTATCACAGACAATAGTGTTGTTTTGGTTGTGGTTCAGCAAGGTTAAAGACTACCCCTACTGAGTACTCTGTATTAAGCATAACAACAATTCGGCGCTAGATTTTGTTATGGAAGCCGTACGTGAACTAATAATTAAGGGTTTAATTTATCAATGTAATGAAACACCAAGCATTGTTAATCAGTATCCATTAATAGTTCTGGAAAGAAAAGGCTGATTTTAGATCTCAGATACATAAATAAATTTTATTGGAAGGATAAAGTAAAATTTGAGGATTGGAATGAAGCTTTGACTTACTTCCAAAAGGGGGACTTTATGTTCTCTTTTGATCTGAAGGCTTGGGTACCATCATTTTGATATTTTCCACGATCATACTAAGTTCTTAAGCTTTTCTTGGGATCAGGGATAATTCGACCAAGTAATTCTCATTTTCAGTTTTACCTTTCGGAATGTCAACAGCCTCGTATGTGTTTACCAAATGCCTCAGACCTCTAGTACAGCATTGGCGAGAGAAAGGCATCTTTATGGTTTCTTGACGATGGATGGGGAAGACAGAGTAATGCTAGTTTGTGTGCCAAGGCAGCACAAACTGTTAAAGAAGATTTGCTGGCTGCAGGTTTTGTTACAAATGTTGAAAAATCCAATTGGGCACCCAAACAGTCCCTAATTTTGGCTTGGGCTTTCCTGGGACGGTGCATGGGGAAGTTCCAATTCTGCCTAAAAATTTAATCCATGGTAATGAGCAAACTTTGTACAATGGTACAACTTCCCCGAGCTGTAAACTACAGATATGCACTAAGAATGATTCTGGTGTCTAATTCAATTCTGCTTACAAATTAAAACAAGGGTGAGCAAAGTATTGCTCCGCGGTAGTAGAATAAAGCAAGACAGTTCTCTAAGAACAAACTCTACCTGGCAAGTAGATACACACATGGTGTTACCGCACACCAAATATATATGGATCCCAACTTTTTTTAAAAGCCAGACACCTCCAGCATGGCGAACAAGGTTGTGATTATTTTCAGCATTTTGATACAACCAACCCAACAATTTTGTTTCTTTATGTTACAGTGTACTTCCACTTATAGATTTGCACAAGACTTATATGGTGTAAAAAGTATGTTAATGGTCAACAACTTCCTGTTGAAAAGTTTTGCTTGAATTGCTATTGAAAAATTATTAAAAATAAATTGATTTGATATCATGAGTTGTTTGATAATAACTTTGATCAAGTTATTTGCCTCAATAGTACAAGAGATTCCAAAATTAGTTAACCGACTAGTACTTTTGATGCTTATTCCACAGTAACATTAAAATTAATAAATTGTATTAATTTTTTTGCCTTATTAAAAATAAAATAGTATGGAAATGACAAATAATAATATTGTCATTGTGCTCCAAGTTTGTCATGATAATGTTGAAGTGGACAAGTTTTCATAAAAAAAGAATTCCTCCAAGTTCCTTTTTTTCACAACAATAACTTTCTTTACTTTTCTATATTAATTTTGGTGAACAGTATTTCAATTCCTTGGATTGTGAACTACTTTTTCATTGACAAAATTTGTTCCATTGTTCCAATTCTCCAAATAACTAGCTTAAGTTGTAGTTTAGTCAGGGACATATTATGCAAACGATTTGTTTATTGTTCTTGTTGAATAACTCTTTGCAAGGCAAGAAAAAGGGTAACTGGGGTGGTGTCTTTTCTGTTTTAGACGGCAGCATGCGTTCCTTGGTACAAAAAGGGTTCAGGTTGGGGGGGGGGGTTGCTTTGAGCCCTGACACTGACTATTTTTCTGTTTGTTACTTGGTTTTTTTCGGGGGCTGGATTTGTGAAAATATGTTTAAAAAATAACAAAACAGTTGATTGACAAACAAATAAAATGGCTTCCCGCTTCGGCATCAATGATCTACAACTGCTTGGGCGGGAATCAAATCTACAACCTTTCCGTTCTATGTTCTATAATTGCCATAACCCTCCTCTAGACAGCTGGAGGGAGGAGGGTTACAATATCACAACTACAACATAAGGTTTATTGCGACTAGCAAAATATCAAGAGAGGGCGCTGTTGAACCCGCACAAAGGTATAGGCGTTGCGTGAGTGAGTGGTAGAAACTGCATAGAAACCGCCCCATATTCCTTCCCACAATGCATTGCGTTTCTGAATTGCGATAAACCTTATGTTCTAGTAGTAGAGCTGTCTTCCTGCCTAGACCACCAAGCGAGGTAGCTGGCAGTTCGAATTCCGTTATATTTAAGCGCGATGCAAGAGTAATAATATTAAAACAAAAATAGTGTTTTTTTATATAAAATAAAAATAAATGTTTCAGGGGTCGATTTCACAAAAATTTAGGTTAGGACTAGTCCTAGGAGATATACAAATTGCATGGATAGTCCTAAGTTAGGACGAGTAACTTGAGATAAGACTAGTCCTAACACTTTGTGAAATCAACCCCTGAACACCAAAAAGAACAATATTAATAAATTTAATATTATACATCTTCAAACATTTCTTCAATAATAAGCATGTGTGTCAAAATCAAGTTTCCAAAAGGATACATTATGATGTGAGAATGATGTCATATCCTCATTCTGCTGTCACTGAAGCAAAGTCTTGATGAAACTAAAGCGACAACTGCAACTATGACAACTGTCATTAATCATAATGTGTGTATCACGGCAGCAAGATGCTTTGAACTTGAAGTTCGTAAGACGTAACCGTTTCTGACTGCCACTTTTGACTTTATAATCTTCCTTTTAATAAGTAAAATTACATCCAATAATGTTCAGAATGAATGAAAGAATAATATGTGGAAAGGATGGAACTAAAAAAGTGTTCGAAGTTGCGAAAAGTAAAAATTGTTTTGCTTTACGATGGTCATTTGACACTCCATGGGTAGTGTGCTTTAGTGTGTTGTTGATTCACGAGACTAGCGCGTGAGTTCTGATCTTACAACGAAAATGTCCGCTTTGATTTTCTCTTAAAACTTTCAGTAATTGTATTTTAGCCATCAATATTCCTTGCCATGAGTACTTTAAAAAACTGTTAAAAACCAAACCCTTAGAAAGTGGCAGTCATGTGGAAAAGGTTTTCGCAAGGCAGTGTCGTAGTTTCATCTTGAAGGGGCCCGGCCATTTTGTCACTGATTACTCTGTACACACAGTATAGTATTACACGGCGTCCGGTTGCTGGTTGGTTTCCAAGACCGAATCTGCATATAAATAGTGAATGTCTTTTGCGTTTTGGGGTGGACCCTGGATTGGAATTGTATGCCCATGTCCGAATAAGCGTCTACGGCTTTTGGCTGCGGCTGTTTCACGTCGGCTTCATGCGTTTGAAGAAGTATGGGACGGTCATGCAAAAGTCGTCAGGAGCGGATGGGGAGGGGGCGTGCGGGGCGCACGACGACCCCTCGCTTTTTGTCACACAAAAAACAAGAGGGAGAGAAAAAAAGAGAGAGAAACAAGTGGGAAGGTGGGGGGGGGGGGACTACACCAATCTGGGTATTTTTGTACCCAAAAAGCTATTAATAACCCGTCGTACACTTTGTTTCATTGTGGGCGACTAAATTTGGCACCTCGCTAAAAAAAGTAAACAACGTTCCACGTTCTGGTGAGATCCGGAAATCAGAGAAACAGAGCGCCCGCTAGCGTTCGTTCATTACAAGCGTGTACAGTTTTTGCCGCGATAATCGGAACAAGAGCTTAACAAACGACCACTCACATAGTGACGTCGTTTACCTGGGCTGGGGCCAGCCCCCAAGTGACCCACTCCACAAGCGGGCCTCTGGGGGCTGACCTGGGTGAGCCCCTGGAATTACGTCAAAAGCTATTCGAACGCACCGTACCGGGCAGACCGGGGATGGCCCAGGGAAGCTAAACGAACGCACCCATAACAACTGCGGCGGAAAAGTGGCCCGCATAATATTCGGGCAATTTTTCTGAACATCAATAGCACTCTTATCTCGTACCGTGACGTAGTGATTTTAGGTGATTTTTTTTTCTTCTTCTAAATCGATTGAAAAAAAGGAAATCCTTATAAAAAAAAAACCTGCAATGACCATGGGTTCCAACTTTTATTCTGACGTATAGAGAAAAATGATAAAATAAATAGGGCTTTCATACAGCCCACTCAGATTTGTGCACAAATGCATATTGAATGTCAAACGAGTAACCGGTTCTTGTTTGAATGTCGAATATCGAACGTCAAACGAGAACGAACTTCACACCGTTCTTGTACTGCATGGGTTCTAACTTCTGATTACAGGGCTAGTTAGTTGGCTCAGTTGTGCGTGTTCGTTGTTGTGGCTTGATTGATTGATTGATTGATTGACAGCTATTAGGCTGGCTGCTCTTCTTCTTTACTGTTTACATTTACAATACTGCTGTCACGATCAGTGTGGTGAGAGTCAAATCTCAGCTCCTCTTTGGTTGTGAAGCTATTGTGTGACCAAGTTTAACTCGGGTAAGTAAAAAATATATACTTTTTTTTTAAGAAAAAAAAGTCATTCTACTATTAATTTATTATGGTCGGATCAGGTGATCAAACTCAACTCGTCTTCATTCAAAACTCATTCAATCAATGGAGGTGGAATTAGTCTACCTCCATGGCTTAATCAAGAAAAGAACAGATGATGCCGATGTTTGTGTGTATGCACTTTGAGTTGATTACTAAAAGTAAAAACTTGAGAGAGAGAGAGAGAGAGAGAGAGAGGAGTTAGTACAGTAGGGGAGGGGCTGGGATGAGGGATGGAGGTGGGACGGCTGGGGGATCATGGAGGAAGTGACTTTCTCTGCCTCTGCTGTCTGTGCTGTATGGTTTATCTATTTCTTTGTTTAAAACACAAGCCAACAAGCAAGAATATCTTCTTTATTAGTCCTACAAATTAATTCTAGTAGAATTTCTACTCCTACCTAAACTAACTCAGTCATGTCACTGTCAGTACTTACTACTACTTTGGCAGGGCAGGCCGTTATACATGTAAGCCTGGTTCATACTTCCTCTTCCTGCGAATGATTCTTGCATAGCCAGTTTCAAGACAAATGAAAATGGAGTGGGGTGTGACCGAGGGAGGGGGGGCGTTGCCGTTGGTATTCCTACTCCAGAAGTTGCAATAACAATAATCGAAACTCACTTTCCCAGGACCAGGGATACGGAACAGTTCCATAAAGAAGAATAGCAATCGCAACTTAAATACCGTGTGAGGAGTTTGTTGCAGTACTCGACAGATACAGACAACTTGCACCACTTTACATTACAACTTTATTTACAACATTACAACTTAAATCAATAATAAAGTACATTTTGTACCTCTTTTTATTACGCAGGACACAGCACCGTTGTACAGAACCTTTTGAGTATGCCGAGTTTTAGAACTGTAGCCTGGCTGGTAGCCCTTATTGCTGTGTATCTACATTGGCCTAAACCACATCTCTCTCAGAGACTTCAGGAGTGGGAAAACTCTGGCAAATACTTCAAGTTCAAGGAGTTTAACGTCTTCTACAAAGGTTAGTATTTTTTTTAGAGCAGTTTCTTATTTAGAGGAAATTTTTCTTTGATGTACTAATTTTTATTAATTTTGTTCATACACGCTGGGGTGTGTTAAAACACTGTATACTTGGTACTTTCCAGAGTTCTGTGAAAAAAATCACCTGTACATAGGCATTTTACTCGGGTGGGATTCGAGCTCCGACCTTTGCAATTCTAGGGCAGTGTCATACCAAGTCAATACCAACTAGACCACCGAGATTGTCAGTAGCTTGAGGCAGGTAATGTTCTAATGTTACAAAACCATTATGCAATTTAAGATGTTATAAAACAGAATTACTTTTTATCATTGGTCAACTTTTTCAAAAGTGGATGTTGCTTTTTCTCTAGATTCCCTTGGTTCTGGCGACCCTAAAAAAGTGGTTCTAATTCTACATGGTTTCCCTTCTTCAACGTTTGATTGGTACAAGGTATGATTGATCTGTATTTGAGTGGCGTGGCAGGGCAGAGTGGTCAAGTTGTCAAGTGGTCACTGTCAGGCTTGCATGCTTCGTTTCTGAAAGGGCAAGGCGCCAAGGCATTTTCTCCTTGTAAAGGGCACCCTATGGAGGCAATCGCTCTCGTGGCTTTGTTGACACCATTAAAGGAAGACATTGCCTTGGATCGGACGAGTTGGTCTATAAAAAGGGGTTTGTAACTGTTTGTTATAAAATGCATATGATTGGAAAGATGTTTTACAAGTAGGATGCAATGATCCACACAAATTTGCTTCAAAATTGCGTGGTAAATAATTTGACTCCCATAAATGGCCGACCGTGTTTGTCGACACAGTAAAAGTAAAAACCGTGCAATTTCGAGGCATGTTTTGGTGGATCATTGTATTCTACTTATAAAAACATCTTTCCAATCGTATGCATTTTATAACAAACGGATTACAAACGGCTTTTCAAAGACCAGCTCGATCGATCCAAGGGAGCTTGTCCTTTAAGTATCAGGCCTGCAATGTGGTTCAGTGGTTAGACTGACTTTGCAATGACTAGAATAAGGTTTGCTAGTAACTGAAACCAAACTTCTTAATTTGTGCAATTTATAATCATAGAAATTAAATCAATGTTTCTTCTGGGGAGATTGGTTGTTGCTAACTTGGTGTTTATTTCCCCTTGTGGGAGTTTCCCTTGACAAGAAGATCTTTTAAACAACACAAACTCCGTTGTTTTACTGATCAGCAGAGCGTGGGTTTGAGCTCCGGTCTGGACCCAATTTCATAGACATGCTAACCACAAAAGTTTGCCAAGCGTGAAATTTCTTCCTTGATAAAAACATAATTACCAACCAAATTTCCACATGATTATCGGGACAAGCAAAGAACAGATAAATACCACTAACAAGCAATATGCAACAAATGGACATTTGGTTGGTAATCCTGATTTTATCAAGGCAGAAGTTTCATGCCAAGGAAATTGTTGTGCTTAGCAGCTCTATGAATTTGGGCCCAGGACTTGTTGTACCCTTTAGCAAAACACTTAGCCTAACCATTTTGGGTTTGTCCTTTCTTATTTATGAGATAAAACAAAGCAAGAACATGGCAAACATATACACAATAACAGGATATAACAATGGAAGAAAACAAACAAGTCGAAAACGAGAGAAAAACTGAAAGCCTTTTGGGTGTGATAAAGTGCTATAAAAAATGCAAATTTATTACTGATTGTATTTTTATTATGATCTTGATAGATGTGGCACGGGTTAAGCGAGAACTTTGGTCGAGTCATCGCTGCGGATTTCTTGGGATTTGGTTTGAGTGATAAACCGGTGAGTGCATTTTTTGATGTCAAAGAATATTTAATCACTCTGCTGTACAGTATGGCAAGAATTTTTAGAAAGTATGAGGTTTAGTTTTTTCTTTGATTCTTTTTCAATGATCTCTTGATTTACACCGAGAAAGAAGAAAATAACAATTAACTTATAACAATTATGTTACAATTTTGTTACCAGACATTATTCTCGGCACAATGCAGATGGAGCACTCCATTAACAAAAAGAATTTTCATGGTGTTACCGCAATGAACTATGAAGAATTTTCTGAAATCATTCTTCAGGATCGGTAAAGACAGACATTTCTCGTTCATCATATATTTGAGCTTGAGTTAAGTGTTTGGCCAGGATGAGAAGAGGTACAAATTTAATTAATATCAGGCGATTTGTGATATTTCTTCACAAACTACTTATAAAAAGTGCAACTGGTTTCAATCAAGTTCATCACCATCTTGTAGTCAAATCAACCTTTGAAACTGGTGTCAAATGAAGTGGTTATCAAGTTTTCTAGACACCCAAGTGTGTATACGCCTGCAACCCTGGACCCCCTATTGTCCTACTTTTGTTTATACTCCTAACTTTTTTGCAACAGCTCCCATTGGTTTTGTGTTTGTTTTCCAACTGTGGACCTTTCCCGAACAGTGGACCGTCTTGTCCTCTTTCGTTTAAGGTCCCTGGTTTGAATGTGTATACCTACTCAAATGTACTAAATATCTCATTGTTTTACATTTTTTGTGATGCTAGTAAGTCTGTGATATAATAGATGTTAAATTTGCTTCGGGGATAAAGAATAATAATTTTTGGTTTTTACCCGTATACACCGATGTGTGTAGCACTGTATACTCAGTACTTTCCCGAGTCCTGTGAAAAAAAAATATATATAAAAAATCACAGGCATTTTACTCGGGTGGGATTCGAACCCACGACCTTTGCAATTCTAGAGCAGTGTCATACCAACTAGACCACCGAGATTGCCCGGTAGCTAGAGGCAGTTCGAATCCTATGTTTTAGCAGCGGGTACTGCAAACGATTTAATAGATGTTAAATTTGCATCGGGATAAAGAATATTAATTTTTGGTTTTTACCCATATACACCGATGTGTGTAGCACTGTATACTCAGTACTTTCCCGAGTCCTGTGAAAAAAAATAACAAACTGTGATACTTTTTTTTGTACCTTTCAGACGGGCCACTCTTACACTATGTTTGAGCAAGCTGATATTATGGAGTCTTTAATGGCCAAATTGGGTGTGGAGCGGGTTCACATCCTGGCACATGACATGGGGGATACAGTAGCACAGGAACTTATAGCAAGGTATGGAAGAGTGTTTGCATATCTTTGGTTTGTAAAGATTGATTTGGTTTTGTTCTGAATCTAAAACTTGTATCAAACTATGCTCCCTGCGGTAAAAGCTGTTTTTTAATGGACCCTTCCCATGAAATATGCTAATTACATTTACACATGCGTACAGACCCTACTGGTTGGCAAACACCATAGAGTTGTGCACTAAGCAGACGCGCAATGGCGTCTGCGTCACGCAGCCATTAGCCATGTACAAAACAGCGCGATTTTCCCTCATTTTGCCAACCAAAATGTTAGTGCGCACGCGCTGTGTGCAATTTACATATTTCATGGGAAGGGTCTATTGTTGTACTCATCAAACTCTGTTTTCTTCACTCTGGCCTAAAACATTCCAATACAATTTTGAAATTTCCCAATAAAGATTTTGTTTGATGTTTTTTTAATGGAAAATCACCTGACCTCGCCAGGCTGGCAGCCACTGCAAGGCTGGCAGCCACTGCAAGGCTGGCAGCCACTGCAAGGCTGGCAGCCTCTGCAAGGTGAGAGCTACACTTAACTGATTTTGGCTGTCGCCCCAATTCTACCTCCATGCCCAAACCAACTGTCTCCAGCTTCAGTAGGGGCACATTGCCACCTGTCTCCTGGGGCTGAAATATGGCTACCCACCCCCTTTTATAGTCCATAAGGACGTTTACATGGGTATCATCCATGATGCACTACCAGAATGCACTACCTTCCAAAATGTTTACAAAGCAGTTATGGTTAAGTGCCTTGCTCAAGGGAACAGGTGTCACTACATGGATTCAAACCCACACTTTGCTGCTTGATTAAAACAGGGTTACCAACCAAATTTTCACGTGATTTTAAGGATAAGCAAACAACAGCCGAGACAAGTAACAAACAATATGCAACAAATGGAAATTTGGTTGGTAATCCTGTTTTTATCAGTGAAGAAATTTCATGCTAAGCAAATTTCTGTGCTTAGCACCTCTATGAAATTGGGCCCAGATCTTGGGTGACCACTTGACCACAACACATACTTTACAAAAGAGAAACCCTGCTTCTGTACCAACACTGATCTAAAGAGATAATTTACACATGGTGCTACCACAAACCTCACCTAATTGAGAAATTTTATTATGTTTTAAACTTACAGACAAAATGCCGCAGAAAAATCAAAGAGGAAACTTGATCTGGAAATCCTCAGTGTGTGTCTGACCAATGGAGGTGAGTAAAGCATAATTCACACACACATCGGTGTATGGGTAAAAAAACAAAGTTAATTTTCTTTATCCCCACTGCAAATCCACACATTGTGCATTTATTAAGATAAAGGTTTCAGTTTTCAATTCTCAATGTTAATTTGTGTTAACTTGTACTCTAGATTCTGTGTAAACCCGCTTTTATCCTTTTAGTATACTGTGCTTGGTGTTAGTAAAAACAAAATCTCAGAACCAGAGGTGAAAACAAATGAACTGTTTTCTTTCAAGTATCTTGGCAATAAGAGTTTGCCCAATTAGCTGTAAAAACAGGCATGGTATTCTACCCACTTAAGTCTATTTTCCGATTTGTTTGCCTTTAGAAAAAAATCATATTGTTTTTATCAATATGACCTGGAGAGTCTATCCCTTGTACTACAGAAAATTGTTCCTTTTTCTACTAGAGAAAATTATCCTACTTTTTTTCCGAAGACCAAATATCATACCTGACAAAAGAAACACTCTGTTGGCATGGCGTGTTCAAAACAAAACAAAATCCTATATCATTATTGTTATAGAAAAGTTTGCGGTAACACCATGTAATAACAATCTCTCAATGAGTTGGGGTGGTTCTGAAAAGAACCGTTAGATTAACTCGACGTTTCGATCAGTATGCTCTGATCGTCTTCTGGAGAAGACAGAGAATCGCCATTCTCCAGAAGACGATCAGAGCATACTGATCGAAACGTCGAGTTAATCTAACGGTTCTTTTCAGAACCACCCCAACTCATTGAGAGATTGTTATTACATGGTGTTACCGCAAACTTTTCTATATCTTACTTCCACCATGCAAAGTTTCAAATCCTACTTATCATTATTGTTTTTCTCCAAAAGTGTATTGAAGAAATGCGTGTTGAAGATTAAGAATTCACTATTTAGGCCAACATTAGCTCAGTGGTTTCTTTCCATGCATTTCACAAATGTGGAACCTGGTTTCGAGCCTTGAGTCTTCCTCGACTAAAACTGAAATTTCTTCATTGTCATCTCTACGAAAAAATTTTGTGCGATGTTTCCATTAAGGTGCTTTGCCGTTTATATAGTTTAGATTCAGATCAGCAAATGTTGAAAAAGAAACCTTTTGCTTGATTGTTCAAAGGTATGTCTAAGGTTCAACTCAAAGAATACCAAAAAACAAATCCACCATCAGCAAATAAAAAAGCATTTCTTTTTGTTTATTTTCCAAAATATTGTATTCTTACAGATTCTATTTCTGTCACCCCTTCCTCATATTTTTTAATATCAACAGGAATCTTGCCTGAAACCCATGAGCCAAGGTTTATGCAAAAGGTTGGTGTGATGTGATGTAATATCTTAAAATGAACCGTTTTCCATTATTTTGTCTTTGTCTTCCAGGCATTCTGCCAGAGACTTTGGAATTAAGATTTATGCAAAAGGTTTGTAGAAAGTAGATTGACTAAGAAAAATTGTTAGTTATTTATTTTGACATATTTTTTTAAGGGGTTGTGGGGAGACACCAACAATGTTGTTTTTAAACACGTTGGAAAAAAATTATGAAACTGGGCCCATGTAAGTTCTGCTTTAACAAAATGTAGATGACGACGTCAAACCACATTTCAAGAATATATGCAATTGAAAGACCCTTAGATTAGAGATTTTTTACCATCTTTAAGTTGACGCAATTCTCTTTTTCCAGCTCTTGTTGAAACCATGGATTGCTCCTGTGGTAAAGCGACTCACCAATCATTTCATTTTTAAAAAATCGTAAGTCACTTTTCACAACATTTCTATGGAAGAGGAGAACTCTTTAATCTGATCATTATCATTTCTCTTGCCAACTATTTTTGTTGCTCATTACCTATTCTCCCCTCTTCCCACCCTTGATATTGTCCTTTGTGTTTCCATCTTCTTGTGGTCAAACCAGCCCCTTCCCCTCAGCCCCAACCTTTTGTCTTCTTATTCACTGTTTACCACTTGCTGTTTTCTGTATGCTATCTAACTCCATTCATTTATTTTCACTTTACTGCTTATGTTTCCTGTTCAGAAGTTTGTTGTCTGTCCAGGTACTCTGCTAGGGTTGAAACTTCAGACCATTAACTTTTTTGTGTGTTTATAATTAATAAGATATTTTTTAGATGATGATTTTAGTAAGCTAATCAAAATCCTAACCATTTTTTTTCTGAGTGTCAAACTGCATACCTTTCCATTTTATGTAAATGGTTGATTTAAAAAACTTTTTTTATTCCTGATGTGCAGGTTTGGTGAAGTATTTGGTAAACGTACTCAACCAACAGATGATGAGTTTCAAGATCATTGGGCTTTAATTCGATGGAATGATGGCGACTTAATAATAGACGAGTAAGTTTAAAAACAAATTAACGTTCATCTGCATTCAGGTCTTTGCTCAATTTAATAGAGCTGTTTTCAGCACAGAATTAGGCTATGCACAAAACATGCGTACTTCTCATTGACAGGTTACCAGCCAAAAAACAGAGCCAGGCTTATCTACCTCTGACTTGTTTTCTGCAAATAAATTATCAGCTGAAAATGTGTGTGTATCATTTTCTGCTGAAGCATCTCACACATCTCTAAGAAATTGGGCTTCTCTTGATGAAATTCTCCCTCAGTGTCAAATTCCACCCCATTCCCCCAAAAAGATAAAAAGGAGAGGCAAAAAAAGAAGAAGAAAAAAAAGAGCAAAGAATTCTATGGTCAGAAGTTCCATACATAGAATTGAGCCTGCTCTTAAAAAACAGAGGCGTTATAGTTCGATTTCTATCCGATGGCCCAAGGATTTTTCCCCCTCAATATTTCAAACAAATTACCCCCACTTCCTCTTCATTCTATTGTATAGTTTGTTATACCCTTACACCGATGTGTATAAAGCACCGTAAACTTAACTTTTCCTGAGTTTGGGGGGGGGGGAATCCACAGGCCAATCATTCAGGTGTAAGGGTATACAATTTATTTTCTTTATCCCCGATTTAAAACTAACGTCCATTCTATTGTAATTTACAGACAGATTCAGTACCTACCCCAGCGGTTTGCCAATCGGGATAAATGGGTTGGAGCTCTTCAAGAAACAAAAATACCCTGTGAGTACCATGTCTCTAACAACATCAGTTTTTGTCTTTACTCAGGAGAATGTCAGTTGTTTGTTTAGACTATTTTCCTGTCATCAAGGGAACTAAGCAAACTCCCACACAAGGGAATATAAACACCAAGCTGGCAATAGCCAATCTCTCTCAACTGTCTTTGATTATGAATGGCACAAATCAAGAAGTTGTGATTCAGTTTAGTACCTAGATGACAAAACCTTCCATTCTTTAATATAATAGATGTTAAAGATCTATTATATCGTTGCGGTACCCGCTGCCAAAACATAGGATTCGAAATGCCTCTAGCTGCCGGGCAACCTCGGTAGTCTAGTTGGTAAGACACTGCTCTAGAATTGCAAGGGTCGTGGGTTCGAATCCCACCCGAGTAACATGCCTGTGATATTTTTTCACAGGACTCGGGAAAGTACTGAGTATACAGTGCTAACACACATCGGTGTATGGGTAAAAACCAAAATTAACATTCTTTAATAGTTCACCATCGAATTTAAATCCAATTAAAATGTCAGCTTTTATTTTATTTCAGTGCATCTAATATTTGGTCCATCAGACCCCATCAATCCACCAGACACCTTCCTGAAGCGCTACAAGTAAGTCTGCCATGTTCTCTCAAAAGTGTTAATTTTTTTAATCCAGGAATCTGTTGTAACCACAGAGCCCTATGTTTTGACTAGAGCATCATTTTGCTTCTTGTCCCTTTCATTACAAAATAGCCTCGAAAAGTTACATTTTGAAAAAAGCAAGTGCAGAGAAAATCTGTTTTGCCATAAAAGCGTGATGAAAGTGTGAAAAGAGGCCGAGGTAGGACATGTTATAATCACATCCATTCATCAGGAATTTTGAAAAACCCTCAATTTACCCAGAAATGATCTTCACTTAGAAAATTGTTTGGCTGTTTTGCCATGAAAGGGCCGTTCTGAACACAGGTTGGACTTCTGAGCACAGACCTGAGCCCAACTTCTTGCTCTGCCTACCCCCGAATTTCTGCGCGTACAGTCACCATTCTCCAATGACTGTGCAAGAAGTGCTAATTTCTTTGCTAGCTTTGTAAGCGAAGAATGCCTAGTATTATGGAGTTACACATGCACGAGCAAAGAATCACGGCCAACCCATGAAGTACATTTGACAGAAGTGCAGAAGTCCATGCTTCTCTTACAAGGGTAAAAATCAATAAAAAACTTAACAAACAATAAGTTTTTGTTATTATAGATTAATCAATCAAATTCTTTTCTCCGTGTCTTTGCGTAGGATGTTGATCCCACATTCTGGAGTGACTCAGCTTGCTGACCACATCAGTCATTACCCACAGCTTGAAGATCCTGAGAATGTCTTAGACGCCTATGTTAAATTTATGGATACTGTCAAACTTTAAGATTACAAAACCAGATTTTGCAATTTTGTATCTTTTTTTTTATGGGAAAAAGTTTAGGTGATTGTTTTATTTCTTTAAATGATATTTGGAGAAAACTTTTCATATATTTGATTATTTCATACTTATTTTGAAGCAATAATTTAACAATTATAAATTTAGCCTTCGAGAAAGACTCTGCTACTGGGGTCGAAACATCAGGCAATTAACTTTATTTTTTTGCCATTATAAATTGCATAAGATTGCTGTCCTGTTGCGGAATACGCAGTGTTAAATTCTATGTTTATTGTCCATTAAATGGAAGTTTGCTTTCTCGAACATGCTCATAAGTATACAAATATATTTAAAACATTACATAATTACAAATTATGCTGAAGAATAATATTTTTTACAATATTAACAGTTGTTTTTTTTGTTTTTTAAAGCAAGATATTAAACTTTTCATAGTGGGAATACAATCCCAGATCCTTTCAGAACCACAGAAGTCATTAATAAATTATCATAAGTTTTGTTTATCAATATCTGAAAAGCGTATCAAAAATTAATTTTACAATAACAGTCATGATATCCTTCCTCCTTCAATCTGATTTCCGAATTTTGGGCCTTGAGATAAATTCGCAAAGCGGTCGTTAAAAAGTCTTGAAAGTTAAAGCCTGTACACCATTGGTCAGCCCAAGTTACTCAGTAAAGTTTTCCTACATTTTTCCAAAGGCCGAATATCATGCTTGAGTAATAATTAATGAAATTTTAAAGGAAAGGCATATTTATGGTAATCCCTCTTAAAATTAATGGCAATAAAAATCTTTAGTTGGAAACTACAGCAGCTTTCGATAGCAATAAGCAATGTGAGAAACATTTCACTGTGAAGTAATGTTATGTAAACAAAAACATCAGTTTTTATCCCCCAAAAATTTGAGAAGGTATGCTTTGCCTTTAAATTAAGTTAAATAACTCGTTATAAAAATGTCTTTGACAGAATGTGCAAGTCTTGTATTCAAATAATTTGTACAAGCTTTGGTTTCCACATGCTAGAGAAATAAAATTGCATGCTTTAACAGTTCCCAACCTTTGGATGTGAACATGGAGATAGGAGCAAGGCTTGCAAGGTCAACTCCAATGTCCTGACAAATTTCTTGCCTATTTGAAAAGCTAAATTTCAATTTGATGTCATATTTTATTTTGTAAGGTATGTTTACAGCGGTCCTCTATACTTTGATATTCATTGAGTATAACCTTTTTGCTCTAAGAAAGAATTTTTTTTTACAAATTTTAAATTTTGATCATCCAGTTTTTGAACAATCACACTGACAACAGTTCGGCCTACATGTATGATCTGCTTGCAGCTTCCAAGGATTTTGTCTTGAAAATTTAGATAATTTTACAAGTTTGTCTCGTAAGTTATAAAGATACTTTGTAAATTCATAATTGAGAAATAATTGCATATCATTCAAATGATAAAAATTGCATCGCAATAAAAAAGATGTGTTCTAACTAAAAAGCTATTAATAACATGGTCACATTTCCTCATATGATTGTCTTATTGCATCTTTTTGATTTTCTAGTTTTAACCAAAACTCAAACTTTGATTCACAATAAGTGGCGGAAGTAAGGGGGACCCCCCCCCCCCCTCCACCAATTGATGTCCATGCCCTGTGGGTGCCCCTGTTCGAAATCTAGATTTTGAGGATTTGAAATGTTAATTTCATTGTTTTCAAAACTATTTGTCCATTTACACAAACAGCCAATGTACTTGGTTGTTACACTAAGGTTAGATTTTCTTATAAATAAATTATAAATTATATAGTAAACGGCCCACATGCAAACTTGGTCATGAAGTGGCCCCCCCCCCCCCTTGAAATAAATTCTGCACCCTCCTGTGCCCCTACAAATTTACTCTAGTTACAGAGCTGTACCCTTCCACATTAAGTTTGCAGCTTCTCATCAACATTTTCTAATTTTACCCTTTTTGAAGACAAACTTGCAGTTTATAGGAGAAGTGTTTCATCAGCCTGAGGATTGTTTTTTTTTTCACTGATAAAGTTCAACCAGCTGCTTAAATGTTCTGCTTGGCAATAAATAGCTTTGGACAGTAACAAAATCACAATTGCCTGTCACAGTCGAATCGCACGTGCACAAAAACACCATTGTTTTCATGTTAACAAAACAACATAGATCGCAAAAGATGATGACCCTCCTTGGGGGCGTGGCCGGGAAAAGGATAGAGATTAATCTGGACACCATCTACACGTTCGTTTATCCACAGTTTTTTACACGGACTGTACGTACCATTCTTTATTATTGTTTACTGTGGGTATAGCAACGTGCGCAACATGGAAGTGGAGTAAAATTTGTAAGTAAACTTCGAACTGTTTTTGTTTTTATTAATCACTTGACTTATGTGGTTGTCGTTGTTTGTAGTTCATAATAAATCAAGTACTATTAGATCTTTGTTTGTCTAAATTGGTTAATGATTTACCCGGAAAATTTGTTGATAGGAACCTCTGATTCTGAGATGAAAAATTTGCAAATTATTTTTGTGTGTGAACATGGTGAATCAATTACCCTGGAAAACAGAGAGCAAATGGCCATATCGTAGCGTCATACGTTATCGACCCTCATATGTTTTTCGGTCCCCAACTTTGATTCCCGTTTATCGCGAAATTGTGCAAGCTGCACCGGTGACAGAAGCTATGCAGTTTACTCACGGTCTGTATTTTCATCGGGCTTAATCATGCTGAGAACAAAGTTTCCTGTCGTTGGTTATACTTTTAATTTTTTATAGGCCTACTCAAACATTTATAAAATGATTGATTTTCGGTACAAATCACTAGTGCATTATTATGCCAACATTCAAAAGAGTCAAAGAAACATCATCCAACCTCAAAAGTTCAAAACAAAATTACTATCTGCTAGATTGAGTTTCATTCTGTTTTAGTCACTAGATGGATCACGTGGGGTCCTACTGCTTGCTGTCAACTCGCCGTCAACTCACTTGTGCCGTCAACTCGCCGTCAACTCCTCCAATATACATTTAAAATCCACAAAAGAAGCATAGAACGGTGACGTATCAGCTAAAAGAGAACTTGCGTAAGTTTTAGGTCGTATTTCGGAATAAAAATTGATTTTTTTTCTTGTGAAAAAATTATCTCGAAGCAGCAAAACCGTCGGCCGCCATCTTGCTTTTTCATATGGATTAATCTTGGCCCAAGATGTCAATGATTGGTACTTTTTTTATCAACACAAAGTCGTTTTTGTGAATGAATTTGTACCGAAAACCATGAGAAATATGTAGTTTAGCCCAGACTTAACACTTCCGTGCCCCATTTATAAATTTTTCAAGTAAATTTAATGAGTTGACGGCACAAAAATGATTTGACAGCGAGTTGACGGCAAGTCGGCGAGTTGACGGCAAGTAGTAGGACCGATCACGTGAGGTGGTTACTATTTGGGATTCTATGGTGTGTAAATGTGGGGAAAATATATAAATATTTTAAGTGAAAATGACAACAATTTTGTTTTCACTTTACTCATGCATACTGTAATAAATTCCTATAAGCGTAATAAATATTAAGTCTACATTAAAGATATATAATATCTATAATATCATAGATTGGTTTCTTATCTCCTGAAACCAAAAATTACTGGTCTGAAATGGGGGAAAACGGATTGTTATGAAGTGTGAGTGCATAGGGGGGGGGGTGGGGTGTTTACTTTCATGCCTTATGATATCTCTGGATTCTAATAGAGTAGCCATAATGCCTTAGGACAAAAATGTAACTAAATTTGTTAAGTAATAATTGAATAATATTTTTGATTTATTTTGCATGCCATACTAGCTTCTGAATATTCAACAAAATACCAACCAATGAAAGGTGTGAAAATATATGACGTTGCTCCAATGTCGTGCATGCATAAGCACTGTTAATGGCGGACTGTCTCTCGCAACGTAAAACCAAAACTTTAAAAATGTCAACACACCATGAAGTGAAAGTGTTATTGTTTAAAAATTGGATCTAGATGATTTGAAAAAAATTTTTTTAGTTTTTGATTGTGAACAATTTTCCTGTTATCCTACTGAAACACATGACACCAGGATACGATACAAGGCCTCATGGTCATGGAGGCAACACACATGTAGGTAATTGCCTCTATAAAGTCTCAGCCCATAGCTATAGACTATAGTTGCTTTGGTGCCCCTTGAAACAATCCATTTAAAAAAAATAACAGTAAACGCACTAGCCCCAAATTGGTCCAATTGCGGCATACACTCAAAATTGTCCATGGACACGGAGTCGATGGACCAATATTTTTATAGGGCTTTAATTTAAACGCACAGACTTGGTTCCAATACATAATAGGATTCTCTTTATAAATAGAAAACTTCTTTGCCCTCAAAAAGAATATGAACTGAAGCATCCTGAAGGCATTCACAGCTTTGGTCAGAATCAAAAACTTACTGAAGTAATTTAATAATAATTTACTTTTATATTTTGAATTGCAGGGTGCAGTCAGTTTGCTGAGTTAAAACAATAATACAAGTGCCGATTAACAATGAAGTTAAAAATGATCACATTCCAAAGAAACCATCTATGATTTGGTGAAGGATAATTTGCTGCTGTTTACAAGTTTGTAATTAATACCCATAAGAAGGAGACATTATAAATAATCTACAATGCTGGACACAGAATCCGACTTTGGTCTACGATGGCTTTTCCATCCCAACCACTCCGAATTCCTCCCTATAGACGAACAGCTTAAACAGTATAAAGCCCGAGACCTTACCAAGACTAAGCTGTACGCAACCGCTACTAAACTATGGGGTTTATCACGCAGCCGCAAGAGAGTATTCATCGCACCTCCGATGGGCGAACACCCAGGAAGAGATCTGAACCTCAGACAGTCAAATGTGAAACTCAAACCGATGACGGAAAAGCCTAAAACACCTCCGCCGAAAACCGGCGACTGGGCTCTGAGTGAACTGGAGAAATTAACTCTTCATGAAAAAGAAGTTGAGGAGAAATCTAGCGAATATAAGAGCTGGCTGGGGGAGAGAATGAAATTAAGGAATGGTTTAGAGAGTCTTGGGTTGAGTGAGGAATGGCTGAGAAATAAACCGGATCCCACCCCGATGGAACGAAGGGTGGTTGACAGAATGAAGGAAGAGAGAGTGAGTAAGCTACTTGCTAATAAGGTGAGTGAGACGTTAGGTTCTCAAACCTTTTTTTGTCTACCAACATTTCCAAACATTCATTTTTTGTTTAAGAATACAACTTACAAGGTGTTGGAAGTAAGATTGTTTTCAAAGTATAGTTTGAAGTTTTCCCATTATTGGTCCTTTGTACATGTTCACTTGGTGTGGCACTGTAAAACATTAGACACACACAGAAAGGGATATCAAGTTACAAATGTGAATGGTTTTATTATTTATGCTGATTTTCATGAATAAATTTACTCCAAATTTAACGCCTTCAGTTTTGTCTATCTTGACTTAAATAGTCATACTGGTTGTACACATGTAACAATCGCAAGCCTATAACCAACAGCAGCCTGCAAGTTAACATTGTCTTATTTCCTGTGTGATTTTCTTCTTTTAACATTTAACAATGTACACATGTAGAGATTATGGGGTTTTAATTCTGGCGCACTGTGTTCACTTTTATTTGAGATAGTATCAACTTGTTTTGAACCAAGTGTTTACAGTGAGTGGGTATCATATCATTCTGAAAACACACAAACAAACAAAATTATTTCTTTAAAAATATTCTTTGCTCTTTATATTTTGTAGAATTATTGGTCAAACTTTAGGGCACAAGGCTGATCTTGTGTATCCTTTTTTGGCCGAATGTAGGTTAAAATAAGAGGGAATTTTTTTTTGAAAATTTAAAAATACACTTATTTAGCCCCAATCTTGAAATTTTGGGGATTTCTGTAAGTTTGATTCCAATTTAATAATCAAATGAATATTTTGATCTCCAGGTTAGGGAGGAGAGGGCTTTTGGCAGAAAGGTATTTGAAATAATGTCTCACGGTTGATTATTGTGCCTTTCGTTTTGGGTGTTGGTTATAATGCTATTCTTTGACTGTTGTGTTGTGTTGTTGCTATAATTTCTTTTAATCAGTTCACTTCTGAGTATAAAACTCTGTCTCAACATGTAAACAAATTGCATTTTTACTAAAAAATAATCCTGTACGTTGAACATGGTTTTAATTCTGAAGCGAACTGGTTATAACTAAAATAAACAATCTTGTTTCTTGTTTTTGAACAATTGTTTAACCGCCCCAACCCCCTCCAACAAACCAAGAACATACTTAGTGCTGACTATTTCCATCACCTGTAATTATCAAAAATTATTTATGACATTATCATTTAAGTCTGTGGTTTGAATTTTTCTTGGGCTCTATACTTTTAAAGAAAATCTGGGGAAATTTATGATGAAATGATGGAGATGGTCAGATTGTATTGTGTTGTGTGAACTTAATTCAATTTTGAACTGTTCAAGTTCCAGAAGTTTTTTTTTAATTGTCAAAACCTCTGCTCTTTCTATCAAATTGTATTGTCAATCTATGGTGCTATCCTTCCATTGGTTTTAACTAATTTCATTGTTTTGAGCTAAGGCCTATCCATTGGAAAATGGAACTTAGCAAGGAAAGAAAATAATAAGGGGTTTGGGTTTGTTTGTTTGTTTGTTTGTTTGTTTGTTTGTTTGTTTGTTTGTTTGTTTGTTTGTTTGTTTGTTTGTTTGGTGTGTGCATGTTTTGCAGTCCTATTTTGATCTTGCTTTGCTGTTTTTTAATTTTTAATTTCTGTGTTTGATCTTGTTGTGCCCCATTCCTTGGTTGTTGTTAATCATTTGCAAAACATAAACCATGCATCTTCGTCATTCTGATGTAGGAATTGACATTTTTATGTAAATTAACTTTTACTGAACACTGCTTTTATGTTGTTTTTAAAATGTAATTATGGAAATATATTCACTCTATTTCCAAATTACATGTTCAGACTAAACATGGTGCTTTCTTCCCTTAAGTTTTACTCAACTAAATTTACTAACCCTAATTACAGTTGAAACTTAAAAGTCTCATTTGTAAATGTTCTAATTGCCCTATTTAAACAGAGAGACCAAGGATCAACAAGCATTACACTAGACGTTCCGTCCACTGAGGTAAAACCAGGTATTAAACGCCCCCCTCCTGAAGCCATGGCAATCATTGCCAAGTACCTCACCGCTAAGAGACAACGCCTCATCGATCTCTTCTCACAAGCAGATAAAGATAAAAACTGGATGCTCACAAGAATTGAGTTCAAACGGAGCATCAAGGAGGTCAGTTTTTACACACAAAGCAAAGGAATTCTTTTTTATAATGGAGCCATGCAGGGTTGTCACCACACTGGTCAGCGCCAGACGGGCCTGCCGGCACTCAGAGCTACTGACCAGGACTTTGCCTTGCTAATTTTGTTTTGGAATCTCAAGACCTTGTTATATAAATGTCACTTGTACTACCTAAGTGTGCATTTTGTGTGCAGCACTCCTGATTACGTCCAAGTTGCATGGACAGTAAAAACTGCCCCATGTGAAAAAGGCCCTAATAATGGAAAACATCATAGTAAATAAGCGTATCAACCTTAGCATAAAGAAAAAACCTCTTGGTTTAATCAACACTTTATACACATTATTGGGTCATGCATAATTTGGTTTGTTATAATTGCCACAATTGAAAGAAACTAACATTAACTTTCTTTTTAAAACCCTAGTAGCAGTTCTCTGTATTGAGTGTGTCTATGTTATGCCAGGCGATATAAGTTGCAATTTGGCACATTTTTTAAATGGCAATTACAAATCAAAAACGTCTCAAAGATTTTCCAATGAAAGTGCTCTTTGTCAAATAGCAATGGCCTTGCCCTTTCAAGCCTGCATGGAGGCTCTCAGTACAAATACTGCATTTACAGTATTTGTAAAAAAACAAAAACAGATGAAACCTTTTTTATGTTTTAAACAATTCTGTACCATGTCTTCTAATTTACAGGCTGGGATTCCTATTTCTGATCAGCTTCTCTCTGATCTGATTGAGAGTCTGGACCAGGATTGTAATGAGCTGATTGACTACCGAGAGTTTGTCCGAGGAATGAAAAACTTCAGGATAGATGATCGAGAGAGGAAGAGATTCACTTTGGCTCAACGTAAGGAACTGTTTGGATATTCTTGGTGGTCCGGCCTTTTTTAAACTGATAACGAGTAAAATTAGATGCTGTCTCTGCTTAGTGTACTGCTTATTTCTCAATTCCTATTTTATACAGATTTTTTTTCGCTTAGCAAACATAAATCTGCTTACTAGTGAACAGTATTTTGTATATGTTGTATATAATGGCCAAGAACTCGAACTGGACAAGAAAAAAAAAAAACATATAGACGGAATATTTATATTTGTTAAGATTTAACTGTGGCAGCAAACACTCACCTAATTTGTTTGTGTGTTTTTTTTTACATGCCTTTTTGGTCGTTATTGACCATTAATTATCTTCAGAGTTCTGGAGAATGTTTGCAAAATTCAAAAGTTTCTTCAAACATAAAAAAACGAAGTATTATTTTTTAAGTAATTCTTAATTTATTGTGTTATGTGTGGTTTTGAAAGATGGTATTCGATTTCTGTTTTGAAGAATTAAACATAGAGCTTGTAACTTGTTTTGCTTCAAAAGATTTCTGTTGCAAACAACTTACCAAACTAAAAATTGTTTAATGACCTGACGTTTTCTCGAAGGCTAAAATGATTCCACTCTGGTTTATTTCTTGCACAGAGAAAAGCAAAGAAAAGCAAGCAGAGGCATCTTCAACTGACCTACCGACTCTAACAGAGATTCCAGACCAGCGTACTGCCTCCTTAAGATCAGCCTCAGCTCGTTCCTCATCACCTTCTCCAACAGACATGACCTCAAGGTCGTCCTCACCGTACCTGCTGCCTCCCCCACGGGTGGACCTGACGGAGAGGAGAGAGCTGGAGCCCGATGATATGATTGAGAAGAGGAAACGAGAGAAACATCAAAGTCATGATGTGGTGAGTTGAGACGTTTTAGGCATTTTCCCTGTAAAATGAATAAGGATGCGCTTGAAGATTGCTGGAATACTAGTCAAAATGTTGAGAGCAAACCAAGTGCTCCTTTTTAGTACCATACTGAACCACCACTTCCTTTGAAAGAGGTTAGTATACGCCGCTCTTAATATTCATGCATGATATACGCCGCTCTTCATGCAGGAGTACGTCGCAATTCTAACCCAGAACGAGGCCATAGGTGCAGCCACTGCAAGTGGTGGCAGATGTGCGCCTATGGCCTCATTTTGCGTATAAAGAGTTATGACATCATAATGCATATTAAGAGAGGTTGATATTGTTGTCATGTAGCGCACTTATCCACCACTGAGGTTCTCAAGGTGTTTACAAAAGGAGAAACATTTTTAATTGATTTACTTAGCATCAAAAGGTTAACAAGGTGCTCATCGCATTTGGCAGCCAGCCAGAAACAAACGGGGCAATCCCTCTTCTCTTAAGGGCACAGGACCTACTGTGACTTTACATCCCATGTGAAAGACGAAGCTGATGATCAAGTGTCTTGCTTAAGGACATGAGTGTCCAGACCGGAACTCGAACCCACACTCGGAACCAACAATGCGATCAGAAATACCACAGCTCGAGTCCAGTGTGCCTGACTGTTCAGCCACAACACAATAACCCATAAAGACCCAATATAAGCAGGCAAAAAACCCTTACAAAAGAATAAAAAAAGCAATTTTTCTTTGATTCACAATAAATAAACATAGTTACCATCGTATTTGTTGAATTTTTCACTGGTTTGTTTTATCATGTTCCTACCTCAATGGTTTTACAGTATTTATTGAAACCTACAAAATTAACAAAGTCTTCTGAAAAACATTGATATACTTTCATTTGAACTTGCAGCAGAGAAAGAGGAAAGGCAAGGGAGTTGATAAAGTGCGCACCGGTAACACGGCCATTGACAGTCACAGCAAACGCTCAACCCTCAGTGGAGACACGGCAGCGGGGATCAATAAATACAGAGAGGATCGTCTCAAAGAATACCATGATATCTGTCTACTGTGTGAGAAGCAGGGACTAGATCTCACGCCCAAACTTCTAGAGCGAGGTATGGAAAGTTTTGCTGTAAAAGGTTGGAAGTGATAAAAATTTTTATTACAGTTGTAAGGCGGGGTTTGTGGCAACACCAGAAAGACAATCGGAGCATACTGATGGTAAACGTTGCGCTGTCAATCACCTGTTCTGTTCGGAACCAACAACACTACTCAAAAGAGCTTTACACATCGTGTAACAGCAAACTACTGCAAACCTCACCTTAATTATACTTCCACCATGCAAAGTTTCTAATCCTACTTCACAGTAGTAAAAATGGGGTTTGTACAAAACAAAAAACCCCAAAACAAACATTTGCATATTGGCTAAATTGTTTGGAAAACAAATAATTTTTGCTGTTTTTTTTGGTTTGTTTTTTCTTTTCTTACATCTGCGGGTATTTTACATTTTTAATATACCTTAGTACTGATGACGTCAAAGTTTGTTTTCCACTCTGTAGAAGAATTGGAAACCATTGTGTCTGGGCTCGTGTTTGAAACGTTATGCAGAGTCTAGCACTAACGCAATTGAGTATACAAATCAAGGTGTCATCAGTACAGGGGTCCATAGTAGTTGATAATTATGATATTGTTGTTTTAATTATCAAGTTAGTGCCTTACGGCCGATTGGCACAAATTTGATATAATCTGAAAAAGTAACACAAAGTTTGTTGTAAAGCATTAACACAAAATTATATTTTTGAAATGTACAAACAAATATTTGTCCATTTACAGCGTTACTTCACCCTGGCGACAAGCCCGTCAGCCGAATCAGAACACACATCCGCCAACCTGGCACCTACACCCTCTCTGAGCACTTTGCCGACCCACCAGTACCCCGCGAGCCTCCACCCAAGTACCACGACCCAGACAAGGTTGTGATGAGTCGAAGCGGAGAGTTAATGATGGAGGCCAAGCATGCCTACCCAACGAGACACGACGTGAAAGCCGAGGCCGAGATGATGAGTCTATCTAGCGGGAAGGCCTTCGTGAGTCGGAAAGTAGACTGCTGGATGACGTTTGAGGAGTACGATAAACTCACAATGTAAGTACACTCACAGTCTGATGTTTTACTGTGGTCTAGTGGTTGGACTGCAGGACTTGCATTTTTTACTGTGGTCTAGTGGTTGGACTGCAGGACTTGCATTTACAACGTTGTGGGTTTGAATCCCCAAGCGATTTGCTGATTTCACTATGAACTAAAATACATATTGTCGTCTAGTTACTGAATCACAATTTCTCTTGATTTGTGCATTTCAAGTTAAAGACGATAAACCAATGTTAGTAGTTAGTATGATAGAGATTGTCTGTGCCAGTTTGGCGTTTATATACCTTGAGGGAGTCTGCCGAGTTCATCTAAACGAAAAACAGAAGAGACCAAAGATTAAATTTCTCTGCTAAGCAAAAATTGAGTGGGGCACCAGTCTCCAACTTGGTTGATAACTGTCTCAGTTCCGCAATACTTTTTTTTGCTGAGCAAGTTTGTTTGTGCTTACAGGCTTTATGATTTTTGCAGTCTGGTTTCCCTCCTGGCCTCAGTTTGGGTTACATTGAATCGATCGGATGGATAACAAATGTGGCTGCTTTATTTGTAACTTGATTTTTTTTTTTTTCCCCCTTCAAAGGCACCTTGCTAAGCGCTATGTCACCTTAGACGGGGGCGGTGTAGATCCCAACGCATTCTGGCCCGGCCACCTATTGGACAAGATCCGTCTGTGCGTAACCGATGAAGACAAGCCGCAGACAGACAGCATCTTCACATCAACGAGGACAACAAGACGTAGAGCGTACCCGGAATATAACAACCATCTTAAATGGTGGCCGATCAGTGATCAAGGATACATGATGCCAGCCGATTATGAACAGAACAAAGTCTATACCATTGATAAGAGGTAGATTCCTCAAGGGTCTTTTTTCATCGTCTTTGATTCAGTGATCTTCAACACAGCCGATGTCATACAGCATCTTTACACAAAATTATCCACAGAAATGTTATTAGCGATTTAGATGCTTTTAAGGCAGTGGACACTATTGGTAATTACTCAAAATAATTATAAGCATAAAACCTTACTTGGTAGCGTAAATGGGGACAGGTTGATAATATAAAACATTCTGAGATCGGCTCCGTCTGAAGTGAGGTAGTTTTCGAGAAAGAAGTAATTTTACCCGAATTTGATTTTGAGACCTCGGATTTAGAATTTGAGGTCTCATCAAGCATCTGAAAGCACACAACTTCGTGTGACAAGGGTGTTTTTTCTTTCATAGTTATCCCGCAACTCCGACGACCAATCAAACTCAAATTTTCACATGTTTGTTATTTTGCGCATATGTTGAGATACACCAAGTGAGAAGACTGGTCTTTGACAATTACCAATAGTGTCCAGTGTCTTTATTCAGTAATCTTCAATGCAGCCGATGTCATACAGCATCCTTACACTAAAATATCCTCAGAAATGTTATTAGCAGATGCTTTAACAAAATACGGACAATGTGTCCGTTGTTACTTAGTTGGTAACCTTTTTCCTTGTAAGCACAATGTTGTTTAGTGCTTGGGTGCAGAAGAGAACAGTTTAGTTGAATGACAGATTCCCCCTTTGATCAAAATGTGTGGTGATCAACTATGTACAATGACTACTGCCAAATTTGGAACAATGAATGAGGAAAAACAAGAATTGTAAAGACGTACGTAAAATACAGAGAAGAAGTTTTGATGAAAACATTTAAGTTTGTTCACTTATTCACAAAAAGAATACCTCACTCCCTCAAGCATGTCAAGTACTGTGATTCATGTTTCTGTGTTTTGATGAACAAATATTTTATGTTATTCACTGCAAGATTTGGTGTCTGATTGAGGAAAAAAGTCTCTCTGCCGAGTTGTGGTGTTTCTTGAAAGTTTGCCTTAATCATAATTATTTATTTGAAAACTTGCTGGTAATAAAGCCAAGTGTTCCTGAAAATACCTTCGTAGAAGATGATGAAGAATTTTTCAGTTAAAGATGTGGCAGGAAAATCTCTTATAGGGAAGAATCCATGTTAATTCTGCAAACCTTACTAGGTTGAAAATTCGACCATGCAACATTTCAAATTTTTAAATCAAGTTGTAAATGCAAGAACAATTTTGTCTTCCATAGTCAATGCCATTCCAATAAAAACAAATCTAAAAATCATTTAAGTTTTCCAAAGTAATTTTAATAACATGTACATGTAATATGAAAAGCCATTTGATATAAAAACAAAGAAAATACACAATGAATAAAACATTCCAGTTTGTAAAGGATTTGTCAATTTTCTGTTTTTCTTTTGAATTGTAATATGCCTTTTGAGAATAGGAATAACATTGAGAATTGATTTTAGGTGGTTAAAAAAACTCTATAATTAAAGGAACACATTGCCTCGGATCAGACGAGTTGGTTTTTGAAAAGCGTGGTTAGAAAGATATTTTTAAAGTAGAATATAACGACCCACACAAGTATCAATCGAAATTGCACAGTTTTCCTTTTATGTCACAAACTAACACGGTCAGCCATTTTATGCCGACCGTGTTTTTGCGACGTATAAGGAAAACTATGCAATTTCGATTGATACTTGTGAGGGTCATTATATTCTACTTTTAAAATATCTTTCTATTGATGTTCCTTTAATGTTTATGTGGTCAATTATGACAGCTTTTTACTTTTAATCAGTAAGTAATTGGAGTTAAATTTTCTGATACATTTAAATCAGTTTGCAATGTACAGTTCAGAGTTTTGCCATAATACTAATAGGTTCAATTTTTTTAAACTGGTTCAAATAAGAACACAACGTCAGAGCACCAGATCATTCTGGCTTTCTCTTCTTTTCCTTTTCCAGTGCTTTGCATCCCCTGATGCCCTTTATAAATGTCCCGTTCATTATTAACAAACAAACATTTTCCAACTGTAGACCCATTTACATAGAATGACCACTGAAGAATGATAAAACAAGTTTCCTGTTCGTTACTTAAACTTTTCTGACATGGGTAGCGATTGAAGCACCTTTTAAACAAACTCAATTAGCAAGAACTTTAAAGCGGTGGACACTATTGGTAATTACTCAAAATAATGATTAGCATAAAACCTTTCTTGGTGACGAGTAATGGGGTGAGGGTTGATGGTATAAAATGTTGTGAGAAACGTCTCCCTCTGAAGTGCCATAGTTTTCGAGAGAGAAGTAATTTTCCACGAATTTGATTTCAAGACCTCGGGTTTAGAACTTGAGGTCTCGAAATCAACCATCTAAACGCACACAACTTCGTGTGACAAGGGTGTTTTTTCTTTCATTATTATCTTGCAAGTTCAATGACCGTTTGAGCTCAAATTTTTACAGGTTTGTTATTTGATGCATAAGTTGAGATCCACCAACTGTGAAGGCTAGTCTTTGACAATTACCAATGGTGTCCACTGCCTTTAAGAAATTTTTTTTTTTTTTTAAATTAAAACAAAATATGTCTAGTCTTTGAAACAACTAATTTATTGATTATTCTAAGTGGTTAGAACAGAGAAACTGTATGATATTTTGCAACACTGCATAAACAAATTACAAAGAAAACCCGCAGAGAAAATGTAAGTCATTCGAATGTTAGCTCGGATCTTTACTCTTCTCCTTCTTATCCTTGCCATCTGTTCCTCGCTCCTCGGTTGCCCTGGCAGCATCTCTTGCCTTCTTCCTGCTTCTCTTAGATCGCTCACCAGGCCGATGTTCCCCAGCACCCCCTCCTGTCTTCCCTCCACCAGCTCCATTCTGCTCTGCTTTGCCTTGCCCTGCTCCTTTGTCTTTCTCCTCCAGTCTTGAAGTGTCGCTTTCTTTTCCGTCCTTCAGAGCTGGTTTAGACTCCAGTTGGAGATCCGTTTGCTCGTTGCTCTTATCTTCCTCTTTCTCTCCGCCTTTTAGTCCGGTTCTCCTCTGAAAAATTAACAAAGATGAATTAAAGGTGAGGGGATACAAGACTTCAATTTGGCTACTACAATGTCACAGCCCCAGTTTTAGGGAACCAAGGAATAGAAAAATATGGGAAGCCATAAAAGCAAAGCATAAACAGATAGCCACAGTTTGTAATATTAATGTTGAATTTGTCGGAAACAAAGCAACCAATCATGGGAGGTATTTTTGTTAATTGAAAGTTTGGGAAACAGCGACTACATTATCATGATTGAATGTTTGGCTAACATTTGGCCGTCCATGCCAACCAGGAGTACACAACACCTGGGCCCAAGTTCATGGCTCTGCTTACCGCCGAATTCTGTGCTTACGATCACGATTCCCCGCTTACGTGCAAGCGCAAAATTTCTGCACTAGC
This sequence comes from Asterias rubens, assembly GCF_902459465.1. Classification (NCBI taxonomy): domain Eukaryota; kingdom Metazoa; phylum Echinodermata; class Asteroidea; order Forcipulatida; family Asteriidae; genus Asterias; species Asterias rubens. The sequence continues at coordinate 14,828,685 of NC_047063.1, read as the reverse complement.
CTTGTAAGCGTAGAATGCCTAGTAACGCCGAGAACGCACGCGCAGAAGCCAAAATTCGCCGCTAACCCGTGAAATACGCTTGCCGTAAGCACAGAATTCTCTGCTTCCGTGCTTACAGTAAACAGAGCCATGAAATTGGGCCCTGCTATTAAAAACGTATATAACACACAAATATGATAATCTCCCAAAATTAAAGTTAGCATAAATAATAGTACACAGCTCTTACAGAGCACTACACTACACATGATGGATATCTCAAAGGGCTCACGGTTTTAACGACAGTTAAAAAGAGCTATGTTATGAATTATAAGATCCATAACACCTTGTAAGGGTTTAATAACAATAACAGATCAAGATTCATATTGTGTCCCTTACAACCAAATGATCAAAAGATCACAACGTGCTTTAAAATGCACAGTATGGAATATACAATAAAAAGAAAGAGGACATAGACAAAAATGATTCAATATGCAGACACTGACAATAGAACAAATTTAAGATGGCAGCTTCAGAACAATGCCCTCAAGACAAAGTGAGGCCTCCCAATCTATCCATGGCAACAACACCAGGACATGAATTACACAACGTACAGGACCTGTAGCTTGATGTCCCATCCAAAGGACGAAGCATTCATAGTTGAGCGTCTTGCTAAAATGACACAATTTTTAAAACCACTGCCCAATTTCATAAAGCCTGTATAAGCGTAACAACTTTTTAAGCACAGAAAAAAACATGTTTTACCAGAAACTGGTTAACAACAAAATTTCCATGAAGTTTACATTGCTGCAACTAGTGCCCATATCATTTTGTTTTTGCTTAACAAAGAAATTTGCTAATTGGCATTTTCAGCTTAGCAGCTTTATGAAAGCGGCAGCCCAGACACACACTCTAACATGGTTACCAGCCAAAATTCCATAAATGTAAGTTTACATTGTTACAAATGATGCCCCACTATTTTTTGGCTGAGCAAAAACATTTTCAAAGCAGTAAATTCAGTTTAGCAAATTGGGCCAGGTACAATCTGACATGTCTAGACTACTTGGCCGAGACACTCTCTAGAGCAAAGTAAGTACATACCTGAACTCCTTGAACATGACTGAGATCTCTCTTCATGGCATAAGCATCCTCACCATCAGCGTAGTACTTCGGCTCAATCTCACTGATTCTGTCATTAATAATAATAATAATAATAATAATAATAATATAAATAATAATGTATTGATTACTATTGTGCCCATTCCAGACAATGTACACAAGTGCATAATAAAATAATTAGACAATGGTTAAAAAACTAACAACCGGTAAAAAGCAAGGAAATACCACAATAATTTTTTTTTTACAGAAATAAGAATGATAATCATATTTTCTTTTCTGGGGGGGGGGGGGGGGTCACTGCTATTAATTTTGTTAATAAACACTTTAACAAAACACTCCCGACGCTCCTGGGGTGACAGGTCTTTTTCTTCAGCTGCACCACGCATCGAGCTCTCCACCATTTAATCTGAGATCTTGTTTCTGTCTTGTGCCATAGAATTCCACCATCAGACACAAAATAATTACAGTGACAAGTACTGAAATACTGCTAAATATTCACTCCAAATCAAGCTGTGTTTTAGGTCAATGAATTAATATTTCAACTAAATCTACTTACGAGAATTTCAGAGTGTGTTGATACAGCTGAAGGGCAGCTCGGTTGCTTAAAAAAAAAGGGAAAAACTTAAATAAATACAATTTAAATGAAGTTTCTAAAACAAACAAACGGCAGTCTCATAAATTTGTCTCATTGAAAAGAATAAATTTAAATGATTATAGATGATCCAAAATAACCTGGTTTACGTGTAATAGAAACCACTGATTCACAAAAATATAAAAAGCAATATACAATCTATGTTTCAAAACCACTCATTAAAATATAATAATAATAATAATAGTGGCCTCTTATAGAGCGCTCAGGTCAATCAGGCATGACGCTCATGGCGCTGAACAAGCAAAACTTATACAAATACAAAAGAAAGTACAATATAAGTGTACAACATTGACACACATAATGACTAACTAGGTAGAGATGCAGGGTATTCAGTTTAACGAAACAGAATTACGCAGTGAACAGATGAGTTTTGAGTAGTTGTTTGAAAGAACTTAGCAGATGAAGCTTGGCGAAGAAGAGGAAGATTGTTCAAGAGAGATGGGCCTACGTGGGAAAAGCTGTGATCACCCCAAGATATGCTGCAAACAACTCAGCCTCATGTATACAGGCAATGACTGAAGGCCAAGTCACACTGCAGCGATAACGAAAATGATAATGATTACGACGCAATGAGAACGCATTCAATTGGTTGAATGGCTCCACGCAGAATACACCCATGCTTATTCAACCAATCGAGGCATGCATTTTTATTGCTCTCGACTTTATTCTCGTTATCGGGACCTGTGTGACCGGGCCTTATCCCTCGAGATTGTTTTACTTGGCGACATTTTCATTTGGAAACCATTCTACTGCACAGATTGTTTAGGTGGCACAATTCTCTTCTTGGTTTCTTACCTCATTCTAACATGAAGAGACACATATTTAGCATTGAAGCATTCTACCATGGCTCGGGATGCTTGGTCCATCAGCTTCTGAGCAAGTCCAAGACGGCGATGGGATCGCTTCACAGCCTAAGTATGGAATCAATTTTGTGGCATTTTGTTTAGTTTGTTTTACATGTATTATCTTTATTGTACAAACATCAAAATACTGTGGGGCGAAAGGAAAACCCCGAACAGGCACGCAGGCCAACCAAATGGAGACCCTTGATAACACATCAGAATAAAACAAACCGACAGAGACAACAGCAAAAATGCAAAAAACAACTGTAGCAAACACGGAAGTATTAGGTTATAATTAAATAAGTTAACCTTTCATCACGCATACTGTCTGGAGGCGCCCTGCGTATTACCCCGCATACCGCCCACACGCACCAACGCAGTTTGACATGGTGTACTTTGAGTTATAAACATGCGATTAAAATGCAGCAAACAGCCATAGTCTAGAAACAGCATATGGTCCACATAAGAAAACGTAAGGTTCAAAGGTTAAAAGTCATTTCACAATCAAACAATGCATGTGCAAGTAGGTGCCTTTAAAAGGGATGTACCATGTACCACAAGCGCAGTAATGGCAGTCTCCCGCTTGTTTCTCGACTAACTTTCTGGTGTTTTACACACGAAATACCGAGATTTGAAATGATTTTCCAAAAGGTTTTAGGTACAGAAGTTTATCTGTGGGTAATAGAGGCATTCATTTTCATTTCTAAAGATATGTTGTGATTATTTTCAACCACTTTTTGTAGCTTTGTTTTCCGGTCAGACGATGAGAAGAGTTGAGAAAACTGTGCACAACTTTTCATGCAAACAAACCTTCACTTCACACTGCATGTAAACAATGTTTTCAAAATTGTATTGATCTCTCTTATCTTTCCAACCTGAAAGCTTGAATTTGGCGAGTCAAACAAAATTGTGAAAATCATTCAAAAGACAATTTCTTCCACTACAAAAAAAATCAACTTGTAACACAAGAAAATAATCACACTGATAGTTATCAAATGATTTCTGGATACGGCCGGAAATCGATTGAATTTTCCTGGCGCAGTGAGGAGTGTATGGTGCTGTGCTTAATATTGCATGTGTTCGAGGGTTAATTATGATGTTGCCATTTAATTCATGCCCACTGGTTGATTTACTTACCAAGGACGTGATGTGGCCATGAGGCAGTTCATCTGGATCTTCCTCCCTGAAGAATTCATAAAACCGAAAATAACTCAACATTTATAATGGTAAATAAGTGAAGAAGTTCATTCTTAAATGTACAGTAAGAATCTGTAAGAAATTAGACCATGATTTAACCAAAATACAAAATTTGTTTGACATCCAAGTTTTAGTACATATGACTTACATCTTTGCAAGGACGTATCCAACAATCTTGCCATTCTCATCTTCAGCTACATAGGAGAGTTGAGGCCAAGAGAGACCATGATAGAAGTAATACTTCATCTGGTAGTTCTCCGGTAGACACAGAAGATTGCAGTGCTGCATATTCAGCAGGTCCTCTGGCTGCAAATATCAATGTCCTCAATCAATTATTTATGCATACTTTTTACTTATATATACTTTCTCAAAGTAATGAAAGCTTTAAAAACAAAAAAATTACATGTACAAACACTTTGTGCCTTGTGTTGTTGATAACTGATGGCAAATACTTTCATCAACAACAGAAGGCACAAAATGTTTTACATGTTATTTGCCATTTTTTTCAGTCAAATCAATACAATCAAGTTGAAAGTTTATTCTCTGAATCGCGCTAGAGATAAGGATTTTTAGCCAGGAGTTGGTAAAAGCGTGTGTCAACATTTACTGGCAATTTAAAAACTGGGTGTGGTCATTTCCCCATTTGAATATTATATTCAGTGACCTCGTCTTGTTTGGACACACTGGAGGTCTTATAGTTTCAGTTACTTCATTTCAAAATGATTGTGAGGGAAGAAGAATACAAAAAGAAATTTGTCCGGTAAAATATAAACTTTGTAAGTTTTGATCTTCTCAATTCAGGTAAAACCGGTACAATTTTGTTTGTACTGACATTCAATAATCAATGATTCGTTCTTCTAAAATCTATGCAGTTGATATTTTACCGACAAAAAAGTAAAACGTATATTTTGCGGTTATAGTTTCTAGAAGAACTACCGATAATGACAAATTTAGAGAAAAAAAATGAGTACAGCGCCCCAGTTTGGGGTTAAAATTTACGGATACCAAATTTACTGTATTTGGCAGCTTCAGACTCTATTTTCCTCAGCTCAGCTCAGAGCCACAAATTAGAGAAAGAAACATATTACATTACTATCCTACTTTTTCCGCTATCGTCCGATGATAGCGGAAAGAACCTCATAGGGGAATAGATAGGAGTACTATCCATATTCTCTTTCTTTTTTTAAGAAAACAAAAATAAAAATTGAAATGGAATTGGAAAGGACATTATTAATTAAATAAAAATATTAATTAATTTGTTTATAATTTTTGTTTTATTAGTTGTTAGTGCCACAGTTGTCGCCAACAGAGTCAAAATCGGAGTCAGATTTTTAGCGTCAAGCTTTTGATGCCAGTCTGCAGAGGTCGAAATTGGGGCGAGGGGTGATTTAGACAAATTTTCACCATATTTGGCATCCTGTCCGGAAACTAGGCAAGTAAAATATTATGTAGTTTTCATTTTCCTGGGCGTCTATATCGGTATGTTTGATAAGAACATGGTTTATATTTCCTATATTTCAATAAATTAATGTTTTACAACCAATATCTATTCCAATATTTACCCGAGCACATCTGACGTTCATCTTGCTTTTGTTTCGTTAATAGCGATGAAAGTAAACGTTCTAAAATTCCTCAACGGAGCCCCGCATGTCCAGTTTTGTCGACAAGGCGTGAGAGAAAGCGCCCTCTCTCGATATGAAAACAAAAAATCGCAACCTTCTCGGCACTCTGCCGGTTTTCGGCACGGTTAGCCGTGTTTCCTTCCTTCATGGCCCTACAAATTACTAGAAAATTATTAAGCCAGCAGGTTTTGTGAGCATAATTCTCACGTCAGATAAATGTTGTATACATGTTTTTGGGGTCTTCTTTTGTCTGCGTGTGAGCAAATGGGCCATGGTGCAGTGCAGAGTTTAATTTTATTAAAATAAAATAAACTATAAGTTTTGCAAGTTTGTTTCAAGGAAGGAAATGGAATAATATCTGCCATAATCATTGTGAGCTGGAACTTTGTTCACGCAGTGCTACTTTTTTGTAAAAAAAAATTAAAATACTGTGGACAACCGATGAAAATTTCGTTGGATATTTATTTTTCCTATGCCTCTTTCGTTTCCTGCTCTACTTGTCACTATGCTTCAAGTGCAATACTCACGCCCGTTTTTCCTAGTGCAGTTAGTCAATTTAATAAGCAAGGGTGCACCGTGCACTGTGTGGAGTACATTGATGTTTAGCTATAAAGTAGGATGGTCTTTGCACTGAATTTGATCATTCAAACAGTATGCACCCGAAACCAAGAAATTAAATACTATATGAACACTGTGCCAACATTGGGCTCATAGTTATAATAGTGGTAAAGCGCCGGTACATTCATCCCGGAGGTCGCAGTTTCAAGTCCCGTGTTTTGTTCAACTCAAATTATTGAACTTAAGAAATAAATGTACATGTAGTAGGCCCTAAGGTTTGGACAGTTTGAACATATTGTTTCAGCCATGATCAAGACAGCATGACGCAAACTGTAGGGAGCCACTTATTATTTCTTTGCTCAATACTGAAGGAGGAACAATGTCGCCTTCTAGTTTGGCTCCTCGTAATCCGATAAATCCAAGTTATTCATCCATGCTTCAGGGCAGCTAGGTCGACGAGGCCCATCATCATTCTTTAGAGACCAACACGTCATGTGTAACCGCTCCACTCTCTTTTTCCTCACCAACCACTCATGTCTTCCGAATGGACGAAGTTTCCTCAAATTAATAGCGCGTCGTTTCTCGGTCGGACTCACTGGTGGTGTGGTGGGCGAATCTTGGACTTGGTCATCAGGAGACTGCCAGACCTGGTCGGTCATCTGAAAATTCACATCACCGACAGATGGCATGTCAGTGTCATTGTCACCTTTCAGTAGTTCATCATCTGTTGATAAAGAGCAACTGCTCTGCGCCATTTTGTCAAAAGACTGCATCTCAACATTCGGAGATGACTTTTTCGAGTTTGAAGTCGTAGCTTTAAAGAAAGAGTCCGCGTTGACTTTCTTTGTACTCCTGCGGTTGAGTACCCCTACACTAGCAGCGCAACCCATTTCTCCAACCGAGAAGAGCAGAGCGGTGTTTGGAAGAAGACACAGGCAGATGGCACACTCTGACTGCAAGTTTCCATTAGCTCACTGCACTAGATTCGGGCTAGCTCTGTCTCTCTCTACTCTCCAACGAAGCCTAAAAGGCCGCGGTTTACTCGCCGTGACTGCGTGAACGCACCCTACAATTCGAACGTTCATACTTCATCGAAATAAAAAATAGATACGCATTAAGTTTGCGTTCGCTCGTGGAAACGCACGCGTCTATTTGTGTTCATTCATTTCGTCCGGTGCGAGGAACTTTTCATAAATAAATTGCCTTGAGTCCAAATCTTTGTCCCAAATTTTTACACGTTCCTTCCACGAAGTAAATGCCCTTTCTACATCTCTGTATTCTTTCAAGCTTGTGTTGAAAAAAGGCGCATAGTTCTCATCGGATAATTAAGTGGCGGCCGCCAGATAATGGTACAAACAAATATTATCGCACTCACGAAAACCCCCAATTATTTCACTTCATATCTCCTGGCCCTATCCGGCTTCCGCAACAGGGTGATGTGAACGGCGTAGTCTCAATTTGGAAGTGGGGGAGGTCAAAATTCCTCTATCCCTCTTAAAGGCACTGGACACTATTGGTGATTACGAAAATAGCTTGCTTATATGCTACAGGCCAAAATTCCATGCTGTATACATTGCTTGTGACTGGTATTTAGCTGCTGTTTACTAGTATAGCATAATGGAGTCTTGGCCGGTAATCTGATTTGACTAAGCAAGGATTTTTGTTTAAGTCAAAGTCATCTCGGTCCAAAGTCATCTCAGTCCGAAGTTATCTCAGTCCGAAGTCAACTTGGTCCGAAGTCAACTTGCACCAAACAAATTTAAACAAAGTGTGGTTGACAGGGAAGTGGTGGGACCAATAGTAATAACTATTTAAAACGGACATCTAAAGCAAGATTTAGGTAAACTAAAGTGAAACAAAATGGTAGGCAATGAACTTGACAGTATAGACGGTATTTTTTTCCTTTGCTGTTTGAGTAAGACAGTTTTTATTTACTCTCGAAAATAACACATCTATAGATTTCAAGCAAATAAATGTTTGGTTGAAAAATATTACAAAGTTCAAGTAAACTTACACTTAATAATAAATTACATAAAATAAAGGGTAAATTATAAAAGCAATACTTAATTGAGAAAAGTAACTTGATTAAATAGCACAAATCCAAAGCCATGTAGACTTTCCTTGCGATTCAAATTTAATAATATAATGAATTTAAAAGCACAACAGTGGCTTTGAGTTTTTGGCCGATTTTACCCCAAAATTTTGATTTAAAATTCAATAGGTATTTTGATGGGGGTCGAGAAAGTTACAAGCTTTCATTTGAGCCATTGCTCGAAAAAGTCTGCCAATTATTAGTAGCAGTGAAATAAAGCGCTCAAAATTAGTTTTTGTCGGGATCCCGACAATATATCACATGACCAATTCCTATGTGTTTTATAAGAAACGTTTTAAATTTTTGTCATGGTTCCTGACCATTAAAAGTAAAAGTTAAACTTTTTTTTGTTAGAGCGGGTGATACTCTTTGAAATACCATTCACTCAAAAAAATCTATTTTTTAATGTTTGGGGCCAAAAATCTGACAAAATGTAGTTTGTAAACATCTACTTTAAAAAGAATGATATATTTTTTTCATCTGTTCAATTAATGGTTTAATCTAAACAAAAATTCTCAAATTACAGGAAAATACTACAGATAATACAAAATTTAAAAAGGGAATAACATTACTTTAACATAATTTTAAAAGGGAAACATCAACATAATTTAAGAGGGAATTTCTTGTAACGTAGACAAAATGCATGTTGTATATATGGCCTTTAACTATTTAGTTTTACAGTGTGCTTGAATAGTTTGGGTAGGCGGGACTGTGGCCGAGGTGTTAATAGTCAAATTGCTGTTCGTGGTAATTGGGATGGTTTAAGTGCTAGGATTAAGTTACAGCATGAAGTTTTAGTTTGGTTTTAGGGCGAGTAGGTTTACTAGGCTTTGTTTCACAGAAAACATTGGGTGCGTTCGTTTAGCTTCCCCGGGTCGACCCCGGTGTGTGGCGGTTTTTTTTCCAGGACGAACGTGGCCGATATCTGCACACATTCGTCCTGAAAAAAGAAAACGATTCATCTTGAAAGATGAGTTTTCATTGTTACTGATTGTGACATCAAACTTTGTTAAGTGGGTTGGAATCCCACCCCAAACATGCCTGTGATTTTTTAACAGACCTCATGAAAGTACAGAGTATACACAGTGCTTACACACATCGGTGTATATGAGTTAAACCAAAATCTTTTCTGCAATCAACTTTTAATCGACTGTTGACATTTTTACTCGTCAAAAGGTTTCTGCCATACACTTCTTAAAATACGCTTACAGTACAATTACTGAAATTTTTGGTTAACTGATTTGACCGTTGTTGGTTTGTTTGTTTGTTTGTTTGTTTGTTTTTGTTTGTTTGAGATCTCTTTACAAAACTATCATATAGGCCCAACTTCATAGAGCTTTCATAAAGCACAAAAAGTAGCTAAGCATAACAAACTTACGCTTACCAGAATAACCACTGACTACCATGTTGCGAGTGTAAAATTTGTGACTCAGGTATCCTGCTCATTTCTGCTCAGCAGACCATTATGCTTAAACAGCTCTTTGAAGTTTGGCCCTGTAGAATTGTATTCCTAACTACTTTGTTTGACACCATACAAATCCAAAGAGTGTTTTTACAAATTTCACTCAGTTACTGATGTGTATAATGTCACAACACAAATCACTATGGTAATACTGACAGTTTGTCTTTCGATGAATGTTATTGCTTTGTGATATCGACCCCAGTTGGACTTGCGTCAAGAAGAGTCATTTGGCAAGACTTTATATAGTTCTTCGACGGGTAGCACACAGTCCAAAAAGTGTTACTTTGCCTCAACATCCCTCCGTCACAGCAACAGTTAAACTTGCAGGGAAGAGTCACTGGCTAGGTTTAACAGTCCTTCGATCAGCTGGTGGCGCACAGACCAAATAGTGTTGACCCTCTATCCCTACATCACTTCAATGGTTGTAGTGGAGAGTCCCTTGACAAGACTTCAGCTGGTGGTTACATACCAAAAACGGTTAATTAGCCTATTGGCCAGTGTGACCACTTGAGGGTTGAGTGGTTGAACTTGTAGAGGCGAGTCTTCTGGCAAGACTTTACACAGTCCTTCAGCTAGTGATGGCACGAAGTCCAAAAAAGCATTGGTTATAACCTATCCCTACCTCCTTTGAATGGTTGATTGTAGCACAAAGTCTTCTGGCTAGTTCCGACAGTCCTTCATTAAGTGGCCAGTCCAAAAAGCGACGATTAGCATATCCCTACATCTGTGGTTGAATTTGTAGCGGAGAGGCGACTGGCAAGACCCATGTGTGACCAAGTCTTTCTTCAGCTGGTGGTACACAGACCAACAAGTTCATTGTCTCAATCTGCAGAAAAAAATATACAATTTCCAAAGTTTACCTTTGATAAACTCTTTTAACACAAGTATCATTGTTCTGATGAGTAGTGAAGTCTGAATGCTATATCAATAATATGTGCAACAGTGGACATCATCACTCAACATAGAACACATTCGGGTTAAGTTTGCGGTAACACCATGCATGTGTACGGTAAATCTCTTTCGAGTAGTGTGGGTTCCGAGAAGAACCATGGGTTGCCAGGTCAACGTCTGATCAGTACGATCTGATCGTCCTCCGGAGGATGAATACAATCAGGGTCCAATTTTGTAGAGCTGCTTAGCACACAAATTTGCCTAGCATGAAATTTCTGCCGCGATAAAAACAGGATTATCAACAAAATGTCCTAGTGATTTTCAGGATGAGCAAACGTCAGCTGAATACCAGTTACAAGCAATATGCAACAAATGGAAATTTTGTTGGTAATCCTGTTTTTATCAGGGAAGAAATTTCATGCTCAGCAAATTTTTGTGCTTAGCATCTCTATGAAATCAGGCCCAGAATATAATCTAATCAGTAATGATGAAGGCACTTGAAGCATACTGGTCAAAAGAGATTTAATCATAGTGCTAATGCAAACTTTACCTGGATGATTATACTTGCAACAAGCAAAGCTTTGACTTCTACACGATTCCTACTTATGACACTTTCAAAGTTTTTTGTTGTGCTTTTTGTTAAATCATTTCTAAAAAGCTTGAACTCTTTTAAAGGCAGTGGACACTAGTGGTAGTTACTCAAAATAACTATTGGCATAAAAACTTACTTTGTAACTAGTAATGGGTAAAGGTTGATTGAATAAAACATTGTGAGAAACGGCTTCCTCTGAAGCCACGTAGTTTTTTCGAGAAAGAAGTGATTTTCCACGAATTTGATTTTGAGACCTCAGAATTAGATTTTGAGGTCTCGAAATCAAGCATCTGAAAGCACACAACTTCATGCGACAAGGTTGTTTTTTCTTTCATAGTTATCTCACAACTTCGACAACCAATTGAGCTCAAATTTTTACAGGGTTGTTATTTTCTGATATGTTGAGATACACCAAGTGAGAAGACTGGTCTTTTACAATTACCAGTAGTGTCCAGTGTTTTAATGAAGCTTTCCACCAGTTGGTTGTATGGTATTTGAATCGATGACTTGAAACATTCAAAGATGCCAATTCTGAAACTATAATTCTTTTGCTGAATTTGTGGGATAAACCTTCAAAGAAAATTTTCATAATATTTATTTTCAAACTTACAAAGATGTTGTCGACTCTTTTCAGCTGTCCAAAAAGCATTTGATAGCCTCAACATCCACACGTCACTTAAAGGGTTGAACGTGTAGTGAAGAGTCATCTAACTAGAGTAGACGCATCCTTCTTCAGCTGATGGTACACAGTCCAAAAAAGATTAGCCTCAAGATTAGGTGAATATCATCTCCAAATGTCATCATCTCAATCTGAGGTAAAAAATAAACCATTTTCAAAGATACATTTTGCTAATTTCTGTCAATACACGCTTCAGTTGTTCTGATGAGTGTTATTAAGTCTGAATGTTACCACATGCATGAACATTCTCAGCCAGCTCCAAATCAGTTCTTCAACCCATTGGACCTGAACAGAATCATTCAGTATCATACCACAGCATTCTAGGGTTTTCTTTCCGATTGCAATAGTTTTTGGGTAAATCTTGGGTGAAAGTTTGACCTCCTTTTTTTCAACCAGTTGGTTTTAGGGTGAATTTATTCAAACTAAAGGTTGGGAATGATTGTATTCTTTCAAATCAACATTTTGAAATTTTCTGAGTACGGTGCTTTATTTTTTACCACTCCATTTCTGTTTGATGAACCTTCCTCTTTCTAAAGAACTATTTTAGATTTTCGTTTTCAAACTTACCTAGAAGTCCTGCTTGTTGACCCTTTGCACAAATTGATGGATAGCCTCAGCAACTATACATCACTTGAAGGGTGCAACCTGTAGTGGAGAGTCATCTAGCAAGAACAGACACAGTCCTTCTTCAGCTGGGTACACAGTCCAAAAAATGTTGATTAGCCTGAATCATTGTCTGAATCTGAGGTAGAAAAGAAACCATTTTCATATATTACTTTTGATTAACTCTTCTAATACAAATATATCACCCTGTTCTGGTGAATAATGACGTCTAAATGCTATTATGTGTGCAAGAAAAATTCTCCACAACTAATCTGAGCTTAGTGGAGGAACTTTCTTCAACCCATTGAACATGGACACAACATGCCGCAACATTCCAACTTTTTTTTTTTTTTTTGTGGATCTTTAATAAATACCCCTCTCAAAATCTTGATATCCTTTTTTCAATAAAGTTTTTGCCACCAACTGGTTGTATGGTGGATTTTTGTTGGTGCAAACTTAAGGTTGGGGATGAATGTATTCTTAAGAGAAAAAAAAATGATGCAAACATTACAAGCCTTCTCTAAATTTGTGGGAAGAAACGTTGAACCTATACTTGTGGACAAGTTGTTAATGGTCCCAGGCGGTGAGATAGTCAAGTTGTGGCTGTGCTCTCGCGAGACCACTGCACTCGCGCGAACTGTCGGTTGCCCGACTTCTACTCCTTGTGAGAGCAGTAGCTCTCGCAGGCCAGCAGTCTCGCAAGAATACCGGAGGAATCGCAGGGAGAGAAGGAACGCTATCACCGCGACAGATATTTAAGGACTTGTCCACAAGTCTACGTTGAACCTAATTCTCTTCAAAGAAAAGTTTCAGAATGAATTTGTCAACTTACCAATTAAGTGGTCTATTGTTGGCTCAATGCATGTGTATACTCGATTGATGCTCATCCAAATGGGTCCAGTTGAAGTCACCATTCCCCGTATCCTCCAGCAATGCTCCTTCAAACACCTCCTGTTGCAGACACTACATCATCAGAGACTTCTCAAAACTGAGGGAAAATTAAGAAGGCACAGACAAGTTTAACCCAATGCATCTACAAGCATACAGCACAAGTTTAACCCAATACATCTACAAGCACACAGCATCTTCACGATAAATTGAATAAGGAGCCGGGCTCCATTGTTTCAGGGAGGAGTTCAACTTGTTTTCATTTTCAAACAAAGCAAGTGAACTTGTTTTTAAGAACCTTGATGGTTCGCCACATTGATTTGCTGATTTTGAATCGCAAATACTTGCATTTTGATATACTGGTTACAACTTTCTTGATACGACTTGAGCGATTTGTTTGAAATTCAAAATCTGATTAAATTTTTGTAGTTGTATTGTTTCATTCCTGAGTTGCTGTTCCATTAGTAGATAGATTCTCTTAAGGGTCTGGGTACTTTTTGTAGGACACAAAACACAATGTCCACGGATTTACATTAAACTCACACAGTTTGAAGATAATGATCATGATGGTAGATAGCTCCCTTTTAATGTTACAATTGCGAGCTGCTGTAGTTTTTGAGAAATGAATAAAACAAGTCACGAAAATAGTTTTCGCATTTTCGTGACATTTTTTTACTCATTCCACAAAAACAACAGCACCTCAGCAAGTAATAATTAACAGTAAGCTTTCTGCTATCATTATCTTCAAACTGTGTAAGTTTGTGTTTTGTGTTAAAAAAATTATCCAAACCTTTAAACAGTAACTTGTAACTTATATAAATGGATACATTACCAAATCTTTTGCATGACCCCAGATTCCACTGGTAGGCATCACCTCAGCTCATTCAAGATTTCAGTACACAACCTCCATCATATCATCTCATTCTATAAGAAGAAAACATGGATCTGCATAGTGGGAGAAACAATATCTGGAGAGGTTAGCATTTTGGGGTCACATCATTTAGTCAAAGTCAGGTTCACCTTACCCATTAACCCCCAAACTTTACCAAACCAATGTCATCTAAATCTTTCGGTTCAAGGACTTTCTCCAGTGCTGCCCCCAACTTTGAAACTCTCTTCCCATCTACATCGGCTCTCCACAGAGCATAGAACAATTCAAAACTCAGCTCAAATCCCACTTGTTTTCTATTGCCTGTTGTTCAGTTTAATCCTTCTGTTTGCATAAATAGTGTATTTATTGTTAAGTTGTTGCTCTTTGCATTTGTTTTTTGTAAAGCACATTGGTACTTCTTTCAGTTACAAAATGGGCCACCATTATCAACGCTGTCCAAGAGCTTCCATCTGTCAGCATTGCCCATCAAAATCGCTTGCCAAAAATGCTTTGCTTCCCATTGCCTTTTATGAATATCTTATAGAAACCGCAGGGGTGAGATTTTTCTTCTTCCAATTTATACTTGTACAATTACCTCATATAATTCACTTGATACTTTACCTTTGCTGCAAGTACTTGATACCACTGACATGTGGACATGAATCAGAGACTTCAGAGGGAACTTTCTGTGTTTCAATCACTTCCACATCATCCAGTTTGGCAAGAACAAGATGAGGACTGCGGAAAACAAAAAACAAAGATAGAAACCTAAGTAGAGGCCAAGTTCAGTGCTGTTGGCAAAAACAATTAGAGCTGCGGAGACAATTTCAAGAAGGAGCTGTCGAGAAAATTATGGTTAGGCCGCTCTGAAATTTTGGTTAGAGCGAGCCCTCTCGAGAAACTGTTGGTTAGGCTGTTGAGAAATTTTGGTTAGGAGCTCTGTTGAGAAAATTTTGGTTAGAAGCTGTGGAGAAATTTTGGTTAGGAGCTCTGTTGAGAAAATGTTGGTTAGGCTGTTGAGAAATTTTGGTTAGCTCTGTTGAGAAAATGTTGGTTAGGAGCTGTTGAGAAAATGTTGGTTAGGAGCTCTGTTGAGAAAATGTTGGTTAGGCTGTTGAGAAATTTTGGTTAGGAGCTCTGTTGAGAAAATGTTGGTTAGGCTGTGGAGAAATTTTGGTTAGGAGCTCTGTTGAGAAAATGTTGGTTAGGAGCTCTGTTGAGAAAATGTTGGTTAGGCTGTTGAGACATTTTGGTTAGGAGCTCTGTTGAGAAAATGTTGGTTAGGCTGTGGAGAAATTTTGGTTAGGAGCTCTGATGAAAAAATGTTGGTTAGGCTGTTGAGAAATTTTGGTTAGGAGCTCTGTTGAGAAAATGTTGGTTAGGCTGTAGAGAAAATTTTGGTTAGGAGCTCTGTTGAGAAAATTTTGGTTATAGAAGCTGTTGAGAAATTTTGGTTAGGAACCCTGTTGAGAAAATTTTGGTTAGGCTGTTGAGAAATTTTGGTTAGGAGCTCTGTTGAGAAAATGTTGGTTAAAAGCTGTTGAGAAATGTTGGTTAGGAGCTCTGTTGAGAAAATGTTGGTTAGGCTGTTGAGAAATTTTGGTTAGGAGCTCTGTTGAGAAAATGTTTGTTAGAAGCTGTGGAGAAATTTTGGTTAGCTCTGTTGAGAAAATGTTTGTTAGAAGCTGTGGAGAAATTTTGGTTAGGAGCTCTGTTGAGAAAATGATGGTTAAAAGCTGTTGAGAAATGTTGTTAGGAGCTCTGTTGAGAAATTTTCGTTAGGAGCTCTGTTGAGAAAATGTTGGTTAAAAGCTGTGGAGAAATTTGGTTAGAAGCTGTTGAGAAAATGTTGGTTAGGCTGTTGAGAAATTCTGGTTAGGAGCTCTGTTGAGAAAATGTTGGTTAGGCTGTTGAGAAATTTTGGTTAGGAGCTCTGTTGAGAAAATGTTGGTTAGGCTGTTGAGAAATTTTGGTTAGGAGCTCTGTTGAGAAAATGTTGGTTAGGCTGTTGAGAAATTTTGGTTAGGAGCTCTGTTGAGAAAATGTTGGTTAGGCTGTTGAGAAATTTTGGTTAGGAGCTCTGTTGAGAAAATGTTGGTTAGGCTGTTGAGAAATTTTGGTTAGGAGCTCGGTTGAGAAAATGTTGGTTAGGCTGTGGAGAAATTTTGGTTAGGAGCTCTGTTGAGAAAATGTTGGTTAGGCTGTGGAGAAATTTTGGTTAGGAGCTCTGTTTAGAAATTTTGGTTAGGAGCTCTGTTGAGAAAATGTTGGTTAGGCTGTTGAGAAATTTTGGTTAGGAGCTCTGTTGAGAAAATTTTGGTTAAAAGCTGTTGAGAAAACCTTTGTTACTAGATACTTCCCACGTTATACTTAACCTTTGGTGCAAACATCGCGACATCACTGGCCTCCAGTCACTCATCAGACCTCAAAACGACCGTCTTCATCGTCTACTCATGTTCTGCGCTTACATTAGTAAGCGCAGAACTTGAGTAGACCATGAAGACAGTCCCTTTGATGTAGTTCTTGGTTTTGTCGCAAGACATTTTCAGACCCAATACTTAACCTTTTGTCAATGAACCTGTTGAAAGAGTAGAGAGTTAGTCCTATCTAAATACTCTAGGCCTTTCCTTACCACTAATACAAACCCATGCTGTGCTGACATCTTTTCTCCATGGATGATCTGCTCTCTTCTTCCTTCTGTCTTCTCTCTCAGCATCTTCTCAGTTCTTGCTTTCTTTTCGTCTTCTTTTTTCGCGCATTTATTTTTTCTTTATTTTTTGTTTTTCTTTATTTATTTTGTAGCGCTTGCAGGTAAAGTTTTTTTAAAGGATTTTTACAATGAGTCCTATGATAAACTTTAGGCCCTATCCGAAGATTTGAATTTCATAACTACAGCTTTAAAGGAAACTTGTGTTTTCATTTTCTGGAAATTTAATCTTAATGAGAAAGGGTCACAACTTTGTTGTATATTTGTTCGGTTATTACTTTTAATTATTAAAAGACCTAAAGTTAAAAATGCTTACATTCAAAAGTGATGAAATGCTGATACCAGGAATGTAAATATTTATTTAGCTAGGCTAAATTATCTATTTACTACTCCTAAATCAAACATTTTAGTCATCAAAATGAATGGTGATTGGACAGAAATAATTATTTGTTAGCTAATTATTTTGTACACAGTAAAGAAAGTGCTCACATTCATAAGGGATGGAATGCTGATATAATAAGTTGATAAATATTTTGCAATATAGTTATGACAATATAAGTAAACATGACAACTGACGACTTGAAGCATCAACTCCGACAGAAATTTCCAGTAAGACTAGTCTCCTAATTAAAAAGCATCATTGGCTTCGACCAATATGCAGCTCAAGAAATGCCCAGAAAGTGAGAAGTCACATTGAAAGCTGCACAAGCAAGGACAACATCAACAAGATTGACGAGGGAGAGGGGACGTTACAAAAGGGGTGGGACTCTGCAAGAGAACGGGTTAGATCTCCTCTTACTCTTTGCAGTCTTCATCTTGTCTTGATCTTGAGGGTTAACTTGCGTCATCCGACCTCCACTATACTAATGCACTTGTTCAACTTGGTTTTTTTTCTGTTTTTTCCCCTCTTTCTTTTGGGAGGTTTTGTTTGAGAAAGGTAAAAAATTAAAATATTCAAAAGCAAGTTCTTTTTTTCTTTTTTTTCGGGGGTGTTTTATCTTATAGAAAAATCACCATTTCCATATATTTAACTCTCTATCGCAAAAGAGAGTTATGTACCATCGATATAATTCCACTAAAAATATTGTTGCTATCGTGTAAAAACAAACAAACTTTTGTTTCCCTTTGGTTCTACAGCAGAATGCCACATACTAGTTTTATAAAAGTGGAGGTCGGATATATAGCCAAGTTTTTTTACCTTGGTCCATTGGTGAACCTCCATATTCGTCCACAAACCACATATCCACAGATTACATCACCCGTCTAGTAGCAGACTCTCGAGAGTCATTAGCACAAAAGATGTTCCCCCCTTTATCTGCAACTCGAGTAACAGTCGCTTGAAGCTTGGCTGGCTACTGGGAGCTCACTGCTGGCTGGTACACATTCGGCTTCTATAAAGAGAAAAAAACAAGTCAATTAATGATACAGTTTGCACTATTAATTTGTTGTTTTACATTTAAAACCATCCCCACATGGTGCACTTTAATTGGTCCAAGACTGGCAAATAGGGTCGAACCAACATGTGACATAAAGACCAGCTCGGAATACTACCAAAAAGTGACCCCAAAACAAGCACTTTTTTGTAAAAGATTAGCATGCATTTTGTGTGGGAATTATCACTAAAAAATTTCTTTGCATTTATTGTTTGCCGTTGTCACACTAGTTGTTTACATTTTCAGGGTGGCGCCAGAAATAAATAGAGTTTGCTCTGCATACAGTTAATTAGAATTTGACTCGACACTGCCAACTGTTCCTTACATACAACTTACCTCAACAAAAGATATTGTTGGAAGATGTGTCCAGCTTCTGGCCCGCGAGAAAAATGCACAAGGTTTCTTACTTCTTGTACTACTTCCAACATTGCCAAAGCACTCAAGCCTCAAAGCAATTATTGGTCTGAAATGCAACAGTTATATTGCTGAAATAGTTCTGAATGCACAGGAGTTTGGTGCAAATAATGTTCATGAATTTATCAGTCATGTCAGTAAAGTTCATTGAAAACGCGACGTCCAAAGAAAAGAGCCGAGAGGTACGGCCAACTGCATCCGCACGGTCCGCGACACTGTAGAGAAATGGATGCCATGCGGGCCGGGTAGTAACATGCGGCCGGGGGCGGGCCCGGGTATACGCACAACCCATGGCCAATGAGCGAATCGAAATCAGCGCAAAACGCCTTATTTGCATATACAATGATCTCAACTACAGGTGGCATTCCAGAGTCGCCCCAGTCCAAGGAATGCACTGGAAGTCACAATACCTGGATGGGTTCATTAATTTATTCCACCGTGAAATGACACGAAGTAGACTAAGCCTCTTCAACCACCAGAACAAAGGTGTTTTTCAAACATGCCTTTTGTGGACGGGGTTCGGGCAGTCACCACGCCCCTTATTTTTACAAAACAAATCAAGAAGTTATAACGTTTCTACGGAAGCGTAAAATGAACATTGGGAGTATTAAGTCATAAATATAAGATGTGACTCATATCTCATAATTATAAAATGAGCATAAAGTCATAACTTTGACTAACATCTTTGTAAAGCGTTGTTTATTATTCACGGTCAAATGAGTTATCAACAGGGCCAATAAAGGCAGTGGACACTATTGGTAATTACTCAAAATAATTATTGGCATAAAATCTTACTTGGTAACGAGTAATGGGGAGAGGTTGATGGTATAAAACATTGTGAGAAACGGCTCCCTCTGAAATGGCATAGTTTTCGAGAAAGAAGTAATTTTCCACGAATTTGATTTCGAGACCTCAGATTTAGAATTTGAGGTCTCGAAATCAACCATCTAAACGCACACAACTTCGTGTGACCATGGGTGCGACAAGGGTGTATTTTCTTTCATTATTATCTCGCAACTCCGACGACCGATTGAGCTCAAATTTTCACAGGTTTATTATTTTATGCATAATTATGTTGAGATACACCAAGTAAGAAGACTGGTCTTTGAAAATCACAAATAGTGTCCACTGTCTTTAAACTTGTAAGCAGCAATGTTGTGCTTACGGAGAGGCCAATTGTTGGCAGAATTTCTATTTCATTTTATAAAGCTGTTGTAACCGTAAGCGAGACAAATGCTGGTTAACCCTGCGGTAAGCACACGGGTGACATCACGTTGCAAAATACATGGTGAACAAGCGCACCCAGAAATGTTCTGCTTATTTGAGAAATCATGCATTTATGCTTACAGACAATTTGTTGCTACAGTAAGCACACAGATTTGCTTACGGTACATAGACAGCTTTATACAAATTGGGCCCTGCTTTGTATCTGCGCCGGGCGTGCCAGACTCCGGCCCAATTTTAAAAGCTGTTAGCAGAAAGTTATGCTAAACACATTTCTTTGCTAAGCAAATTGGGTGGGACATCAGTCACTACAATGTAAAACCTAATGTAATTTTGGCTGATAACCGGTTTCTGCTAAGCAATAATTTTCTTTATTTAGCAAGTTTATTGTGCTTACATGCTTCATAAAAATTGGGCCATGGTCTTTTTATATATAGCACCCTCCTATTTCTTTGCTAAGCTAAAAATTGAGTGAGGCATCACAGTCATAACTCATTGTTGGCTGGTAACCCGTTTCTGTTAAGCAATAATTGTCTTTGCTTAGCAAGTTTTTGTGCTTACATGCTTCATGAAATTGGGCCGTGGTCTTTTTTAGCACCCTCGGAATTGCATTTGTCAATCTGCAAGACTCAGTTGGCATACGGCCAACGTTCGCAGGATTGCAACATTGCTAACCCGCCCCCATCCTCGCACATCCTATTATAGTAGGCCTAGCCTACAGGTGTTTCAAATAGTTGCATTTAATTGTGGCCTTTCTAAAGAGGGATTAAGGATTAGCAATGCAATAAATCTGCCTATTAACCAATTTGTGTAACCCTTTTGTACGTTGTTGAAAACACACTAATTTGCATCGACTGGTACAAGTGTGGCTTTTTCTGCCCTAAGTATGCCTACGTGCGTTATAAGAAGTTTGGTTTAATGACTTTGTTAACCGACAGAGGGCGCCGTTGTGCTTTAACGGTAGTCACACTGATACAAATTTCAAGGATGTAAAAAGGCATAACTTTGAGGATTATTTTATCATATTATAAAGATATTAGTCTCAATCTCGTCTTCATTCCTGGTATGTAAATTAATTTTACACATTTATACAATTAATACTCACTATTTTATGTTCAATCTTCAGCTTTACACCGGTGAGTTTGGTAATTAATCAGTGTGGAGCGTATTAGTAATTTTTAGCTGGGTTAGGCGGTCGGGTCTATTGTCGTTTTTCTGTGTTGTCTATTAAAGTAGACACGTTTGGAAAACGTTGAGAGAGCAAAATTTACCATTGGGGTGGAGGAAGCGAGTGAGGAGACCCTCTCATTGATTCGTTTTAATTAACAATAACTTGAGAGAGGCAGATCGGTTGGTTTTCTTTGAACGAATAAAAAGAAAGCTGTCGCCAGAGTGACTATGAGCCTACTTGTACGAGCAACCCCAAAACAAGGTGTCAAGCCCTTTCTATTGTCTCTGGACTAAATTAAAAGCACTACATTTATTTACGCGCCAACAGTGTAGGATGCATGGGGCACCTAGGACACTTCTTTTTGGCTCAGGGACATATAAATATAGCATCTCCAAATCGTATTAACAAAACAGGGTTAACAATGGAAAGTTTTTTACACTTTTCCTCTGAGCTCTCTGTTGAGAGTGAAAGTCAATCTGTGTCACTCTTTGGCGGCGTTTTTTTTCTTCTCCAGATCCCAACTTGATCTTGGGGCAGCGACTTTTTGGGGCCAGCAACTTTTGTTGGGGCAGTGACTTTTTTAGTTGGCAATTTATTTTTAGGTGGCGACTCTTTTTACAGTGACTTTTTTCACGTGCTGACTAATTTTTGGGCAGCATTTTTTTGGGGGGCAGCAACTTTTTTAAGGTCGCGATTTTTGTTTGCGGTAACTTGTTTCGCGTGCAGTGACTTTTTTTGTTCACGTGCCGACTAATTTTGGGGGCAGAATTGGGTTTTTTTCGGGGCAGCGACTTTTTTTTCGGGGCAGCAACTTTTTGGGAGAACAGCAACTTTTTTCAAGTGGCAATTTTGTGGTTTAGGCCATCAATACTTTTTTTACTTTGCGATTTTTTTTCTCACAGGCCGACTATTTTTTGGGGCAACAACTTTTTGGGGGGCAGCAATTTGTTTAGAGGGCAGCAATTTTTTTAGGGGGGGGCAGCGACTTGGTTTCAGTGGCAATATTTTGGTTTTAGGCCGTAACTATTTTTACATGCCGACTTTTTTTCCACAGGCTGACTAATTTTCGGGGGGGGGGGCAGCGACTTTTTTGGAGACAGCGACTTTTTTATTAGTGGCAATATTTTCCACAGGCTGACTTTTTTGGGGCCAACAACTTTTTTGGGGGCAGCAAATTTTTTTCGGGGGGGGGGGGGGGCAATGGGGCAGCATCTTTTTTAGGGGGCAGCAATTTTTTTAAAAGGGCAGCGACATTTTTGGAAAACAGCAATTTTTTTTATGGCAATTTTTTGGTTTAACGCCATGACTATTTTTTTACTTGGCGACTTATTTTTTTCACAGGCCGACTTATTTTGGGGGCAGCAACTTTTTTGGGGGGCAGCAACTTTTTTCAAGTGGCAATTTTGAGGTTTAGGCCATCAATACTTTTTTTACTTTGCGATTTTTTTTTCTCACAGGCCGACTATTTTTTGGGGCAACAACTTTTTTGGGGGCAGCAATTTGTTTAGAGGGCAGCAATTTTTTTAGGGGGGGGGGGGCAGCGACTTGGTTTCAGTGGCAATATTTTGGTTTTAGGCCGTAACTATTTTTTACATGCCGACTTTTTTTCCACAGGCTGACTAATTTTCGGGGGGAGGGGGCAGCGACTTTTTTGGAGACAGCGAGTTTTTTATTAGTGGCAATATTTTCCACAGGCTGACTTTTTTGGGGCCAACAACTTTTTTTGGGGGGCAGCACATTTTTTTCGGGGGGGGGGGCAATGGGGCAGCATCTTTTTTAGGGGGCAGCAATTTTTTTTAAAAGGGCAGCGACATTTTTTGAAAACAGCAATTTTTTTATGGCAACTTTTTTAAGGTCGCGATTTTTGTTTGCGGTAACTTGTTTCGCGTGCAGTGACTTTTTTTGTTCACGTGCCGACTAATTTTGGGGGCAGAATTGGGTTTTTTTCGGGGCAGCGACTTTTTTTTCGGGGCAGCAACTTTTTGGGAGAACAGCAACTTTTTTCAAGTGGCAATTTTGTGGTTTAGGCCATCAATACTTTTTTTACTTTGCGATTTTTTTTCTCACAGGCCGACTATTTTTTGGGGCAACAACTTTTTGGGGGCAGCAATTTGTTTAGAGGGCAGCAATTTTTTTAGGGGGGGGCAGCGACTTGGTTTCAGTGGCAATATTTTGGTTTTAGGCCGTAACTATTTTTACATACCGACTTTTTTTCCACAGGCTGACTAATTTTCGGGGGGGGGCAGCGACTTTTTTGGAGACAGCGACTTTTTTATTAGTGGCAATATTTTCCACAGGCTGACTTTTTTGGGGCCAACAACTTTTTTGGGGGCAGCAAATTTTTTTCGGGGGGGGGGGCAATGGGGCAGCATCTTTTTTAGGGGGCAGCAATTTTTTTAAAAGGGCAGCGACATTTTTGGAAAACAGCAATTTTTTTTATGGCAATTTTTTGGTTTAACGCCATGACTATTTTTTTACTTGGCGACTTATTTTTTTCACAGGCCGACTTATTTTGGGGGCAGCAACTTTTTTGGGGGGCAGCAACTTTTTTCAAGTGGCAATTTTGAGGTTTAGGCCATCAATACTTTTTTTACTTTGCGATTTTTTTTTTCTCACAGGCCGACTATTTTTTGGGGCAACAACTTTTTTGGGGGCAGCAATTTGTTTAGAGGGCAGCAATTTTTTTAGGGGGGGGGGCAGCGACTTGGTTTCAGTGGCAATATTTTGGTTTTAGGCCGTAACTATTTTTTACATGCCGACTTTTTTTCCACAGGCTGACTAATTTTCGGGGGGGGGGCAGCGACTTTTTTGGAGACAGCGAGTTTTTTATTAGTGGCAATATTTTCCACAGGCTGACTTTTTTGGGGCCAACAACTTTTTTTGGGGGGCAGCACATTTTTTTCGGGGGGGGGGGGCAATGGGGCAGCATCTTTTTTAGGGGGCAGCAATTTTTTTTAAAAGGGCAGCGACATTTTTTGAAAACAGCAATTTTTTTATGGCAATTTTTTGGTTTAACGCCATGACTATTTTTTTACTTGGCGACTTATTTTTTTCACAGGCCGACTTATTTTTGGGGCAGCAACTTTTTTGGGGGGCAGCAACTTTTTTAAGGGGCAGCGACTTTTTTTAGGTTGCGACTTTTTTTTAGGTGGCAATTTATTTTTAGGTGGCGACTCTTTTTACAGCGACTTTTTTCACGTGCTGACTAATTTTTGGGCAGCATTTTTTTGGGGGGCAGCAACTTTTCTAAGGTCGCGATTTTTGTTTGCGGTAACTTGTTTCGCGTGCAGTGACTTTTTTGTTCACGTGCCGACTAATTTTGGGGGCAGAATTGTTTTTTTTTCGGGGCAGCGACTTTTTTTTCGGGGCAGAAACTTTTTGGGAGAACAGCAACTTTTTTCAAGTGGCAATTTTATTGTTTTAGGCCATGAATACTTTTTTTACTTTGCGATTTTCTTTTCTCACAGGCCGACTATTTTTTGGGGCAGCGACTTTTTTCGGGGGGGGGGGGGGCAGCGACTTGGTTTAAGTGGCAATATTTTGGTTTTAGGCCGTAACTATTTTCTACATGACGACTTTTTTACTTGGCGACTACTTTTTGGAGCAACAACTTTTTGGGGGCAGCAATTTTTTTTATAGAGGGCAGCGACATTTTTGGAAAACAGCAACTTTTTTAGTTGGCAATTTTTAGGTTTAACGCCATGACTACTTTTTTACTTGGCGACTTTTTTTCTTACGGGCCCACTATTTTTGGGGGCATCAACTTTTTACGGGGGCAGCAACTTTTTTTCAGGGCAGCATTTTTTTTAGGAGAACAGCAACTTTTTTAAGTGGCATTTTTGGGTTTTAGGCCATGAATATTTTTTCACAGGCCGCTATTTTTGGGGGCAGCAACTTTGTTTGGGGCAGCAACCTTTTTTAGAGGCAGCTACTTTTTTTTGGGGGGGGGGCAGCAACCTTTTGGAGAACAGCGATTTTTTTGGGTTTTAGGCCATAACAATATTTTTAGTTGGCGACTTTTTTTTCACAGCCTTTTTTGTTGGGGGGGGGGGGTGGACAGCAATTTGTTGGTCCGTGTCGACTCATTTTTGGGGGCAGCAACTTTTCGCAGTGACCTTTTATTTGGGGGGGGGGGGGTGGGGGCAGCGACTCTTTGGGCCAGCAAATTTTTTGGGGCAGCGACTGTTCCTAGGTGGCTACTCTTTTTGCGGCAATTTGCTTTGTTTGCAGCGCATTTTTATTCACGTGCTGAGTATATTGTGGGCAGCATCTTTAGGGGGCCAGCGACCTTTTGGAGGGCAGCAACTTTTCTGAAGGGCAGCCACTTTTTTAGGTGGCGACTCATCCTCCTTATTTTTCTTGAAAGGATGCGCAAACACGCAGTGCAGCTTACCCTCGCACTATGTGAGTTGATGATGTGAGACTGCATCTTATAGGAAGGAAGGAGGGGAGGGGGGTGGGGTGGGATCACAGTGAACGCATACTCGGATCATTCAGTACTCAGATTAAAGGCTCAACTCAGTCTGATATGCGATTAGCATTCGCGTAAGTGTTTTGCATAACCGTTCTCGCTGTATCACATCTATAGGGTACGTTCGTTTAGCTTCTCTGCTGGGTCAAACCTTGACTTGACCCAAGTCGAACTTTCGTGGAGTCTTTCGTCGCGTCGAATTACTCCACTGAAAAACTGCATCTTTTAGTCAGAGCTTTATTTCACCGCTTTGTTGTACGCCCTCACTCGCCAGGAAAGTGCAAAATATCTGCTTTCGGAAGTCCGACTTGATGAATCAACCCTAGCCTGAACGTCTGACGTGGCTCGTTAACAACGCCAGAGACCGGCAAAAAAAAACGGCGTGTAGTTTGACCTTTGACCTCCCTCGTTTCACATGGAGATACGCGACGACAGGCAGCAGTGTAGTGCATGTAATGTTTGGGCATGGAAAGCTCATGTTACTGCACATACCCAATGATATCATTGTATCCAATGGAATCGCTGGATCGAGCGGCGGGGACCTGCCTTCATCCTCCATGCTTTATCCTTGCGAATAAAGACAGGGGCCCAGAAATCGACCTAAGTCATAGGATTGCCAATTGAGGGCGCGTGTTTAAGAAGCTCTTCTGCCGCGGCTATTGACTCGACAAGCACGAGACCCGCCTTGAACCAAGTCTAGGTCGACCCCGGTGGGGTTCGATTAGCTTTGACGTCATTCCAGAGGCTCACCACGAGGAGCGAGTGTTCGATTAGCTCTTGTCAGGAGCCCGTGTGAGCACCGCTGGGTCGACACAGGGAAGCTGATCAAACCATGGAGCACTCACCCACAGATAAGTTAACACCAGTTGTTCAAATCAACCAAGATATACACATAGACTTAACAGTGTCAATTCAAGTGTTTTAATTATGTTTAACTCGTTTCAAGACATGGTCTTGGGATTTTACTCTATACCGACGGTGGTGTTTTTCAAACTTCCCGGGCCCATGCAATATAACACAAGTAGCTGTGAACTACTGCGCATGACAGGTTGTTTTGAATAAGCACAGTTATACTTTTTTTGTGCATATTTAACCGAGATCCCGCCCATTTCACACTGTCACAGTAATATGCTCAAACTCTGGGCCGGGAGACAAATAAATACGAAAACATGACAGGTTCACACTGTGGATCAAAGTTTGCCCGCACTGCGTTCAAACTACTGCCCAGAAGAGGAATATATTCAAACATGAAAATACATTTACAAGGAAGACTAATCCCGTTGTTTAGGGTTGAATGGTTTACAACGAGAACCTCAATCTCAAGTTTCTGTTTAAGTAATATTATTTGTTTATTAAAGGCTAGTGGTTATTTACTAGTGGCAATTACTCAAAATAATTATTAGCATAAAACCTTAGTAATTGGAGAGATGTTGATAGTACAAAACATTGTTAGAAACTGCTCCCTCTGAAGTAACAAAGTCTTCGGGAAAAAGTAATTTTCCAAGAATTTGATTTTGATACCTCAGAATTAGATTTTGAGGTCTCGTAATTAAGCATCTGAAAGCACCGAAAGCACACAACTTCGTGTGACAAGGGTGTTTTTCTTTCATTATTATCTCGCAATTTCGATGACGATTAAGCTCAAATTTTCACAGGTTTGTTATTTTTTGCATATGTTGAGATACACCTAGTGAGGAGACTGCTTTGACAATTATCAATAGTGTCCAGTGTCTTTAACTCTTATGATAAGACAGTGTATGTTAAGTAGTTTTGTATCGGTCTGTATTACAATGTTTGCTTTCACTGCACATTATGTGAGGTATTATATTCTGAGGCAGAAAATAATGAATTTGGTTGAAACACCTTGTAGTATGATTGAGTGTTTTATTGACATTCGGCCGGCCATGCCAACCAAGATGTTCTGTTGATCAACAAATGACCGGTCTATGGCCTTACTGCAAAAAGTGCCCCGGCCCGCCCTAAATACACTGCGTACATACAAAGCGCTGTCATGAAAACAAAAAACACCCACTAGCGTTTTGAAACGCACACGCCGCCATTCAATGTGCAGTAAAAGATAGTATTACATTTCGCGTCCGACAGGGCCCTGTGTTCTATATCGCGTGCGCGTTGAGAAGCTGATTTGCTTTGACGCGTTGCGTTGGTTTGAACTCAACTTGTTTAAGTTTTCCGTCTTCTCATCAGCTGGATGACACTTCTTCATCTTATTGACGTTTATCATGTATTTTTCCTACTCTTGCAAGAACAGAAAATAGTTTAGGCATAATACGCGTCTTCCCTTGACTAGATGTAACCATGACACTATATCCTGAAGTGCCTGAATCCAGACATGGGTTGCGGAACCAGTGTGGATGTAAAAGAGTTTAAGTATCAGCAGAGTCCCCAGCGAGAAGCCCATCTTGACTTCCGAAAGTCAACTTCCATCGTGTCAGATGCTCCGAGCCCTATATGCAGCCCTTGCACATATAGCATTTACACTGCCACAACAGACGGAGGATCGCTGACGGGTGAGTTTTGGCCATCATCAACCGGTCCCGAAGTGGTGTCAGTCGCAACCCTCGAAGGCCACTCTGAGCTGGAAACATCCCATCGTCAGAAGAAGAACAAGATCTTTTTACTACAGAAACAAAGTTTGGCCGTGGCAGTTGAGAAGGCCGTGGTTATTCGAAAGACACGAAGTGATGAGACTGGGACAGACGTCCCAGCACCCCAGCAGCTGGACACCCCGTCCGCGTCACAGTCTTACCCCGTGATTCCTGGCGGCACCATCGAGCAGAGCAGGCCGAGAAGAGACAAACTATCAATGGAGTACAATCGGGACAACTTCACTCACTTGAAATGTAAAGAAGAAAACTCAGCTGACGACGAAGCCATTCGGCACACAGTCTCAACGGAGGAGACAGTTCGTGGCTACCATGTTACGCTGGACCAACCGTTCAGATCGCAGTATCTTTCACTGCACAGCAATGACCAAACGACCCGCCGAATTCGCATGCTACTTATGTCAGGAGGAGTAGCTCCGGCTAGAGGATCCATTGGCCTGAACTATAGTCCGATAAGCATTGATGATAGTACAGCCTCCGATGAGATGGACGATTCTGAAGAAAGTGCCGAGGAGGATGATTCTGTGACAACCGAAGAGGCAGATGACACAGACCACCCCAAACTAGACTGTCAAGCCGGCCAAATCGAACCTGGCACAGGACAGAAATCTGGCAATGTTTCTCAAAGCCTGGACGGCATCATTCAAGAGGACGTGGCTTTGGTTGATACGGATCATGATGATAAGATGAGCGAAGTTGCGGAAGAATTCGAAACGCCCTCGGTGTTGTCCCTCCTCGACCACGTCGATCACGGTGCAGCATCTGACAAGTCCGACGCCGATGATGAAATGTCAGAGCTAACTTCTCTTCATTCTGTGTCTTCCCACTCAAGCCTCGAAGACTCTGACAACTGGATTGAAGAGGGTTACTATCCTATGGCTGAATGTGACCCACCAGGAATGAAGACACCTCCAATAGAAGACCGCTCACCATCGAGTCTTCCACACGTCATCTCACAATTGCTAAAATCGAAAACCCTACCCAAGGCTAAAACGACGAGCAGCGATCCAGCCATAGCACAACCACACACTTTTGTCAATCTGCTTAAACTACCGGAATCCAGCCACAAACTTGGTCTTGGCGACCACAGATGTAGAAGCTCCACAATTTTCAGTCCTTCGACCTCATCGCTGACACTCGACCAACCATCCATAGGCCTACATGGCGCTGTCGACATGTCAGACAACACCAACAACAGCGGCACTGCTCGGGCTGCTGGTGCCGTCATCCGCCGTGTAGGACGAGGGTCGTCAGACGGTGCAATTTCCATGGTCTCCGGTGATAACAATGACAGTTTGGAAGAAATGACGAGTTGCAGCAACATTCACTTGCACGAAAACTTCTTCAACGGTGAGTTTTATACAGATGATCATCCCGTCAAGGGATCTCGGCTTTGCTCACACAATGTCAAGGTGGAAACACCAAATCTCTCTCCTATACACACTATTTTATTTATTTATATAAATTGCGGAAATCGGGGAATTGTTGTTTGATATTAGACGACATTATCATAAATAAAGTACTATGTGTAATCAGCGGTGAGCTTGGTTATGATTAGAACCTACAACCTTGCAAGTGCAGCTAACCACACTGGAACACGGTGACAATTTTTTTTTAAATAGTCGTGATAAAACCATTCATTTTGTAACGTAAATATTTTCATGAAGATTGAATTAATTGTGCTGGTGCAATGTCTTAAAGACATTGCACCAGCACAATTAAGACAATGCACCAGCACAATTCATTCAATATTCATGAAAACATATTCGGCACCACGTTTGGCCTAATTGGTATACGAGTGTGGGCAATCGTTTTGATTTTTCTTGATTCCCCTCCGTTTATTTAATTGTTCACAGATTTTGGTGATAATTTTGACGATGAGGACTTTCGTCGGCTGTAGAAGTGTCGCGTAATTTTACAACTCTGACACCGATTGTATGAAGTGACCGAAGAGAGAGGTTGCTGAGGGTCTTGGATTAACACCGTGCTGGCTGATTGAGGACTCCTCACTGTTGACTCCAAACAATTAGCCGAACCAAAATAAATGGGTGTAATTAGTGACTTAGTACACAAATAGTGACTTAGAACATTCCAGGGTCCAGTTTCATAGAGGTGCTAAGCCAAAAATTTTGCTTAGCATGACATTTCTTCCTTCTGATAAAACATGATTACAACCCAAATGTCCACGTGAATTTCAGAATTAGCAAACAACAGCTAAATACCATGTAACAAGCAAAATGCAACAAATACAAATTTGGTTGGTAATCCTTTTTTTTATCAAGGAAGTACTTTCATGCTAAACAAATTTTCGTGCTTAGCAGCTCTATGAAGTTGTACCCATGTCACGTCCGGGCAGGCGATACACAAGATACACAAGACAGGCCATAATATGGGTAATTGTTTGTATGTCACAACTTCAACAAATATTCAAGTGTTGTAAAAATAGCTGCTGAATACTTTTGAATGTTACTCTTATAGCGGGATGCAACAGATTATTTAATACTATGAATAAAGGTGAGTTAGAAACATAGCTGCTGAATACTTTTGAAGGCTTTTGAATACTTTTGAATGCTGAATACTTTTGAATGTTACTCTTATAGCGGGATGCAACAGATTATTTAATACTATGAATAAAGGTGAGTTAGAAACATAGCTGCTGAATACTTTTGAATGCTTTTGAATACTTTTGAATGCTGAATACTTTTGAATGTTACTCTTATAGCGGGATGCAACAGATTATTTAATACTATGAATAAAGGTGAGTTAGAAACATAGCTGCTGAATACTTTTGAATGCTTTTGAATACTTTTGAATGCTGAATACTTTTGAATGTTACTCTTATAGCGGGATGCAACAGATTATTTAATACTATGAATAAAGGTGAGTTAGAAACATAAGCAAAACAAAATAATACTAGAGTGTACATAAGTGTCCTCGCTATGTTTTTTATTCAAGAGCAGCTATTGTTATTTTTTAAAGTTTTGTTTTCAGTTTTCGAGACGAGAGAGGGCAGAGTTTTATCATTTCTTCTTTCAAACGCAGTTTTCATTTACAAAAGCAGTTTTTTAAAGACAATTATTTTTTTTAAATCAGCTTGTTCTTTCTTTTTCCAAAGCAGTTATTTTTTTTCTTTATTATGAACAACTGCTTTTGAAGACAAACTAATGGCTTCTGAAAATAAAAATTAAATGCTTCAGACTTTCATGCAAAAGAATGCCTGAAATAATTGGTTTGACTTCATGTTCTTTGTTGATTTTAATAGAAAAGGTACACTACTATTGCTAAAAATACATTACTATTTATGTGACGTTTTTAGATTGAAACGCCAGGCAGCCGGGCAAAATTGCATTCATAATTATCCTTTGAGAGAAAAACGTTTTGGTTTGACAATAATTATAAATAATCGGAACGTTTTGATGTAAATGACAAACAAAAAAGTTAATAAAATATTGTTTAAAAATATAATTAGTGTTTGATTGCTTTTAATGTTAGACTTGTCTTTTTTTTCTTTCATTCTCGAATTTGTTTGAAACATGTTTAAACATAAGTATTATTAAACTAAATTAAGATTTTTTAAGTTCTGTCTTTTTTTTTTGACGTGATAAGGATCATGTGGGACTGGGAGAGAACATGGAGTCAGGGTTACTGTTCATCGACGACGCTGCAATAATAGTTAAATGGTCGCTAAAATTTTTGGATGTGTATAGGCTGGATAAATAATCAATTGGAACGCAAATCCTGGCAACAAAAATAATGAGTTATGTTTGCACTCATGCGCTATGCTACTTTATTAATAGGGCATTGGTGAATTACCCCTTGGTACTTTTGGGCAGTTCGAGTACCCCTCCCCCATGTATAAGTCAAGTGGTCAATTTACATTTCGTCTTGATACATTGTTGTATTAGGACTATTAAGGTAGATCTAGCCCTTGTGGATATTGATGAAGAGGTTATTGCATAATGTAAAATGTTTGTATGTAGTAAACAAACAAGAGTATGTGCAGTGATGCGGTTACACCTGCATGAAAGACGAGTACGTAAATGGTTTGTACACAAAGCTATAAATATTGCCAAGGCCTCTCGCGCTGGTTGCCACCGGGGAGTGGGGCAGCTCTCGCACGGTGCAAAGTTTACACCCAGCACCATGGAGACAGGGCAACACAATACCCATGCACAGTTTGCGATTTGCGTTGTGGTGGGTTGTCACAGAGCAGTGCAGTGTTGCTGATAAAACGGTTCCAGAGAACTGCATATTCAATAGGGTCAATATTTTGCCTAACCTCGCGGTCTCTATGTAGTTCACATGTACAAAACAAACCAAAAAGCTAGTTATGTACACGTTCATTGTATACAACTGGTAGCGGATGAAACATAATCACTAAGTGGTTCCAACTTCTTGATTTGTTGATTCCTCTTAACTCTCAGGATAGAATTCCAGTGTTTCTCTGTCCTTACTCTATGGTGATAGCATCCGAGGCTCCATCCAGTGAAGTTTCCACCTACATGTGAATTTTGTTACAATGGCGTGGAGTTCTCTGAACTAGGCAAGGACCGAAGTTTACACTTGAAGACAGCCGGCCCCCGTGCGTGTGTGTGAGGACCGAAAGGGGTCACATCTAGTGGGTCTCCTACTCAAATTACGAGGTTAGTATTTTGTGGTGGTGCGTGTTTCCTTTCTCGATGGTTAAAATTTAACCCTGATGTAGGAGTTCCTGTATGATTTGGACCTCCTGCTCAGGTCTTTGGTGTATGACTCTACCGAGGGTAAAACACTTCAAGTTTAGGGATTCATGTGGGTCACACTTTTCCGGAAACATAGATTGTTGGAACTCAAAACATAACCCGATGGGGTCCTCAGCAGGTCACTGGTATGACTAGTGTAAACAGGTCAGGTTTAGAGTCTTCCTTGGGTCACCATCTTCATTCGTAGATTGATGTTGGAATTCTCACGACGGACCGTCTTCCCGGTTAGACGATCACCATTGCTAATTTTGTAGACTAAACTTTAATTTGGGGGAAAATGTCCGTATTCTGCCACCATTTCGACCATATTTCCCAATCCATTCTTTAAAAAAATGAAAACCTCATTTTGAGTATTACTAATTTAATTTAGAACGAATGAAAAAGTGGTGGCAGGTACGAACATTTGTTCTAACTTTTTTTTTTTACAAAATGCAAAATATGTAAAAACAACTTAAGTGAGTACAGAGTCCCAGTCTATCCTTGTTTGGTCTAATAATAAAAAATAATCATTGATAAGATAGCCCATTTGCAATGCATTTAAAATGCAATGCACTAGACTTGAGTGGTTCATACGGTCATCACGGTTCAGTATTAATACTAAAAGCGTTTCAATTACAACGTATTTGTAAAAGTAATAATAACCAAATGTTAACATCGTGGAGATTCATGTTTTAAAATGTATCCTTGATTTATGGTTTTCGTTCTGCACCACGGAAGACGAATTTGGTCCCGTCGGAGACGATGAATTTCTAAATTGTTGGTTGTGGCCACAAATCCAGAAACACTCGGCAAACCAAAAGAGACACGCAGACAAGACGGTTGCTCAAACTTCCTGCGCTTTTACCAAATAAATCGAGTGAAATGAGTGATGGGACTTTGGCATATTATGTCAGCACTGATACCTCATGGAGGCAATGAAGGCGATTGCCTCCATGCCCCGTGGTCATTGCATAGGTGCCCTTGAAATGCTACAGTATAAATTTACGATTTCCTTCTAGGGTGCCCTACCAAAGAGAAAACGCCTTGGTGCCCTTGCCCTTTCAAAAACGAAGCATACAGGCCATGGAGTCTTCCACTCAAATCTTTGGCAGTGCCTCCACTGGCTGTTCCTTATTCCTTTTACGTTTTTGCAACTTACACTCTCACAGCCAGTCGCCAAAGTTTTCTTTGTTTTCCCACGTGGTTCCGGTAATTTTCAAAAAGGAGAAAACGAACATTTTTAGTTTTGTTTTATCAAAATTGTGTTTGTAATCATTGTGACGACTGACGAGTAACTTTGAAACATGACTGGGGATCGAAGTTGCTAGTGATAGATCAATAGTTTGCTAAACCGTCTGGCTCGACCTCTCTTTATATAATACAAAGAACGGAATGTTCATTGCTTGGATACTGCGATCGACATTCATGATTTCACTCTCTAACTAGTAACCCTATAGTTTTTTACACATTGATAAAAAAAACCCACTGAGGACATAAAAAAGCGCGGCGATCGTTTAGGCCCCTACATGTCGAAATTTGGTTCCTTTGGAGTGACATTTTTCACATCTACATGCTGCGACGAAAATTGATGATGACAAATTCAGAAACCGCTTTTTGTAAGCATTTAAAGAATGATTGACATAATATGTATTGCCCTTTGAGAACTACTGTGCTGTGGTAAAAACGTCAGGCCTTTGGATACAGTTCACTACAATGTAAGCAAACAGTAAATATTTGAAAAAGACACAACAGTGACCCATGTTCCACACTGATAACCAGAATTATATATTATACCTACAAGGTTTTTGAAGATTTAGTTGAACTTATTCTTTAACAAGACATAAAAAGGAAGGCTTTGCTTTTTTTCCTCTACGGATTATGTGCCACTTTGTAACAATCCTACAGATACTTCATTACAATGCCACTGAGCGAGTTTATACCAATTTCTACGTCATGAATGAGGCAATGAAGTGTGCCAAAACGAACCAGAATTGTTTTAATTACGAGAACACTTGTCCAGTTTAATTGATTGTTTAGCCAGCCCTTACATAATTCTGGCTTACTGGGTAAAAACCCACTTGGACTTTGTGTCGACGTTCGAAGAATTGCATGAGAGTGATCACCGCAATGTTCACATTATGAACTTCAAAAGCCAAGTTAAAGGCACTGGACACGTTTAGTAATATTGTCAAAGACCAGTGTTCTCACTTGGTGTATCTCAACATTAGGCATACAAATAATAGCACTGAAAATTTGGGCGCATTTGGTCATCGAATTTGCAATAGAGTAATGAGAAACAGAACACCATTGCTGCATTGCTTTAAGAAGTGCTTTCAGATTCAGTATAAAAGGCTTCAGATGAAGTATTTTATTACTTGAGTGAGAAATGACCCCTTTCTCAACAACAACTACGTTACTTCAGAGAGAGAGAGATGGGCCGTTTTCACAATGTTTTGTACCATCAACAGCGCTCCATTGGTCGTTACCAAGCAAGTTTTTAATGCTAACAATTATTTTGAGTAATTACCAATAATGTCCAGTGCCTTTGATACCTGCGTATAAGACCGATGTGTTACCATAGCTCCATTGACAACCTAACAGTAAACATACTTGGGCTTGTTTGATCAAGCCATATACATGACGCAGTGGAATGAGTCAGATGGTTTTATTTGCTCGAGCCGATATGCAGGATTTTTAATGATTTTGTTTTAATCTGATAAGTTGCAATTTTGCTGGCGGTTGTTTTCTTGAAAACCCACAAGTGGAGTGCATACTCCACGGTTGCTATACACTACAAACGTGATCAGGGCGACTATGAGCTAATTCTGCTAACAGATGGGAATATATGAGACCGTTAGATGCGTATGAACTGTTAATTGCCCCTTCATTAACAACATTGAAACAGACTAGGTCTCAATTAAAAGAACAACAACAGCAATTAATGTGTAATTTATTCGTCGTGGTCTTCATATAGAAAATAATTGCCCCATCACCAACAACATTGATGGATTTTGACACACAGCTTTTGTTCATTTGCATTTTAAATTTTTTAACTATTAAACTGGAATGACTGACTGCTGTGCTACACTTTTTATTAGAAAAAAGGTAAATATTTGTGTTACAGTTCAACGCTTAAACGATGTTGTCAAACAATCTGTGCGTCAAGAGCCTTGCATCTCATTGAGATCGTTACGTAATCCCACTTAGTTTTATCACTAACTTTACAAGCATCGCTTTACAAAACAAATATTTTTTTTATGTGATGTATATAATGGACAGCTTTGACCTTTGACCAATAAAGACAAGAGCTACATGACGTAGGTGGTCATGTTGATGACGCCAACCTCTTCCTTTTTATTCCTCGCAAAGTTACGAAAATCAGACACCCCACAATAGCAAGAACTAACAAATGATTAATGGTTGGATTTGAAATGATATTCGCCATGTCCTTAGCCCTTTTTACACGACAAAGGTAAATTATAGGGTGCCTGTGTTATGATCTCTTATTCCTACTTGCATCAAACAAAGTGATTTGTCCGAAAATAAATCAATGTTCATGAAATCACACAATTTCACCATAGACCAAGGAGGACCGGATTTCACGTAACATGGTCCTTTGCTCTATCAGAAGCAGACGAAGTCGCCCGAGGTATCTCTCTTCAACCTCCCAACACAAACCAAGGCTTATGTTTAATGCAAATGGACCCGTATCTTTACTTAGTCGGGTTGGAGGCAAAACATGCATTGTGCCTCTTTATGATGAAGAACGCTCATCATCTTAAAGACTGGTGGTCTGGAGTGTCTGCTCTTATTTGAATAGACTTGATTTAAAGTCTGTGTTCGCAGATTGTTTGCTTTAAAAAGCCTCCACACCCTAACAAAAACACACCACACCAAGTAGATGGAGTCTGAGACATGGCCCTTGCACACATACTGCATTGGTTCGTGTGCAAACCATGGCTTCGATGGGGCCTATATCGAAGAAGACCTAATATTTAATTACATTGTTGAATGCCTTGTCAGATATCAAGGCAATTTACAGGCAACCCGTTCTAGGCAATCTCCAAGGGAATCTCTGGGGGGAAAAACCACATTCATATGTTAATTTCTGCACAATTATCTTGGGATAAGATGTGTGGAAAAATGTATGGTGTACATTGCACTCATGTGCATGAGTTTCGCTTTTATGTGTACCCGGACATTGAGGTGGTGGGAACTCCCCTTTCAAGCCATGGCCTAAAAAAGACAGGCATATTAACAAACCATGGATAACTTTGGGGAAAATGGAAACGTGCAGTCTCTTAAAAATCTTACCGCTGATATCAGAAGTACCCTTCAAAGCAATGGGTGTCAAATGGCGCACACTTTCCACCGACAGTCTAACAAGTCAACCCACTGAACCGTGGGTCGGCCTCTGACACCAATAAATGGTAAAATGAGGAGGACTTCAGGCAATTTAATGAAAATGAAATCTTGGCAACGACCCGAAAAACAACTGTGGTTCCTATTATACAGAAGAAATGCGAGATGTCAGAAGTTATTATTGCGTTCGGCTACCGGCACTTCTGGGAACTTGGTTGCATTTAATTAAAAGGCTTCAACCAAAAACTCCGGTTTTTTCTGTTGTTGCTCATTGACATTCAGCTCCCGTTTGCCAGCGTACATGGGTGAAATTCTAGGGCCTTCTTTGGGAGGCAAAGCAGCTATTATATGTTCTTGATTCTTGTGTAGGTTTGTTTTGAATGAATGGGCACATGCTGCATTTACTTCGTTAATGACAACAGTCATGTGGGCATAGAACAGCCGTTGGCATTAGGCTGACAGTCTGTCCTTAAATTGAACACTGAATTTTAAATTGTAATTACCATTTTGTCCAGTTTTAGTTCACAGTCACCCTGAATATTAATTTTTGCAAAGTTTCTAATTATTTTATAATTTTCCATTTCCCCCTTCCAGATTTCAAACATGGCAGACACCGAGACTGCGCAGGAGACGGTTCCAGACACAACGGTCGCCGTGAAGGGCAGTGAAGCCGAAGAGAACAATAACTCTGCAGATGGCCCGGCTGCAGTCGACAAAAAGCCCACTGATGGCGAGCCCATATCAGCAGAGAGTGGGGAAGTGGAGAAACCGGAGGACAGCCAACCAGAACAAGTACCCGAGGGAGATCAAACAGATGCACCTCAAGAAGCAGTTGAACCGGATCAACCTTCAGAACCCGCTGGTGGGGAAGAGCAGACCGTGGACGCACCAAAACCAGATGATGAAGAACCTAAAACAGAGGTAGAGCCGACTGCGGATGGTCCAACATCTAGTGAAGGTGTTGAAGAAGCAGCTAAAGAGGGTGAAGTACCAGAAGATGCCCCCCAAGAGGTGGTGGTTGATAGCCAGGAAACACCCGCACCATCAGTCGTTATAGAGGATGAGAAACCCGAAGAGGAAACTTCGTCGCCTAAGACAGATGAGGTAGCAGTGGATGAAGTAGCCGATGAACTCATACCAGAGAAAGTTCATAAAACTGAAAATCCTGTTCTTGAGGAACCCAGGCCAGAGAAAGTTCCAGAAACAGAGAATGTTGTTCTTGAGGAGCCCACGCCAGAGAGAGCCGCTGATGAAATCGATGGCGATGCCACCGAATCAGAAAAACAAATTGAGCAGCCACAGGAGGACCAATCAAACATTCATGAAAATGAAGATAAACCAGAGGACTCAAATGTTGAGGACACAAACAAAGAGCTTGATTTAAAAGAAAAGGATGACGCCCCCGTAGATATTTCTGTGACCGTCGGAGATGTAGCGACAGCCGATATCCATGCAGCAGCCCCAGAAGATATAGATGAAAGTAAACCGGTAGAGCCTGAACCACAAGAACCTCCCCAAGAAACTACCACCGAAGAGGCGCAGCCTACAACAAGGGCAGAAGAAGGGGAAACTTCTGGAGAAAATGTCCATGAAATCGGTGCATTCGAGGAAAAATACAGCGCTGCTCAGCGTGACATTCAGGAACTGAGGGCCTTGAACGTTGAGATACAGCAAAGGCTGGATAAATCAGAAGCAGAGTCAAAAGATAGGAAACGACAATCAAGTGTCGATAATAAAGAAGGCATGAAAGTCCAGTCAGACTACCTGGCAAGGGAGCTCTCCCAACAGCAAGACACAGAAAAGTACCTCCGGGAGAAACTGGCCGAGACGTTGGAAGAGAAGGAGGAGAGTGAACGCAAGTGTAAGGACTTACAGTTGAGGCTCAAGCGCTTCGCCAAAGACGACCAGGCCAAGGACGAGCGGATGAAAAAATTGGAGAGCGATCTGCGCGATATTTCACAGGAAGTTCAGACGCTCGAGGAACATTTCGACGAGGAGACACTGAAGACGATCAGGGAGTCAAAGGGTACGAACGCCACCAACGGCCAGACAACGACAGCAAGGACGCAGCAGAAACAAGAGACCCCTGTCCCACAGTCAAAGACATGTACTATTCTGTGATCTCGTTATTAGTTTTATTTCTAATGACTTGATGCCCTTTCATAAATTGTGTGATTATGGTTGTTTTTGCAACATCCTTGGGCCAAGTTTGGATGGCGACAATTTTGTCAACCACTAGTCATATTCCGTATGGTTATTCCATTATGTTTACCTACGCATTGAAAACGTCCTGGGTACCAGGCAAAATCGACCAATGGTTGACTTTATTCCGTCACTCGAACTTGCCCCGTGTGCAAGGCTGTATGCGCTTCGTTTTTGACAGGGCAAGGACACCAAGGGCATTTTCTCCTTGGAAATGGCACCAAGGCCATGGCCAGGGGGGACAGAGGTTGTCGCCTCCGCCTGTGTTAAGGATCGGGCATGCTTGTGTTACGTTGTCTGTAGGGTTAAGAGGGTTTGTTTTGCATTTTTGTTCACGATAGTGTGATGTTAACATGTTCAGGTATTGGGTAATTTAGACAATATCGTATTTTATTATTTGGTTTCATTTACCAGTGACATACCGATTTTGTAAACGCAAAGGGTGATGGCATAGTTTGTCCTGCTCCCTATAAACAATTACTGTCCCATGTGGATTGACACACCCCTGTAGGACGAGTGGCATGGTCCAGCCTAGGATATCAAGGCTGTGGAGCTGACCAGCGTTCACGATGTGGTCGGTTCAATTGAAATAATGTTTAAACATAATATGAGGGGAAAACTAGCTAGTAGTCTTTTATTATTTGAGAGAGAAATTACCTCTTTCTCAAAAACTACGTTATTTTAGAGGGAGTCGTTTCTCGCAATGCTCGTTACCAAGTCAGTTTTTAAGTTAATATTTGTTTTGAGTAATTACCAAACGTGTACCTTCCCTTTAAACCCGGACTTGCATGACCAGTGTATCAATGTCAATGACGTATTGGTTGTTCAGGATTGAAGTACATGTACAATTGGATTGGCTTATCAGTGTAACTATACAGGAGGTCCTTTTCTCAGAAGTTAATTTAA
Source organism: Asterias rubens (assembly GCF_902459465.1). Classification (NCBI taxonomy): domain Eukaryota; kingdom Metazoa; phylum Echinodermata; class Asteroidea; order Forcipulatida; family Asteriidae; genus Asterias; species Asterias rubens. The sequence goes on along the minus strand of NC_047063.1, from coordinate 14,788,406 downwards.
TGTTACGTTACGTACAGGGTATAATTAGTTGGCAAAGCGGGTAGTAGTGTCAATATGTTTTGCCGTTTATCTTGTTGACAAGTCTACTTGATGAGTCTGGATTGGGACCAATGGGTATAAGGCCGGGTATGTTTTAACCCTAGAGCAAGGAATGTTTAACATCAACACAATGTGATCATGGAGCTATAAGATTAGATATAATTAAATTCTTTGATCAGGTGCAAGTACAAAACGACACCAGCGATTTTGTGAGACAAATGGGTTTGATGGTTCATCATGTAACATAATTCGAAACGAATGTTCTAGATTCATCTTAATGAGGAGTCATGAATATATAAATAAGGGTGCTCAAGCAGACAGAGCAACTCAAGCAAATTTAAACGAGACCCAAATGCTGTAGATTACCTCGTTGACGTGTTGAAATCTCATCCGAACATTAATTTGTAAAAAAAAAAGGAAATCTTTTAAATATGGAAACAATGATCATGCCAATTATATCAAACGCAAATTGATTATTTTTTTATGTGTAACTACATGTAGTTTAAGCAAAATTGGGGTTAATTTGTTTATTTTTTAATTTCATTTTGAATAAGACATTTGAAAATAAAAGATATTTTTGACGGGTGTAAGAATTAATTGACTGAAAAGTCGAAGGTAATTATGTGGTCAGTAACGTGTGCTATGACAGCATTTATTGTACATGAATTATTTCAAAATGCAGTGTTTACTTTTTGTTTGTTTTCTAAGTATGTTTTTTTTGGACGGACGGGGGGGGGTGTTGATCTCGAATTCAAAGTTCCAACATTTCTATGCCTATTTTGGAAACATTTTTTTAACTACATGGCATTGTATTAACCTTTTTTAATTTTCATCTATCAATTTAATATAAAAAAAGGTAAACAAAACCAAAAGGAACATAAAGAATCAAAATAAATTGTAAACTGACTTTTTGTATAATTGTACATTATCATAACTCTATGTTCTCCAATAATGTACACACGCCCATCAAAACTACGTCATTCTTAAACAAAACCCAATAATTTTGAAAATTTTACTAAGCAGGCGTGCTATAATTCTTTTGAAATGATTTTTTTAAGTCAACGCAAAACGGCACCCATTTCAATGAATTGTATGGTTGATAAAATGTTTTGCTGTAATTTGTTTAATGACCCAAAATGTACTCGTAATTAGTTTTCAAAATAAATAGTATTTATGTTTTGTTAAAATTTATCAATGCTTTAATTGTGTATACCGTCCAGATATTTTTAAAAGTTTAATGCTAAGGTTTGTAATGTTTCTTCTAACTTTTTTCTGTACGAAAATAAACAATAGGATAAACTTGAAGAAGAAAAAAAAGGATATTCGATGACCTAATTCGTGCCGATTTTTTGTTTGCTGTCGCGCCAAAACCAACCCTTTCAGCCTGTGGGCATGCAAATGTTTTTAGTGTTGGTACTACTAATATAATGTTGACGTCAAACTAAAGGATACAATTTCAGGGGGCAGAATGCACCAAAGATTTTTCTTCTTCTAGGGAAGCACTTCTGGTCAATTAAAAACTATAGTTCCGTTTGATCTTACACAAGTCCCTTTAGCTATTTAATAAGATTGTTCCTTTGTAAAAATAAAATACATTGTCTGCGGGAAAATGGATAATTATTTTTGAAATACACTGCAATATTATCACATTAAAGGCAGTGGACACTATAACTACTCAAAATAATTATCATCATAAAACCTTTCTTGATAACGAGTAATGGGGAGAGGTTGATGGTATTCAACATTGTGAGAAACAGCTCCCTCTGAAGTGACATAGTTTTCGAGAAAGAAGTAATTTTCCACGAATTTGATTTCGAGACCTCAAGTTTAGAATTTGAGGTCCCGAAATCAAGCATCAGAAAGCACAAAACTTCGTGTGACAAGGGTGTTTTTTTCTTTCATTATTATCTCACAAATTCGACGACCGATTGAGCTCAAATTTTCACAGGTTTGTTATTTTATGCATATGTTGAGATACACCAACTGTGAAGGCTAGTCTTTGACAATTACCAATAGTGCCCACTGTCTTTAAAGGCACTGGACACTATTGGTAATTAGGGCCTACTCAAAATAATTGTTAGCATAAAAACTTTACTTCAATCGGTAACAAGCAATGGAGAGCTGTTGATAAAACATTGTGAGAAACGGCTCCCTCCTGAAGTGGAGTACTTTTCGAGACAGAAGTAATGTTCTACTAAAATATTTGAATTAAATTTCGAGACCTCATAATCATAGATTTTGAGGTTCCCAAATCAAGCATCTGAAAGCACACAACTTCGTGTGGCAAGGGCGTTTTTTCTTCCAACTTCGATGACCGATTGAGCACAAATTTTCACAGGTTTTTAATTTTATCCATATGTTGAGATACACCAAGTGAGAAGACAGGTCTTTGATAATTACAGATTGTGTCCAGGTCTTTAAAGCTTCTAAAACTAACGTAAAATTTGATTGTAAATGAGAATACTGGTCTTTGACAAGTGCCAAATGTGTCCAGCTAAAAGAAAAAGGAAACAATTTAGATAGGCCTACAATGCTGGGAGTATAGAACTAATTCATAAATAATCTTCATAAAAAAAACACGAAGATGTCCAGCTTTCGTGCTAAAAACAAGATCAAACCTTATTTATGAACACTCATTATGGACACAGTGTAATAAAAGTGAATAATAAAAACCCGAAAAAATACACACCTCCGACGGGACTCGAACCCGCAACCCCCGGCTTAGGAGGCCGATGTCTTATCCATTAGACTACGGAGGCTCTCATCATTATTGGGGCAAGCTTAATTTTTGTAGTGTAAAAGCTATTAACTTATTTTGTTCTTACTCTCACAGTAAATGTAATCGTGCTATTGTTTATTTCTTGATACTTTGCTTCTTCACACAAACATTATGTAATTCATCAGACTTGCGACTCCACAAAATATCAATATCAAACGTGTCCATCACAATCACGCACGCAGTGTCAACACATAAAAATAAGCATGGGCTGGCAAAGTTTCAACAAAGATGGCGCTATTCATAATCAACAGTCAGTCGCGGTACGCACGTGTCTGAAACTACATGTACATGTATTTCGGAATGACTTCCATCATCGCATCCACCCATAAAATACAAACTTGTACATTTGTATACATACACCATGGCTAATTCTACCTCCATGATACAACAGACTGGTTATTTTTCCCTTCCAAAGAAGAAATTTTTCACCCGGTGAAATAGTTTCACCAGATGTTATTTTATTTTTGAAGAAGATTTATAATTGTTTTCAGCCGTTCATCGTTTTATTTTCCCAACAATGAACAGTCTGAACCTGTCCTTACTCATGGTCTGAAGAAAAACGAGTGCAAAAAGATGATGGAGAGGCATTATAATATATATAAAATAGGTAGCTTCTTCTGAAGATCACAGTTTTGCACTTATTTGTTTAGTGCTACGGACGCAAAAATAAATGGAAACATGTCATCGGAACGCTATTCAATTCTACACCAAAACAGTCAAACTGACAAAAAAAAGAGAAAATTTTATAATGCTATTTCCTGTCATGACAAAAAGTGTCCGCTGGCAAAAAGTGTCCGCCGAGTATTTTTGTCACTACCTAAACACGTACTGAGCACTTTTGAATCCAACAAAGTCGGCACTATAAAAAAATCAGCCTCCATAAACCATGGAGCAATAAACCCATTATTTCAAACCTAAAACAAACGACACGAACAATTCCTCCATGAACAAACCATCTCTGTCCTTACTCTATGAACAAACCAATAACGAATTGCCAGTTTGAATTATTACGACAGAATCTTCTAGCTACACCCTTAGGATCTTCAGGAAGGGTTCATTCCTCCACGGTTTTGCCGACTTGCTATACCCCCCCCCCCCCCCCACTACAAACAGCGACATCAACCCCCCCCCCCCCCCCCCCCCCCCCCAAAAAAAAAAAAAAAAAAAAAAAAAAAAAGGCATAATGTTATTCATTTAATTTTTTCATGGACTGATATACCAATTGGGGTCTCCGGAATTTATTTTGATTAATTTTTGTTTCCACTGAGAAAGAGTTAGGAACAGATTTGACCTAACTTCGATGAAGTCGGGCTTTACCCCGGCCGTTTTTACCATACCGGATCTAATTCTGTGTAACGACCGGATAATATTAAATAATAAATCAATAAATGCATTCGACATAGTTCTCTTCTGAGCTATCACACAAAGTAGCATTTACAAAATAAATAAACAAATAAATTGATGTCTCTTATATCCGATGTTTTTTTTAAACGATGTATCTGGTTTATTGTTTTCATGATATTAGTTTTTTCTTTTCATAAACAGTTTTGTTATTTTCTGAAAACTAATCCATGAACCCTTATGATTTACAAAGTCCAAGCACTTTGTTCAAAGGTATCGTTTCAATAATAAAATGCTAAATTTGCAATTCAACACAAAGAGTATATCTTTCAATATAAAATAACGGGGTTAAAGGCAGTGGACACTATTGGTAATAACTCAAAATAATTGTTAGCAAAAAAACTTTCTCGGTGATGAGTAATGTGGAGAGGTTGATAGTACAAAACATTGTGGGAAATGGCTCCCTCTGAAGTGGCGTAGTTTTTGAGATAGAAGTAATTTTCCCTGAATTTGATTGCGAGACCTCAGATTTAGAACTTGAGGTCTCGAAATTACCCATCTAAACGCACACATCTTCGTGTGACATGGGCGCTTTTTTCTTTCATTATTATCTCGCAGTTTCGAAGACCGATTGAGCTAAAATTTTCACAGGTTTGTTATTTTATGCATATGTTGAGATACCCCAACTGTGAAAGCTAGTATTTGACAATTACCAATAGTGTCCACTGCCTTTAATGACGATGTGCCTTTTGACAAATTCAAATGACTGTTTATAGGCGCTTTCACTAACAGGCAACCAATTGCACCCACTGCATGCACAAGGAACTATTCGGCGGCAAAAGACACTTTATTTTTCAGTAGTTCACTATCCCCACAAAAGTAGATGAGAAACTGAAATATGACCGTTTTCTTATTGATCGATTGCCTGGAACTGGTTGCCTGTTAATCTCCTCCTGTGAGGTGAATACCCACCAGTACCCAACCAATTTACCCAAGGGGCATTGCCTCATCACTGTTCCACCCAGTGAGGAACAAAATTATAATGTCAAACCAATTGTTGACCATTTGTAGATTTCAACCTTGCAGAGTGGTCATCTTTCTACTTTTTGATTTCCTCTTTTATTGTACCCGTTCCCGCTCTTTGTCCATTATGATGATTGAAAATATGACCGGTAATTACCTGCATGGTTCCATTCCAACTGTTAGACATTACAAGCTAGGTTTTAATATTATAATCATTCTGGACATAAATGGACCAGGAAAACAAACCTCAGAAATACCTGAAGAACCCGAGAAGACGAAGAAATTAAAACAAATTATGCGGAAGGAAAAAAAACTGTATACATGTGTAGAGTTAAAAACCAAGTAATCAGGTAGCGATTGAAAACCCAACCCACATGTAAGGCTCCAATCTACTAAGGCGGAACTCGAACCAGGGTCTCGAAGGTGAGGGAAGGAAAGAAACCACTTTTGCCTAGCCTGGATGGTAGTCTTGCTATTCCCTGAGACAGGTGTAGCTTGGGCACCTCTCCGAAGCACTCTTCCCTGATAACTGAGAGCAGGAAGCAACCTGCCCCCTAGGATTTAGTGTAGTTATTTAACTAGATGTAATCAACCATCATTAACCTCTCAGGGCTTGGTTGAAGATAGTTTAACTCTGGTTAATCTTGGTAAGCGGTCGATCTTGCTCCAGCTCATGATGATCATTTTTCGCTGAGATGTTTGCGTTTCTTGGCGGTGTTCATGTAGGGTCTTGCTACCCATTCTGTCTCCCCTGGATCTGACTTTTCGATGGTGCCCAAACGGATTTCATACACTACAAGACCAAAAACATTAAAAGTTGTAAATTAAACATTTTTCCAATCTGATTATGGTTTGAGCCCATCACCGAAACACTTCGCATGCCACATTTGTGAAAGACAAGCTAATATTTAGTTTTTACTGGAAGGGAACAGATTTAAAGTTTTTAATTGGGCTCAAACGTATGCATCTGGTAAGAAAATAAAGGGCACTTACACTTCATTTCAAATCTTGGTCCAACCTCTGATAAATCTATAGTTTTTTGGTCTGCTTTCTTGTACATGTGATGTCTGGAAAAACAATAAATTAAAACAAAATATCTGTTGGTGATGAGCCTTGCTTGATCACATCTTAAAAGGTAACATTTACATTAACCCATGGGTATGCAAGATAAAATCATTTAACAAGGTAAAACACGAGTAACTATGTTTGCATCAGCTTAATAAACTAACACTTGATGTCTGTGCCCCCACATTTGAAATCTATACTTTCGAGATTAAAAAATTTCCCAGAATTGCTTCTATATGTAGAATTTCCAATGTTATAACAACTTGTTTTCTATAGTACATGCAGACCGTGTTTTTGTGTTTTACCTCTTTATCTTGGGTGTGTTCTCACGGTCGTAATCAATAACTGTTTTGGCCAATGGCCAGTGATTAACCAATGACAAGTTCAACCGAAACAGGTATTGGTTACGATCGCGGAAAATGCACCCCAGATTATCTTTGATCAATGAACACAAACTGCATGTTTAATTGATTGGCCAGGTGTCCCCTAGAAGTAAAAAATGTCACCCCATTTGTTATTATCTATAATAGGGACTACTTTAACCTCCGCATCGTATTCTTCATAAGAGGTCATCAGACCAATATTCTATTCAGAGTACAGAATCACTTCACTATTGTGCCAACTAAAATGTCACCCAACTTTTGTCCCTGTTTTAATTTGTATAAAGGCCTGTGCTTCTCACCTAAAGGAAATGACATCATCTTGGTTGGCAAAAGTTATGACCCTCTTACTCTCCTCCTTTGGTACTGGGAACAAGTACTTCAAGATGTTCAAGACCTGTATAGAGAGTGAAATAAATAGAAAGAAAGGTTATATAAGCAGTAGGCATACAGGTAAAGCGTCTACATCTATGCCTCTATATGAACAAAATTGCCAGAGTGTTTAAGGGAAGGGTTACATTTGGTAACCACTCTTAAAATTACTGGCAACATAAACTTTTGGTTAGAAGCCTACAACCGCTTTCAAAAGTATTACAAATTTGGAAAACATTTCACTTCATGCCCCAAAATTTGATCTTAGAAGCATCACCACATTTCGGCCATATTTCACAGGTTAGTATTTTTGTATACACCTACATTTACATGGGATTAAAACAATCAAACAGTTTCAAAAACCAAAGGTAACCCTTGCCTTTAAGCAGTGCCTCTAAATTGGATGCAGATTTTTTCAAGCTGGCAGCATCTTTCTAGTCAGTTTCCGCATGAAATTCTTACCCTTTCGCCCAGCTTTGACTTGAAGTTATGAAAGAGGAGGTGTGGATAGACTTCTGACATTGTACCAATATTTGGTATGTCATGTCTCATTACAGTATTGAGGAGAGTGAAGAAGGCAGTCGGTCCATAAGGAAGATGACAAACTTGTAGGGCATCTGTGGACGAAATAAGGAAAGAAGAATAAATCAATGTGTTTGCGACACGGTTCAAATTCTAACTTAAATTTGTATCATAGTTTTAAAAAAAAAATTGATTTATATACGTTATTAATATTTGTGAATCTTGTTACACACTGCTGGTTTGTGGTGTTTATTATATCATTTGCTTTTACCCTTAGGCATAAAAAAAAGAAGTTATGTTGGCGTAACCCGACCTACCCTAAAAATACGGCCGACCCTCGAAAATAAAATAAATGTCAACAAGAGTTTAAAAATAAACTATTTATTGTGTGTAGCCTTGTTTGCTTTTGTTAATGTGTATACTACCGGCTTAAACAATTAGAAAACATGTTATTTTCGTTGCTGGGAGTGAAAAAAAAAAAAAAAAAAAAAACTACCTACCAACTCTATTTTGGGGGCCTGTTACACATGTATAACATTTTATTTTATTTTATGCCTTACACTGATGTGTTTAGCCCTGAAAATCCACAGGCAAATCACTCAAGTGGGATTCGAACCAACAACCTTTGTATTGCTACACAGCAGATGTCTTTACCACTAGACCAGCGAGCTAGTATGGTGTAAAGAGGCTGTACGAATCATATGTTTTAGCAGCATGTACCGCAACATTTAATAGATGTTACTTTTGCATCGGGTGTAACGTTCCTACTGGCTGACCATTCAATATCATCTACTATAGTTTCAAATTATAGATAAACTATGTAAGCCTACAGTATGAAATCAGGTGGTGAATGCATCTACGCAGTTCACATTCAACCCCCCTACTATATGACCACCTAATCATACACTGTGGTTTTGAATTGCTGACAAACTACACCAGCCTGCAATAAAAGGTCACGCAGTACATGCATCACCAGTCAACCTTCAAGTTCCTACTCTTACTACTCAATATCATCCACTGTGATTTTGAATGTCAGATTAATTATGCCATCCTATCACGTGGTGAGTGTACCTGCACAGTACACAGTCAACTCTCCTACTGTCTGATCATTCAGAATAATCCACCGTTGTTTTGAATGGTAGCTGAACCTTCCCAGTCTGCAAAACCAGGCGACTGTTTCTTGGGTGATTAAATAGTAAATTGTATCTAACATCAACCCTTCAGTTTTAAAGGCAGTGGACACTATTGGTAACTACTCAAAGTAATTATTAGCATAAAACCATACTTGGTGACGAGTAATGGGGAGAGGTTGATAGTGCAAAACATTGTGAGAAACAGCTCCCTCTAAGTAATGTAGTTTTCGCGGAAGAAATAATTTTCCACGAATTTGATTTTAAGACCTCAGATTTAGAATTAGAGGTCTCAAAATCAAGCATCAGAAAGCACACAACTTCGTGTGACAAGGGTGTTTTTTTCTCTTTCATTATTATCTCGCAAGTTCGACGACCGATTGAGCTCAAATTTTCACAGGTTTGTTGTTTTATGCATAATGTTGAGATACACCAACTGCGAGGACTAGTCTTTGACAATTACCAATAGTGTGCAGTGTCTTGAAGGCCATTGTATTTAAAATACAAATGTTGCTCTTAAAATTAAAAATTAATTGACAAACAAACATAAAAAAATGGTTAAATATATGTAGCATTTTAACAATTATGTAATAAACTAGGCTGAAATAAAATCCAAACAGAATGTATATTTTGTTTTTATTCTTACAGCGATGCGTATGCACTGTATATTTCAAACTTTCCGTAACAATCCATAGGCAAATAAATCGGGTGGGATTAGAACCCACCCAAGTAATATTTGCCTTGGAATTTTCTTCTTCACAGAACTCTGGAAAGTACTGAGATATACAGACAGTGCTTAATTCACATCACTGTTAGAGTAAAAACAAAATATATTCTTTATCTCTGATGCAAAAATATCATCCAATATAGAATAACCCCTTTGTTGCTATGAAAGTGGCCATATTGTATGGCAGACTGTATGCGCGTATAAACGCGTACATCAATGAAGCACTCAGCATGCAGCGTTCCCGGTTTGACTTTGTATTGCACACGCACGCACACGCTCACAGACACCAAGTTGAAGGCAGGTATTGGAATAGTTATGCCATATTCGATACAGTCTAAAGAGTGGGGAAAAAATAGAAAGATAACATAGTTTCAGTACATACCTGGTACACCTCGATGCTCATGTATTATTAATAGATCAGTGACTTCATTAGCTCGGCAGGCTTGGACTAGCTGATCCACATCGTAGTTACCACGGTTTAAGCGCTGGGCATTCGGGAAGATCAACTTTACTTCCTGTGGAAAGAAATATAAATAGCTGTTGCAAACTGCTTACCAACCAAAAAGACCTATGGTATAATTGCAAACATGGCCTGACGTTTCGACCCTGAAAGAATCTTTCTCTAAAGAAAGACTCTGCTAGGGTCGAAACGTCTGGTCATTAAATAGTGTTTTGCAAAATTGGATTTCCTTGTTAGAATAAAGTAGTTGTTGAGCATCCTATGTAAATCAAGGTGGGAGGGGGCGGGTAGTAATGAACAGGGGTGACAGCCATTGCTGACAAAAAGTCAGAAACTAGAATCCAAATTTCAGAAGGTATATTGAAATACTAGAGGAGTAATAGGGAAAACAAAGGGAGTTCTTTGTATACGTGGAAACAATTTTTCTCCACCAGACTGACATAACAATTCTGAATTCAGATAAAATGCAAAGGGAACTTCCTTTGCAACATACTATGGGAATGTTTGGAAGAGGCACCAAGGCCAAGACCAGGGCAACAGAGCCTCAATTCCAGGCCTTTAATACATTGTTCAATGAGGTCTGATGTGATTTTCAAAGATTTATTTTGTGCATATCCTACACAACTGGAATGAACTCTAAAATCCAAGGTTGTACCTATCCTTAACCCTTTCATGCACCATTATAGTGATAAATTTACCATATGGACACATAAATTGCGTAATCGTTTTTTGGATGGCAAATTGCGACCCCTAAAACAACCAGCAGCCAGTTTCACGACACTTTACGCAACTGCGTAAGTCCATTTGCGCAACGTTTATGGTGCAACTTGCGCCATAAACGTTGCGCAAGTGTACACCATAAACGTTGCGCAAGTGGACTTACGCAGTTGCGTAAAGTTTCGTGACATCGGCCCCTGGTCACATTAGCACGCTCTATAGTCCTCCTTCAAATTCTAAAAACTGTGTGGCCGTGCGGTCTTTTTTATTTGTTTTACTACTATTTTTCCGAAGGGATTTAAACCGCTCGCTAGTGACTGGTCGGCACATGAAAGAGTTAAAAAAAACAAAAAAAACTAAAGCATTTTGTTTAAAACAGACAATTTAAATGGTTCTCACTTTGGCAAACTGTTTGAGTTTGGAGCTTGGATCTCTGGAGGTGGTCAGCATAATCTTGGGGTCTTCTACTCCGGCCCAGCGATATTCATCATCCATGTGATTCAAATCTGAAGTTGAGAAAAGTAAGGTAATTTATCACATTAAGATCTGCAAAGAATGTAGAGTTAGCATATTTATGTAGCGAATTTAACTCAAGTTCTGGAGGCCAAGTCATCAGAGTGTGGGTTTAAATTCTTTATGTGACAGTTGTGTCCTTGAGCCTGACACTTATAAGGATTTGGATACCTTTTCAAAATGTCCATAGATTTACATTAAACTTACAGGGTTTGAAGATAATGATAGTGGAAAGCTTCCCTTCAAATATTACTTATTGAGGTGCTGTAGTTTTTGAGAAGTGAGTAAAACAATGTCATGAAAATATGTTTGTAAATGATTAAAATAATTTTCGTCTCAGGAGACGAACATTATTTTCATGACATTGTTTTACTCATTTCCCCAAAACTACAGCACCTCAGCACGTAATATTTTCAGGGAAGCTTTCTACTATCATTATCTTCAAACTGTGTAAGTTTAGTGTAAATCTGTGGACATTGCGTTTTTTGTCCTACAAAAGTTACATAGACCCTTTAATGGTAGGGTTAAAGATTGGTTTTTGTCAATGTAATGCTGATTTGTAGCCAGAATTATCAATAAAGATATAATACAAGTCACATGTGAAAGTTTCAGCTAAAAATGGCATCTACTTGCTAAGAAAATAGCAAAAGAAATGTCAAGGTATTTTCATCAAGACTGTCGCATCCATCCACAATTCCACATTTGGAGAGGTGATAGCAAGTAACAACTATGTCTCTGCATGCAACAGTCACAAATAGACACCATACAATATTTGAATCCCTAAACTCGTGTTGAGGTCAGTTTTGGAAATTCTAATTTGTTGACATTATTTTTACAGGATCCTACTGCATACTACATGTACATGTACCATTACCATCTTTATAACAATGAGGTTTTTCGGCTAGAAATAACCTTACACATGTATCTATCTTTGCGGGTCATTGCTAAAGTATGACCCTACATTAAATCATAATTGCTTCTCGTTATCCAGGAGTAAATTAGCACCTACAAAGATAGAGATTGTACAGCTGTGAATGATGAGCAACTTGTGTAGCAGATAGTAATTGTTACATGGTACACCCTGAAATCAACGTGAAGTAAAATAAATAAAAGATTAATAAACTGAAGACAAAAAAGAAAGACAAAAAAAAAAAACACTTACCTGTCCCACCTTCATCATCAAACGCCAGGGCTTTTTGTAAACTCAGAGCATCCTTCCTCAACTCCGTTGGGATTGGTTTGTTCTCTATACATTTGAGAAGAATAAATATCAACAATTAGACGATACTTGAATTACTGAATTTCTAGACAAGTTCAAGAAGTGTTTCAACTGACTTTTTTTTTGCTGCGGATGATTGTTAAGGTAGTCTTGCTTTGCAATGCTCTTGTGTTCTTTATGTGCAAAGCATCGTCAAAACATCACACACACATCACTATCACACACAAACCAGTATCACACACGAACCACTTGTGTTAGCAGTTTGCATGTTAGCACACTCTTTTTGCGATGTGCAGATATTGCAAATAAAGTACACAGAAGTGACACTGACTCTCTGTAAAACTATGGCATCCCTTGGAATAGTTAACACCAAGGCCAGGGAGATGGTGGTCTTGGTGCACCTTCGAAATGCAAAATGCAAATGGCCTTGCCCTCTCAGAGATGAAATTCCAGGCCCACTAAATGAAACTCTGACCAACTGGTCCTATCTCATCCAACTTCATCATCTTTTCTTGTCCACTTTTAGCTGCGGTCTTGCCAGATACCTACCATCCAAGGCATCTTTAAGCTTCCTTTTCCTCTCACTGATGACTCGGTCTTTCGTCTCCTGAGACTTCCTGTACAGATACTCCCGTCGCAGTCTAGATTGCCGTCGTAACTGCCAAATAATATCAAACCATTAGAATTTTTCACTACAATTTGATCACTGTTTTGGCCTAAAATAGTTTACTTAGAAAACAGTGTGGTCCCCCCCACAGATATCATGGCATCGATGATGTTTTAAACTTTGTGCAAAAGTTCATCTCTAACGAATGAAAATGTGGTGGTCAGGTGGTGTCAGTACTTTCACCTCACAGTCACACACTCATCAGAGGATAAGGGAACTTTTTAAACAAATGTTCGACATGCCTACAACAGTACAAATAACAATATAATATATATTATACAACAGTTAGGGTTAGGCCTACATACATAAATAGCATAATTATTATGCTATGTATGTTAATGTAGGATAATAAATGCTATATTTATAAAACAATAAGAATAATAAGTTTTCAATATTAGTATATTATCTTAAAATAAAAGTTAAGTATTCACGGTAATTGGGGCCTACTGTATTTAAATATATATAATTATAATTGAAAAAAAAATGATAAACAAAATTGTATTAATTATTATATTTTTTATAAAATAAAAATTGAAAATTGAACTTGGAACTTGAAATAAATACTAAAATAGGCCTAATTTATGTCGTTATTAATTTTGTTAGACAAGTGTCGTTCTTCTTCTTGTTCTAATCCCACTAACATTCATTACTTACCATTTTTAACTGTTTTTATGTTGTTAATTCTGGATGACATACACACTACATTTAAATACTTGACATTGCTGAGCTATTTTGTATAAGAAGGTACACGTGTTTGGTGTTTTGTGCCGAGTAGTGTGGTACCCACTTTAGTTGACCAAGTACTCACTTGTACAAACTTTGATGGGTACTGGGTCCCAGACTACAGTGTCCCTCTGCTTTAAAAAGTTGACATGTAACATTGTTTTTCATTGGTTGTTTCAACTACAAAAAATTATGAACAACCAATGAAAGTACTGTTTATAGAGTACACGGTAGGCGCTTATAACTTGTGGGCTTTATCGCCGCTTGAGGGCGACATGTACACGCTTTATTAGAAACGTAAAGTTGATCGAAAACGATTACGAAGAGTTACATGGCTTTTCAACATGATGGCAGAAAATGACTGCAAATTGACGTTCAACTTTCTCGAACGAAATTGATATTTTCATAAGAGATACCTCTGGATAAACAGAACCAACAATGGTGAGAACTTTGTCATATTGATTTTATAAATTGGAGAAGAAACTAAATAAAATTTTGTTACTTAATTTTTAAATTTGATTTTGAAGAATAGTTCTAATTTTTGTTGATCCTGTTGTCTGTTGATGGGCCTTATTAAACTTATTTATATTAATTTGAAACACTAGGCACGCTGTCAGTTTAAATCATTGTTCATGTTCAACTTCAATTCATGAGTGTTTTTAACGTTTTAAAATGCAAGTTAAGCATAATATTGCAGAGTACCCCAGTCCAGTGGTCGATTTCACAAAACTTTACGCAACTGCTGTGTAAGCATGATAAGTCCACTTGCGCAACGTTTATTGAGCAAGTAATTGAGCCGTAAACGTTGAGCAAGTGGACTTAAGCAGTTGCGTGAAGTTTCGTGAACTGAAATCGTTTGCTGGTCTGTAGCATAGACTTTTATCCGTAGCCATAGGCCATGCTCCATAAAAAAAGCATTAATTTAAATAAAATAAAATATGCTCATTTAATATTTAATTTTTTAAAAAGTCATTAGGGCCTACATCCAAAAAGGAAATCAAACAAGAATCTACGTCTTCATTTAATAATCGTATATCGCTGTCTAATAAATTCTCTCACAATTTTTCAGAATCCTTTCCTTCTGGTTACAATATTGTTATTTGTGGTGAAGCTGTCCTTGATTTATTAAATTATAACCAAAACATAAAATTGATTAAATTGAAAATGAGATATTAACTAGTGCTTCCTTCTCCTTTTGTTTTAACAGGCTCGGAATTCAGAAAAAGCAATGTGAGTATGTTGGCATGAACATGTAATATACATGTACCCCGAGCGTGCCATTTGTGTGTGTGTGTTTTGCAGTCTTCTCTTTGTTATATTTGGTCTTAGTTGCCAGACATACCAGAATGCCAGGCTGGATATATAGGGAACGGATATAGACCCATTGCGTTTTCATTTTAAGTATGAAAAATCAGAAAACAAAACAAATGATAAATCAGTACTGAGCCCCTGTTACTGGCCTTCTTAAATACCCCTGCAGTAAGGAATCTGTATATTATCTTTAAGACTGATGAAAGTTCTATTTTTCTTCCTTGAAAAGTGACAAAGTTCAGCTTCTTCTCCCATTTTATTACTCGACACTAGAGAGTCCATACCTCAGGATAAAAATGCCAAGGAGCAATTTAAGTGTTTGGTTCAAAGATACAAGACCTGGCCAGGACCGAGACTTCAAAATTTGAACTCGCATTGTGGTGACTGAGCCATAAATAGTGCAATAATAGCAATGACCAATTATGATATCAGTTATGAAAACTGATTACCTTGAACTAGCCTTGAAGCTGCTCATCTTGACATTCACATATATGTAGATATCGTTTTGCAAGGGATATGTTGATTGGTAACAGAGAGAAATAAACATGATTGCTATGACAACAGTTTAAAGTGTAACAATATTATTTTGTCCACCCATTTTTCAGGACCAAGCTGGCGCGATGGCGTCAAGCACAGATGGAAGAAGGAAAGGTGAGAGAGAAGCGACCTTACCTGGCCACAGAATGCGAAGACTTACACAAGGCAGAGAAATGGAGACGTCAGATTGTATCGGAGGTGTCCAAGAAGGTAGCTCAGATACAGAACGGTGAGTACCAGCTGCGAAAATCAAAGCAGGGTGTGCCTTACCCACTCAGGGGATAAGTCCACAAGACCGATGGGCTTGTAGTTAGCTCAAAACTTTAGACTGACTGCAATTTTATTTGCCATATTGGCTCGTGACTGACCTTACTTTGTGTACTCGGGAATGTTATTTGGCCAGTGGCCAGTAGTAAGTTTTTGGATTATGCCTGTACTAGTGAAATTTACTACTAGACTAGTCGAGTCTCAAATAGTTGCGACTTAAAAACTAGTCTTGAATAGTTGCATATGGGAAATTGTCTGATTGTGTTGTAAATTATGTTGTTGTGAATAGTCCTGAGCGACACACAATTGGTTTCCAAAGCAGGAAGTCGCGACTATTTTTTGTAGTAGTCGTGGCGGAACGATTAACCGAGTAGTTGAAAAACAGTAGCCGTGACTCGACTAAGCAATAGTCGCGACTTTGACACTAGTCGCGACTTTGACACTAGTCGCGACTTTGACACTAGTCGCGACTTTGACGCTAGTCGCCCAAGTCGCTCAGGCTTAATTTGTATACTTATAAAAATTGAACATTCCATCCATTCCATCCAACAGCTGGACTCGGTGAGTTCCGAGTTCGCGATCTTAACGATGAAATCAACAAACTACTACGCGAAAAAATCCACTGGGAGTCTCGGATCGTTGAGCTTGGTGGTCCTGACTACAGGGTGAGTCGTCTTTAAAATCAGTGTTTGAACATTTTGTTTCAATTCTAGACAATTCATTAAAGTTTTTGAAAATAATATTGAATAGTTCATAGAATTTCATTTTGATACTTCAGGTAGAAAGTAAAAGTGTATTTGTTTCTAGTTTCAAAAATTATCTTGGAGTTACATGTACTTTTTCGTTTTTAAGTCCCTGAAACATTGATGCGTTTCAATAACTTTTAGCAAACAAATTGCTGAATGATTTTCCCAATAAAAGCATGCTTATAAAATGTTTTTTAATTTTTTTTTATTAAAGTTAAAATGATTCTTAAATGCTCAAAAATAAAAAAAGGACCCAAAAGAAATAATATTGTGGCTATTTCTTTGTGTAAATTGAATGAAACCACTCTGCGAGCCTGTAATTTCATCCTTGAAAGGTGAAAGCCATTTTCATTTTTCAAGGGGCACTTCCATTGGACCTCCATTGCCTCTGTGTAATTCCAGACCCGACTTCAACATTAAAAGCCAGTGCAGTTATGTCACTATTATACTGTTTGGCCCTCACCCCCAGAAAATTGGCCCCAGGATGTTGGACAAGGAAGGAAAGGAGGTTCCAGGAAACCGAGGGTATAAATACTTTGGAGCGGCCAAGGATCTACCGGGAGTGAGAGAACTCTTTGAGCATGAACGTAAGTTTAAAACTAAACACTCAGTTTTTGTCAACTACAAAAACCAGGTGTTCGGGACATTTCAATGGATGGGGAGTGGCTCACCTAAGTGGCATTTCCTAATGAGTATCTAACTACATGTGAAGTTTCAAGTTTATATGAGTTTTTGAAGTGTGCTTTTGTTAGCTGAAACTTGCAGGGGGATAGGAAGAAGAAAGAAAGAAAAAAAAGTCTTTTTAAAACCAGATATTTAGAGTTTGCCTTCAGACAAGCTCAAGGTTTTCAGCTTTCGGATGTACTAGCCTGGTGGAAAATAATACGAAAATATTGCAGCTTGATTTATTCTCGAGATATGTAATAATACCTAATTTATTTCAGTAAATAATAAATCTCCTGAGGACGAGCATAGTATACTGGTCAAAACTGCTTAATGCGCCGTAGCACCTTGTAAATCCTTATAAGGTGCTACATAATTGGTTCTCAGAATATATCACTTCAATGATCTCTTTTTCTGAAAGTTTGTATATGCTCAGCGCCTTGAGTACCTTGTTGGTAGATACATGCACTATATAAGACTCTGATATTCAATTTTAAAACTTCAAGGCTGTTATGATTTATCACAAAGAAGCTACTTTACCCATGTGGTTGTTACCCACAGTCTCATTTCTTATTTTGGAAATTTGTTTTGTAAATTTCGTCTCTGGAAGTGTGGTCAGATTCCCCCCCCCCCTACCTTGCCTCTCCTGTCCCCCTGCCCATCTCACTATCTCACTCACTTCCCAATTACATAATGTTCAAGTTTTTTAAAATGCTCTTGGTACCCTTTATGAAACATTCACAACAAAACTAAACAGTATTTAGCAAAGGTTTTTTGTTTCGTTTCATTCAGCACCACCACCTCCAAGAAAGACGAGAGCAGAATTGATGAAGTTTATTGATGCTGATTACTATGGTTACAGAGATGAGGATGATGGAGTCTTGGTACCTCTTGAGGTGGAACATGAAAAAGAAAGTAAGTGTTTGCTTAAGTCCTTTTGAGTGCTGCAGCTTCTTGTGATGCCTTACCAAGCCATTTATATTTTGTTTTAAACTTTGTGAGTTCTTTTTATTGAAAATAAAATCTACTAGACTGACAAACACTTTCTGTGACATCACAAATTCACAACAAATAATTTGCATTAGTTGAACTGTGAAAACTGCCATGTGACAATAAAATTTGCTTTGCATGAAGTATGAACCGGGCTTTACCCCCAGCCTTAACTTGAAATATGGACTTGGCATTTTAAAGGTCCACCAAGGAAAGTGAAAATGAACTTGAAATTCTCACCCAGTCCATAAATTTGTTATCTTCCAGTTATTGCAGCAGCAGTAAGTGAATGGAGGTCTAAGAAGGAGGCAGGGTTACTAAGCGAGGAAATCACCAAGGACCAAGAAGCAGAAGAGGACATATACGCCATCCAGCAAGACCCAGTGGTCAGAACCATTGATTATCTTAACCCCCTAGTATCTTTGACTGTAGACCCCATTCTAGAGCTCCATTATGAGAAAGGCTTTGAACCAGGGTCCATAAAGAGAATGGCAGGGTGAGATACCACTGATGAGCCAACCTGAACTAAAAAACCCAATGCATATGCTGGGGCTCCACTCTGAGGCCGGATTTAAACCAAATTTGTTTGCTAAGTGTGGTAGGGATCCGATCTTGGTTTTTCTCATGTAGCAAGCGAGTGCCCCCACAGTTAGTATTTTTGTTAGGTTTATTCATTCTGTTTTCTAAGTGTACCCTTTTTCGGGGGTTTCATTAGCAAAAAATGAATGGGGCACCAGTCGCAACAATGTCAACTTTATGGAATGTTGGCTGGTAACCTGTTTCTTCTAATAAAGCAAGACTTATCTGTACTTAGTAAGTTGTTTGCTTACCACTTCATACATTTGAGCACATGGCCCAATTTCTGGAAGCTGTTAAGCAAAATTTCTTGGCTAAGCAAGAAAGGACAGGGATACCAATAGTAGCTATGGAAACTGTATTTTAATATGCAAAAGTTTGTTGTGCTTTAGCAAGTTTGTGTGCTTACAGGTTTTTATGAAATTGGGCCCAGGGGCGGATTTCTCAAAGACTTAGGACTAGTCTTATCTCGAGTTAGTATGAGATACAAGTCCTAACTTAGGACTAGCCTTTAGTTGTTAACATCTCCTAGGACTAGTCCCAAGTTAAGACAAGTCCTAAGTTCTTTGTGAAATCGACCCCCTAATCCATTAAGTTCTATTTCTGACCTGCATTTTGTGTATTTGATTAACAGTCTGATGATGATGAGGAAGCTGAGGAGATGGATGCAGAGGAGGGCCAGCCTCGGTATGTCGCCCACGTACCAGTACCATCACAAAAAGAGGTCAGTTTAACAAACTTATTAATAAGGGGTTTAAGACATTGCATGCTTTTAATCCCGTAACGTTCTTAAATATTTACGTAATTTTTATATCGTAATTTTATCATGTGATTTTACCACAGTAAGATAAAGTCCTGCTAAATTCCCATTATTATGTTTACTTTTAACATGTTAGTTCATTCGCAGGGCCCAAATGGAAACCGGTTTTTTGTATTGGTTTAAGGAAAATTAAGGAAATAAATAAATAAATGCTTCGTTTTTGAAAGGGCAAGGGCACCAAGGCATTTTCTCCTCAGTAAAGGGCACCCTTTAAGGAAATTGTAAATTTCTACTGGATCATTTCAAGGGCACCAAGGCAATGACCAGGGGGGGGGGCATAGAGGCAATCGCCTTTGTTGCCTCCGTGAAGTATAGGTTTGCGATAACACCATGTGTATATCTACTTGCTAGGTAGATTTGTTCTTTCTACTACCATATTTTGATGATTTCTTTATTTTATTTTGAACAGGTCGAAGAGGCGTTGTTGAGAAGGAAAAAGATGGAGCTTTTAGAAAAATACGCCAGTGAAACGTTAATACAACAAGGGAATGAAGCTAAGACGTTAATGGGAATTTAGCAGAACTTTATCTTACCATGGTAAAACTTGTGGGGTTGGAAAGAGCAGGCTCATTTAAAATATTTTGTTTTTCAGTAAAGGTAAAATATTGTTTGAAAAGGTTGGCACAGTAAATGATCAAGTTCCTACGACATACCATGACATTGTATATTTAAAACGTTTCTAGTAGTTTTTTGGTGAAGTTATTTTCTGGCTCACAAAAAAAAAACCCGTTCTGGGTTATTGATATTTGTATCAACAATTTACCCTGTTGTTTTTATTTCCTTTCATCAATGAACACTCTTTAGGAGTTTGCTCAACCCATCGCTGATTCAGTACTAAAAAGTTGTTTTATTGCGTCGGGACAAGTGTGAGCCAAATTTACATGATGCAAAACGAGTAAAACAAAAAGATTCTGTTTTTCACTGTTTTATTAATATTTATTTTGTTGGCGATTGAAACGAGAAATCATCCGATTTCAAAATTTGTTTGATTACCAGTTGGGGTTTTAGTAGACTTGTGGACAAGTCGTTAAATCGGCCCACGCCCTGAGATAGTGCTCTCCCGAGATCACTGCTCTCACGCGAACGGATGGCTCCCCGATGAGGAGTCGAAATCGGGGAGCCATCCGTTCGCGTGAGAGCAGTGATCTCAGGAGAGCACTATCTCAGCGCGTGGGGCTGATTTAACGACTTGTCCACAAGTCTAGGGTTTTAGTTGTTGTTGACTTCAATATCATGTGAACTGAAAATATTTTTAACGAGGAAGTAAAATGTCTATAATATGGATACAGGATAGTTGAAGCAGGGAAGTAAGCTCCCGATTCACAGTTGCCCAAAACAAACCTGGCTAATACAGTGTCATGAAACTACTCCTTAAAGTTAAAGTAAAGGCAGGGTGTACTTTTTCATAATTACTTCTCAAGTTAATGGCGATAAAACCTTACTTGGTAAAGAGCACTGGAGAGTTGATGATATAGTAAAACATAGTTGGAAACAACCCCTTTTAAAGTAATGTAGTTTTAGATAAAGAGGTTACACCTAAACATTTGAATCTAAAAAAGTGTTTCAGGCATCAGGTGTCTGGAAGCACACAATTCTATGCAACAAAGATATTTCCCCTCATTATTTACTTCCAAATTCGATAACCAATTTGGCCCAAATGTTCACAGGTTTGTTATTGCATACATATGTTGAGACACACCAAGTGTGGGTACTTACCCACTCTGTTCTTTTCTTTTATGTAGGGACACAAGTTTATCCATGGATGCGTTTTTGTAAAAATGTAGTTGTAGATAATGTTTTCCATTGTAAGGACGTTTAAGCTTACACTTATTAAATTTGCATAATCTTTTGTTAAGGAAATGAAGACGTAATAAAGATGTAAAGTACTCAGTTTCACATTCAATTGTGTTTTGCTTGAGTCTTTGGAAATGTTGTAGTTGTAACTTTTTTGTTTAGCATTTTCTAAAGAGATAACCAAAGAATTCAAACTTAGAAATGACACAATTGTTGAAAAGAGAAATAAGTTACTTGCACAGTTCACTAAACATGAAACTTAATGTGAGAAACCCATCAGTTTGCCCTGTGGTTTTAAAAATAGCGACGGAGCTTACACTTGTTTAAATCTTGTTTTGGGTAATTTTAACAGTTTAGTCCGTGTTTATTTGTGTACGGCCAAAAAGGAGATGTGACAACGCAAATAACCTCACAACAATTCTATACCATCCACCCTGATAATAAGACAGTTCTTTTCAGAACTGGGAAGTCTCCCGAACCCCCGATTATCTACTCCGCGGCAGTAGAATATAGCAAGACAGTTCTCTAAAGAACAAACTCTACCTGGCAAGTAGTTACACACATGGTGTTACCGCAAACCAATTATACAACAATTCTAAAGTGGACAATAGTACCGGGGTCCGCCCAAAATAATCTACTGTTTACAAAATAAATAGTTTGACCCGTACTAGTTTCTGTGTTGTTTTGTACATCATGTGGTTTCCATATTACCAACAAATAAATAGGGGTAAGTACATGGTACGTCATTGTATTTCTGGGCAGTGTCCGGTCACGTGAGTCAAATCGTGCCATGTCATTGGTCACGCCCACTTTCTATTAATACGTCATATGTATGGTACCTGAACGTACGCATACGTTTAAGAGCGTTCCTATTCTAAAAATTAGTGGGTACCAGTTTAAATGAGATAATTAATCGCCTTCTTGTCGCTGTGTGTCGCTGGAACGCCGGTTACAATGCTTTTCTGACGTGATAAGAAAGAAGTGTTTTTCTGTTATATTGGTCGGGCTGAACATGGCGGCCAAGAGGTGTATTCAGACACTTTTACAACGGAATTGCTCCCAGTTACGGAGACATTTTAGCGTTTTTAACAACCGGAGACAATCCTTTAATGTTCATAACGCGGTATGGTATACTTTTGTTTGGTAAAATCAATGATCAAAGGTATTTTTTTTCTCCGAAGATAAATCAATATTTGTTGCCGATTTGGTCGATCGTGTATCTTTTCAAAAGAGTTGTCTGCTAGACAGTATTTTGCATTGTGTTTGGTTTGGCATTTATATGATTATTATACTGAACTGAAAGGGAGTTCTTCATCTTCAAACCCCGATAAATAAATGCTTGTATAAATTGCTGAATAGATGAGATGATCATAAACCCTCCGGCCCGATCAGGAACCAGAGTGCTCATCAATGGTTTTTTAGTATTCTTTTTTAGAAAAGATTGTTTTTTATGATGAGGAAAAATATTCCAATCCTCTGGTTTCCAAATCCAATGGAATCCAATTTCAGTAAACCATGAAGGAAGAATGTGAAAATTACATCCAATTTGGTGTTGACATTATTACGTTTTTTTCTGAAATATTGTTTTCTGAATGCTGGGATAACTTTCCGTATGGCGCCACCACTTTTTTACTCTTTACAAAAAGGGATATCTCATTGAGGTAAATTAGATACTATATTATTTCATGTATCCACTTTTTCACTCATTTTTACAAAAAAGGATATCTCATTGAGGTAAATTAGACACTATATTATTTCATGTCGAATGAAAAAGTGGTGGCGCCATACGGAAACTTTCGCTGCATTAAGACTTATTTTGAGTCAACTCGATCCCAAGTCAACTCGGTCCGTATGGTTGACAGGAAGTATGTTTTCTTTGAATTGGAAAACAAAAAAACTAATAAGGTCTATCGCGATTCATAAACGCAATGCATTGTGGGAAGGAATATGGGGTGGTTTCTATGCAGTTTCTACGACTCGCGCAAGCAACGTCTATACCTTTGTGTGGGTTCAACAGCGCCCTCTCGTGATATTTTGCTATTCGCGATAAACCTTATGTATAATGTCCTTTGACTTTGTACATGAAACGGGATCATCTGCACCGATGTTCGGGTATAATATTCGATGCCTTCAATAGCGACCCATTTGCTTCTATACTCAACATTCACTTTTGAAAATTACCGAGTGTGCTGGCCAAAAAAAAATGTCTTAAAATGTCTCTTTGCTTTCAACCAGAGTATTTTTCTGTATGGCTCTCAACAATTCATTAACGTTAACTGACAAACATTAATAATTGAATCCTCTTTGATTTCTTTTCAAGCAAAATTAAATAATATAAAAACAGTACGAATAACATAATTATTAAAAACTCAAGAAAGGAAATTAATGTTTGGTTAAATTATAAAGAAAACTTTCAAGTAAACGGATCACCAATTTAACTTATAAGAATAATAAATAATATCCAAAATCTACTAATTAATAATAGTAATAATAATAATAATAATAAACAAGACTTATAAAAGCGCATTTTACAAGATACAATTAAAAAACTAGAAACTTAATGTTTGGTCGAAAATAAATAACAAATATAATATCGTGTATATATGTGTTACTTTCCCTACTTTTCACCTACGTGACTCCCGGTTAGAATCACACCTCAGACCAAAGCTTTGTACATGTATGTGGATTGGATTTTCAGTCCCTTCCTGATTGCGTGAGTTTCCCTCCAGTTGGGGTTTCCCTCCCACATCCAAAGACTAAACATTTCCTCACAGTTCCTATTCATCCTGTGTTACTGGCGCTCATTGTGCTATTAAATGTGTTTTAATAATAACAATTTTAAAAAGATTATAGATTTTCCATTTTGAGTGTATTTTGGGCTAAGTAAAATGAGCGAGACACTCTTTTGTTTTTCAGAGAAAATTTGTTATTAGTTAAAAACAATTAAATAAATAATTAAAGCTCCTTGTTGTCGCCTAATTTAAAATATGGATAATTCTTTTTACTTGTATTAATTTTTGTCTACGATTCAGGAGTTTGGCCAGTCCCCTCAGTTCGGCATACTGTTCGACATTGACGGAGTTCTAGTACGCGGGAAGCGTGTTCTGAACGAAGCAGTCGAGGCCTTCCAGAAGCTGTCCGATGGAGAGGGTCATCTACGAGTGCCAGCAGTGTTTGTTACCAACGCTGGCAACAAGCTGAGACAAGCTAAAGCAAAACAGCTAACCGAATGGCTGGGTGTTAAGGTATCTACTCTATAGTGATCGTAACTAGTCCTAACCCCTACACATATAGTTAAAAAAAAAATAAAAAATACTGGGCCACTGAATACTCTCAGCGGTCAGAGGCCAGTCAAGCTTGGCTTAGTTTCACAGTGCTGCTTACTACAACTGTGTTTGAGGTTGTAACTTACGGCTGTATGGCTGTTGTACCCTAAGCCATGCTTAACTCAAAATAATCACATGGCCACGTTCAGTGAACAGAGTCCAGTAACAACCTGGGCCTTTTTTATAGTGCTGCTGACTGCAACTTTCAACTGTGTTTGATGTAACATGTTTAGGGCCTACCTATTAACTGTAACTACATGTAATCATTGTAAAGCGCTGCATAGCTCAAAATAACCACAGGGCCAACATGGCCAATGGCCATTTTTAGTCTGGCCAGAGTTCAGTCAAACAAATGAGTCAGCCTTGGCCTAGTTTCATATGTACATAGTATGTAGTTACTGCTTACTGCAACTGTGTTTAAGGTTATAAATACATCTCAAATGTTTACTCTAGTTTGTAAATTATTTGTGTTTTGATAATATTTTCAAACCTGACTTAATCTTTTTGTGCGTAGATTCATCCGGACCAGGTGGTTATGTCCCACAGCCCACTCAAGATGTTTCCGCAGTTTCATGACAATCACGTTCTTGTCTCGGGACAGGGGCCTATCAAAGAGATCGCTAAATAGTATCCTTTTTGATCACTTCTGTATAATATATTAGATGTTGAGTATCATGTTATCAAGAGTTATATTTATCTGAATGCTTGATGTTTGAAAATTGTTCTCTAGAAAAGTTTCATTTATACACAAATTTCAAAGGAGCTGGTGAACAAATAACTACAGTACACGTATATAATACAAACCCTAAAAAAAACAAAAAACAAGCGTCAACTTTTTTTTTGAACCTTGAAGGATCTGTCAAAACTATATCATGTGTAGGCCTGTTTGGTGTTTTTTGTGTACAAATCAAGCATTTTCAGAGTTTGACCTTCTTATCTGCCAATATTGCACAATATTTAGTGTGGCCTCATACTTTCAAACACCAATCTAGATTTAGACTTTGTTAAAGGTTGATGATCTTTATTTAGTAAAACACCTGATTCATGCTATGTCTGGGTTTTTGTGGAAGGCTCACAAACCATTTTTACTCTGTATTTTCTTGTGTGTTTGGAAGATTAACAGCAACAAGCTGTGAGATGGCGATTGCGTTAACTCTGGGTATTTTTTACTTCCATTGTTTGATACAAATGTCAAAAGTGGATCAGGCTCTCTATTTTGTTAGTTGCTGATTCAACAAAATGAAAAAACATTAAACACTTACAGCCAGATAATCTTGGAGCCATTTGATATTTATACATAAAATATCGTCAATCGTCTACAAGTGGTGGCCACAAACATTCGTAAAATTGAAAACTAAGTGTCTACAGATGTGCGCATTTCTTGCATGTTATAATCACTATAAACACATAGTCGAGGTGTAAAACTATCCTCAAAATATCTTTTCCTGAACTGCAATAGTTTTTTTGAGAAATAAAAGTGTGGGTACTGGTTTTCGACACTACCATCAACATTGTACAATTGTCCATGGGCTTTAAATTCAAACCATTTAATTAAAATTCAATGAAAGTTTTTTTCTTTTTAGAATGTACAATTGGCATTGGTAAACAAACTTGATTACATGGACAGATGTTAATAATTTTATTTATTACCAAAACCAGTGGTTACCAGTACACAATTTGTACATTAATAGTAAGGTCAGACCATGGAGCTGAACTGTGTACTTTAACCCAGTAATAACCCCTGCTGTGGCTAGACAAAATGTAAGCATTATGTCATCTGTCAAACAAGTTCATTTGCATTAAATGCAGACAGACCATAACCTACCCTGGATGTCAAACCTTCTGTCACAGTTTAACATCAGATAATTATTAATTTTTTCCTTGTTTGGAAGGCTCCATGTTTAATTTGTTCATTTCTGGCTACGTCAGAACTGTCATGGAGATTTCCTACTTGTGGGCTTTAGTCACCATGTGAATCATTGTGGTGTGATGCATACATGTAGTGCGTTTAGTTTTTCGGTCACAGGTCACAAATGCTTTTAATCTAAATAAAACCCTCCACAAAACCCCACATGACAGAAGGAAACATACACACAAAAGAATTACATATTTATTTCTGTGACTTGTGGGTATCATTTTGCAGTTCTGTGAAATTACATACTTAATTTCTTAGAATGTTGTTATACAGCATTTAAATGTAGCACATTCCATTGGATAAGTGCAATGCAACTGACCATTTGGTTCATTTGTTCCTTCCTCTTTCGTACCAGACCAGTTTCTGCTCATGTTCTGAGCATGTGAACAGTGCTGTCTCTCAATGTGACATGTGCAGACACTTAGTATTGATTTTTGAATGTTCAGACCAGAGCAAATGACCATGGAGCTTTTTTACCTAATCCTACCTCCATGTTCATCAGACCATATAGAGCTAGTGGGAGTTCTGTGGTCCTTTCACAAGGATCTGTCCAGACTGCTGCTGGACCAAGGTCGAATGTGATGGACATATCACATGTGTCCACAGTTAGTGTTTCTGGCTAAAGCAAGGTTTTTAAAGCAAGGTTCAATTTCCTTTCTCTGTCCATGGTCCAATAGACCTTGGTATGTTACCTGGGGCTTGTGGAATCACATGTTTACTATTTAGTGCCACATAGGCTGGACCTCATGTAGGCATGATTTGTTCATCAGCTCAAACGACAAAAAAAAAATATATATATATTTTATCTGTATTTTTTTAACAACTTTTGATACGATGAAAAGGGCACATCTCAAAACTACACTGTAGTTCAGTTGTTACTTTTCTCAATCTGATACGGTACTGTATTGTTTACTGTAGCAGGTATTTTTGGGTGGGCTGATTTTCCCTCGTGAAAATCAGAAGGGGAATCAAATGCCATGTTAACTTTGCTTAAACAATAATATTTACCAGCTGTTTGCTCAAGTTAGTACATATCTGTAAGACAAGTATGTTCCGAGGGATAAAATTATTGCTATGGGGCCTACATGTACAAAATACTATTACTTTTAGGGCTTTATCTGTTGAATGATGATTGAATGGGAGATTTAGCATAACTAGTTGTAGTAAATAGATTAGGATAGATTTTGATTGGTTTGTGATCTAGTCAAAGTAATTTGTTCTTTTACGTAGTCAATGGATTTTCGATGGATTACAAAGACAGACTTTTCCTTAACCAGGCTTTTCCTTCCCAGTCTTGGCTTTACTAAAGTGACCTCAGTTGAAGATGTACGTGATATGTTTCCACATCTAGACATGGTTGATCATCAGAGGAGAGCACCAGCAGGCAATGTAAGTATGCTTACGCTGACTGCATTTCTTTGCAATAGTCTTCATTGCATATTCGCAAGGCTACATGTAGTTCTTTACACTGTTTTAAGTCTCTGTTAAAAACTCATTTGTTTGAAGCTGCTTATTTGTAATCTGCTTTGTAAGCTATATTTCACTCATTGTTTTTTCATTGTTCTCTTTATACGCTCAGAACCTTTTGCATTAGGCATTTTGCACGTGTGTGCATCTAATGGCAGTTCCTTTGTTTTTAAAAGAAAAAGGCTCTGAGGTGTTTTCTTAAGTTTTAGGCATTAAAGATGAGTCCCATCCACACTACACGGACAAGTTAGTATTTAATATCAATGCTCAAACAAGAACTGCACCGGAATGAAATCTAATACTACAGCAATATGTACTTGTTCTTATTTTATTCTGACTAGAATACTTTTCTTTTTCTTCTTCAGCCCAATGTAGATATTTTCCTTCCTAAGATCGAGGCAGTGGTTCTATTTGGAGAGCCAGTCCGATGGGAGACCAATCTTCAGCTGATTCTCGATGTCCTTATCACCAACGGCCAGCTCAACCAAACGCTGGACCATGTGCCATACCCTAATATACCCGTGCTCGGATGCAATGTGGACCTCATGTGGATGTCTGAAGCCCCCCGCCCAAGGTAAAAATGACCCCTTTCATTTGGATTTGGATATTCTCAGTGCTCTTATTAGAGCCAAATGAAAAGAGAGAAGACAATGAAGAAATTTCAGTTTTAGATGTGGGAGGAAAAACCCGCGCAGTCAAGTAGGGACTGAAAACCCAATTCACTT
This sequence comes from Asterias rubens, assembly GCF_902459465.1. Taxonomy (NCBI): domain Eukaryota; kingdom Metazoa; phylum Echinodermata; class Asteroidea; order Forcipulatida; family Asteriidae; genus Asterias; species Asterias rubens. The sequence goes on along the minus strand of NC_047063.1, from coordinate 14,759,592 downwards.
AGTGCCCCCGAGAGCCAAATGAGAAGAGAGGAGACAATGAAGAAATTTCAGTTTAAGAACCCCAGAGAATTATTCCAGGGATCGGGAAAAACCACACAGTCAAGGACTGTAGGGACTGAAAACCCAATCCACACAGTGCCCTCGGTGGTATTCAAACTGGGATCCTAGATGTGAAGGCAAGGCAAGACACCACTACACCAACCTGACCGCCTTTGAGATAGGACTAGTCAACTGTTCTCGGCCACTAAAAGGTTAAAGTTTCTTTTTTCATTTATTACTTGCGAACCTCAAGTATCCAGTCAACCATTTAGCGTGGCCCTGGCTCGCTCAGTCAACCATGTATTGTGGCCCTGGTTTGCTCAGGGACTGTACATGTTGTTGTCATGCACCACTGAATGATTAAGCTGTTGCTATGGTAACTGTCAATTCCAGTTTTGCTATTGTCATACTGTACATATATGAAGCATGTACTTTATAGTTCATAGTAATTTCACAGACATACAATTTCTCATCAGCTGATTTGTAAAAAGTTTTTCTTTTCTTTTCTAGTGCCAAAGAAAACTGAGACAATTGTCATACATGTATTTGCTGTGCTTAGTAATTTTCTCTTGTGTTGGGGTTGTTTGTTTGTAAATAACAATGCCAGTTTGTTATAAATGAGCTTAGCTACAACTGTAGTAGTTGAAGGTAACAAAGCCATTATGCTGTTGATGTTTTGTAAACTGTTGCTCTTTTCTTTTCCTTTTAGGCTGGGTCATGGCTCCTTCATGGTCTGCTTAGAATCACTGTACAAGGTAAGGCATAGATTGTTATCACTTTATGGATGCACAGAAAGTATCAGAGGGAAACCTCAGCCAAAATGCTTCAGGAACCAGAGTTGAATTAAACATACCATGTGACTTGATGTCATTTTGGAGAAAGAGGTTAAAAATTGAAGTGGATTATGGTGTCTAATGGTTTATTTTTCATATACGGAGACTGCCAAATTCAGGGCTAGATAGCTTAGTTGGTAGAAAGCTGGCTCGTTCATGGTGTTAATCAGAAAGTCACAGGTTCTAATCCTGCACCAGTCAAATTTTTCTTTGTTCAACCAAATAATGTAGAAAAAAAAATATTAAAAAAATTCTAAAGATTTTTCTCAAACCAACTGGAAAATTACAAAGGAATCGTCTGTAGGTTTCTCAAACACATTGCCAAGAATAGACCCTGTCCAATGGACAATTCAACAGGGTGAACTCTCAAAATGCTTATTTATTTAAAAGTGAGCACTGGTTGTTAATTGTTTGGAGGATCTTAACAGTATACAGTAGTTCTACGTTGATGCAAGGCAACTGTAACTTTACTTTATTTCTTGATGGATTTACTTTCCACAGAAAATCACAGGGCGTGATCTACTGTACACAGTTCTAACGGGTAAACCTAGCCAGATAACCTACCACTGTGCCGAGAATGTACTGAGTCAACAGGCCCAGGCTATGGGGTGTACGGCACCGCTGAGGACCCTTTATGCGATAGGGTGAGTCTATGGAATCACTAGATCGTGTTGCTAATGTGTGTTTTGTGTCTTTTTAATGGAAGGGTCATGGCTGAGCGGGATGGTATATTCCCAGGCTTGGAATTTCAGCTTTGAACATGTTGAAAGGGCAAGGCCATTTTCATTTTGAAAAGGGCACCTTTCCATTTGAAAATCTTAATTATGGGAAACTTTGGAAGGGTGACAAGGCCGAGACCAGGGGTAACCAAGGCCATGGCCTCTGTGGTCTAGTGTATTTTAGGCTTGTATGCTGTGTGTTTGCCAGATGTTTAGGAAAATTGTTTAAAGCAAATCTTTTTGCTAAGCAAAAAGAAGCAGGGTATGACCTTATGGGATTTGGCTGGTAACATGTTTTTGCGAAACGGGAATTGTATGTTCTTATAACTTACCTTGGGTTCAATTTCACAGCATTGCTTACCACAGAATTTTGGGCTTACTGTCCTCATTCTGTGCTTACAGGAATGACACTCAATAAATGCGCTAGTTATGTAGAGCAAAGAGTTTGCGCATAGACAAGCATACAATGCATAAATTTCAATGTTACAGTAAGTGAAGATATATTGCAGAGATATGGATATACATGTAGGCTCTGGCCAGTCATGAGGCCCTTCCTTCCTGAGAGCGAATAACTCTATGCAAAAAACATTAAAGTTTGTATTTGCTTATGAATTGAATTACGATTGTGTGTACACTTTCAGGGACTTTCTTATTGAATTGAAGAATTTATTCGGAATTGATTTGCACTTTCTGACATACTTCAACATTATATCCCAGAGTCTCTTAACCTCAGCACTCCAGCCATAATCTAACAATCCCTTGCATGACAAAAGGGTAGGGGACCAGCCCTTTTCAGTTGCTGGTCCCCGATGCTGGAACTCTCAACCAAATCACCTCACTCCAGACATTCAAGTGTAAATTAAAAACCCAAAAGCATTGTATCTCTGCAAAATATGCTTTACAAGTCTTACTTATTTGTTATTATTAATTTAGTGACAACCCCATGACGGACATCTACGGTGCCAATCTCTACAACCAGTACCTGATGGCCAAATCCAACAGTCGTCTCAAGGTCCCCGGTCATCGTCATACGGCTACAATCCGCCAAGGTGTTGCCATGTCGGACAGCCATCATCCGATTCCGGACATAGACACCAATGGAGAGGATAGCGGTCACCACACCATCAATGAGCTCAATAGTCATGTATGTGAGGGGGAGGTTAAGATGAACGACATCGTCGATGACGGATGTTCTGTCTGCATGGAGTCTGTACTCGTCTACACCGGTGTGCATTCCAAACCCAACGAGGTGGGCCTTCTCAACGAAACCACGCTAGAGTTAGACCATGGACACAGGGACTTTGAATACAACAAAGCTCTGATTAAACCCAGTATAACCACGCAGAATGTACTTGAGGCAATCGACGTCATCTTTGATCGAGAGGGTTTCAAGTGAGCCCGTACCGCAAATCGTTCTGCCAAAATGTGTGTGATAATGGAGTGAAATGGGTGACTCCTTTAAAATGAAAACCCATTTAATTTATTGCTTCTGTGCACATTCTGTACTATTGTATGAAAGCAATTTTTGAAAACACTTTTGCATTCAAGGCTTGGGTGTGACGTGCAAACAAAGCTCTATTTTATATTTTTACTGGACTCTTTAAGGTCCCATAAAACACCGTTACTCTCAAGAATTTAACAACAATATTTCAAATATTTATTCTTGTGGTGAGGATGGTATTAGATGTTTATGCACCATAAATTATTGAATGTTTTAAGTTTTTGGCGACAGATATTTTTTAAATGCCCTGCTCATCATAAGAGAGAAAAGAAGAATAATTTCCTCATGGGTGACAATAAAGCAAGTTTGAGCAAAACCAACAATCATGAACCTTAAAATTGATTTCTAGATGAATTGAATAAATAAAAGTGTCAGAAAATACAAAAGCCTCCCAAAAGGATTTCTTGCCCCCCCCCCTCCCCAAAATTTTGAGCCGTGCTATGGGTAATGTAGTGGTGTGTTGTGAGTGAGAGGTCAATCACCCCGGACATAAGGTTTGTTGTTAAGAATCAGCAAAGTACGGGTTCGAGTCTTGGTCGTGAAACTGACTTGTAAACACTATGGCCACAGATTTACATTAAAATTACACGGTTTAAAGATAATGATAGTGGAAAGCTTTCCTTGAAATTTTACTTAAAATCACCCTGCCTTTAAACATTATTACAAATGAGTTGACTTGATCTAGAGTTGGCTGAGAAGGTTCAGTCATCCTTTACTAATTCTTATTCAGCCAAACGTGCTTTCATCATCGTAAATTATAACTTCAAATTTTTTAAAAAGGGTGGTGTCTGACATCTTTTTAAAAAGTGTATAATTTAAGTGTTTTCTCAAAGTATGCATTATAGTGTTTGATAGGCAAGGAATGTGTATAGAGTTGGGACATTAGTTGTACAGGGGTGGTCTGCAGGACTAAGTGCTCTTGTTTTAGTGAAAGTAATTAAAACTGGGCTTAATTTGTTTGCGGCAAAGGGTAAGTTGCAGGGTCTTCAAATGAAGTTACAACAACTTTGACAGTTTTGCTTCATGCTTCTCTGGAGGATTGATATTTATTATGAACCTTGTAATCAGTGAGCTTTCAGATTGAAATAAATCCATTATTATTTCTTTCTTTTTGATAATAAACAATCCTGCATTAAATTAACAATCAAGCTTTAAATTTAGTTGTTTGTTTGTTTCCTTATATCTAAGCATCGATTACCAAGCTCTCTTCCAACTTGGACTAAAAAATGTCTGCAAGAAAAACCAAACTAGAAAAATCTTGGTAAAACAGAAATTGGTTAGCGGCTACAATATCATGTGATGTACCATCTTTTCTAACTGATTCCCTCGCGAATATTGTGCTATGCAACTTTGTTTTGAAGCAACATTTTCTGTGTAGTCGCCCTGTGACATTTGACCCAAAGATATGTTTTTACAAGGTAAATACTAAACAAACTAATGTACTGTATAGGTTTCCTTTATTTAACATATGAACATGCAACTGTAAATATATTAGCATTTTCTGTAAATATCACTTCTGAATAAAAAATAAATCACTGTACTATCGCTAATAATAATAATAACATCAAGTGTTCCTAGTCGCACATCATTTTCTTAAACTATTTATTTTATCATTATATCATCCATTGTTTAAATTCATTTCTATAAAAGATTGTGTTGAACCAATTGTGGATATTATTTTGATTTAAAGTAAAAAACAGTGAAAATTAAAGAGTGCTTTTCATACATGTTATTTGTTTGCTTTTGGAAGGTTTAATGCTATTTATTTTAACGCTTTTTCATAAATAGCCTTTATAAGAGTAGCATCATTTCAGATGCAGAGGTTTTTATTAAGTAACAGCATTTATAAACCGCCCTCATTGTTTCAGATAATGCACATCGTTTCATTTTTCCACTGTACTGTTTTAAATAATTCATAAGAAAAGTTGTAAAACTGACTAGAAGTGCTTTTGTGTGTCAAGCCTTTGTGTTCAAAGCACCTTTAATGCAGATTTGACTATTTGCGGTGTACGTTTACTTTCATTTTCATTGTTTAACCCTAGGTGTAGCAGGTGAAATAATTTTAGAGAAACATATAGGGTAACTAATAGTAAAGTGAACATTTTGGACATTAAATAAATAAGAGAAACATATTCCTAGTTTTAGTCTTTTCTCCTGTTGTTTTGTGTCTTGTATTGTCATGATTTGGGGGGTTGATTGATTGGGGGGGGGTAGTTTTGTGGTACTCAGTTCTGTTAGATTATTAGGTTATTTCTGTTTGATATAATAACAGTTACAGTCTTCTTTTTTTTTTATAGCCCTTTATACACATGAAGGGGGTCTAAAAGTGCTTCCTTATTTTGGACATGTTAAAATAATGGGTAGCGACTGATACCCTAAAATTTGAAATTTAGCAGACTGAAAAGTAGCCCAGAAAAAAGGTGGGTCAACAATATCAAGCATTTCTGGGAAGAGGCTTGTTTGTTCAATTAGATTATCTTCCAGTAAAGGGAACTAAGCAAACACCAAGCTGGCAACAACCTATCTCTCTCATACAAACATTTGTGTAATGTCTGCGATTGTGAATTGCACAAATCAAGAAATTGTGATTCAGTGGCTAGACGACAATACTTAGTTTAGTCATTGTGAAATCAGCAGTTAGATTTTAAGAATTGAACCTACAACCTTGTGATTGGAAGTCATTCGGTCTAACTGGACCATGGTGACAAACAAGCAATAAAGCCTAAAGACTAACATGTTTAATTCCCAGGGAACTTCCCCCTCCCCCCCCCCCCCCCCCCCAACACCAAAACACTACAAAAACAGGACCACTTAATATGATGTTCATACTTGTATTTTATACAGGTTGGCTATGGTTTTCTTCCTCCATGGTTAGATATTTATAGTGTGTTTAATGAAAACTGGAGTATGGGAATGAATTTATTCTGTCAAATACAAGTGTTGTGTTGCCAATGATGCAAAGTCAACTCAGATGTCTGTCATATTAATTAAGAAGTCGCTGCTGGTATGCCCTTTAAGTTCAATAATGCGCTTTACATGCCCTGGCCCTCTAAGTTCAATAATTACAAATCACCAAACAACCGATGTCCTATAAATGGCTAGATTTGAAAGCCTTTATGCAGGCCTGTAGCCTATGCTTCATTTTTGAAAGGGCAAGGGCACCAAGGCATTTTCTCTTTGGTTAAGGCATAGAGCAAGAACCAGGGGCACCCTATGAGGAAATTGTAAGTATTTACTGGAACATTTTAAGGGCACCAAGGCAATGATCAGGGGCATGTAGGCAATCGCCTTTGTTGCCTCGGTGAAGTATTATAGTCCGGTTTATGACTTTCAAGAAGCAACAATCGTGAACAGATATTGATATAATTTTTGTTAAACATTTTTTTATTTTTAGTTCCTTTTTTTAATACATAAAAATAATTTCCAGAGAAAGCACTTCCAAAAGTGATTTACGTCTTTACACAAATTGCAATACACAAGAAAACATTATAGGAATTGTTCTTGGCTGGTAAACAATGCAATGTTTCTATAACTTTTGGCTTATACAAAATGGTCCCATACCGACACTTGACTCAGTTTATAGCTAGACCCTCCATGCATGACGCCACAATGTTGGAAATAATAGTAAATGGTTCTCATAGGAATATACAACTCATTAAGCGAAAAAATTATTTGACAATTTATTCTAGCACTGTACAGGCTAGGGTTTTGACTTCTTGTTTGCATGAAAACTACCGGGACACGACAACTTTTATAAAGTGTTTATAATGGCAAGTTGTCCTGATGAATTAGGAATCCTTAATCGGTCAACGCCAAAGTGTCTTGCGCTGTGCACAAATCAGTGCCTGGCTTAGAACCGCAATAAAATAGGAGACTTTGGAACGCTAGGTGGCAGCAGACTTACCAGGTAAATGTCTATTGTTTACGTAGTTCTGAGAATGCGCACATTACCAAGAACAATGAATTTTACCTGGTAAGTCTGCTGCCACCAAGCGTCCCGAAAGTCTCCCGTTAGAGAGATTCTTGGATGGTACATTTACGTGGCTGCAGAATTACAACCCAGAGCATGCTAAATTCCATGAAGCCGACAAGCACAAACAAGCAAGCACAGAAATGTTAGGCATTATGGTCCTACATAAATTCAACAGCTTAGCATTTCCAACATGACATTGTACACAAAAATTTTGTGAGATGACCAATGGCGCACACACTCCACACTCATGACTTCTGTAACAGGCCTTGAATTATAATTTTTGAATATTATTCTCATTTCTTAACAAACCTTGGACAACCCGTAATTTCAAATTTTAAATAATATAATATGTGCATTAAAACATTACTAAGCCAGCATGACCAGGAACAGGTACGAGATACACTTAAAAGTGTACAGACAAAATCTGATTATAATCAATGAAGCAGCGTGGACTTTAGTGGACTCAATAAAAATTTACCGAAACAAACTGATGAATTGAGATTTTCTTTTTTTCCCCCTTTATGATCAAATAAATTTTACTCATGACATATTTAACACATGACCACAACATCCACTTATTGAGATATGATCATGTTTTTTTGTTGTACAAACCAGTGACACAAACCACATGATGTGTTTACAATTTACACTAAGGTTTGAACATTAAACGGAAGACTATGAATACGGTGGCTGTGACTTCACATCAATTAGACGCAATAATTTCCTTGATTCTGCACTCATAAAGGCAATCACACACTTTCCAAAACTGTAAAAAGGGTTCCAAGCAAACTCAGTTTGGGTATTTGACTCTTTTTCAAAAGAAAGTAGATTGAGTCTTTCAGAGCTGGATGAGAGATTTGTGACATGGAGATACCCGTTTTCTTTCGTCCAGTGATTGCTGTCTAAATGCAGAACAACCCATCCCAGTGGGCAGTCTGAACTAGCACCCAGTGTGCACCAATGCATTTTTTGTTATACCCAAAATGGCTTTTAACAGTATTAAATCGCATGTTGTCGCAACTCTCTTAACACACAGCTCAGGAGCCCTTATAATGGTGGGAAAATATTTCAAGTCTCTATACCGCACGTTAAATTGTGTCAAATGTCTTATATGATACTCTTTAGGAGCAGAAATTTGAAACATGCCCTAATTGGATATCAACAACAAATCGGTCTGTACATTCCAATAAGGAATTACGTGAACTTCGCACGTGCACAAACAAAAATCACTGCTAACCCTGAAATATGCTTAACATAAGCGCAGAATTCCCTGCGTCCGTAAGCGCAGATTCTTTGCTTAGGGTAAGCAGAGCCATGAAATGTGGCCCTAGAGTGTTTTTGATTCATCGTTTTCATTAGAAGCTCTGCTGATGTATTGCCCTGGCATATCCCTCTTGTCAAAGCATTATTATGAAAAAAAAAAAAAAAATTGGATGTTTCCAACGAGCGTGTGGAATAAAAGACACTTTGGCAATTCATTAATTTGGCCTTGGTAAGAGCTAAATGCCTAAGAGCTTCATTGTTCGTACGTTGTACATCGTAGTGGTAGTCATCTATGAAGGGAGGAAAACTACAGAATGACCTATAAATTAATAAACACTTGCCTTTGAATTGTTCAATATGTGACAATGATTGCATTAATTCAAACCATGATGACAATTCCCGCAACTATTGCTCATTGACTAAACAAAATAAACCTAACCCCATGACTAATTGAGGTTCAGTCAGCATTGTAGATGCCACACACAACCATTAATTGCAAAAATAATTGCTGGAAAACGTATACAAATGTACAAATGGCATTTGAACACATTTCAAAATATTATAAATAGGGTATGTACACTAAAAAGCATCTTATTTTTTGATCTTGTATTCTCTTTGGTAAACATGTAACGTCGTTAGTGTAATCCTAATCATAGAGTGCTGTTGTGTACGACTGTGCATTACATCTGTATATGAAGGGTTTTGAATGAATAACCAACATTTAGTGTGTAGTAGTCCTAAACTTCAAAGATGATGAAAGTGAAGCAATTTCGTTGCATCACAACTGAAAACCATTATGCTGTGGCAGTTTACATCCAAACATAGCTTCATCCTCACTTCAGGTATTAAAAGTACATACACGTACATATCAGGCCTGGAATTTAATCCTTGAGAGGGCAAGGCCATTTTCATTCTGCAAAAGACACTTCCATTGGGAAACTTTGACGGGGGGGGGGGGGGGGGGGGGGGGACCAAGGCCAAGACCAGGGGCAACAAAGGCCATGACCTCCATATAATTACAGGCCTGATCTTAACACGGCTTGAATTTGGTGGAAACATCCACTAGACCACAGGACTTGTACATGTCTGTAGCCCAAAAACCTTTACTGGACCAGAAATCTTCTTTTACAAGAACCTGGTTTAAGTCAACCATGTGCCAACTACATCCAAAACTTTTACTCCATTGGCCCAACTGCGTTCTCCCTAGCAGTGGTCCGCTGGCCAAATGCTGGTTAAATCACCCGAGGACCAGTCCAGATACACTCGAAGTGGTCCACTCGTAGCATCCAATTTAATATTAAAGGCAGTGGACACTATTGGTAATTGTCAAAGACTAGCCTTCACAGTTGGTGTATCTCAACATATGCATAAAATAAGAAACCTGAGAAAATTTGAGCTCAATCGATCGTCGAAGTTGCGAGATAATAATGAAAGAAAAAACACCCTTGTCACACGAAGTTGCGTGCGTTTAGATGGTTGATTTCGAGACCTCACGTTCTAAACTTGAGGTCTTGAAATCAAATTCGTGGAAAATTACTCCTTTCTCAGAAACTATGGCACTTCAGAGTGAGCCGTTTCTCACAATGTTTTATACAATCAACCTCTCCCCATTACTCGTCACCAAGAAAGGTTTTATGCTAATAATTATTTTGAGTAATTACCAATAGTGTCCACTGCCTTTAAGTATGGACAAGTAAAAAATCTAGGGGACAAGCAGGCCTGGAGTCTCATCGTATATGGGCGACTTTTGAAGGGGCACCATCACCAAAACCAAGAGAAACAGAGGCCATGCGATACATGTAATTCCAGGCCAGGACCTGTGGAATGACAAGCTAAATGGACCGTCCTGCTGGATAGTCAATGACTAAAACTAATGCAAACTCTGTCCAATATCCTCCTATCCTATGTCACTTCACAGTCACACCATAGAGCAAGGTCACACCATGGAGGTCACAACCTCAATGGTCACACCATCATGTTTTGGACTTGCATAAGATTGGAATGCCTAACGAAATGCCAAGGATTTGTTATTTGGGCCTACCCTACAGCCCTGAGCTCTTCTGGTCTTTAATGGATAGAGGATAGAGGGAACCTCAAGGAAGCACCAGGGTAATGTTTATTTTAGACTACTATTGAGGCAGAAAAAAGGGAACTTGTTCTGAACCCCCCAAAAAAGTTAGTCTTAATGTTTGTCAACAGTAAATACAAAGTTTTAGTTTGGGCAACTTTATACTCACTTCAAAAAATTGACAGCTAAAACAAAAAATAGCTATATTTTGTTTATAAACTAAAGCACCCAACTGTAATTATACCGATCCTCTCAAAGGTTTTTATCCCCAAAATAACCCAACATTTCACCAAACCAATGTTCAACAATTCCCCTCAAATTGATGAATTCAACTGGGACACATTACATCTACTGTAGAGGTGTAACAAAAAATACATATCACTAAAATTCACTACGTGGACGTTTAGCAGTCTGCCTATATAGGGCAGTTTGTGCATCAAACAGCAACGGTGTCTTGACCCTGTGCCACTGACACACAAAAAAGCTGTCAGCATTACTCAATATACACATCTAATGGTCAACAAAGTTACATGATACAAAAGGTGAAGCCATTTTGTTTTTCTTGCCCACTCTGAATCAAGCAATTACAGGGCTGGCTAGAGCCGTTGGCAGAAGTGACAACATCTAAGAAGGGGGCCTTTCAGCAATCCTATCGTAGTGACTGCCAAAGCTGTCGATTCAAACACAGCCTCACTTAAAGGGTCTATGTACTTTTTGTAGGACAATAAACACAATGTCCACAGATTTACACTAAACTTACACAGTTTGAAGATAATGATAGTAGAAAGCTTCCGTACAAATATTACTTGCTGAGGTGCTGTAGTTTTTGAGAAATGAGTAAAACAATGTCATGAAAATAATTTTCTCATTTTAGCATGTAAAAATGTATTTTCATGACATTGTTTTTTCTCATTTCTCAAAAACTACAGCAACTCAGCAACTAATATTTTAAGGTACGCTTTCTACTATCATTATCTTCAAACGGTGTAAGTGTTAATCTGTGGCCGTTGTGTTCTGTGTTACAAAAAGTACACAAACCCTTTAAACCGAGACTGCAAAAGGAATAGTCTGGTCCCTTTTTATGAGATGAGAATTTGAACTACATTGTGTGTATCACACAGGGTATCAGACAAAGATGGCCACTGAAGGCGTACATGTATGTAGCAGGAGTCTACTCTATCCACCATTCAACACAGCGTAACTGCTACAGTATCATCTGAGGCAGCATTTCCTTAATACATATTATTCACAGTATTAATTTATAAACACAATGGGACCAACAAAGGTGATCATGTCGTCCAACCATCAACCACAACAGTTCCATCCATCGACCCTTTTGGCATTGTAGTTCAGTTTTAAACTGTCTCCGCCTTCTAGTGCTGGTCCCCCAGCGTGCCGAGATTTGAGTTCCCGCGCCAGCAGGGCGAATGTTTGTTCCACATTGGTGGAGTCTTTTGCTGATGTTTCCAAACACTGGATCATACTGTGGTGTTGTGCGATGGCCTGGGCGTCCGAAAAATCCACCTGTCTCAACTCCTCCAGATCCTTCTTGTTCCCTGGAAAAAAGGGTTGATAAGAAATATTTGAGTTACAACCCCAAAAATATAAAGTTTTGTGTTTTGTGAAAAGCTTCCAGGTTATTTAAAATTTCTGTCACTACTCCGGAATTGCAAAGGTCGTGGGTTCAAATCCTACCTGAGTAATATGCCTGTGATTTTTGGTCACATAGCTCCGGAAAGTATTGAGTATACAATGCTAACACAGAAAAACCCAAAATAGTTAATATTGTGTCATAAAGTTGACATTTTAGTAGTCTGGTGCAGGGGATTCAGTCTCTGGTGTGTCAGATCAGCAGAGTGGGCCTTTGAGTCCCAGTCTTGACACATGTGCCTACGGGCTATACACTAAAACCATTATTGCTTCATCCTTCGGATGTGAGGTTAAGCTGCATGACCAAATGTGTTGTAGGATGCATGTAATTGTATCATTCAAGGGGGTCTGCTCCGGTTTTTCTGGCTTGGTTGTTAACTCTTACAAGATCCTCTAAAAATTGATACCAAAGTTAAACAACATGGCAGACGCCCTTGGACATAAACCCTTGTATAAAAACTTATTATTGTTCTTTGAGAGTTAGTTTGTGTAGTCAAGTTTGTACAATCAAATTTATTTAATAATTAGTGGCGCTTTGGCCTTAATTTGCACATGTCACCCTACAATTAGCATGTATCAACCCAATTCGCCAGCTTGTGCATGGGGTAAACCCTGCAGGCGTCTGGTTAGTGTTCTCTTTTGCAAATTAACAATTAAAATTGATAAGGCGCTCATAAATCACGATCATAGTGCACATGGAAGCAAGATGAAATACGCTAACAAAATCCCTAATGAGAGTATGAAGATTATTCCAAATAATTGGCCCAGCTACACTGAAAGCCTTTTGAACTACAACGTTGTTTGCTCGGGGAACATTCAAGCGAGTGATGTCAAAAGTGGACCGAAGACTAACCAAGGCATTGGTCTTACCCATGCACAAAAAATAAGTTACCTATTAAAACTTGTGCTACTGCATTTCCAGCATACTTCTGCACATCTTCAATCCACCGTGGTACATTATTGAACGTTTCCTTCTTTGTGATGTCGTACGCGATGATGACACCATTTGCACTCCGGTAATAGCTTTGGGTGATAGTTCGGAAACGCTCCTGACCAGCTGTGTCCCAAACTTGAAGCTATGAAAAGATAGAAGGTAGCAAATCCAAATTATACACAGAATTATTTTCAATATTATCCACTGGGTGGTTTTGAATGACGTGTGGTGTGTTTTGGTGGTCGTAAGTAATAAATGTTTCAGTCATTGACCAGTGATTAACCATTGGCCATTTCAACTGAAACAGTTATTGGTGAAATACTACTATTGATTACTATTGCCAAAACGCATCACATAAACTTATGAAATCCTGTAATAAGGTGGTGAATGTACCTAGGCCTACACACATTATACAGTTAGTTCTTTGTGCCATAAACCTCCATATTTCCTGCCCTTGAGTACAACCTCTTTCCCAGTGGTAGTGCAACCGAATACCACTCTATAGAAAGGCAAGATTGTGACACTCACTAGTGACAACAAGGTTGTTTTATAGAGTTGCTGAAAGCTTTGTAAAATGAACATCAATCAATATGTATTTATTTCTAAAGCATTTGTTTAATAATTCTACTAGGCCTATTCTTCTGATTACTGCCTTTCCAGACTATTTGTCAACAACTGTCATACTATTACTCTAATACTTGTATTTCATCTTGTTCAAATAATTCTACAGCACTATGGTCTGAAGACTATCTGATGATAACTGAATCAAGGTTGAATTTTTAACATGATTTATGTGGCTGTCAGTAAATGATCTACATGTATTTGAGTTACAGGACTGACCGGGCGTACCCTCATGGAGGCAACGAAGGTGATTACCTCCATGGCATTGCCTTGGTGCACTTGAAATGCTCTAGCCTCAACGTCTGACGTCATTCTTCGAGGCTTGTGAATAACGCCAGAGACCGGCAAAAAAACGGCGTGTGGTTTGACCTTTGACCTCTCATAGAGATACACACAAATTCTACGCCAACATTACCAAGCAAGTACATGTACCATATCCACCATGCATGTACTGTATGCATACTACCACACACGTGGACACACACGTGCGGACGACCGAAAGTAAGCTTTCCATATCTGTGTTTTGATTGGCCAACCGAGGTGAGTCAGACCAATCAAAACAAACCCAGCTACGGTAGCTTGCAGTCACTGCATTTATCCAATGGTATCATTATACCCAATGGAATCACTGGATCTGAATAGCTGGTACATGTCTTTATCCTAGCGGATAAAGACAGGGGCCCAGTCTAGAAATGCTCTGGCCCAGTAGAAATTTTATAATTTTTGTAGAGGGTGCCATTTACACTAGGAGAACATGCCTGTGGGTGCCCTTGCTCTTTCATAAACCAAGCACACAGGAGTTACTTTCTACTGCCTTATATTTTAAGATTATCACATAATATACTTATCACTTTAGAACATCATCAACCACAAGAGCATAGTTTTCATTTTGTATATTACAGGCTTAATACTAAGCCTAGTAATCTGTTAATAACTAAATGAATAAAATAATAATAGTACAAAGCAATGATATGGCGCTCTACAAAGAACACCACACCTCACCCCATTGCACATAATCAACAACATAATTCAATACAAAGAAATGAAGAATAATGCATTAAAAACAAACAAAATCAATAAGCTGGGAAACAGGTGAGGTTTGTCACGCAGCTTCACTGATAGCACACGGCAGCTTGTTCCAATATTTAGGGGCAACAACAAAGAATGAACTATCCCCAGCCTTTCTATGGAAGTTTGAAGCGCAGAACAATCAGCCAGGTGACATCACTATCAGAAGAGGAGCCAAGCGCCCTGTTACCTTTAGGCCCATCTGTCTTACATAAAGCAAGATTGTCAGAAATGTAAACATGGAGCTTTATTCATAGTTTACTCGGAGCAGTTATTGTCAGAATAAATACAATGTAGGTCCTGAAATAGAACTAAACCATGTTCACTATGTTCAGGCTCGATCGATGCATTACTGAGGCATTAGATGTATCCAAGCTGATGGGGCCTCGTCAGTCGTTGCCAGCCTTTGGTGCTTACAATCCCATGTGTCTCAAACTTAGGTTCATTCTGCTATAATCTCCATGAACCTCATTTAAGCCATTTATTAAAGTACAACATCCTGTTCAAAACTCTTTGCCCTTCACGTTTACAAGTATGCAGTTTATTTTTTTAAATCAGATCTCGCCCAATGTAAGCTCTATTTTGTCACTAGTGTTCTTGGTTTCACAGTGAGCTCGGCATGTGATGTGGGTCTCAGTGAATTCACTCCACAAAAAAAAAAAAAAAAAAATGGCTGCGTACATGTACCATTTTCCTTGTCATTCAGAATCCTTAAATTTCGGTAACAAAATGGCTGCTTCCGAGCCATCAGTGAATGGTAGTAGGCTGCGTGCAATGCTGGTACATGATAACCAATTGCAGCCTACCTTTTATTTCATCCATGTATAAAAACATGAAATCGCGGCAAATATAGCATGAAGCACTCCCACCTGCTGTTGACCCTACAACCCTATCAAAATTAAATATTGATACGATTATACAAGCAAATAACAGTAGTAGTTTATCCTTTATTTGTGAATTTTCTGTTTCTTGTGGCAGGATACAGACATTTTTCCCTATTTTCTTACTTAAAAAAAAAGCAAATAATGTTTTTATCCTGCCACCAGTACTTGTTCATTTGAAATGGAATAAATTAGTACTAAATTAGTTTTTTACACAATTGAGATATCCCCTTTGTTATGTTAAAACTACAAATGATTGAAAACATGGTGGCAGGATATATATGGAAATTTGGAAAAGTTTCCGTATGGCGCCACCACTTTTTCATTCGATATGAAATAATATAGTATCTAATTTACCTCAATGATATATCCCTTTTTGTAAAAATGAGTGAACAAGTGGTGATCCATACGGAAAGTTATCCGGAAATTTTTCCGAAAATAGAGTTAGCCAGCAACCAGCAAACAAAAGGACCCAAACTAAACATAAATTAATGTCCTTTTGCTGGTTGCTGGCTTATTCTATATAATGATTAATGGCAATAAAAAATATGGTATGAATAAATGCAAAGTATAGTCAATGTCCCTGTAGGTTAATACAGTACCAGTGTCTTTCTCTCTGTCTGTATGTAGCATAGGAAGGTAGTTAGTTGTGGGTTTAATTTATAATTCATAAATAATTAATATATTTTTTTATAAACAAACCTTAAATTTGTAATAAATACACACAAGCAAAAATAACAAAGAATTTAAGAAAGGAGTTCCCTACTAATGCTTCGAATGCAAGAACAAAGTAAAACTCAGACTTGATTATCGATGATGATTCACATGCTGATAATGACATCTTATCGGTTCACCTACCTTAACTTTCTTGCCGTCAACGATTAGTGATTTCATTGTGAAATCCACTCCGATTGTGCTATGTTGTTTCTCCAGAAAAGTTCCAGATTTAAATCGCTGCACAACACAAGTTTTACCTACTCCGGCATCGCCGATTAACACAATTTTAAACAGATAATCAAAAGAGTCATCAGACTCCATATGGTATGGATACGACATCCTTCCCTGCTTCAGTTTGTGCAAAAGATAAAATTACTCTCAGTTAAACATTTTTTGATGAATCAGTGAAAATCGGCAGGTTTATGATGAGCGACACAGCACAGCAGCCAAGCAGTTCACGTTTTTGTAGATGGAGTTGATGACATCATCATCGTGCTCGTCATCGTTTTTGTTCATTTCTGTTTTATATTTAACCCTATCACAGCAGAATCTACATGTATACAATTTTGCAACGGCCCACACGTACCTAGGAATACAACTTTTTTATAATTGGCTGGTTGACAGATTATGCATTGTTTAATCCTTGCAATGAGCCGGATACCACGTTAAGTTATAAACCGGAAAAGGGAGTCAGAAAGGCTAAACTTGCTGAAGTCGCTGCTGCGGCGATTAAAAAAAGTCGACCTGAGAACTGAGGTTTTTAACAGTAACTGTCAGCAATTTTAAAGAAAAATACAAGCGAAAAGTCGCATTAAGGATCAAATTTAATAAATAAATAAATTTATGTGGTTAAACAAGAAGGAATTAACTTAATAAAGCAAAGAATAAACACAATAGTATTAAATAGTTTGTATCACCCTTCTGTGTCAAAGGTGAATGGGGTCAAATATTAACTTCCGGCGTGTGTTCGCAAAATTTGAAGGCTTTCTGTGCATGGCATTTTGCATTGCAAAAAGGACAGAGATAATAATAAGAGTTTGTGGTAAGTATCAAATGATAATTTAAGTAATTTCGGTGTTCATATACCGCTTTTGTACTAAACACAGGTTTTGAAGGATTTTGAATTTGTTTTTGTTTACAAAAAACTTGTCAAAAATAAATGGTCCAGTCTCCGGACAAAATTGCATTGACTTGCATTGCATTGCATTTGCAATGCATTGGTGAATGGTCAAACATTTATTTTTTAATTGAAATTTAATTTGTTTCTCTCATGGTACGCAGTTAAATGGTTTTATATTTACATTACATTCAATTACAAAGCTGATGTAAAACCTTGTTTTGTTTACATTTTGTTGATACCTTTTGCAGCTGAGAGATTGCAGCTTCGTTGGGGTTTAGTTAAAACATTGAGGCCTCCATGGTGAAAACCATGGGGGGGGGGGGCGGGGTAGGAATCTCCAGGGTCCATGTTATGTTAGAACTTTACAAGATTATTTAGTACATCGTCTATCATGGCACTTAGTGTAATTTTAGAAACATATTTTGATGTTACCACTTGTTTCTTTGTTATCCTTTCAGATACAGAAATAAAAACACCATGTTTCAGACAAGATCGGAATATGACAGGTAAAGTGGTGAACTGCTTTAGCATGTTTGGTGTTGTGTACGGACGGCGTTAGTTGCGATAAAGTAACCCTCCTCCCGCCGTCGGGACGGCGTGGGGTTTCATTTCTACTTTCTGTCACTGCTCTCTGAGCCACCTTACTTCAGCATGTTCAGCTTGTCCCCTGCAACAATGTGTTTAGTTATTAAACATGTTAAATTAATTCCAACCTCATTAAAAAATTCCATTCAACAATACCTTTTGCACAAACAACAACTTTGAACACAGCATGCTATTCGTTTAAAATCGTATGTGAAAGAATTACATAGTCAATTGATGAAATTCTCTGTCTTGTTGGATACTCGTCTGTTTTCATGCAATGGGTAAGACTAAATATTGATACCATTTGAGACCAGCAACTTTGACATAAGAACATGCTCATAAGCTATTTTGAGGTATGGCAGACGTGATAGGCGTGTACTTGGTTTGGGTGTATACCCACAAAATTACCCAAACCAGTGTTGTAGCATTGTGTCCGCCATATCTAAAAAAGGCTTATTCATGAAATTTTGCTGAACCATGGCTATTATTTATTTGAATGTTTTTTTTTATTGTAGGGGTGTGAACACATTTTCACCAGAGGGAAGACTGTTTCAAGTCGAGTATGCCATTGAAGCTATCAAGGTATGAAACGTCCTCTCCATTCTTTTACCCTCCTGACTCTGTACTAGGTTCGAAATTAGCAGTCGCCCGGTTGCCAAATGACTCTGTATTACATTGTCCAGCGAGTTTAATAACTTTCCAGAACCATTCAACCTGAACAGATTGTGCATGGTGAACCCTCCACTTTCATATGAACAAAACCATTTTTTAAAGTGTTACCATTATACTGAAGTTGATCGGAGCATACTGATTGAAACGTGGAGTTTTTAAACCACTCACTGGTTCTTCTCCGAACCAACACAGCTCATAACTAGATTTATAACATGGTGTCTCTGCAAACCTTACTTGATTGTATCTTCACCAAGCAAAGTTTCCAATCCTACTTACCATTAAACTATTAATAGTCAAAACAGTGTACAATAGTTTAGAAACACAGATTGGAGAAAATGCAAATAAAGCACAATGGAAACTGCAATCAAAATAATTGTTAATTCCGAAAATTATGTTTCCTTATACAGCTGGGCTCTACAGCAATTGGTATTCAGACATCCGAAGGCTGCGTCCTGGCTGTGGAGAAGCGAGTTACATCCCCCCTCATGGAGGTGTCTAGCATTGAGAAGATCGTTGAAGTAGACAGTCACATTGGGTGTGCTATGAGCGGACTGATCGCAGATTCCAGGACGATGATCGACAGGGCCAGAGTAGAAGCACAGGTAATAGATAAGCCTTAAATGCTAGGATTTTTTGCCCCAAACATTAAAGAATATACTTTTTCGAGTGAATGGTATTTCAAAGAGTATCACCCGCTCTAACGAAAAAAAGTTTAACTTTTACTTTTAATGGTCAAAAATTTAAATTGTTTCTTATAAACCACATAAGAATTGGTCACGTGATATATTGTCGGGATCCTGACAAAAACTAATTTTGAGCACTTTATTTCACTGCTACTAATAATTGGCAGACTTTTTCGAGCAATGGCTCAAATGAAAGCTTGTAACTTTCTCGACCCCCATCAAAATACCTATTGAATTTTAAATCAAAATTTTCGGGTCAAATCACCCAAAATCTGACATAGCATCTTTAAGGAACATCTCCTGAATTAATTACACCGGATATCTGATTTAAGCCTACATCAATCCCCTTCCAAAAGCGCCTTTGACTTCGCATTCATTTTAACATGGAGATTTGCAGTCAAATCCTACATACATGTTTACAAGCAACATTACATACAAACATAATGCACGCTGCATGACAACTGAAAGTGCAGCCCCTGACCAATCAAAACACAGATATGGAAAGCTTACATCACTGCACGCTTATATTTGCTCCGGATTATATCTCAAAAAAACGTGATTTTTACATGTTACGTTTGATTGTATTTATCTACATTTATAAAGGATTAAAACAATTGAACGGTTACAAAAATCAGAGGTGTATACTTTGCCGTTCAAGTTTGTTATTTTTTTCTCCCCATTTATCAGAGCCATTGGTTTACCTATAACGAGAAGATGTCTGTGGAGGCAGTAACACAAGCCGTGTCTAATCTAGCTATGCAGTTTGGAGATGATGATGCTGACAGTGGAGCAATGGTAAATCATTAACTCTAAATTCCTGTGCATTTGGCTAAAGATCCTCCTATATCTTCTAACAATCCCAACAAATTGAGATAAATTGATGTTAAATTTGGATACTATTTGGTTTAACCCTTACACAGATGTGTGTAAAGTGCTGTAAAACTCATTACTTTCCCGAGTTATGTGAACAAATAATCCACAGGCATATTTGAATCCATGAATAAATATATATTGAATCCATGACCTTTTCCATTCTAGAGCAGATACTTATTACTAGACCACTGACGTCACCCGATAGCTAAAGGCAGTTCAAACTCTATAGTTTAGCAGTGGGTACTGCAAGGATTGTTAAACCAGTTCTTAGGAATGCCAATTTGTTATTTGGGCCTTCTTTGTTGGACAATTGTCTGGATAGGATTTTAGAGGATTTGATCCCGTTATGGTCAAGCAAAATTAAAAAACTACTGGAATACCCCCAGAGTCGGCAGCAAACCATTGTTTATGAACCCTGCAGTTCAGTTATGGCAGAAAGGGATTTAGATACTACTGATCTTATTTACACACAATTTATGCAAACTTGACTTATCCCAGGCCAAAGATGCTTAGACACAAAAAGTTGTGAAGTATAAATAAAGATTGCTCACTAAAAAACAATAACATGGTTACAAATGTGTTATCACAAATTTATTAGTATGCAGAGAAATTTGTGCATTGTCAAAAAATTAGTTAAGCAATGTTTTCTGTTAATTCCCTTTATAAAAAAGGCTATGTAAGTCTTCTGACACCAATGTCACCAAACCTGCCCTTTGTTGCTGGTACTCTGAGAGAAATGTATGTATTGAATATATGTATTTGGTTGTTCCCAACAGAGTCGACCATTTGGTGTTGCTTTGCTGTTTGCTGGTTGTGACGAGAAAGGGCCAAGATTGTAAGTAAATGCTTATATTTTTATACGCTAGTGTAATAATAATAACAGAGCACCTTTAATCAGAGAATGCAAAGCTCTGGAAAAAGAAAATGATTAGAAAAGCCAGAAAGATTGGGGGGGGGGGGCAGACTGGATAAACTCGGATTACATACGGCAAGAGAATAGATGGTTATTGAGAACCTTTTTGAAAGCAGTGAGACCAGTTGAGTTCCTTAAATGAGAGGAAAAAGCTCGGTCACCAGCTTAGAAATGAGATCTTGGAAACTCAAGACATTCACCTACAGATGGACAGAGACAGTTTGAGGATGCCTTCCCTTCTGTTATGAATAGAGGAATAAGCTCTAAATAATATTAAACTTGCGGATACAACCATGTAATAATTCTCTTTTGAGGGAGTGTTGGCTCTGAAAAGAGATTGTTTGGTTTCAACATTCCAAACAGTATTCTCTGCTCGTCTCCAGAAGAGAAAAAAAAATCAATTTGGCTTCTTGTGTACTGAATATTGTTGTCTGTATGATCCTTCTGTAGATTTCACATGGATCCATCAGGAACCTTCATCCAATACGAGGCTAAGGCTATAGGGTCAGGATCAGAAGGGGCGCAGTCACAACTGCAAGAGGTCTATCATAAGGTAATGAAACACGACGTCCCTTACAGATGTTTCCAAATCCATCCGCGTATTTCAGCATTTTGTACCTCAACACCCAAATGTCTTGACTGTGATGATATTTGTTTGTCTGGCCTGATGTAGACAAGCATGTGATTTCTCAAAAGTATTTCAGGTTTTTTTCAAAATCTCTTTGAACCTTCAAATTTGTTTGGGAGTAAAGCAGTTACCAATGGGAGACTAGCCTTTAATGTTGTATAAACCTGTAGTTCTATTTCTAGTGAACAGAGACCATAAACCTCCTGAATTGTAACATCTGAAAGGTTCTGGGTTTAGAATAAGAGGGAGGCCAGGCAAACAATTTTTCCAGACGTTTTCACATCTCATCCATGAAAGAATTGTGACTTTGTATGGGCAGATCATAAATCAAATGGACAATGTATGTTTGATATGTTTTTAAATAAACTTGTCAAACCAGGAAAAGATTCCATGTACTTTTTTCAACATGACTAATACAAATATTTAATTGATTGAAATGATTGTATTGACACAGTTCGAGAGTAATCATGCGTTCTTGTTATTCTTGCTCTGCAGTCCATGACACTGAAGGAAGCCTCCAAGGAGGCCCTTGTCATACTCAAGCAAGTCATGGAAGAAAAACTGAGCTCGACTAATGTAGAGGTAAGGATACACATTGAGAGACAATAATATACAGTAAAGAATGGGTGTGGTTAACACCATTTTTACTGTAACAGAAAATCACAATCATGCTGTACATGTACATGTACATACGTGTACATTCAAAGAAAATACCCAGCAAGAAACTTGAAATGTTTTGTGCCCCGTTTGTGTTGTCTGAGATTATGCAAAAATGTCTTCATTATAAATGCAAAACTCTTATGCTCCGCTAAAAATTAAAAACTTGTATTTATTGTTTTTAACAATCGACTTTTTTTTTTTTGATATTTTCACAGATGGCCAACATAACGAGAGAGAACTATTTTGTCATGTTCACCAAGGAAGAGATTGAAGCCATTGTTGCAGAGATGTAGATAGGTCCAGATTGTTTGTTAAAGTTAAATCTTCTTTTGTTATTATTTGATGTCAAACCATGTCCCCTTAAAGAAAAGTTTGTAAGTGGTTAACTATAAGTGGTCCACACAGTCACCCCATCTACTAGTCCACTGCCACTTTGTGAGGAACATTACAGAGTTGATTTTGCTAACAAACCAGACTCTGGCAAAGTAAGCACTTTACGTAATCCATATGCACCAACTGATAAGTGATCGATCAGCTATCTGGGTCATGCAAAAATAGCGAAGAATCAATTACACATTTTGCATGACGTCTTAAAAAAAAATTTAAAAAAAGGGAATT
The DNA here is from genome assembly GCF_902459465.1 of Asterias rubens. Taxonomy (NCBI): domain Eukaryota; kingdom Metazoa; phylum Echinodermata; class Asteroidea; order Forcipulatida; family Asteriidae; genus Asterias; species Asterias rubens. The sequence goes on along the minus strand of NC_047063.1, from coordinate 14,736,573 downwards.
TAGTTTTATTTATTTCTCATCAAAGAAATAAGACATTTCAGACAGAAATATTTAAAGGGATGTTCTCTACTATTATCATCATTTTATGTAAATCTGTGGTATTAGAAAGAAAAAGAATTCTTACATTGTGTGCATCCATTATCACTGGGTCACCTTGAGACTTTGCTGGTTGTTGTGTTGAGGTGAAACTCTCATTTTGACATTGTAGGTTAAGATCTGGGCCTATACATTTGTATTTGAGCTGCTTTTAGCTAAAAGCTCAATAAAATTGTGTAAAGCAGAAAACAGTTACAAGTCCAAATCATATGCTTAGAGCTTATCATATGGGAGCGGTCTTGCGCATCAGACTCGAGTTCTGGTGGTCAAGTCATTGGGGTGTGGGTTCAAAGGTTCCACTCTGGGGAATAGAGCATTTTTCAGCCAACGTAAGCCGAACCCAAAAGCAAATGCAATGGTCAGCTACATGCACCTTCATGATTGATGCAAATAATTGGCATGCCCAGTTTTCCCATTGTCAATCATAGAAACTCACTTCACTTTCACATGAAGTCTAAACAGGTGTGTTTCTTGGTCAAAGTATGCATTGTTCACCAGAATGAAGAACACCCCTAGAAGTATGGAGGCCTTGAAGATTTAAGGCATGTTTATGTATGTTTCAAAAATATTGAGGATCCTTTAACTCTACACTGTTGTTAATGTATCTGAATGGTACAAGTTTAACTTGCAAAATGTGAGTCCATTTTCATTTAACTATTGAGCAGCAAGTACATTCTCCCATGGTCAGTCAGGACTGAAATTGAAATTTTGAGAGGGTGAGGCCATTTTCATTTGACAAAGGGCACTTCCATTTGAAAATCTTAATGTCTATGGGAAGCTTCTGAAGAGGGGGCCCAAGACCAGGGGCAAGAGACTCTGTGTAATTCTAGGCCTGGTCAGGACTGTATTTGGAATTTACATTTTGGTGAAAATTGTCTCAGCTCTGAACAGACTTGAAATCTGTACATCAGTCAACTTGCTGTTTAAATATTGTATCAAATAGGTGCGCAATCATAGAAATAAATGTTGGTACATTTTTGACTAAAACAATTGCTTTCTTTCCATTTGTTTGTTACCCCTAGCAGTTCCGGCACCCCGAACAAAGATTTTGACAAAATAGGGACACTGCCAACATAGGGCTAGATAGCTCAGTTGGTAGAGCGCCAGCACGTTAATCCGGAGGTCGTTGGTTCGAATCCCACTCTCGTCAATTCTTTGTTCAACCCCCAAAAACCCTAGCAGTTTTTTAACAAATACCTGAGAATTTTTATTTTTTTCCCCCAATCCCCTTTAATTTGTTTTGTTTGAAACTTCACACCAAAACTATCAAAATGGAATAATGATAATCAAATCTTTGTTTGCTTAAAAGTTCTTCATTTAATTTTATTTACAAATGTAAGCAGCTTTAGCCTATTTCTTACAGTTAAACACAGTACAAGTATACAGATTAAAGAGCTTCATACTCCATAGTTTTGTTACTTTTCTCAAGTAAAAAAATAAGAGTCATCAGAAGAAATAACGAACATTCTGATTGGTTCAGTAATGTGGGGAAATAATTTAAAATCTTTTTTTTAGAAATCAATCCATATCATAAATGGATATTTAAGTGAATTTTAAGAAAATCTTTGAACAAATTTGTTGCCACTGGTTTTATACAACAGCCAAATCCTTTCTTAATAAATATTTCTAAATATAAGCAATTATCAGCATAGTAAATACAATTTTCACCTATTGGCCCCTAGCGTGAAGCACAGTTTGCTTGCATGCGCCTATCCGTCACACATCTTGGGAGTCACAATTTACACAAAATTGACCACCAAAATAGTGGAAATGGTAGACACGCATTTTGTGGAGGGGCAATCTGTGTCTTCGAGGGGTCAATAATATGCTGGTACAATTATTTCCACCACAAGGTATCGTAAATGCGTAAATTCATATGAAATTTAACAAAAATATTTCTTGAGCAATACATCAAGAAATTTACAAATTATCAAGTTATTCAATTAAAAAGATTTCAGTTAACATATTTTTGTATGTGTCCGTCATTTTATGCTTCACGATGATGGCCAACCGATTCACTAATGAAATTTTACCTAGATCTGTTGAATAATGTAGTTTTAGTGAACAAAATTATTTCTAAACAATACAAGCAAATTATGCACAAAGCACATTCTCTAATGTCGCCAGTCAGCAATTTAAGTTTCTTTGTTTGCATATTCCAACTTGCTGTAAGTGTACATCAACATTTTTGTTTAAAATCAGGGCAATTGGATATACTTGGGTGATGGCTGAACTAGCCATATTCAAGTACCAACAGACACTGTTAGCCAAAGCCGTGAAAACCACACAAGACAATATTATTTAATGGTCAGACAGTAGGCAGGAAGGCTAAAACCTGATGTACGATGTACGGTGACTGAAAGACACTAGAACTGTGATTTGTTGAGGTTAAATTTTTCTGTTGCCACAACTTAATATTCCTTGTATCGCTGAGCTCACAAATATATTGTGGTTACCTTATAATGAAGCTATCTTACAATAACAACAAAATAGTAAGTTCAACTCTGTGAACAAAATCAAACGGCAACAAAAACACCCCAAAACTCATTTTGAGTTACCCTAAATAAAGCTAAAGCCAATAACATAACATAAAGTAATAAACCATTTTATGAAACAGGTGGAAATTTAAATAGCACGTGAAAATAGAGTTCATGTCATATCGTGAATGAGTAAACGGCCAGCCATTTATCTCCACTTAGTAGGTGTACAACTTGATCTTGTTAACATCTTTATCAGCACACTCCCGGCCTTTGTTGTAGTAATAGTAGTTGCCATCTTTGCGTTGGAGTTTCTTAATGTAGCCCGACTTCGGCCATCTTTGGATCTGTTGTTGCAGAAGAAGAAAAAGTGGACATTAGTTCTGTGCTTTCCTATTTTATCAATAATGCCCGATCACCAAGAATGCTAAAGAACATTCCGGGACGGACTAACTTTATAGTTTATGTTTATGGCATATCATTTATTACAGATTCTTTTTCATATACTGATTTATCATGAGCAAAGCAGTTCTGGCACTGCAGTAAACAGATGAGCGATTCTTTACTTCACCTTTAATCAATTTTACAAGCACAAAAAGATGCATGCCAGTGAGTGAGCATCTTTCTGAAATTGGGACCTGGGGTGGATTTCACAAAGAGTTAAGACTAGTCTTATCTCGAGTTAGGACGAGTTACTCGTCCTAACTTAGGACTAGCCATACGTTTTTCATATCTCCTAGGATTAGTCCTAAGTTAGGACTAGTCCTAACTCTTTGTGAAATCGACCCCTGGGCCCATTTCCATGGCTCTGCTTGCCGCCGCATTCTGCACTTGGGATCACCATTCTTCTCTCACAGGGCAAGTGCTGAATTCTTACGCTAGCTGTATCATGAGCAAAGAATGTGAACAAAGGTGGTGTTCGTATGCAAAAGCAAAAAATGCCTGCCAACCCGCTCGAAGTAAGTGCGCTATTCCCTTCTTCCGTAAAGCCGATTCTTTGCTTGTGGTAAGCAGAGCCATGTAAACTGTGACCAAATAGACCGATCCACTAAGCTCCGCCCCATGGCGTATTGACCAACCACAACGCAACGAAGGTTCGACAAATAAGGTCCGACATGCGTGCGGGTATCTTGGCGCACAGGGCAGAGTTGTGCAGAAAGGCATTGGAGAGCCGCACGTGTTCTTGCTCACACGTGCGTCGTGGGCGGAGCCTACTGGATCAGTCTATTCTATTCAAACATATAGAAGATGTTCACAATTTAACGTACATCTCCTTTGACTGTGTTGTATTCCATGGCATCTCTATAACCAGCAACCTGAAGTCTGTAGGCTTCCTCGACTTCCTCTGACCAATGTTTAGGTCTGCGGAGAGACTTTGGCTTAGCACCAGCAGCTGGAATCACACTTTCCATTATTATGTGTTTGGCGGTTTTCACAAAATACACCTAAAAAAAATGGAAATCAATGACTAATGTTATGAAAAATTGACATGAAAGAATTGATTTAAAAGAAAAATTACACAATCTATTATTAAGACACAAGATTTTTAAAATAGCACTAGGCCTAACAATAAAGTATTTTAATATATTTTACTGTTTATTTAAACGTTTTTATCTCTACTAAGACTAGCCCCACTTGTGTGGCCAAGGATAGCTGAATAAGGATTCAGCTATCCTTGGCCACACAAGTGGGGCTATAGGCCTACTAAGACTAAAGTCTAGTACTAGTAGTAGAAGTAAAACAATTTTTTTTAACTAAAAAGTGGAATTAAAAATGCATTAATAATGATACTAAAATATAATAAAAATAGAAAGGGATAACTTTTCGTATGGCGCCACCACTTTTTCACTCATTTTTACAAAAAGGGATATATCAATCAGGTAAATTAGATACTATATTATTTTATTGTGAATGAAAAAGTGGTGGCGCCATACGGAAACTTTTCCATAGAAAGTATGCACTACTTTATCAGTGAGTTTTATTTTAAAAATCAATTTATTATTTTTACAATATTTTGTAACATTTTAAATAATAGTAAAGTAATGTCATAAAGTACAGTAAGTAGAGTAGCCTTTCTAATTCATAATATACAAAAATTCATTAATTTAAAACTAAAATCTATGTGTAGAAATTCATAGCTTGGCTGTTTAAGGGCTGAAAATGAATTGTTGCCAGGAATATGCAGCTTCACTTTTTAAGATTTATGTCCACGAATGACAAGAATTACCATTCAATTCAACTGTCAATTCAACTTATCGAGCAAGGGTAGGGTACCCGGAAGTAGGCCTATGCACTTTGCAAAATTTAGTAATAAAACTTTTAAACAAAGTATTTAAAAACTTCATTTATTTTAAACACTATTTTTTTCCGTCTTACCAAAGATTTTTAATCGGGTTATCTGCACTCTTCGAGCGGTATGGTTCACCACAGTAAGCTTATCAAGCTGAGCTGTTCCCTTCTGCAAGCTTTAATCTGTTTATGGCTGTTCCATTAAATAACAGAGAATAACAAAAGGCCGCTCAGCTAAACTGTTTTGGATTGTTTAGGGAGTTGCCTAGCGAGCCAACTCTCACGAACAAGTCTCGCAAAACACGACGATTGGCGAGAAAAGGGTGAACTCGTATTTTAATAGCGCCCTCTTTTGAATCCTCGTCCACTATTATTATTCCCCACAGTTAGTTTTAGGGGGATAAAATCTCCGGGCGGCGGTATACACATACTGCAATAATTTAATTATTGTCTTAAGGCAATGGTTGCGACAATGCAGCACGAAATGGGCTTGGGAAAATAGCGAATGTTGCAAAAGCACAAAATAAAGGAATTTATGAGGAATTGATTGAGGAGCATGATAAGAAAGTATTTGAATGTGTCTAGCTCCGGTAAATAAAGAAAACCTGGCAAAAGTAGGAGAGCAATAAAAAGAAGGAAACTTCAAAATATTAGCAACATGATACATTCAATACAATGTAATATAAGAAGCCAATGATTGTATGGCAATGAAATTAATTTGTGCGGCTTTTTTGAATTTCTGCTACTACTACTCACTGCAGTGCACACCCTGTTGATGTGTGGGCAATCACGTCGATGGAGGAATGCATGCAGCGCAGCCAATAATATTGCGCACGTGCTTGAGAGTCGGAGTCAAAACAAGGAATGCCAGAGAACCTGGGAGCTAGACCTGTGGTGGGCAATTTGAATGGAACAAAGAAAAAAAATAAGAAAGTACAGTTTAAAAAAAAAACGAAAGAAAAAGGCAATTCTACCTCCATGATTGAAGCAACAAAATTATTTTTTTAAATGTTAAAAACTAATTATGTATTATTGTTATATTATGATGAGTGTGAATACCAAACCCGAGTTAAGGCATTTTCAAAAATAATATTAGTGAGCGCTGGCACGTTCATTCGGAGGTTGTTGGTTCATGTCCCGCTCAATACTTGCCGATCACAATCAAGAATCGGCCTATAGGAGCACGCCGGGAAAACAAGGTTTTTTTTCTTCAAAAATAAACTGTCTCAAAAATAGACTTGAATTGACTTGAATTACAACTACAAGTTCCACCGACCCCCGCTATTATTATTATTATTATTATTATTATTATTATTATTATTATTATTATTATTTATTCGGCCAGTGTCAAAAACAAATACATACAAGTAAAACAAAGGATAATATGACGATCTGTGCAGCTGTAATTGATTTCTTGACATACCTTATAATTTACCTCTAAATGCTTTATGAGCTAGACAATTCGCATAAACATTTAATTAGGCCTATTGCATTGTTTTTCATCCTCACCATGTCAAGAAGGCTGATGAGTAATGCTCACGTCACACACAGCATGCGAGAACATGTCTTTGAATAGCCTTCATTCAAGGCGCTAGCTCGAACCCATAACACATGTCGAATGAAAAAGACTAGCAATGAATTTGAAAAAGCATGTGGCAACTATCATGTACAAGTAGGCCTGTGTACATGTGCATGAAAGGGAGTACCGCATAAAACCATTGATCTCAGAGTAACAAGCGCGTTGCTATTTGTTGGGGGCGGTGTTCTAATGTTTTTGTTAGCATAACCTGTGTTGATAATTTTGCCGTTGTTGTGCATTTCTTCGAGTGACATTGATAAAGGTAGGAATTATACCACATTACTTACTGTAAGATAGGGTATTTAATAGCATTTTTTCATTCCAATTTAAGTGTGTATTTTAGGATAACTTTCCGTATGGCGCCACCACTTTTTCACTAATTTTTACAAAAAGGGATATATCATTGAGGTAAATTAGATACTATTATTTCATATCGAATGAAAAAGTGGTGGCGCCATACGGAAACTTTTCCGTATTTTATTGTGAGAGGTTTGTCGAGTGGTGGTGAGTTGGCTCAACACAAACGTTTTATTTTGGGTCTAGGCTCACACACATTATTTTGCAAGCTCACGACACGATGACACTGTCACGTCACACACACTGCATTGCGAATGCGAGGAAATGTGAGGGAATTCCCCTTAAAATGCAATGTTTCTGTATTTCCTTCCCCCATGGTTTCTGTATCCAATGTATGGAAGATTTGTTCGGTTAATTATGATTCTTTGGTGACAATAATATTAATAACAATAATTTTGTTTTTAAAAATATATAAACAAATAAAAGAAAAGAACAGTTAACTTCAGGTTCAGCTAAAAGTAAAATTATGTATTGTTGTAAAATAAAAAAGAGTCTATCTCAGTATCTGGTCATCTTTTTTGGAATACAAATTTATTTTTTATTAATTGATTATATTTTATCAGGTGAGGGTGGGGGTACTCCTAGAACTATATGAGGTTTGTTCCATATTCTATAATCTCCACTACCGACTACGATAGCGGAGCGACCCTCATACTTAGTTCTAGGAGTAAGGGGATTGCGTGCTTGGGGGGGGGGGGGGGGGGTTAGCTGACATGCTAGCCCACCTTGTTGAGCTGTTAATGGCTCCGCTTTTAACATCGGTCTCATCATTGTCACCCCATTGATGAGACCGATGTTAAAAGCGGAGCCATTAACAGCTCAACAAGGTGGGCTAGCTGACATGCCTGATGCTTAGTATGGTCTAATCAAGTATGTAAATAATCTAGTAAATGTTTGATCGGTTTGTTTTATTTTCCAGATTTTGAAGGAGTTTGTAAACTTTCAAAATGGCACATCCTTCAGCAGTAGACAACATACTGCTATGCACTGATTCTTATAAGGTATATGGTATAATCATAGAGCAAGGAACAGACTCTATGGTATAATCAAATTTAAGTAGCAAAAACGATGTATATTGACGATTTTGATATCCCATTCTGTTAGCCAGGGCCACTGTCTGTTCGCAGGAATCGTACACAGACAGGCCTCCAATGGGCAAGTCCTGACTTATCCCAGTCACATGGCTTCCATGACTCAATATGTGGGGATTTGCTATTGAATCAACAGTGTTGACAATCATATTGAAAAACCATAGCAAGAAAATCATGAAAGCAAATCTTACAAGACAAGACAACAAAGGGATTTGTATGTTGTCCTGTGAGAAAATAATGTGATTGCCACTCACTGTGATGCACAAAATCTTGTTTGTGGGCCGGAAAGGGCTGAAAAACTACCTGGAGTTATAGATTTTGGGAACAGTATCCGCACTGCTAGAGATGTAGATACAAAGCATTTGTTTAGCTCTGTAGCAAGAACATAGTTATTTAAGAACTTACTTCGCGGTAGTACAGTTAATCACAATCCTATAAGCTAAAGCTAAAGTAGTAGTACCAGCATATTTTCTATACCATCCGCCCGGGTAATAGTTAAAAAAGCAGGATAGTTCTTTTCAGAACTGTGAAGTCTCCCGAACCCCTGAACATCTACTCTGCGGTAGTAGAATAAAGCAAGACAGTTCTCTAAGAACAAACTCTACCTGGCAAGCAGATACACACTAGATGGTGTTACCGCAAACCAAAATGCACTCTGTTTGTAAAGCACTCTGTTCTTGTATTTATAAAAAATTATATATAAGAACAGAGTGCTTTACAAAAGACATGAAAAGAAGAATAAAAAAAGAGCTTGACTTAATTTAATTATTCAGAGAAAAATGCAGAAACTGTTTTTACCTTAAAACATCAGAAATTGATCATTCCTGATTTGCATTTTTATTTCCAGGTGACTCACCACTTTCAGTATCCCGATGGGACGACCAACGTGTACTCATATTTTGAAAGTCGAGGGGGCAAGTTTCCTGAGACGGTTTTCTTTGGTTTGCAGTACATCATTAAGAAGTGGCTACAGGGGAAGGTGGTAACCAAGGAAAAGATCACAGAGGCCAAGGAGTTTTACAAACTTCACTTTGGCCACGACGTCTTTAATGAAGAAGGATGGAACTATATTGTTGAGGTACGTTTTGTTAAAAACCTGGGGCCCAATATCTTAGTGCTGATTATTGGGGAAGGTACACGTTTGGTAATTGTCAAAGACCAGTCTTCTCACTTGGTGTATCCCAACATAAGCATAAAATAACAAGCCTGTGAAAATTTGAGCTAAATTGGTCATCGAAGTTGCGAGAAAATGATGAGAGAAAAAACACCCTTGCTTGACAAGTTTGTGTGCTTTCAGATAGGAATAAAAGACTTCTGGCTAGAAGTCTTTTATTATTTTAGTGATAAATTACCTCTTTCTCAAAATCAATGCTACTTCAAAACGGAGCCGTTTCTCACAATGTTTTATACTATCAACAGCTCTCCAATGCTCGTTACCAAGTCAGATTTAAGTTAATATTTGTTTTGAGTAATTACCAAATGTGTACCTTCCCTTTAAAGCCACTGGATACTATTGGTAATTACTCAAAATAATTGTTAGCATAAAAACGTACTTGGTTATGAGCAAAAGAGACCTGAAGATAATATAACATTAGGTGAGAAACGACTCCCTATGAAGTAATGTAGTTTTTGAGAAAGAGGTAATTTCTCACTAATATACTTGAATCTGAGAAAGACTTCAGGCTTGAAAGATGCCTGTTGCAAATGACAACTGTATAGTGACTGCCTGGTTGAGGTTTCAAACAATTGGAAGACTAATTTCAATATATTTCTTGCCTATTTTTTTTTTTAGAAACACGGAGGTAAACTGCCCCTGCTCATTAAAGCCATTCCTGAAGGTACAGTCGTGCCGACCAAGAATGTTCTGTTCACCGTGGAGAACACCGACCCCAAAGTGCCCTGGCTGACAAACTGGTTTGAGGTATGCAGAAATGTCGCTCTTTTCTTATGAATTTTGTTCAGTTCATATTCTACATAATTATATTTTTTAGGAGATTTACACTTTGTAAAATACGTTTTATACTTCACAAAGGTAGGGCCAAAGATTGGTTTTTGTCAACGTAGTGCCGATTAATAAACTGCTCACAAAAAGTAAGGAAACTTTTTTCAATCCAGTATATTTGTTGTTATTTAATACTCTCTTTGTATATGGTATATATCAATGCAAAGCTGAACTGTTCCTCTTTAAAATAATTCCACATTTGCAATGATTAAATGTTGCTGGACTTGGTTACACGAATAACAATGATGCAAAGTCACAAATCAAATGTGCCAAAATTACCGTTGTCTGTGAATGGTCAATAGGTAATGCTCAATAATCAAACCAATCAAGCTTTTCAGAACCATTAATGGTTTACACAAAGATTTGCACCAGTGAGCTCATCAGACACAATTAACCCTCATCTCATGAAAAACACATTGTTTGATGGGTATTTGCAAAACGATATTCTACAGCCGAATGCAGTCCCATACTTGCAGACTCTTGGACCAAATGCCATCTTTCAAGATGACAACGCTCGCCCCCATCGAGCCCGACTAGTGACTGACTACCTGAACATTTTTGGGGTGCACCGGATGGATTGGCCTGCTAACAGTCCAAACCATGGAACATCTGTGGGACCAGCTTTGCCTCGCTGTCCGCGCCAGAACCACCAACACATCAACTGTGGCTGACCTAACCAGGTTCCTTAATAAAGAATGGAACGCCATCCCTCATCATCAGCGCATCACAAGACTTGTGTGCAGCATGAGAAGAAGGTGCCAGGCTGTCATTAACGCCTTCGAATCTTTCACTTGTTACTGAACTTTTTGTATCAATAAAGTGTATTAAGATCAGTAAGTTGTCTTGCTCTATACCAAACTTCTTGTCGCAATAAAGTGGATTAAGATCAGTAAGTTGTCTTGCTTGTTTGAATTACAGTGTCAATTTGATTGTTCACGCAGTAACACAACATTGCTAATTTTGGCACATTTGATTTGTGACTTTGTCTCATTCTCATTAACGTGGTCAAGTCCAGCAACATGTAATCATTGCAACTGTGGTATCATTTTAAAGAGGAATATTTCAGCTTTGCATTGATATATACCATATACAAAGAGAGTATTAAATAATAACAAATATACTGGATTGAAAAAAGTTTCCTTACTTTTTGTGAGCAGTTTAGGTGTAGGACACATTGTCAATAAAAGTCACCGGAGAAAGATTCAGCACGGTCTGCACTCCAGCTGGGGTTAACATTAGGCCTTTTCACACCACACAAAAGCTCCGTGTTTCTGTTGGACACGGATACGATCCGGATAATGTGCACTGACCCTTTCACACTACAACTTTTCAACACGGTGTCGATCCGGATATGGCGCTTTGTCCGTGTCGAAACCAACCCTGCCCGGGAGGTGGGTTGATAAGTCTCTATTCATGTCGAAGATTCTAACACGGATTGAAAGCCGTAGTGTGAACCGCTCTGGGTTAATTTAAGAGTTACTCATGTTGAGTGTGCGTGGCGCCATCCGCACACACTATAGATGTCCAGCTCGTAAAGAAAAAACGCGTAAAAAGGCGCTGTGTACATAAAAAGTAGCTGCGTCCTGCTTAGATCCTTGTTAGACCTTGCAGTGTGAAACAGTCGGACAATATCCGGATTGAAAGTAACAAGTGTAACCAAAAAGCTGATTTCCTGCAGAGCTAGTGTTGAAATTTTACAGAACCAACACGGACCCTACCTGGATAAGGTTCGACATGGATCGAAGGTTGACAGTGTGAAAAGGCCTATTGAGTGGGGGAATGGGAGGGCGGGGAGGGTATGTTTATTGTCACGTGGCTCAAGTGTGTTCGCTGGATGTTTAGCTGTCGGTCGGTGTATGAATCTTTGGCAAAGTCTAAGTCAATAAACTAGCTTTGACACAGAACTCGGGAAAGTACACAGTGCTTACACACATCAAACTGCATTCGGGCAATCGCGGTGGTCTAGTTGGTATGACACTGCTCTAGAATTGCAAAGGTCATGGGTATGAATCCCAACCTAGTAATATGCCTTTGATTCTTTTGCAGAACTCGGGGAATGTACTGAGTATACAGTGCTAAAAGCCTAATACACATCAGTATATTGGTGTATGGGTAAAACTAAACTTTCCCCCCTATGTCTCTCAGACTATATTTGTGCAGGTATGGTACCCTATGACCGTTGCTACTAACTCAAGGGCTCAGAAGGAAGTTATTGCCAAGTACCTGAGTGAGACGGCAGACAACCTAGACTCCCTACCATTCAAACTTCATGACTTTGGATTCAGGGGAGTTGGATCAGTTGAGGTAATAAAAAATTAAAAAAATTAATGAGTAAATTTTGCTCATAAAAAGCAGTACCAGCCTCACATTTGAACAGCGCAGGGTTTTTTCTCTTTAGCTTTTGAGAAACTTATGGCCAGTAGTACCACATTTTGAATACTACAGGTCATATTGGTTTTAAACGGCCATTTAACACCTTCAGTTTGATCCATGTAGAGCTCAAAGTAGTTCCATGTCCAAGTTCAGAGCTGAAGCAAACAACGTGCAAGTTTGAAACTTGCATGAGCCAAAAATTAACCAAATATGAACCTACCAACTTAGACCCCAGTACTATGTTTGGTTGTTGCTGCAATTTAAAGTGAGTGCAAAGTGAATGTTCAGAGTGAAAATTCCCATTTTTATTACTTTGAGCTCAATTTTCAGTTGGAATCTTCAATCTTCTGTTTAGTAGCACAACACACTGTTCGAGACATCAACCGAACCCCACATGCATTCAATCTTGTTCCCAGGGGTGATTGATCTTGCTGAGTAATTTTTCCCCAGCATGCCTTGTTGCTCATAATCCTGGGAATTGGTTCATTAAAATGTAATGACCGGGACTTGAACCGACACATTCTGCTGTTTAAAATCACCAAAATGCAAGTCTGGTGCTCTTCTCCGCTTGGCCACGACCTGCCACTTTCTTTTTAACTGATTTTATTTTGGTTTCCTAGACGGCAGCCATTGGAGGATGCAGTCACATGGTGAATTTTATGGGCACAGATACTGTGGCTGGACTGGTACTTGCTAGGAAGTTCTATGGTTGCGCGATGGCTGGACATTCCATTCCTGCTGCAGAACACAGGTTAGGACAAGCTTTGAACCTCGTGCCCATCAGGCCTGGAATTTAATTTTGGAACATGTTGAAATGGCAAGGCCATTTTAATTTTTTCCGTTGGGTTTTGGTGTAGTATAGTGATTAAGTTTTTGAGAAATGAGTAAAACAATGTAATGAAAACAACTTTTGTCTCACTAATCATGAGATGAAAATTATTTAAGCACGTAAAAACGTATTTTCATGACATTGTTTTACTCATTTCTCAAAAACTACAGCACCTCAGCATCTAATATTTTCAGAGAAGCTTTCTACTATCATTATCTTCAAACGGTGTAAGTTGTCCCTGACTCGCATGGAATGGACATTTTCAGTGGGCATGAAAGCAAAGACTGGAAACTTTATGGAACTTCCCATTGTACAGTTTTCCTAAGCAGAAAGAGTGAAGCAGAAAAACATGTGATGTATGTTCTTAAATTCTGAGCAGTTATTAATATTGTTGAAAAATAATGCTGCATTTACAACTTGTTTATTTTCTACCAGCACGATCACAACGTGGGGTAAAAGCGGAGAGCGAGAAGCCTTTGCTAACATGCTGCAGAAGTTCCCAGAGGGACTTGTGGCGGTGGTCTCGGACAGTTTTGACATCTACAATGCTTGCGAGAAAGTGTGGGGGGAACAGCTGAAGGACATGGTCGTGGAACGAGGCAACAGAGATGGTGTGCTGGTCATACGACCAGATTCAGGAGACCCCCCTGAGGTTGTGGAAAAGGTGAATTTTCATTCAAGTCTATAGAGCCCCCCCCCCTCGCCTCACATATTATGTCTACAAGACCACTTAGCACCCCCACACAGGAAGCCCGTCATTGGCTGATGGCAGTGCATGGTGCATCCACACCTCACCATTTCCAATGTTTAACCGCAGTGATGTTGTTGACTTTTTTGAGAGACTTGTAGTTCAGAAGTTTCCATTCAAGTCTATAGACATCCCTTGCACAAGGTCAAACAGCGCCCTCAATTGGGTTATAGGGAGGCTTGTCATTGGCTGAAGGCAGGTGCATGGCGCACACACAAATCCATGTTTCCAGGTTGTTTAATCTCAGTGATGTTGACATTTTTGAAAGAGTTGTAGTTCAGAAGTTTGTTGGTCACGAATATGTATTACTGTTAGCATAAATACTTGTAGGGGATAAATAGAAAATAAAAGTAAACGTTTATTTTTTTATTTCGAGTAACAAAGTTACTGCGCCTTGAACACCCAGCAGGGTGGGTATGTGCGCATTACAAGTCTTATTATTATTATTATTATTATTATTATTATTATTATTATTATTATTATTATTATTATTATTATTATTATTATTATTATTATTATTATTATTATTATTATTATTATTATTATTATTATTATTATTATTATTATTATTATTAAAGTAGAAGTAGAAGTTATGAATATTTGTGACAAATCTTGCTTCATTTTGCAGGTTTTGAACATTCTAGGTAAGTTATTCGATACTGTCACCAACTCCAAAACATTTCAGTTATTTGGTAACAGTTCTTATAAACGCCCAAAACAATAATTTCAGACCATTCGTGCAAGAAATTTACGGTGCACTGTGGCACTTAATGATAAGAGAGTGTGACTAAGTTACATTCGTATCAGAATGGTTGTGACCAATCTTGTCTCATTTGACAGGTTATTATTCACAGTAAATTATTTGGTACTGTCACCAAATCCCAAGTATTTCAGTTGTTTGCTAACTGTCCTTCATACATACCCAAATCAACCATCTCAGTTCAGTGGTGCAAGATATCAGTGTGACTAAGTAACATTTTCATCTGAATGTTTGTGACAAATTTCGCCTCACTTAACAGGTTTTGAACATCCTTGGTAAAGCCTTTGGCACTGTCACCAACTCCAAAGGCTACAAGGAGTTACCCAAGTACCTGAGAGTCATCCAAGGAGATGGCATCAACCTAGAGATGCTAGACAAGATCCTTAGCTGTATGAAACGGGGTCAGTGGAGTGCCGAGAATGTCGTGTTTGGCAGTGGGGGCGCTCTCCTGCAGAAATTGAACCGTGACACGCAGAAGTGCGCATTCAAATGTAGCTCTTGCACCATCAAGGGGGAGCGAGTGAGTAGATTTTTGTCCATTTATGTATATGTTTCTTAGTATCTATTTTAATTTTGTATGCAATACTTTCTTAAACCCTTTACACTGGCGTTACACGTGGCTACAGTCGGCTCATAGTCTGCCATTTTAGGAATCGAATGCACACTCTTTGTACGACGTTGAAAAACCCTTTACATTTTTAGCGCTCAATGTTTAACAACTGTGTACCTACAGTGTAAGGTAGACAAGTGAAGAAACCTTCACATGAACATGTCAGAGGTTTAATTCTTTAAACAAATCTTTTACAAAAACCGTGAATGTCTATTCCTTTTTTCCCCCCTCCATTCTCGGTGTCCAGCGAGATGTATTCAAGGAGCCCAAGACAGATCTGGTGAAAAAGTCAAAGAAGGGACTCTTAACGCTGGAACTGCAGAATAACAAGTTTGTGACAGTCCAAGAAGGAAAAGGGAATCCAGACAAGGTAAGAAGCCATGCAGAGGGTAGAGGTCAACTTCGATCCCACAGTGTATGCCCTTTAAATTGTTTAGTGTCTAGCCAGGGCAGAAACTCCCTTCTATCCTGTAATAATTAGCCTCCCAAATTATTATGGTTATTTGCATTACCAACGCCCTCTTTAAAGACACTTCTGAAAGCCTACTTGTTTCAGGAGGCCTTCCATAAATTGAGCCAATCTTTGATTTAGGCGCGTTGTTCATTGATTGATTGATTGATTGTGGGGTTGTTTGTTTGTTTGTTTGTTTGTTAAGATGATCTTCCCATCAAGGGAACTCGGCAAACTCCCACAAGGGGATATAAACACCAGCTGACAACAACCAATCTCTTTAATATATACATTGGTTTAACGTCTATGATTATGAGTTGCACAAATCAAGAAATTGTGATTCAGTAACTAGACGACAATATTTATTCTAGTCATTGTGAAATCAGCGGTTAGCTGGGGGATTCGAACCCACAACCTTGTGAATTGCAAGTCCTGCAGTCTAACCACTTGACCACGGTGACTTTCCCTCAAGCATTAAAGCAATGTACAATGGACTAAAGTTGTCCCTGAAAAGTTTGATTATGCACAAAAGTTGCATGGTCCCTCAAAGATATTCGCACGTCCAGATTTTGAGATTATGTATTCTTGTGTCGTCATGTCTTCTCTCTCTAGGATCTACTCATACCCGTGTTTAAAAATGGCGCCTTACTAGTTGACTACAACCTAGCCGACATCAGACAACGAGCAGAGCTTCCATTGGTCAAGGAAATGTCGAAAAAGTGAGGCGACCCCGGTAACAACATTGACAGAATTGTGCAGCTAATTGAGGATGAATGAACTGTAGATATGACAGCAGGGTAAATGGCAAGATGTGTAATATATTATAACAACTATGCAGACACAATGGTTTAGGCAGGCTTTGAAAGATTACTGCAAAAATCTCAAGCTACTTGGTCAATAAATTGTTATTATTGAATATTCATCAATGAACGTTGCTTTTCATTTATATATATTGATACCTCGCCATGCGATGCCTAAAAACCCATAATTATGCTTTTTATTTTGTTGAGTTTTTACCATGAACTGGCATGGTATCATTCCCAGTTTAATCTGTTATCCGATTTTGTTTAGTCCTTGGAAAACATCTGAAAAACTTTGATAAAATTGTCTGAAAATTCTATAGAAGCCTACACCATACATACATGGACGTACTAATATAAGTTATCACACAAGCGCGAGCGGAATACGGAAAAATACAGTGCTTCTGTGTCCCATATCCAACGAGGCCAAGGCAGAGTTGGATATGGGATGCAGGTGCGCTATATTTTCCGTTTATCCACGAGCGCGTGTGTGATATTGTATTTATCTTCAAGCAAACTTGGTGCGTGACATAGAACACACAATACGCATGGTAGTGATATTAGCCGTGCAATATAGGTTTTTATCACCATTCCATTCTGCGAATCTGATTGGAGGATAAGCGTACTTGAAGATAAATAAAGTTGTCCTACTTTGTTCCAAGGACCCAATATCATGCATTTTTAAGCCTGTGTATGTTGAATAGGCTGTGGTTGCGTGTTGATTTTTCTTTGCAGTACAAATATCTGGTAGAGGTTATTTAGTGGGAGTGTCGTGGCCGAGCGGTTAAGAGCACCGAATTCAAACTCTGGTGTTTCTGATCAGCAGAGTGTGGGTTCGAATCCCCAGCCGTGACACTTGTCTCCTTGAGCAAGACACTTAACCATTGCTTCATACTTCGGATGGGACGTAACGCCGTTGGTCCCATGTGTTGTGTAAACGCATGTAAAAGAACCCAGTGCACTTATCGAAAAGAGAAGGGGTTCGCCCGGTGTTCCTGGCAGGATTGGCAGCATATTGCGCCACAGCACCTTGTAAGCCGTTACATGGTGCTTAAGGATTAGGTCTTATATCTCAAAATTCGCCCCACTCCTTGCAGTAATAATACCTGGCGCTTTGTATCCTTTGGCAAAAGGAGCATTATAAATACGGTTATTATTATTTTATTATTAAGTATATATGGTTTCTATACTACCATATCCATTTATGTGCATGATTGTATCACTTTGGCAAGGATTGAAAAACACAAGCAGTTATAAAAACAAAGCATAGTTTTAAAAAAGCGCATTTACACTGTAAATACAAATTTGCAAACATTTATATATACAGTATATAGCAATTAATGCTCCCTGGATGTGGACAAAAACCTTAATAGTAGATATAGAGGACCCATTGTTTAAATTCGTCTGAACACTGTCACGACAAGAACGTATTCTTAATAGATATCGGAAAAGAATATTCATTTTTTGTTTTTACCCATAATATATACCTAGCTGTTGGAGTACTGTATACACAGTACTTTCTCGAGTTCTTGGGAAAAATTCCAGACATATTTCTCTGGTGAAATTTGAACCCATGACACTGCAGTTCTAGAGTAGTGTCATACCAGAGCAGTGTCTAAACTGTCTAGTTGGTATGACACTACTCTAGAATTGATAACGTCGTGGGTTTGAATCCCACCCGAGTAACATGCCTGTGATATTTGTTCACAGGACTTGGGAAGGTACTGAGTATACAGCGCTAACACACATCGGTGTTTGGGTAAACAAAAAATCAAAAAAATGAATAAGAATGTATTCAATGTGTACATGTGCCTATTCATGTGTGCAAGAAAATGATTTTAGAAGACAAATGATGAAGTCTTCGAACTTTTCTCTATACTGGAAAATTGGTTTCACAGATAAGACCATTAAGTATTTTTCTTTCTCATTTATGTTCACCAGAGAAAATAGAATTAGCTGTTGCAAACTGCTATTGTATAGAAGGCTAAATGACAACAACCATGCACACAAACTACACAAAGTACCAAATGTAACAACAGTATACTTTACACTTCTTTGAAAAAGACTCTACTATAGGGACGAAATATCAGGCCATGAACTTTTTTGTGTGTGTTTATATTTACTGAAATGTAGGAGGCTGTGGTTTGAAATCCCAAGTAGAAATTAGCAAATCTAAAAAAAGTATTTCGTGGGGAAATTTCAAGTCCAGTGGACTTGCTTGGTTGTGAGGCTACCCGACTGATTTTAAAATAAGAGATCCCTGTACTGATGGCATCATGGTTTCTCTACCGCATACCTAAAGGCCAGGGGCCCAATTTTATAGAGCTGCTTAAGTTCAAAATGAAGCAGATCGCAACCAAATTATGCTTATCAGAATAGCAAAGTCACATGTACAATTTGTGACTGGTATCCTGCTCATTTCTGCTTAGCAGACGATTGTTAAGTAATATTTACTGCTTAGCAGCTCTATGAAATAGAGACAACCAATTTATAGGCAACCAGTTCAAGGCAATCTCAAAGAAGGAACTTGGCATTCACATTTGACTGTTCAAGTTTCTACTTTGGGATCTTAAGACATTGTTTGGAAAGTGACTCATGTGCTACCAAAGTGGTCCTGTAGCATGCACTGAGCTGGTTGCCTCCAAGTTGGCTGTAAAAGTTGCCTCGTG
Source organism: Asterias rubens (assembly GCF_902459465.1). NCBI lineage: Eukaryota > Metazoa > Echinodermata > Asteroidea > Forcipulatida > Asteriidae > Asterias > Asterias rubens. Next base: position 14,717,442 of record NC_047063.1, on the reverse strand, counting down.
TGACAAGGCCATAAGAAGTGCAGTTACTTGATACTGCATTTCTGACAGTTGAACAGAGACACAATGGTCTCCCAAACTTCTTAAAAATGGCGCACAACCTGTGATGTCATCAGGGCCCAATTTCATAGAGCTGCTGCTTAAGCAGAAAAAAACGCTTAACACCTGTCTGCTAAGCGGAAATAAGCAGGATAGGAATATTATAAGTAGTAAGGAAATCCAGGCTGGGGGGGGGGGGGTATTTTTTTCATTTAATGGGTATATTTGTGGTGAATGGTTTTTTGTTTTTTTATGTATATTAAGTCCCAGTGTATATATCACTTGATTGTCATGATAAATTCACTTGTACTTATTAGTTTTCCAAACTTTTGTATTTTCTTGGCAATATATAAATGTACAATTTTTCCGTAGGTATTATTTTCCTATAAAAATGTCCCGATGTTCTGACAGACAGTTTCCTAATGTTAAATGCATGTGGTGTAGGTGACTGTGTAAACAATAAGGCCACCTCAGTATGAAATTGTGCAGGTTGTTCTTCATGTGAAGGTGTTTGAAACAAATAATCACATACTGCAGTCACTTATGGGGAGTGAACCACTTGTAGTTGTTTGCGTTCCCAAGTTAAAGGAACTATACAGAATTATTTTTTGCTAAAATAAAAACCAGTTGCTGGTAGTGTAAGCACTTTATGTAATCCATACATGAACGCAAAGCTGCAGATGTTTGAGATCGATCGGCCATCTGGGTCACGAGAAAATAGTGAACAGACGATTACACATTTTGCATGACGTCGGTTAAAACAAAATGAATAAAATGCTCGCTGAGCGATAAACTCCAAACGGGAAATTATGTTTTCTTTATTTGTCAATTATAACATGTTAGACAGAAATTATTCAATGGATGTTTTGTTCTATTATCATCATTAGACCGTGTGTAAATCTGTGGTCTTAGACGGGGTTCTTTCTTACCGATTCTGTAATGTTCCTTTAGTAAGTGTACCCCCCCCCCCCCCCCCCCCATTGCATGGCTAACACCCGCCCAGTTCCCGTAGGACTAGGCTGCAATGTCTGAAATGTTCATGGTATTTACCAACATGGCAATTAAAGGCATTGACCTCAGACCTTGAAATGCAGTATAAAGCCTCTGAGTGCTTTTATGTAGATTCTGTTTTCCATTTCATGACTCTATCTTACTTTTAAAAATATTTGTTATTATATATAAACCACGGTATATGCTGACTCTTCGAAGAGGAAAATACTAGTTCCAAATGTCAGGAAACCCCACGAGAATTATACTGACCACTGCTCCTCCTAATTAATCTACATAAGGTAGGGTGTAAACAATGGACCCCGTAGAAAGCTTTTAACCATTGGCCTGTTAGTAGTAGTCATCACCATAATTATTCCTCCCACATTCAATCTGACCTTTGAGACGCTAGGTGGCAGCAGACTGACCAGGTAAATCCATTATTCTCGGAAATGTGCGCATGCTCCAAACTACGTAAGCAATGGAAGTTTGTCTGGTAATTCTGCTGTCACCTATAGTTCAAACTCTCCCATAGGTCTATTCCTTGTTTAAGCTTTACAAACCATGGCACACAATTAGATTTTAAATGTGATATTGTGTTTATGGAAAACTAGAGGATTGAAATATAACTCTTCCCAAAACTAAACGATGTACCTTTAAAGCACATTATTCTCAAGACTTGATAGAGTTTCACCTACTGTACCTCTAACCGTACACCATGAGTAGCACGTAAGGGTACTTGATCTATTCTGTACGCCGTCTCTGTTGTTTGCGTCTAATTAAGTTTAATGAACAGAAACAAAATAACTTAAAGGGAGTGTCGTACTTTGTTATTGAAAACGAAAATGTGTAAATGGCTTTGTGAAAATGTGCCAAGATCATGTGATAAGCTTGACCATGCGTAGAAACACGGGCAAACATTTAAACGGAATATACTTGGGGTAGTGAATTTACACATCCCCCATTAAATAATTATAAGTTTAAAACTAAATGCCCAAATCGTTATAAAACCAGTACCAAATTATTCTCCAGATAAATGGTTGCGTCTGAAACACTGTAAAATTCAAGGAAATATCATGAGACCCACAAATCACCGATTATTCATTTCGATTGCAACATTGGCGTACAATTAAGACCATTCAGAAATACGTTCACAAAATTCCTGGAACTTTAAATCCCCTTTATAGTTTTGTGTGTGCTCTCTCTAAAACGGAACACAACTCCAAATTTGATGGAATTCAAAAGCGTGTTATATAGTAAAACGATTGAAGAACATATGATATGTTTTTCTCTTTTAAAGCACACCAGATTACCGATTAGCCTACCCCTTTAAGATTAGTTGCTATTTGACCGTAAAGAAATACTTTTGCTCCAGTAAGTCCGGAGAAATCCAAGCAGGCGCGATGAGTCAAGGTTGTTGTTAAATTTAAAGATCTAAGACTTTGTAAATCACGGCCATCGTACTCAGCAGGGCTCATCAGAAAACAGGATAGCACTAGTGATAGTGGCTTCTTGTAAAGCGCGCATATCCGTCACTCGGTGACGCTCGAGGCGCATTAACAAACAATTTTCCGGCAAGGTGTGTGCGGGACTACGTTTGTATAATTAGACCTATACCCCTTATCATATATGGTTTACGAGGTGCTGTGGCGCAATATGCTGCCAATCAATCCATGAACACCGGGGCGAATCCATTTTCTTTTTGATAAGAACACTGGGTTCGAGAATTATACAACACACGGGACCAATGGCTTTACGTCCCATCCGAAGGACAAAGCATCAACTGCTATAATCACGACTAGGACTCGAACCCACACTCTGCTGATCAGAAACTGATCAGAAACTTTTGAATCAGCTGTCCATGGCACACGCCAGGATTGGTTGTTCTGACGAAAAAGTGGCATTGTTGTGTCACCAACCATAACAAACATGAGTAACAAACCTGTAAAAGCCTTTGTGTGAGTCTGAAGAAAAAAATGCATCCACATTTTCCTCTGTAACTGTCGAAATCGGATGTTGTGTTTTTTAATAGGTTTTCTGTTCCCGTTTTTTTTTCTTCTTTCAAATAGGCCTCTGACTTTATTTCAGAGCTAAAACATTCACAGTAAAAACGGTCCTAGAAATATGGACTATTTAAACTCTAAATTCAGTAAGCTTTCAGACAAAACATGAACATTAATGTTTTGTTATCCTTACCAATCCTGATGTATAACATTATTTTAGATGAAATGTCACAGTTTTAACAAAGTGTTTTGACGTGACGGCACATCAGACTGCTTTAAAGCAGTGATTTGCACTTAACGCCATTTGACACTTTACTAACTTACAGGGTTTACAGAGGGTAATGGTGAAAGACTTCCCTTGAAATTGTATACCATGGAGTGCTTTACTTTTTTCAGAAAACATTAAAACAATATCAATTGTCGATATCGAGAATTGCGGATTTTTTTTAAACACATGTCATGACACGGCGAAACGTGCGGAAACAAGGGTGGGTTTTCTCGTTATTTTCTCCCGATTCCGCGCCGATGACCAATTGAGCCTAAATTTTCACAGGTTTGTTATTTTATATATAAGTTGTGATACACGAAGTGTGGGCCTTGGACAATACTGTTTACCGAAAGTGTCCAATGGCTTTAAAGGCAGGGTACATGTTTGGTAATTGTCGAAGACCAGTATCCTTCACTTGGTGTACCTCAACATAATGCACAAAACATCAAGTAGCATATGGCCCCTTTCGAAGCCACGGATTCAGCTTTGGATTCGGCTTCAGCTAGGCTGTAAGCCACGAGCACGTATGAGGATACGCAACGCACGCTAAAAATAATTTCAAAACAGTCGCGGGGCCAATCTAGCCTCTAAGCTGAATCTTGAGTCGAAGCCGTGGTTTCGAAAAGGGCCTATGTGAAAGTTTTGGCTCAATATTGGTCATCGAGGTTGCAAGAAAATAAGGAAAGGTATATGCCCGAAAAAGACTAGACATGACTTTGATGACTGTGTTTACATGACTTCAAAGGATGTCATTCCTAATTAATGTGTTTAAATATCAATATCTTTATCGTTAATTTTATTTGTCATCATTTGTGGAGAAAAACCAAGAAAAAGAAGAAGAAAAAAAACCAATCAGTTTTTTTTGTTAAATAGATGTTTCCCGCTAGTGTACCCAAACAGTTTACACACGTCAAAGTTGGGCCCTACGGTACCCATTTGGCTGAGCTATTAGTAAAAGTAGTCCCCTAGTGGGATAATTACAGGCCTCATTTATTGACGCCACAACGTTCACATCTTAACGATCGAATCATAGCGTAGTTAAGCCAAACAATGGTTAAACAATATTGCGAACACACTTATATAACACGTGGCACCCATACTTGGCCAAGGGAATTAATTAAGGCCGGGTATATATGAGAAACGGTGACTTCGGCTACAGATATGGTTACTCTCTCGTCTGCCTAACACACTTATATAACACGTGGCACCCATAATTGGCCAAGGGAATTAAGGCCGGGTATTATGAGAAACGGTGACTTCGGCTACAGATATGGTTACTCTCTCGTCTGCCTATTCTTCAACACTTTCTCTTCCTTAGTGGACAGACGCACTGATCTAAGGACAAGTTCGATTAGCGACCATTTTGTCAACCACTAGTCAATGTTCCATGGTTACCTTTGCATGAAATACATCCTTGGTACCAGGCAAAATCGCCCAATGGTCAACAATAGTAGTCAACTAATAGTCCCTTTTTAATCGAACTTGCTGCTAGCTGATGTAGCTGTAGCCGAAGTCAACGTTTCGGACACGGCCTAATTAGCTCGTTGCCAGCGCCCGAACCAGAAATGGAGGCCGTGGATGAGACCGGTTGGGCGTAGACTTGTCCCATGTCTTTATCCGCAAGTTACCAAAGTGAAAACGGCCTTGCCCTCTCAAAGTGAAAACGGCCTTGCCCTCCCAAAGATGAAGTTCAGTAACGACATATGTTGATGAAAATATATTTTCAAGCTGAGGAACCTTTTAATTTAACAATAATTAAGTAAACGTTTAACGATCTTGTAATGTCAAACAGAGGGTATGACTGCACTGTCACTTTTAGATTATGCAGCACAATCAGGCCAACATTGACACCAACAATTATTATGATCCAATTTCCACAAGAACGACTTAAGAAAAAAATTAAGAGTGCCAGAGATGGACAGAATAATGGGATGAGTAAGAAAGACAGGGTGAAAAAACTGAAGACCGAGAAAAAAAATCAAGAGCGCAGGATATTATTAAGACGATTTAATCAAAGAAGTGGAGATGGGCAGGCCAGCTAGCAAGGAGGCATGACAACAGGTGGGCATGCAAAACAACCAATTGGACTCCAAGAAACTGGACAAGAAAAAGAAGGCGACAAAACAGAAGACGGAGAGATGAAGTACTTATAGGGGCATTGCTTGGCAACAGACAGCGCCAGGGTAGAGTGAAATGTAGAGTTGGTGAAGAGGCTTACCTCCTGCAGTCTGGAGTGAAATAAAGGCTAAGAGATCCACAAGAAAGTTTCTACTCGTCTGACTTTAAGTAAATTGATAAACGAACCTTGGCACTACACTTCTGTCAATTTGTTCTGCTATAGGAAAGTATATAGCGCGATTGGCGATAGTAAAACAAATAAGCAAAACAAAAACAAAGCACTTTATAACAAATAAACCCGTCGGTAGGTTTGGGGAATAAATTGTGTTTCTTAATCGGCTTAACTTACATTTAGTATAATCGACATTTTTGTCCTCTTTTTAAAAGTACAGATCCACTAGTTTCCATCAATTCAATAAACCAACAAACAACCAGCGAAAGTTTATGTCACCGTACATTAGCAGTCTTTATTCAGGTCGAATGAGAGTCTAATTACGGATTCCTTTCATCGTATAACGTGCATTACCTTTTGTTTCGGGGTCCTTGTATATCGCTTTCCGATCGAGACGCCCTATTTCGATTCAGTGTGATTCGCTCGCAAGCTAAGCGACCTCACGTCCCGTGTCCAAAGCAGACGAGACACGCTGTATTGTCGTAAACCATCGTACACACGACACAACTGTGTCAATTTGCCGCCCGAATTAAATTAGGTACCCCGGATTCAGGACGCGAACCCATCACCCAGACACGTCTGGTGAAACAAAGGCAGTTTGCGCAGAATATTGTTTAAAAATTGGTAATCAGATGGTAAACAAACCCAATTGGTGCGCCTATGAGATTATGTTAACAAATTTGTTTCGCACCCATTTTATTTTATCAGGTCAGTTTTTGGAATTCAATGTTGAATGTTATAGTCAAATCACAAGTAAAAAACTCGAGTCCAAGTATAACATGACTCGAATCAGCAACTCTGGTTTATCAACCCGGATCATCGATGCCATTTTTCTTCTGTACGTAGAGCTTTTCAATGGGGAATATTGCTTCTTCTAAATCGATACAAACAAGGGATCCTGAAAACAAAAAACAGGAAAACTTTTGAGGATGGCAATTCTATACTACAGAAGAGAAAAAACTGCACCCGGTTCTAGATAGCACATCTAATAGGGATAGAGAGTTGTGTATTATTGTATGACACATGATTAAAGTCTTCCCACTTGTAACCATCCAACCAACATCTCACACAAGTAAACCAAAATGGCTCAACGCTATTATAGCCTTCTTGAAAAAAGGTGGACACTATGGCATTGCACTGTTTGATTTGGGTGGACATGATCAGATTTACTCATTAAGTGTTACAACAGCGTGTCCGCCATACCTCAACATGGCTTAAAGAGCCATACCAAACTAGCAGTTTTCCCAGAAACATTCAGTGTCTATTTCTTCTATATTCCAGCAGCCGGCATGTGGTCCATACTCCAACTCTACTTTCAGTTGGTTTGTTTTGTTCAAATTCTAACAAAATATCATAAGAACCACCGGGGTCAAAGAGGTCTGCTGATTGAAAAGTAGTCAAAAGTACTCGTTACAGACATATAATGGTCTATTATTATCATCTTGCCTTGGAATGGGAAAGTCAAGGATGAACAGCTTGAGAGTGTGCAGACCACAGACATCGATGTGACATCTAGAAAAATGTAAACTTTCCCGTAAACGAGCGATATATCCAACACCAGTTCCACTTAGAACCAAATCGACTTGTCAAATTATGTACATGGTGTTTCAGCAAACCTTACATATAAACTACTTTATGGCGGATGCGTGCCCACAGCGGATGGATAAGTGTCGTACGCACATGTTGAGTCTACACACTTTGAAGGCGGGCATGCGCAGTGTTGTCAACCGTTTTGGTCACGCACGTGACTTTTTTTTCTCAGCGGACCATTGACAACACACTAGATAGCGCAGTCACCACAAAAGAAGAAAAAAAGTTAACTGCGGTGCTCTGTGGGTGTTTTTTTTTCTTTCTTCATGTACGTTCATAGTGATGAGGTACTGGTTGATGGTGATGATGATGATAATGATGCTGATGCTAGAGACTCGTGGGCAAGGAAGCGTACGTGGGCAGTAAGTAAGACTTAAGTAAGCAACAAATCTTGGGAAGACAGACGATCAAGAAAACGACAGGCGAAGAAACGGCAAATCATCAATCCGTGTGGTGAGGACGGTCAACCGGGAATTTGCGAACTCTCTCTCACACGACAGACGTACTTTGAAGTATTATACGGAGTGTGGAAGAGAGACGGGCCAGCCAAGGGGACGAGACGACGACGACGACGACGGTGGAGTTGAGAGGGGGCAACGAGGCACCGAAGATGACCAAGACCAACGCGCTGTGCTGGTGTGGGCTTGTACTGCTTCTTTTCTTGTGTTGCATTCAACAAGTGGGATGCTACCACTCCCTCCGGAAGCGCCTGATCCCCCAAAGCAAAGATCTAGCTAACACCGACAGAAACACCCAGGAAGTGGAACAGAGTGAAATGTATAATAGATATCGACGATTTCCAAGACTTCATGTAAGTAGCATTTCTTTTGGTTCTGCTTTACCAACTTCTCATTCCCCATAAGTAGTTTGTGCAATACGGTACGACCACTACTATAGTAATTAACTGTTTTGTGCCTTTTTGCGTTGGTTTAGTTGTTTAACAAACTTTTATTTCTGAAAAATGTATTCAACCGTTGGAAAAAAATATGGAGACCGCCAAAAACCGTGGAGACATCCAACATAGGGCTGTATAGTTGGTAGAGTGCCGGCACGCTAATCCGGAGATCGTTGGTTCAAATCCCACTTTAGTCAATATCCTTTGTTCAACCCCAAAGCGAAAAAATATCGATTTACAATGCAGTAGTGCATACATACTGATTATGGGTTAAACTATAAAATATGTCCACAATATAGACCAAGCACTTAATGACAATTTGAAAGAAAGAACAAAAACGAAAACAAAAACCAAGTCGAGATGTTTCACCAGAGTTCACGTCAAACACACAACGTTTTCAAACCGAATGATACGTGCAAGTTTAAGAGTGTGTTGTATTTTGAAGTTCAGGGTTATCACCAGAACAGCCTAGCTCAATTGTTGTTAAGTTTACAAGTAAAAATTTTCTCAGAAAACAAGTTTCAACCACTCAAAGCGAAACAAGGCACGCAGACAATCGCTGACAACCCGGCTGTTTGCCGAGTATGACAAAATGATCTGTGAAATTTAAATAAATCCATGTGCTGTATTTTGACGAAGAAAAACAAAAGGAAAGACAGAAAAAGAACACACTCAGGAAAGAAGAACAAAACCGCAGGAACTACTTAAAGGCACCAGACACTATTGGTAATTACTCAAAATAATTGTCAGCATAAAAATTTACTTGGTAACGAGCAACGGAGAGCTGTTGATGTTATAAAAACATCTCCCAGAAGTAACGTATAGTTTTTGAGAAAAGGGTAATTTCTGACGCAAGTATTAAAATACTTCTGGCCTAAAGCCTTTTAATATAGGCAACTAAAAGCACACACATTTTGTGCAATAAGGGTGTTTTTCGTTCATTATTTTCTTTCAAGTTCAAATGATCACATTAATTTCACAGATTTGTTATTTTATGCATATGTTGAGATAATACTGGTCTTTGACAGTTACCAAACGTGTCCACAGCCTTTACGGCTTCTTTCTATCATAGCTAACAACATCCATATCCCTCATTGGATAGGTTCAACCTAATCACCACAGTGTGAAACAACACCCAAAACCTCACTTGCCTCAATTTCTAGATCGTAGTCTTGCAAACAAACTCAAATTAACGGGACATCGTTGCGAACAAAGTGAGGGGTATCCATGGTAACTGTGTTAAAATGTTGTCACCCTTAATAACATCGCCATCATTAAGACATCGCCGCGCGGCGAAAAGTATACATACAGGTGAAGTTTAACTCAGTTAGCAAAAAAAATGCACTGATTAATGTTAAGGATATGTGTTTTTTCCCTTTAAGCAAGAGGACTGCTACGTGTAACGCATCAAGACCAATAACTCATCAATTTCCATTTGTTGTGCATCTTTAAACAAATTGCTGGGCATACATTTGCCTTTCACGCACTCTTCCCGCAGTGTTTCAGCTCTTCAGTCTGAATTTCGTTTAAATAAATTTACCTCGGCCAACTAAACTCGACATAAGGGTCTGGCAATGAATGCTCTTATTTGTGAAGAGTGGTGGACAATAACACTACCGGATCTTCCGTTTAGGAGCTTAGAATACAGTTGGAAAAATAAATAGTAAATTATATGGTTTGAAATATTTTCTTTTCATAATGTGGTAATCCTACAACCCAGGGAAAGTGTAACATGGAGCATGGTTCAAAGCCAAAGGGAGGGTATACCTACCTTTATCAACAATTATTGACCAACAACTTGTAAGAAGCACTGAATAGGTTGAAAATGTAACACAAATTGAGAAACACTGTCTTCCCTTTATAGGAATGTGTTTTTTAGAGAGAGGGATTCAAAAACATTGCAATCGGAGAAATTTTTCTGCATGAAAGGTTTCTAAGATTGTGTATATTCCAATATTACGGATGCGTGGACATAACCGCTCCAATATCTCAAAAGCAGTGTGTCCTTTTGGCAATTTTCGTAAACAAGGTTTATGAGTCCCTGTGGACACGGCTATCGCTATTTGAGCGAGTATTTGTTGTATAATGATTAAATGCACACATTAGCTTTTCAAGGCTTTTATCTGGCTCAATGCTCATACTGATTAATTGCTAATGACATTATTTTTCGACAATATCATCATGATAAAATGAGCGTTTTGTTGGGTTAGAGCTAAGCTATTTAATCATCATTAGCGTCGACAAGTCAACTGTAAAGGCGAGACTGAGTAATGATCTTTAAACAATGATAAATTGACCAACATGTATGACTGTCAGGTTTTTTCATTTGAAAAGTTACTTTTTTTCTACAACCAAAGGTTTCCTCCTTCCGCATGTTTCAATGTATCGCTTTAGGCGGCTGGGCAGTCCAGTGGCTGAATTATGGTTAAAGCAACTTTACATGACTGGTTTTTGCCCACAAAACAGTTGCTGGCAGTGTAAGTACTTTATGTAATCCAACATGCACATGCACATAAACTGACCGTAGAGCAAGGAACTGACAAACCTGTATAGATTGAGATCGATCGGTCATCTGGGTCACGTGAAAATAGTGAAAAACCGATTACATATTTTGCATGGCAATGATGGAAACAAAACGCTCATTGAGCGATAAACTCCAAACGCGAAATTATATTGTTTATTTCATATCAAAATGTGACATTTCAGACATAAATACTTCAAGGGATGTTTTCTACTATCATCATCATTAGACCAAGTAAGTTTTATGTAAATCTGTGATATTCACCATTTGTGTTTCTAAACAATTCTATAGAACAAAATTATATAATCAAACTGAACCTGGGATGTAGAAATCCAATGACATTACACATCCAGGTCAAGTTGAATCATCTTTCACTCATCTGACTGCATCCCCGGAGGGCTTATGGTTTATTTATCCTCATTGTTAAAGGGAAAATCACATTTAATTTTGGACCAACCATTTGATTGCTTCATTCCTAAACTAACCTGTGAAAATTTCACTTCAAAAGATGGTACCGTTTCTGAGATATCACTGAAAAACAAGAGAGTGATTAAGCTCACGGGGGAAGAATTATCCGTAATTGAAATTTAAAAACTGAGAAACGTTACTGTCACGCTTCTCAGATGTTACCGTCAGTAACGCTTCTCAGATTCAAATTTTTGGGATAAAACACGGCATTTTACCATAACCACATTACTTATCACTTAGTGATTTAAATCTACTCGGTTCAAATAAGAAAAACCTTCATTCAAATTAGGTTCGTTTCTTTGAAATAACTACAAAACAGTGCTCCATTTACAAGTCTAATGGAACAATCCAAGGCAAGTCAGTTTCCCTTCCGTAATTATACATTTATTCTGTGGAACTTTGGAATTCACACAACAAAATATGTTTTACTTGTCTGCATGCGCGAAGAATGTTAATATCCAATGGCCATGATATTTAAACCAAGGTTGAGTCGTGACTGGACTAGATATTTTAATTTTAATTAAAAATGAAAGAAGATTGTGTGGGGAATGACGCCATTTCCAAGGGGGAACACTTGATGCTGAAGATAAGACGTGTATACAGAAAGCACAGTATACGGCCCAGACATTGTGGGCAATTAACCGTTTTAAAACTAACGTCGAGGGTGACAACAAAATCAATCGGTAATAATTGTGTAAGAACTAAACCATTCCACTTTAGTTTCAAGACGATTTTGATCGACCGAAGAATATCAAATGAGCGATTCTTGTTCTGCAAGCTTGGACCCACATCAAACAACAGTCCTGCGAAATGTTCATTGTCTAGTCCTAAAAGCCTACATTGTACAAGATTATAGTTATCTGATTACCAACTGAAAATGCACATATTAATTATGTGAAAGTGCACAAAAAAATTGTCAGACAAAACATGTGAAACCTTTCGCTGTTATTACTGCAAAAGCGGGACTGAGAGTTTGCTGAAAACAAGAACAAAAACACAAATTACTCTCAATATTTCAATTGTCGGTTGGCATCACGGTGCAAAATAAAGGCAAAGACGGCGTTCACGAAACTATGGGCTTTTTCGAAATCACAGCTGTGGCCGGCTCATGGCTAGCTGTGCGCCCTTGTGTTAGTGCTCAGGGCTTCAGAGTAGAGAACTGAGACTGAAGCCGAATCCAAAGCCGAACCTATGTTCAAAGAACACGGAAAGTTTGACAAAATGACACAAAATCCGACTTCAAATTCAATTTTAAAACCACTTTCCTGGTAATCCTGACCTAGAAGGATCATGCTGACCCAGAAGTGGATCAGGCTCCCTTGGACGCGGAATCCGGGTCAATGCTGACCCGTAGTACAGTAGTACTGGTTGGAACTGGTTTGATGAACGCATTTACCTGACCACGCCCTCTGTAGGCATACCTCCTTAGGTTTTCCACACAAATTTCCTGTTAAGTAAGAAAGGTTTGCAGTGACACCATGTGCAAATCTGTAGTGGTGGCGCAGAGAGAAACCGGTTTTCACTGCTCGACGTTTCGGCCAGTGTGCTCTGACCGTCTTCCGGAGAAGGTCAAATGAAAAAAAAAAGAAAACAATTATATTGCTGTCGCTAGAGCTGCCCCTTAGGACTACAATTAAAATAATTTTCCACAGGAAACAAAACAAAACAAATATATTTTGCCATCAATGTATGATTAATTATCTGAGAGCATTGCAGGTTACACTTGGTTGCATTTTGACCAAATTGTTCATTTGTTGACGACAACATTATTTTACGATCATAAAATGAATATGAAACATTATTTGTTTCTGATCCATCTGTACATTGATCAATGTTGGTGGTGCCGGGCAGCTTTTATGGCGAGTACTCTCTAAATGTAAAAGAGTGAAAAACACCATTCTTTACATTTCGAGTTGTCCCTCATATGGCTCTTTAAAAAGAGTGGTGGTTATTTCACTCTTTTAGAGGAGTTTCACTCCAGGACAGAGTGAAAAATCACTCAAAAAGATGCAAACTTCAATCTAAAAGAAAGGAAGACCACTCGAAAAAGAGTTGTCCCTCATTCGGCTCTTCAAAGAGTGCCTTTTCACTCTTTTGCATTTAGAGAGTACGCATTCATGTGAAGTTAACAATTGCCCCCGAGTGTACAGAATAAAGGGGATTTTAAATTATAAAATCCCATCTTATAGAAGACAACATGGAGTCAACCACCAACTTAGCTATATTTAACACGAACCATTCGATGGTGGATTAATTTAGTTGTAAATATCCCTAGGAAATGAATGAGAAAATTGAAATGTAAATAAGTTTTATTCCTGGAAAGGGTTGCCTGTAAATTGCCCCCGTGTGGCATGGTCTTTGTGTAGAGATTTAATCTGAACGAACTTGAGTTATTACAAATGGCATGTTATTTATAATTCATACAAAACAAAAATACCGCCTACTTGAAATGTTGTTTTCAGCAAAGCCAAATTTGATTCTCTTCACAAATTGTGCGTGAGAGAAAAGTAAAACGTTTCATGGAATAATGTTTCAAGGGAAGTATTTCACCATTACCTTCTGTAAGCCCTGTAAGTTATTTATAAATTTGTGAACTTTTAATTTTTGTTCTGTTCAGAATGTGTATAATGGCTTTAAAAGCGTAAGTTAGAAACTAAACCATCATGTAGGATTTGAAAGTTTACATGGTGAAACTTTACATGAGTCCAATACCGATGTCTACAAGTTAGACATTACTGTATAAACATACGGGATTTCCATGTATTCAATATCGATGAAAAAGGTAGACATTCACTGTACAAACCTATGCGAATGACCAATGTACAATATCGAAAAGGCAACATTGATATGCTGAACATAAGAATGTCCAATGTTACATTTTATAGTTTGACTCAAAACATGTTTTCATCACAACGGACACCAAGTCTAATGAATTGGATTGTTCATCTAGGAAAGGTATAAATAGAGGGCCTGAACCAAGTTTTAGACCATCAAAGATGAACAGATGGAAATATGACTCGGTCAATATATTACACAACCCAATCGTTTCCCCTTTTTGTGCGTTTCTGAGGTGTGCTTCTTTAAAAAAAAAAAAAACTTTTTATCGACTTATGTCCAAAAATAAAGTACTCCAGTCATCCCATGGGGGAACGGTCCATTTAAGATTTGAATGCCGTACTGCACTCTCTCTTTTCTCCCACTCCACTTTGACACTTTAGACGACGCGTTTTCTTGTGTGAAACATTGAAATGCGCGCGATTTATTTCACCACGCACTCAATCATTTGAATTAGTCGTGTGCCAAGAAATGTCAAAACATCAGTTTGTGTTTATGACTTAACCGGTCTCGTTGAGAAAAAAACTTGCAAGGATCGAATGATATTGTGTCAATAGTTTGGTGACCACTTTTGAAACATCTGATCAAACATTTTGTTAAATTTGTGCTGTTACTGGTATTCTTACTCTATTTGCATCAAGATAATGTACGTCAATGTCAGGTTTTTCCATTTCTTTAATTGTTCTGGTAATTCCATTAATTTATTAGTCTACCGTGCGTACCGACTTATGGTGTTAAACCTTGTGAGTTGGTCGTACGTAACAACAGCAACAAACATCTAATGCTGATTGTTTGATTATATCTGGTGAGAAATCTTGACAAAACATTTGATTGCGGTATTTGCCAAATCTCTCTAATGGCTGGACACTATTGGTAATTGTCAAAGACCAGTCTTCTCACTTGGTGTATCTCAACTCAACATATGCATAAAATAGCAAACCTGTGAAAATTTGACCTCAATTGGTCGTCGAAGTTGCGAGATAACAATGAAAGAAAAAACACCCTTGTCACATGCAGTTGTGTGCATGCTTTTAGATGCTTGATTTCGAGACCTCAAATTCTAAATTTTGAGGTTTCAAAATCAAATTCGTGGAAAAATGCTTCTTTCTCGAAAACTACGTTACTTCAGAGGGAGCCGTTTCTCACAATGTTTATACTATCAACCTCTCAATATTACTCATTACCAAGTGAGGTTTTATGCTAATAATTAGTTTAAGTAATTACCAATAGTGTCCACTCCCTTTAAAACGTATATCAAATTGACAACATTTCCTCAACCCCTTTTTTTTTTGTTCACTATATATATTTTTTTAATTCCCCCATTAAACCCCACGTTCAAATTTGACACAAAAAGCAAGGAAAACAACTATTGCAAGTCTCACTTAGCTATAAATTTCTATGATTTGGAAACATAACAGATTTGTAATTCCGGTTAAATAAATACATATTTCCTTGGCACTATTTTGAGACACGGCGAAGACAGAAAAACGAGTAGAGTAAAATGGCGGAATGCTCAATCCTGTCTATGGCGCCATATAGAACGGTTTTCTATACCCGGTGTTACTCTCTCCGATCCACCTTGTATGCTTATTTTCTTCCGGGCAACACTTCAACATTTCAACATTAAATCCAGTATTATTTACACCCTGAGAGAATTGTTTAAGAAGAGTCAACACATCCTTCGTTCTCAAAATTGTATCGTTTTTGAAAATAACTGTGATCCTGATTATGATTTTATTAAGATCAATAATTATGAACAATCCAGATAAAAAACAGACAAATTTTGTGGCTCATCCGTCATAAAAATGAATAGAAATAAAAAATAAAATAAAAAAGGAAACTGAAAGAGCCAGCCTAATGATAACAGAACCATCTATTTTGTAAACTATTATGTATGCACAACACAATGACATTAATGTTGCAAACATTCGGCCTCCCATATGCCGACCAGTGCGATTGGTTTATCTTCATTACGAATGTCGAGGTAGAGTAACATACATTGGCAGCCATTTTGATTTTTTTTTAACTCGCTTTTTTCTCACTAAAATGTTTGAATTGAATTCAAGACCTCTGCAGCTGAAGTCTCGAATATTCAAGCATCTACAAGCACACAACTTGTGCAACAAGGGTGTTTTTTCTTATTCTTTCGCAACTTCGACGACCAATATTGACTCAAAATTTTCACAGGTGTGTTATTTTATGCATATGTTGAGATACACCAAGTGAGAAGACTGCTCTTTGACAATTACCAAACGTGTCAACAAGTGCCTTTAAACCATGAGCATCAAATGATTTATGACGTCAGATGTTCAGGCTAGACCGAAATCAGTGTCAGACATCATCTGTGAAACTTAACCGACTTCGGAAATGTGAACATTTAAAAATCGCAATTCAGAACGCCATCCATCGAAAACAAAAACTGAAGTAGAAATTTAATATTTCAAGTTTGCCGGTAAGTGGGCATTGGTTCAGTCACCCGAATAAGTGAACGGAATAAGATTTTCATGGCCTAAGCAACTCGTATTATTGCGTATGAAGTTTACATGCGAACATCATATTTATGACCTATATTTCCACGTTTCATTTATAATAATGTTACCTCCTCAAATAAGAAACAGTTTTTTCGAAGGGACTTTTTCCTGAAATGAAAAGTCTAAGAAAAGGGGTCACTTAAAACAAGCACAACAATTATTAAATAATTTTGTCTTTACCCTACACACTTCGGTGTAGGGGTAACAAATGAAATATATTATTTATCCCCGATGCAAAAAGTTAACATCTATTATAACAATGTTGTTTTATTATTATACGCAAATATTTACTATCATCTTGAAAACTAAATCTTGTGAGGGTTTGATATTTGATTTTTCCCCCCTTAAAATAATGTGATCATTTCGTTAAGAAATTGCAAACAATAATTGGGGACCTCCCTCCTAACAAAAAACACCCCAAAAAGTGCAGTGGTCAAACTCTTTGAATCTAGACAGACTTTGAACACATTGTTTCGGTTGTGATAACAATCGTGGACTAACAAAAAGTGTGGACTTTTTGTTCCTTTTGTAATGTCTTCGATTTGAATGTCACTAAGACAACCACACCCACAAACACATCCAGCCTTAAGGATCCAGTATGTAGGGTACTTCCATTATTGTTATATTATTCTCCTTTCTTAAGAAATACAGAACTAGAACAGACACAACCTTGTGGGGTACCACTATAACAAAGAAAACCTTTTGGGGTACCACTAGAACAAAGACGACCTTGTGAGGTACCACTAGAACAGAGACAACCTTGTGGGGTTCCACTAGAACAAAGAAAACATTGTGGGTAGCAGTGTTCTATTGGTAAACAAATATCCTTAAGTTGGCTTATGTAAGGGTACAACCATACCCACACTGTGGGCGTCTCACTGTGGTTTGTTAAAACTAAATAACACTTGCCTACATGAACAGCTAAGTGGCTTGTTGACTGTGGCCGAAAGACCGATAGCCTGCGGAGGGTAGCCTGTCGTTGCCGGCAGGCAGAGGCTTCTGATGTGGACCGTGTCAAAGTCCTTTTGTACGGTAGTGCTTACATACCTTTTTGCAAGGTAATATAAAAACAATAATCTTGCGGGTATTGGCTGAGGGACCGATAATCCAGTCTTTAAATAAGACCTGCTTGGAAATAATTCTGTTGGGGTGCAAGCCTCGTTCTATTACCCGACAATCCATTAGTTCAGTCCGGGGTCTCATTTCAAATAGAGTTGCATGAGCACAAAAGGCAGCTTAGCACAACCAACTTACGCTTACCAAATATTATGGTTATACCAGCCGATACACCATGTCACATGTACAATCTGTGGCTGGTATCCTGCTTATTTTTGCTAAGCAGACATTGTTTTAGCATTATTTTCTGCTCTAAAGATACGGCTGGTCCAAGAGGTTTCCCCCTTTTCAACAGAATACAATCACAAAAAATGCAACATTTCGTTTGATTGTCGCCCGAGCGACTAAATGTATTTTACCTTCAAAAGCAAAGTTATCGTTACGCCTAAATTGTTGTTATTTACATCATTAAGAGCTGACGGCTAACACGAGTATTCAAATACTAGGTAATCGATTACTCGAATACTCGATCACTCGATTAATCGAATTCCGGGATACAAGATGTGTCCAACGCATGCATTATAATAAATCATAATGATAATACAAAAATCTTCTAAAGCGCACAATCCGCTTAAAAGGGCGATTTATTTCAAAAACGTGACCATCGTGAAGATCTTGTATAGGCCCTATACCTACATACATTAAAGGGGTAAACTTTCCATTTAACTTACACTTAGGAACTTTTTGTGTAGGCTTTATAACACTACGTCGACAAAACAATTATTAAAAAATGTTTCTCGTTCAAGTATCCTAGGGCAGTCAAGTCAGGATATAAAAACGTGCCCAGTGCCTTTAACATCATTTCACACATTTTTGTTAAAGGCAGATAAGTCATAATATAGCAGAAACCCAGTGTCACCAGAAATGCAATTTTTCTCAACGATGTTCTTTCCTTCCTATCAAGTTAACAATGAGCAAGTTCGAGTGAGGCACCATAGTCGACTATAGTCGAGTACCCAGGATGTATTGATTGCATAGGTAACCATGGAACATTGACCAGTGGTTGAAAAATGATCGTCACCCGAACTTGCTCAATGCTGTGTAGATGTAATATTTTTTAAGCAATCGCTCAGAATATTCAGTCGCTCGTCGGGTCTACATTTCAATCGTGTACTTTTAAGCGCCTGAACGCAGGCAGAGCGGCAGTACTTCCGGCTGTTCAGCTGAACCAAGATCGTCCGGAGGATGGACTTATTTCAGGGCAAGGGTTCCGTGGCTAAGGGGCATATGAAACCCCCAAAGAGTCATGTTTTATTAATGTGTCTTCCAGTAATGCATGCATAACGAGATGAGAATGTTTTGAATGAATCTGTCCCAGAAAATAATTAACTCGTTTTGTTTTGGGGTTGAGAGGAGGAGGGAGTTTGGGGTTGGTGTTTGTATTTTGTGGAAAGACCCAAAGGGCATTATTTCTGTTTAGGATGAAAAGGATTTTTTACGGAGCAATGGGAGGGAAGGAGATGAAGCTCTACCCCGCAACCAGCCTGCATCTTCTTCAGCGTGTGGCCAGGGGCCCAGGGAATGACCTCACAAAACAAAGGGGAACGATGTCCACAGTTCACCCGTAAAATGTTGGTTTAAAACTTCAAGCAAAGGTCCTACGTTTGGTCCTTGCTCTATGGTATTTGGAACCGTTCGATCGTTTTAATCCTATGTAAATGTAGATACACAATAAAACGAATTTCTGTTAAAGGCAGTGGACACTATTGGTAATTGTCAAAGACTAGCCTTCACAGTTGGTGTATCTCAACAAATGCATACAATAACAAACCTGTGAAAATTTGAGCTCAGTCGGTCATCGAAGTTGCGAGATAATAATGAAAGAAAAATAACCCTTGTCACACGAAGTTGTGTGCGTTTAGGTGGTTGATTTCGAGACCTCAAGTTCTAAATCTGAGGTCTCGAAATCAAATTCGTGGAAAATTACTTTTTTTCTCGAAAACTATGGCACTTCAGAGGGAGCCGTTTCTCACAATGTTTTATACCATCAACCTCTCCCCATTACATGTCACCAAGAAAGGTTTTATGCCAGTAATTATTTTGAGTACATACCAATAGTGTCCACTGCCTTTAAAATAAAATCCTTTCCAAAGGTGGTAGTTTATTTATTTTTTTAGATATCGCCAAAAATCTGAAAAACACATTTTGGGAAAATTATCTGACAGTAACGTTTTTTAGATTCAAACTTTGTTGGATAAAAACTGAGGAAAATTTTTAGAAGCGTTACTGTGGTAACGCCTTTCAGATTGAGATTTGGTTGGAATAAAAACTTGGGTAATAATAAATGCCAATAAAAAATTACTTGGTTTTAAAATCACTGTTAGATTTTTTTATTTATTTATAACATTGTTGTTTGACTATTAGTAACGAAGTTAGATATAAAATATAAGAACAAATAATTCCATTAAATATCTGAAAATATAATAACAAATAATTCCACTAAATATCTGAAAATTGTGTATTCCTAATACTATATAGGGGCTATTCTTCCTGTTTGGACATGTTAAACCGCTCCTGATTTTCGGCGGTATTAAACAATCGAACGTTTCCAAAAACCAAATGTATATTTTGCCTTTAAGCCGTGACTTCGTTGTAATTTTAGGTTGCAGGTATGTTGTTTGATATAAGTGCCATGTCTTGAATATGCAAAGGAACTAATGGTTCTGTCATAACGTCTGGTTGCTTGCTAAGTTAAATGACGCCCTCAACGGTTTTTGGAAAAGAACAATAATAGTTATGGATACCCATCATCCAGTTTTCAACCAAACACACTATCCGTTATGCAACAACGAAAAATAGTTTAATCGGGATTTCCACAGGTTTCTTATCGACGTGTACCCGGAAGATGGGCTCAAGGTTCTACGCCCGTCTTTCTCTTATACGCAGTTTTGGTTTGTGTAGTATGGAATTGCCATCCTTAAAAAAAATCTTGATTTTGTTTTTAGGATTCCTTTTTTTAATCGATTAATAAAAATAAAAGTACCTTTTAAAAAGGACTATGACAGTGGCAGTTTTGATGTACAGAAACTAAAATTGCATCCCACAAACCAACCTCAATTACCCTAAGGTGTCTCAGAGAAGGCGGATCCTATCGCTTGTTATGAGGGGGGTTCATTCTGAAGCATTTCCCAATGTTGTTGGCTGTTGGCTGTTGTACAGCTGTTGTTGTTGTTGTTTTTGATATGTCTACATAGACCTTATCGCAAATACCAATGCGCAAGCGCACACTGTTGACTGAGGTGCATTGTGGGATAGATATGGATCAAATTTGGATATCAGCAAGACCACGATGCACCTAATTCCAAGCTTTACGCGCGCGCCCCGGTATTTGCGAAAAGGTCTATGGTGTATTTATATAGGTTGCCCTACATTGTAGTCTCGATTCAAGCAGTAACAATCTCTCCCTCTTGTCCGGTACTTATACATTGTCCTCATTTCCCAGGTAATAATGTATACACTGTCATTATTTTTTTCTTCTCCACTGTTTAACAAACAGCCACGCTAAACAAGGCTAACTATATATCCTCAGTGACCATGATGGAAACTTAATCTTTTGATTGCATGCCTCGTGGTAGTAAAGTGTTTTGTACCGTCTTCCTCGTGGTTCCGGCACCCCATCACTCCAAATTGGAATTCCTAATCAGCATATCCTGCAGTCAACAGGTACTTCAGACCCCCTCTGCTCGAGCCCCGAAGTCTTGTCCTTTTTTTTCGTCTTGTCCTTTTTTTGCGCGGGAACCGTCGGAGAAAACAAACTCGACCCGTGGAGAAGAAGATGCACCTCTCCCGGCCACGAGTTGTTAAGTGATTGCGACCAACCGTACTGTGGTTGGGCCCGGAGTTATACAACACTATGGGGGGGGGGGGGTGCTAAGAGAAGGCTAACAAATAGGGGGAGATGAGTGTTGGTTTGGACGTTGAATATTGGTAAAACCGACGATAGGTCAAAGTGTCAGGACTTTTTGAAGACACTGGACACTATTGGTTACTGTCAAGTCTTCTCACTTCGTGTACCTCAAAACATGCATACAATAACAAACCTGTGAAAATTTGAGCTCAATTGGTCGTCAAAGTTACGAGATAATACACCGCTTTGTCAGGGTAAAAACAAGATATGCTTTTTATCCAGATAACAATCATCCAACTAAACAAGAACCATTAATATTCAAATCGCTCTTTTACGTTCTAAACGGTCTATTAACAAAAGCCTATGTCATTCATTCATTCTAACGGCTTTAATCGGACATATTGTGATGGCTTTCCATTTTTCCCCATTTGTTTGAAGCAGAGAATTCTGTGCTTACGGCTAGCGGCGATTTTTTTGGCTTCTGCGCGTGCGTACTCCACTTTATTAGGCATACTACACTTACAAGGCTAGCGCAGAAATTCGGCGCTTGCACGTAAGCGGGGAATCGTGACCGTAAGCGCAGAATTCGTCGGTAAGCAGAGCCATGGAATTGGGCCCCGATGTTTTATGACTGTATTGGATCCAAGTGAAGACAGGGGGAACGATGTTGTTTATATGAATATACAAAGTCAATTGATTAGTGAAAAGAACAACCAGCAACAAAACTGACCACAAATAATGTATTAATTAAAATAACCTCACAGTCTCCTGACGATGACTAGAGCAAGCTAGTCGAAACGTTGAGACCAATTATAGAACTGACTCCGCGGCAATACAGTTAATTACGATCCTATAAGCTAAAGTAGTAGTCCAGTCTAATTTCTATACCATCCGCCCTGGTAATAGTTAAAAAGCAGGACAGTTCTTTTCAGAACTGAGAAGTCTCCCGAACCTCCGATTACCTACTCCACGGCAGTAGAATAAAGCAAGACAGTTCCCTAAGAACAACTCTACCTGGCAAGTAGATACACACATGGTGTTACCGCAAACCAAATATACATTGATACCTCACCATGCAATGCCTCAAATCCTATAAACCTCACATTAATTACCACAACTTCAATCCGTAGGACCTACCACGAACGGCGGATGTGCTGTCTTTATATGCGTCCGCAATTGGGGTGTATTATCACTCTTGTTCCCATATCGTCCTAATTCCTCTTTAACTTGCAAATCCAAGTTAACCTTCAATCCTTTTAATGCATTTTAATTGGGAATTACTACTTAAAAATAGGAGAGGTATAAAAAAGAAACCTAGTTCGACCTTTTATACACGGAAGTCCGTATCATTAAATGCGCATTGATTGTTCGGTACTTGAAATTATGGAGAAATTCACCGATGCCCAAGGCACGGTGTACGCTACTATAGGCTTCCGTTACGGGCCAGTTGAAATGGAACTATCCCGGGGTTAATAATGGCATTTATGAGTTTTGAGATCATTAGTATAGAATCTTGTTTGCGGGGTACCACAGGGACCTATACTTTGGCCTTTAGATGGACAGGAATACATCAATGGTACAATTAAAACTAGAATTTTAATTGTCGGAGAGGACAATTTACAGTGCTCGTGTGTTTTGCTAGCTATAGGTTCGCCCTCGTTAACAATTTTTTGTCTAGTTTCCGTTTACCCCGAAATTTAGTAAACCAGTTTGAAAAGGGACTTGAAACAGGTTTTTTTAGCTAGCAACATCCAATGAAGTTATAATAATATTATTTAAGTTATCAGCGCGCACTGTTCTACAATATTATTTCATACAAGCCCGTGAACGAGGAAATATTAAAATATCATAGCGCCCCCTTTTGTTTGTGTGTCCACCTGGATAGGACAGGAGTACGTTTACTTTTTAAAAAGACAACGTATGACTTGCCCTTTAAATGTTTAGATCAAAATATATGTTAAAACATACGCAAACATATAAAAAATACATAAATAAAAAAATATAAACAAATACTTAATATGTAAACAAATAAATTAAAGTAAATGAAAACAAATAGTATATATAATGATGGTCAAAGAAGTGAATGAAAAGTCTTCATTTTTACGTTTTGTGGAAAAAACCCTGCTGAGTTAACATTTAGGAGTTAAGAACAGC
Organism: Asterias rubens; assembly: GCF_902459465.1. NCBI lineage: Eukaryota > Metazoa > Echinodermata > Asteroidea > Forcipulatida > Asteriidae > Asterias > Asterias rubens. The sequence continues at coordinate 14,693,901 of NC_047063.1, read as the reverse complement.
AGCCCGCCGAAAATAGTTTGTCAAAATCTCTGAGTCACAGTTTGACTTATTCTTAAGGCTACACAGGCCCACACCAATCTTTGACGCTCCTCTTGGGATTGTGGTTGGCCCAATTTCATACAGCGGTTTAGGGAAAAAGTAGCAAAACACAATACTGCTTTCCAGAATTAAGTTACCAGCCAAAACACTATGCCACATCTTCCATTTGTGACTGTATCATGTACCTATTTTTGCTTTGTTGAGCAGCTCTATGAAATTAGACCCATATCAGCAAAGTGGGTCAATGTTGAGATATCTCTGTGTTTGTTAGCCTAGTTTCATACTTAATTATTCTATTTTCTAAATATTATATATCTTCTGGCTATTGTGACTTTGGCTTAAGTTTCGTCTGGATGAAGTTAACCACGCTATGGTTGTTAGGAATACATGATGTGAATGTTTACGTTGTACTATATTAGCGATATCTTTGTTCTTGCGTAGTACTAAGAATAAAAACCAATGTGTATTGGTGTGATAGAAGGTCCTAAGGAGCTAGCGGCAATCATTGAAGTATTTACTAAAAGCTTTAAATCAGGATTAATTTAATTTTTAGTGCAATGGGTCTACAATCAAACCCACCCCCAAAACGGAACATTGCATGTTTTCAGCCGGCTAAATTGTCAATAATCACCACTTTCGCCTCCCAAAATAGTGAGGTTGAACTTGAGCGTACAATCGGTGCATAAATAATGCATTGCACGCTCCACTGAGTTCGCGTGCACCTGTGTGTATGGGCGGTCCGGCGCTGGGCATTAAACAACACAACGCTTTCGGCTCTTTGGGCTCGGAACAAGATCATCAGGTGCCGGAACAAATAACTTTCTAGCCGGAGTTGAACCGGAAAGACCTTTGAGAGATCTGCTGATGGCGAATCTCTCGCGGGGACCGAGTGCAAGTCTCCATCACGATCGAGTATGGTTTTATGCTTAGGATAGGGACACAGAGGAAGGCGTGGGTATACCTCAGGCTCACTTAAAGGCACTGGACACTATTGGTAATTGCTAAAAAATAATTTGCAAAAAAATAATTGTTAGCGTAAAAAACTCTCTCGGTAACGAGCAATGGAGAGCTGTTGATAGTATATATAACATTGCGAGAAACGGCTCCCACTGAAGTAATCGGCTCCCACTGAAGTTATTTCTCACTCAAATAAAGACTTCAGGCCTGAAGCCTATTTTAAGCATCTTAAAGCACACGTTTGTGCAGCAAGTGTTTTTTTTTCTTTCGTTATTCTCTTGCAACTTCGATGACCAATTGAGCCGAAATTTTCACAGGTTTGTTATTTTGTGCATATGTTGGGAAATACCAAGTAAGAAAACTGGTCTTTGACAAAATACCAAAGGTGTGCCTAACACTGGATGAATCATATAATGGTTAACCTTGCGGTGTTTACTTCAGAACTATAAATCTTCATCACTTGTTCTTCCATTAAAATGGGACTAATGGGAGGGAGGCATGATCGTACATTATAATCCATCTCATGAAATGAATCATTTGGTTGAGAAACCTTGTCAACCAACCCGCTCGTTGCACCTGTTCAAAGGTGGCAGTGTGTACTTTGCAGGTCCGGATAAACCAATCAAGAGTGCACCAGACTAAAAAAACACATCCATGATAGCAACTAATAAAAAATACTCAAACATACTCAACAAGTATTGTTAAAGGCACCATTATTGGTAATTACTTAAAAATAATTATTTTCATGAAACCTTACTTGGTATTAACGAGTACCGGAGAGATGTTGATGGTATACAACATTGTGAGAAACAGCTCCCTCTGAAGTAACGTAGTTTTTGAGAAAGAAGTATTTTCTCACTAAAACATTTGAATTTGATTTCGAGACCTCAGAATTAGATTTTGACGTCTCGAAATCAAGCATCTAAAAGCACGCATTTTTTGCAACAAGGGCGTATTTCCAACGTTGTCTCGCATGTTCGACGCAAATTTTTACAGGTTTGTTAATAGTGTACAGTGCCTTCTCAGCCTCTTGAAATTATTTTAATTACAAGTTGCAGATATAGCTAAACTTCAGATTTCTTTTCAAGTATTCTCACTTGATGTGTCGCAAATTCTTAATATAATAAATATGTGAACTTTTAGACTCAATTGGTCATCGAAGTTGAAAGGGACAATGAAAGAAAAAACACCCTTGTTGCAGAAATTTGTGCGCTTTCAGATGCCAAATAAAAGGCTTGAGGGGGAGCCATTTTTCAAAATGTTTTATACTATCTACAGCTCTCCATTGCTCGTTACAAAGTAAGTTTTTTTTATGCTTACAATTATTTTGATTAATTATCAATAGTGGATAACACAAAGACGCACGTGACGTGACACGTTTTCAAATCGAGTTCCATTATTTTATGAAGTCATTTTTATTTCCTGTTCTGGCACAGAGTGTTATTGCATAGCAATAATATGCAAATCGGTTTGTACATCACGCTCGATCAATCAAAAGCCACGCGTTCGACGGCTGATATAGTCATCACGTGTGCGTAAAAATGAGAAGAGTTGAATGAAAAGGTAGTGTTTGTGATCAAAATCTTTATTGTTTTTTCCTTACACTGACACTATTTGATTAAGTTGTCAATCAGTATCTCGTCATCTCGGTTTACGGGTCTTTGCGGACGCTGGCTACCCGGTTCGCAATATCCCCTTTTAATTGGAAAATAAATATTGTATGACATCTAAAGTCGATTTGTCGGCTAGAAATCTCCAACTAAACCAGGTATTTTCACAGATCTTTGCAGCACGCATTCATGGGTGTAGTTTTTGTTATATTTATTATTATTTTTTAAATTTAAATAATGTGGTCATGAAGGGTCTTCTTCATTCTATTTCTTTTAAAATTACGTTCAATATTCATTATTATAATTTTATGCTGTATTAAAATCATGCATGCTGAAAGAAACCCAGAATAAATGTAACTGATTAAAAGCCAAAAAAAGCTGATTACAAAATCGAGCTCCTCAAACACAAACAAACAATAATTATTCGGGGATACCTTTGATACTGTTTAATCTACTGTGTTATCCATTGCTTGGCAATTTTATCATTTATATTCAGCCCTTTTAACGTTGTTTATTTGAAAATCGGATGCTGTGTTTTTTCCCCCCATTTTTAATTTATATTTTACAATAGACCAACTAAAAATATAGCATACTCCAAGGGCCATGTTACACTGGGCGATCTTGCATGCAAAAACGAACACTTCGGCAACATAATATACATTTTTCTAAACCCACGTAGGCCTACTGCCACAAAAACATGTGTAACTTATCAAGTGATAGTTTGAATTTATTTTTGGATCTGGTTACATGAATTTTTACTTTCCCGTTGCAAAGTGGATTTGTTTCTTCAAATTATAGTCAGAACCCCTTTCCTCAGCCACTAGTCTAGTCATTGAAACCATTAAATTCCCATCATTGTGGTTTGCCCATGTATTTCTTTTTAGGGATTGATTTTGAATGCAAATCACGTGTTGAAGTGCGACTAGTGGTTCTCTAGGGAGCGCCACTTTCCCGCTAATTCTCCCCCCTTCACGGCCGCTTGGTCGTATTCTCGTCTCGGTTCACTCTCCGTGGAGTGGGGCCCGCACTGTAGCTAAACCGTTTACGCTCACAAAATCGCTATTTTTTCGCGACATTATAGAATTCGCATGTATATCTGGTGCCCTTAACCTGTATCGCAACTGACAGAAATACAACATTAATCAGCGTAATGACTCTCACACAATGCTTGAGCAGTTTTGGCACGAAACCAAAGTGCTTTATCCTGTTTGCCGCCGAAGAAAACGCGCCGGTTTAAGATTTGCTGTGGTCTTTAACAATGTCTTTACCTTTTTATGTCTTGCCTTGTGAGTCTCTCCTTGCGCATAGGGGTATAACTTTGCTTGAATTATGGGCTGTGAGTTGTATACAGAGTTGGGTTTCGTAGTAATAGTTTGAATTAACAAGATTTAAACTTCATTTCGGTCGCCTTTTGCTTTAGATTAGGGATAGGGTAGGCTTAACTTAACCCCTTCCAATTATGCACAAACTTGAAACTTCAAAAGAAGTTGTACACTGTGCAAAAACTTTTATCTTCCAAAGAAGTTGACGGCTCTTTGATACGGCATTTAAAATCAAGTCAAACAACAGTTTTTATTTAAAGTATTATAATTGACAGACTTATTGGTTAACCATTAAAAGGTTATTTCAAAAGGTTAATCTGTTTGGAATGGAAGCCTGGTGGTACGGAAAATGTTGTTATGACCGACTTTAGACCTATGTTGCATTTATCATTCATGACTAATAGTGATAGACACTTTTCTAACGATTCAGTGTTGATGATCTCATAACAGGTTTTTAATGACAGCTAGATACATTATTTATTTAGCTTATATACTTGTTACCAGAAAATTGCACTTGCGTCGTTGAAAGGTGTTGTTAGCTGTTCTAATTTTGAGTGTTTTATTTGGCATTTAAAGGCAAAACGTAGGCCTACTTGGTTTTTGTTCAACCTTTCGATTGTTTTAATTCTACTAAAATGTAGATGTATATACAAGAAAACTAACATGTGACAATTTCATTTCAAAAAGGTAGTCATCATTATTTTTTGAAACATCACCGAAATTCCGTATAGCGATTAATTCGGAACAATCCCCAGAACGAATACACAGTCTAAAAAGCATAACCGCAGTCAAAACGGGATGGTTTGTTTTGGTGTGGGATATATCTTCCTCTTACAATAAAATGATTACAAAAATCCTTTTACACGAAAAATATATTTCCGCCTGAAAAACTGTCCGTTTTGAGGGGGACAAATGTCAATTGACTTTGCCCAGATCACCCCCTGCTTCGTCAGCTCGATATACATGTAGGGGCCTATAGGGCCTTCATGACACTTTAAAAACACAGTCTGTCGTTTTCACTGAATGCAGATCACCGCCTTGGTGGATAATTTCGCTGAAAACCCAGAAAGAGAGAATTAACCTACGTTAACGAAGAAACACTGTATTTTCCCCTTAAACAACAATTGCGTCCTTCCTTCCTGGCATCACATCCGATCAACCGGCAAAAGGTAGTAGGCCTAGTCCTGATAACCCATATAGTTCAGTAAGTCTTTCAAGTCAAGCCGCTTTTTGCGGCGTGTTTGTTTTTAAAGTTTTTTGAAGATGACTAACTGGGACAGGGGATGATTTCCGTAATGGGGAGATCACGATGAAACAAGAAGCCGTGAATTTGGTAAGCAATTACGGTGATGGAAAAATCACGACAGTATTGGGGGTCATAATATATAGAGTTCTCTCTCGGAAACACTGAAATAATTTACTGAGCTGTATGGGTGTCATGGAGTGCTGGCCCCGGGAGCAAAAAACAAAACAATTTTACAACTACGTGTTGGGAGTGGTAAAACTCTCGTGACCATAGTTATACAAATGTTGACTGCTTCGAGTGCTTTATGGTTAAAACTATGACTCCCTCGGTGATCCCCGGAGCGTTCTATTTTCCCGAGGCGAACCTGGAGCGTTCTATTTTCCGTGGGCGAAGCCGAGGGAAAATAGAACGCTCCGGGGATCATTAAGTTACAGACCTGAATGCTACAATCCACGGACGACGCGAATACAGATTGCGAAAACTTTTACTGTGCTGCATGTAGTGTCATGTAATCCGAAATGGTTACAGACTATTAATTTATCATCCTCGTACACGCAACGGACGTCTGGGTACTGGAGGCCGTGTGATAGTCTTCGGACTAGCGCACGGCAAACCGATGCACTATCACACGGCCGTCGTCTAGTAAAACTAAGAAATATCATGTGACGCGCTCTAAACCAATGAAAAGGCAGAATATAATGGGTGTTATAATAAGGAAATAAATGTAACCGTTTAATATTTTACATTGATACTGAGCCATATATTGAATAGCTACGTTTGAACTTGTACGGCCTAAAAAGGGGAAGGTGTTTATGTTAGTAATCACACAGTTAATGCCCACGGAGTACGAGACCCGAGGTAATACAATTCTTGTTCCATTTTTTTCCTATACTAGTAAAAGTTATACTTTCCACAGTTCAGTGTTGCATATAGGCGATTAGTAACAACCCTATGCGTGATCCAGTTTAGACCCTGCATATGAAAGCAAACGGCGGTGCCAACTGCAGGGTTGGTCACACACGACGCATCTTTGAATCTTTTAGAATTGCTGAACATTTCTGAAGATGCAAAGTCAATTTCCCATTACAAGCGATCAATATCGGGCACTCTTTATTCTCAAGCCATTGGTATCGACCTACTTGTAGACCCACCTGAAGCAAATAAACTCTAATTTTGATGGATCATATACTTTTTGTATATTTTATCGAACTGAACTTATCGCGTGCTTCAATATTCGGTGGCTTTTACCGGAATTGCCAGTAACCTTGACGTCCTTGGTTTACAACTGACTTTTCGAAATCGATTACTTCTTTACTTTTTAGGTTACTATCACTAACTTTTTGTATGCAAGATGCCAGACACACAAGGCCTGAAGGCCACTTCAAGGTGTGGGGTACAATCAATAATTTTTCAAGGGGCCGCGTTGCCACCATCTCTTGGGCTGAGACAGGGTTACCCCCTCTACAGTCCATACGGATGCAGGCTTGGGTATCATCCATGGTAAGCCTGCCGGCTGGTGGTAGCAGAAAGCACTACAGCTAGATGACACGCCACAAATCATAGTTCAAATTTGCTATTGTGGTTGGTGTTTGTGGGAGAGAGAGGAGCCTACCAAGCTTTCACCAAAATTAAAACTTTTCCATGTTGCGTATTAGAAACCATTGCCTATATCCATCAATTATTTCTGGACCTTTTATTTTACTATCACTAATTATAGTTTACAAGTTTTATATTGTTGCCGGTGTTTGTTGGGAGAGAGGGGACCGGGGTTGCCTATAAAAGCTTTCATCAAAGTTAAAACCTTTCAAACGTTCACACCAATTTACTAATGTATTAGAAACCGTTGCCTATATCCGTGTCGAGAGTGATCGCCTGCTCCCTGCAGCTGATTCAATTTTGGGGCAACACCTTGTCAGGAAAAGACAACATCATCACTTTACATGTCAACATTTCCCCCGCTATAAACCGGTAATCCGGAAATGTATATACCAGCATTGACAAAGTTTCTTTCATCAGTGGCAACAGAAGTGTATACAATAATTGTTGTTTTGTTCAACAAATCACGCTTTGAAATGTTTAATAAAGTAATGGTATCTCGACAGCAAAGAAGTAAAAATGCACAACTCGGTTTTCGTTTCAAAATTAAAATTCAAATCACGGCGAGTGGTTTCGAGTGGAGTCTGAATAAGAAAGATAGACCGATGTTTTGATTGGAGTTGAGTTAAATGGTTTATCTAAGCATCGACAGGAAGAGAGGTTGACTGACAAGCCGAACCTTAAATTGGGAACCACAAACTGTTTGCTTGGCTATTATACCAATCAATATTCAACGACTCTGTTATTTTATTTCATTTCATGTTTACTTCGCTGATCTTTGCTTTGAATTAATTTTTCCCGTCATTGTTTTTAGCTACAACGTTACGAATAATTAATTGTCCTTGTTTTGAGGACCAATCTTTTTCGGAGAAGTGTCCGCTTGTTGTTTGTTTTGTAAGATTACCTTTTGTTTGCGTTCTTTGTACCGCAAGTTATAAATTCAATGGCAAAAGGGTGAGTCTTTACTTTATAAAATATCTTTTAAAAGGTCACTCATCTTCAAACCTTTAAGAAATGACAACAAGAAAATTCCCTTTTTCTAAGGGGTTGAATAAAGGGAACTTATGGGGGTGTAGAATAGTTTTATCCTGTAAATATCTAACTTAAAAGAAAGATATGCAAAACCACACGACAATAATTATGTGAGAAATGCATACGGTGCAAAGACGATGTGCGTCAAGAGCTGTAATTTTTTTACAACACACCAAAGATTAATATTGAGATGAGTTGTTAATATTACCAGATTCTATGTCACTTTCAGCCATTTCTTTGTCGTTTTGATCCTGGGTCAAACTGACCCAGAAATGGGCAAGGCCAGACCCAGAAGTGGGTTAGGCCCAACGGGACTCGTATCTGGTCGGGCAATACCGACCTGTAAATGAGGCATGTTTCCAGTGACATGGGTCATTTATTCTGACCCATTTTGGACAATGAGACAGATTGCAAAATGTTATCAAATGTTATAATTAATTGACTCATTTTGTCTTCTCCATGCAGACCTGTATAACTGATTCGGATTGCGAGGGGCTGAACCGAGCATCGTGCTGTGTGACGGTACACACCAGCTCCGTCCGGTTATGTAAGGAACTCAGTCAGCGGGGCCATATCTGTAACATCTACAGCCGGCCTCACATGTGGAGCGGGGAAAGACTAGGGCTTCACTGCCCATGTGAGCAGGGTCTGGAGTGTATCTCGGACTCGACTTCATCGTTTGCCAGTAGAGGCACTTGCATGAACTAGTAGGGGGACAACAAGTAAAGTGCCAACACCTCTCAAAGAAAGAACCCGTGCGACTCTTTCTCCAACTTTAGTGGAGATGAAAACAGTGTTTATTGACTAGACTATATGACGAACTTACCATACTCTTTAGCAGAAGGTTCTTCTGTCAAGTTGACTTTATAAGAATGTAATACGGGGATGTGGCTAGCCTTGTCTAAGCTATATGAGATGGCCTACTCGCGGAATCATACGCATCAACGACAGGACCTTAAAGTCTCAATAACCACACAAACAACTGGTTTATTGAAATGTTTTTTTTTTTAATGTCGACCGACAAGCTGGGGTTTTCATCAAGATCGGAATCGGAGTGGATATCAGGATTGCATTGACACTGAAACGAAATATTAGACAACTACCGATCCTCCACACCGTAAAATGAACTTGTTAACTCACCACTGAACGGCGCCAACATACGGTTTCGCCAGGGACGACTCCAAGTCGTCCTGATTGACGCATGAGGTCCTACGGTGTGACAAAGCCAGTTTTCATCCTCCAATGGTTGCTGGGTCAACTCGACTCTTAGCGGTGTTATTGACCAACGATGCAACACTTTACAAAAAATGGCTGGGAAATGACTTGAATCGACAGAGAATGCCGAATTTAGACATTCATAAGAAACTCGCCTTTTCGAAACGAAAGATCGGCCTCACTGCTAAAAGACACGACACAGGACGGTTTTACCGAATTGACTTTTTCGAGAATTTTACCCGCTGTTATGAACTCATGTAATTCCATCCTTTAAACTGGCACATGTTCAAGTCTGAGCCGAATCTTGGTATGGAGCCCAACTTCTGCTATTGCTGATTTCGACACAAGTAGTCTAAATCAGTTCTCATTGTCCCCGTCTACGGGCTGGATCTTGTTGACACATGACTATATACTATAATAATAATTTAGAATGCTTCTATTCTTCTATTTTCCTCAGTACTGCTGGCCTAACATGAAATAGTTCTCGCCTCTATTTAAAACCTACAACTATTTACTGTCCGTTTTATCGCAAAGTGACTGTACCAAATAGTTTTAGAGATTTGAAATAATATACCCGTAGAAACAATTCAGTGTAACAGCAGTGGAGGCTAGACTCGCTGTAACGTCTACCATTGACGTCACTTTCGCACTAAATTGCAATCAACAACCGTGACGTCATCACATCAATATTTGTTATTTAGTGATAACTATAAGCGGGGGAACGTGCAATTTGTTTACACACCTTCCTAACGACCCAGGAATGTAGCCCAAGTCTTATAATAATGCTATCAATCGTATTTAGAAGATAAATGTTTCCCCCTCCTTATGGTGTGATGCAGTTGAACATACCCATTGTATATATTATTTGCAATGCAATACAATGCAATGCTGCGATATATCGCCGTAAAACACACGAGTAATAAGCAGATATAACGAGCCACCGTATGTTTTAAGAATGTTCGCTATTTCGTTCTTTGATGAAGACAATTCTGAGATAATTAGGCTGAGATAGAGTTTGCTAATTGTACTTGGGGCATAAATATTATCCAGATGCAGTACCCCCAACATCCAAAGCCGTGTTAAACCAGACAATCCTTGTAAGACGTCATGCACAACCTCCCGTATTATAGTACCGCGGCATGGAATACATACACTTTTACTAAAAGCGTACAATTGTACATAAAATGATAATTTAATTAAGATATGAGCTAAATTGTGTCAAAAATACCTTGATCTATAGCTTGCATGAAAAGTACCACATTGGCAGTAGCATTAACCAAAAAAGTAGGTTTTCTTAAAAAAAAAAACCTACACGTCACACGTCACACGTCACATTCTCCGTGCGTCTTGCACGAAGTGTCTGGCCTCGGCCCAACATATTTTTTGCCTGGTGGTCCAAAGGGCGTATTCGTTTAAAGCACAAACTTGTTGGCTCTTTGGTTCAGTGGACCTTGGTAGAAAGACCTTTGTTCAGGGGATCTTGGTAGAAAGACCTTTGTTCAGGGGACCTTGGTTGAATGACCTTTGTTTAGGGACCTTGTATTTGAGACCTAAATTGAGTAACTTTAGTTCAGGGACCTTGGTAAAAGAGACCTATTTTTGAGAGACCTAGGATGAGTGACCTTGGATGTGAGACCTGGGACGAGGCCTTTGTAGAGGGACCTTGGTTGAGAGACTTTAGTTAAGGACCTTGGGTTAAAGGACCTTTTATACTGGGACCTTGGTCGAGGGACCACAGTTAAATGACCTCGTTTGAGGGACCACAATTGTAAAGGACCTTGTTTGAATGACAACGGGACCTTGTTTGATGGACTACAGTTGAAGGACCTTGTTTGCGGAACCTTAGATGAAGGACCTTGTTTGAAGGACTTTAGGACCTTGCTTAAAGCTATTGGACACTTTCGGTAAACAGTATCGTCTAAAGGCCCACACTTCGTGTATCACAACTTTTATATAAAATAACCAACCTGTGAAAATTTAGGCTCAATCGGTCATCGGAGTCGGGAGAAAATAACGAGAAAACCCAACCTTGTTTCCGCACGTTTTTACAAAGACGATTTAAAGGCCCCACCTTCGACCTTAATATAGACATCTTTTTAGAGGTTTCAGAAAGCTTAATAGCTTTAAATTGTTTACCAGAATGTCTTTAACAATGTCCCAAAGCGGCGGCATGCCGCCTATTTAAAAAAGAAAAAAACATGCGTTTTTATTTATCCGCTTAACTTAACAAAAGAAATTGTAGATTCTTTATTTGTTATTCATTCTTAGGGACTACGCTTGTGTTTGATTAGAAAGACCCGACGTCCGACAATAACAAATAACATCGGTGCACCACAAGTCTAAACAAATTGCACATTAAAATTTACTTTTGGATATAACCAATTCTATATACATTATCTAAAAAGCAAAATGGTATAATGCGTTGATGAAATATTTATTTGCAAAATGGAAAATATTTTTTTTCTGACGTGAATGTAAATGATAGCATTTGGAGTGTAAAGAAAAGACGACTGTTTACTTTGATATAAAAAAAAACCTGGTGACGTTATTTTGATCCTTGAGGATTTTTCCGACAATGGCACTTGGAGGCCTTCATGAATTTGTGTTTATTAGAAGGATATAGCTACTGAACAATAACAATGAATTATTTAGTTGTGCCTACATTTGTAGTAACAACCAATTCAATCTTATGTGTATAAAATAATACAGGGCTGGTTTTAAGGCGACGCCATATAAGTAGATAATGCTGAGTGTACAGTAAGTGTATTTTGTTGTTATTCTCGCCAAGTGTGTACAAATATTATTTTCCTGTAAGTTCAATGCATATATTAATATAAAATATTTATTGAAAAGCAAGTTATTATCATGGCACAATATTGTTCTTTATTCTTATTTACTGCCATATGTAAAACAAATAAACTGATTTAATATCATTATTTTGTTTCAAAGCAAACTTTGACTTTACATTATTTCATTATTTTCTTATCTTATTTTCATCTTTCCTTGAAACCCAAACTGACTTCAACATCAAACGGTACACGCGACTTTGATAACATAAAAAAAATTTATTGACTTTTTGCCACGTTGGTCTTTAAATGCACTGGGCACTATTGGTAATTACTCAAAGTATGAGCAATGGAGAGCTGTTGATAGTGTAAAACATGGTGAGAAACGGCTCCCTCTGAAGTAACTTATAGGTTTTGAGAAAGAAGTAATTTCTCACTAAAATATTTATTTGAATTGTTTTCGAGACCTCATAATCTGATTTTGAGGTATCTAAATGAAGTTTCTAAAAGCTCACAACTTGTGCAACAAGGGCGTTTTTTTCTTCCAGTAGTCTCCCACTTATTGACGTCCAATTGAGCCAACATTTGTACAGGTTTGTCATTCCATGCATATGTTGAGACACCAATAATGTCCAGTGTCTATGGTTATTGGAACCGTTTGATTGTTTAATACAACAAGTTATCTAAAAAAAAAACTAAAAAAACAAAAACAAGTGAAACTTTTGTCGCGTTTTTTTAAATATCGCCGGAATAATAACCCCTTGTAGAAATACACAATCTTCTGGCAGTAACGCTTCTCAGATTAAGTGAAATGATTTTCAAAATGCTGTATCGAAAGCTGTTGTATAGACGATGTGACCTATGTTTACATTCAAACCGCCCTCTGTTGAAAAAACACTGTATACGTCATGTTTCGCCGGGCAAAAAGACACGCATAGTCATGGTAAGAGTGCGTACACTTTCTAGCTGGCTGCCAAAACATAAAGGTTTTGCCAGGCGGTATGCGCGCGAATCATGTTACGGTTTTCGTGTGACGTCAGAGGTCACATCGTCTATAGGCTTCTGAAAAACATCGGTATTGCCACTCATTTTAAGAGTAAGTGATGTTTACCAAACGTTTAACTTCCCTAAAGGCACTGGACACCCATGGTAACTGTCAAAGACCAGTGAGCCTATTCTCATTATTTTGTTAACCCCAACATTATGCAAAAAAATAACAAAACTTTGAGTGAGAAATTACCACTTTCTCAAAACCTACGTACTTCAGAAGGAGCTGTTTCGCACTATGATTTATATCAAAGTCAGCACTTCATTGCTCGTTACTAGTCCTAACTTATATGACTATTCAATCATATAGGAGATATTAAACACTTAAGGGTAGTCCTAAGACGGCAAGTACTCGTCCAATAACTCGAGATAAGATAAAGTCTCAACTCCTTGTGAAATAAACCCCAGTGCCTTTTAAGAACAAAAAAGGGAACAAGATGGGATTACACCAAAAACACTTACAGTAAAGGCGAATAAAAGAGGGCAGGTACAAACAGTGGAACCCAGAAATTATCTGACGAGTGGGTGAGAACTAGATCGTGCCCCAGGCGGGCGGGTGGGTGTGGGATGGCTGAACAAAATAAAACAATATCGCAGCACAACAACAGGTTTAGTGCCCTTTTGTACAACATTTTCTCATTCACTTTCATTTCCACACCGACAACAAATAAGGGAATCAATGTGTGGTGAAGAGGCTTTCAACTAGTGGTTTAATCCCAACGAGGCCTGGTTCTTGATAATTTTACCAAGACGAAGTCGAGGTAAATTATCAAGAACCAGGCCTCGGTCAAAAAATACCTTTTCGGTCAAAAAACATCAATACTTTTCCCATTCATAATTACATTTTCGGTCAAAAAACATCAACACTTTTAAAATAGATGAACAAAAATATTATAATTGTTCAATGATTCTCAACACAACACCCCTCCAGCTATGAAATGGTAAGGCCCTCCGCCGCCCTCAGGTTAACAACTCCTTATAAGGGAATGCTGTGCGCGTCGTCTCGTATCGCGTGATGTGGCACAACTGTCCCGGCCGTTGCTCTCGACCAATCGAAACTGTCTTTTATAAGCATAGGTACAAGCTCGCGTGTCACGCCCATGTTTCAACACTTATAACTGGTCATAAACAAATGTTTATACACACCCACGTGACATGCTCTCCACCAATAGGAATAGCGAAACTGTCTCAGGTATTTATGAATAACAGCTTTCTCTCAAAAAGACGATCAGAGCTATAGCTGATCGAAACGTTTAAACATACGGTTCGTTTCAGAACCACCTCAACTCATTTAGAGATAATGTGCTACCGCAAATCTTACTATATATTGTTTTTCCACCATGCAAAGTTTCAAAGAGAGAACCAAAAATACACAAAGACCTAACCTGGGTGGTTGGCTGATACAGAGCTGTGTACATAGAGAGTTGAGACAACTTGCGATTTTAAGTCATTTCGGGTCCGAACAAAAACGCATGTGCACACACAGGGTGTCAGACTAGACTGCACATACGGCGTCCAGTACGGAATTTAAAGTTTACAATGCGTAAGGAGTGCACCATAGCCACATAAGACCACTGTTGGGGAGTATACTTTTACCCAGTGACATGTATAGCGCCAAGTTGTGTCCACCGCGCCTCAAAATGGCTTATTCTATTTGCAAGGACTTATACCAATATATTGGTTGTGAGGCATTTTTAAAACCACAGAATAAAATTTAAATGTCCGTCTTTCACACACAAGCTGAAGAGTATCATCGCCACTGCGCAGCTGCAAAAGCCCTCCCCGGAAACATGGCTTCCTCCCCAAACCCCATGTACGTCAGTTTGGGGTTCTGAAGAACCTTCATGAATAATGCATGAAGGATCTGTGTCATGTGACATCTGTGCGATAGCCGGAAGTGGAGGCTCGCATCTCGAAGATTTCGGAGGATGCTCTCTTCGCACGCTCCCCAAGACGGTAAGTATTTTGGAAGATGACCATGGTGTATACCCGCGGGGGATATAAGATGTGGGCCTTATGTTTACGTGGTGAAGTGCATGTTAGGTTACATAGCCTGTCGGATAAGTGGGTTGAAAAACAAACTCTAGTCCTCTGGGGTCGGCTTCAACTATCTTGGGGCCAGCTGCTGTCCCACAATTCTATGACAAATTCAGTCTTCACCCTTAATTTTGTTCAAAAGATAGGCTACTATCATTAACGTCGGGTAATGACAAACATCATCATAAATGGGGACAGTACTTACTTATAAAAGATAAAGAAACAATACCTCACAAAAGTAAACTGAGACCTACGGGAGTGTTAAGGCATGAGGAAGACAATTATTTTCTTCTACATGGTTAAGGGGACATTGTGAACAAAAATCAAATAAAGTCACTGTTATGAGCCATGTCATAAAATGTCACTAAGTGCATGTCATAAATATTACTAAAAGCTGATTACGTCAATTATGGCCCAGCTTAAAGGCCCTGGACACTACATTTATTATTGTAATTACTCAAAATATTTATTAGCATAAAAACTTACTTGGTAACGAGCAATGTCACACTTATTAGAAACAAAGTTCTCATGGTCTAACACAGGGACCTTGGACTCAAATCCTCAAATTAAAGAATTAGAAACTGTAACTCAGTCGACTGGGTATATTTACAAACGATGTGTAACCGGAAAGCGTATCCTGACGTCAGCAGGGGCCGATTTCTCCTTTACGCTTTGCAAATTTAAGTACGTGTCAAATTGTGCGAATAATTTGGTTGTGTAACCTTATGACGTCAGAGGCCCCCTCTCCACGTTAAAGGTGTGAATAAATAGAAAGACCGGTCCACGAATAAAGACAGGTATTGGTTTTACGTAACCAGTGATTTCAATGGATTCAGTGATTTAATTGGATGAACGTGCAATGACGTAAGTGTTCCATGATTGGTCCGAGGTGATGTTTGGTAGCTTCAGTAGGGTCGTCTGCATGCAGCAGCAGACATTTGTTTTATAATTATGTATATAAAAATGTACGCAGGATTTGACTGCGAATCTTCATATGAAATGAATGCGATGTCAAAGAAGATTATGGACTAGAATTGACGCAGGCACAAGGCAGATCTCTGGCATAGTTAAAGGCAGTGGACACTATTGGTAATTACTCAAAATAATGATTAGCATAAAACCTTACTTGGTAACGTGTATAATAATGGGGAGCTGTTGATAGTATAAAACATTGTGAGAAACGGCTCCCTCTGAAGTGACGTAGTTTTCAAGAGACAAGTAATTTTCCACGAATTTGATTTCGAGACCTCAGATTTTTACTTTGATTATTATCTCGCAACAATTGAGCTCAAATGTTCACATGTTTGTTATTTTATGCATAGGGCCTATGTTGTGATACACCAAGTGAGAAGAAATAGTGTCCGGTGTCTTTAATGAGCCTCAAAGTGTACCGTCATATATATACGCTAACAAATAGATGACTGTTTTGTTGAGTTCTTACAAACAAATAATCAAACGAACAAAGACATTTTAAATCAAGAAGCCCTTTTTCGGAGCACATTACAATTATTTACTGTCACTCACAGTATACCCGCATTACAATAAATGTTTTAACAGGCAATTTGATTTGGCAAACCATACAATATACTAAAATGTTATTTAAACTATAATATAGAAGAAAGCACAATCATTCAGCTGAAAGAAATTAACGATAGGCCCTAATTATTATCACCAGCAGCTATTAATAAAAAAAGTCTTGCCGTAGATTTAAAAAGGTGATTAATGACAGCTTAATTAAATAAAGAAAGCACATCAAATGAAGTTTAATTTAATAGTACGTTTAATTATTGCGTAACCGAGGGGGACAACCTCGTCAAGAATACCCCCCCCCCCCCCCACAAAAAAAATAAAATAAAAATAAAATAAAGACATTAGACATTACTGGTAATTGTCAAAGACCAGTCTTCTCACTTGGTGTATCTCACCTTATGCATAAAATAACAAACCTGTGAAAATTTGAGCTTTATTGGTCGTCGGAGTTGTGAGTTGTGAGTTATGAAAGAAGATAACACTCTTGTCACACGAAGTTGTGTGCTATCAGATGCTTGATTTCGGGACCTCAAATTCTAAATCTGAGGTCTCGAAATCAAATTCGTGGAAAATTACTTCTTTCTTGAAAACTACGTCATTTTAGAGAACGCCGTTTCTCACAATGTTTTATACCATCAACCTCTCCCCATTGGTCGTTACCAAGTGAGGTTTTATGCTGATAATTATTTAGAGTAATTACCAATAGTGTCCACTGCCTTTAAGGCTAGGATATTTTTCACACTTTAGATTCCGCTACAAACAAAAATGGAATTCCCTTGATATTGAAATCGTTTATTTTGTTTCCGACATATACTTTTCGATTAGAGAATCGTAAATTTGGTTTCCGACCATATACTTTTCGATTCAGAATTTTGTTTCCGGTCATACACTTTCGGAATTTTAAATCGTTCATTTTGTTTCCGACCATATACTTTTCGATTTGGAAATGGTTAATTTTGTTTCATACCACACTTTTCGACTTTTATTTGTTTCTGACCATCTACATTATTTCGATTTCGAAAAATTTCATTCGTTTTCTAAACCATATACTTTTTTAGTCGAACTCGTTCATTTTGTTTCCAACCATATAGGCCCTAACATCCTTCTCAACTTTGGCAATCGTCATTTGTTTTCGACGCTAAAAATTGCACGTTCGATTTTGAAATCGTTCATTTTGTTTCATAACAAACACTTTTCGACTTTTATTTGTTTCTGACCATCTATATATATTGATTTAAAAAAAAAAAAATCATTTGTTTTCCCAAGCATATACTTTTTGAATTGAAATCGTTCATTTTGTTTACAACCATATACTATTTACGATTTGAATTTATTCATTTTGTTTCTGACCAAATGCTTTTCGATTCTGAATTCGCTCACTTTGTTTTCAACCATACACTTATATAGATACGAAAACAAATTAATTTTGTTTCTGACCATACACATTGAAATCGTTTTAAAATCTTCCCCTCCCCCTAACCATTACTAATCCATGCATCTAAAAACTGCAAATAAAAGTCACTTGCTTGAGTCTCCCAAAGCATATAAATGATACTCATTATTGCCTTAAAATAGACCAATGTTGACAATCTGCCCCCACAACAAACCGTAAGATAAATTTGGAACACTAGTAACATGTACACACATGGAATTGAAAAATAGTTAAAAGTATACGTAAACAATGTGACCATTGTAGGGTAAAAGCAATTTATATACAGTATTCTCTGTCCCCCGCCCTCCAACAAAACACCAAAAATGTCTTTTTTGTTTTCGCCTCGGCTACTGGTTACATACCAACCTAAAGTAAACCTTCAGATCTGATGTTTGTTAACCAAGGAATCGGTAAAGTCAAAGTTTTACAGGGGGATGTTTTGAATATGTGGTTTCTATTGGTCTCTTGAAACAGATAAAACAAAATAAACATCGATGATGCCGAAGGCGGATTCAAAGACATTGTCAACTTAGACTGGAATCTTAAATTTAGTATCTGGCCCTTTAAGAATCCACGGCTTCGGCTTCAGATTCAGCTCAGGCTAGCTTAGCCGGCGGTTGTTTTGAAAACTATACTTTTAACTGTTTACACCGCTTTTCAAAGACCAATTTGCCCGCCAATTCAAGGCAACCTGTACAGGGACAAAGGACAAAACAAGATGTTCTTGCTTCGGGATGCTCATTTTACTTACAATTCCAATTTCCCTAACCGTTTCATCCGAAACACGTACACAAATGAGTCATAGATCGATACAAAGTATCTTATTATAACTCATAGTTAGCTCAACCCTTCTAAAAATCTCTGCCGTAAGATTTTTAAAGGTCAAATTTAAATTTAGAAAATAAGACTATTACAAGTCATATATACATTTGAAGCAAATGAATATTAAATCAATTAATAGTAATTAACTGAGGAAGACATTGATGAGCAAACTTTGCAGTGGATACCTTTGTGAATATCTCAACACTCCCGCGTGACGTAATAACGCCTGTTCAACCATTTCATGTACAATTTTATTACAAAAAGCAAATGTTGATAGCCCTATAAAGCATAATCCTTGAGATTTAATACATAATACTATAGATTTGATAATTTTTTTCCAATATAATTATTTACATTTTATTTTGATTACATTGCACTTTCTCGAGATAGTGTTGATGGCAATAATTGGCTGAAAAATACCAATTACTAACATAGGCATTGGCCAAAACAAGTGGAGCATAACGCACCCATCACCCTAAAAAAAAAACTTTGGTGATCATCTAAATTTCAAACGTAAACGGTATGCATGGCTCTTTTGCATACCCAAATATGTTTTTGCATACCCATAGATGTATTTTCATGGTTTACAGATTAACTAAAAGCATACTTTGTATGTACATTGTACAAGCAAACTGGAGGATCAATAAACTAAAGTCAAGGTTTAACAGACAACAGACAACAGTTAAGATTTGCTGCTGTTCTTTTTGAACGAGGCCTATTGGTTGTAACTTAGAATACTGACGGTATACATGCATCCATTCAACCTCTTTAGTTCCAACTAACTCTCAGGGGCCAACATCATGAAACCCGTAAGCGCATGTTTGCTGCTAACAGAGAAGCTCATAGCACGGTTTTGATAAAAACAGCGTACCGTGTTGTAATTATTAAGCAAGCAACAAACCACCATTTTTGGCGGTTTTTGTAAGCAGATAATTGACGCACCCTAGTCTCTCGTTGGTCGGGTAAACACTTTTGCTTGTGTATATTTTTCTGTAACATATTTACATTTTTATCTCACCCTCTTATTTTATTTCATTTGTAAGATGTTTAAATGTTATTTTTGTTTTGTTATTCAGCGTTTGTGTTGCAAGGATTGTTTTTTAATAAACCATTTTATCTATCTACATGTATATATCTCTCTCTACATTAGGGGAGATGGCCTCAGGTTTTGATCCAGAACAGACCTCCGTCAGAGGCATACAAAACCAAAAACGAAAAGGGGAGCAAAGAATTAGGGGAAGGCATCCAGTTGGAAATTTAAAACTGTTGGAAGATGTTCCGAAAGGAACAAGTAAAATTGGAACAAATTAAAATGGCTTTGGTATAAATGAATAAAAACAATGAATTTAACTTGTGTTGTTCCCAAAATAAGTCGATTTCATTCAAGGTATGTCAGTTAGTCACATAAGTTTTTTTGAGATATGGCGGACACAATCCCTCTACACTATCAGAATTGGGTAAATTTGCCGTTATACAACCAAACCAAACAGTGCACTCCAACAGTGTCCACCGTATCTCAAATAGGCTTATTGAGTTGTCCTCAAATAGTGTTCTGTGCTGTGACTTTTCCTGAGATTATAGCATGGGTGACAGATCCTTTTTTCATCGGCTGCCCCCAAACTATGGAATGAACTGCCATCTGACATTCAATACTCTCAATCTATTCATATTTTCAAGTGAAAAGTGAAGACTTTTCTTTTCAATAAAACTTGTATGTCATTGTGCCTGTATGTAGATTTTTTGGTATGTAAATTTGTCAGTACTTTTTATCTAATGTTTTTGAAACTTCTTGATGGAATGCGTGGCTGGTAATTTTTTGTGGAAATGGCACAATATACATCTCTAAATATTTGTATTATTGCTGCATAAAACCAGCTTTATATGGAACTGCCAGAGCCTGGAAACCACATCCTATTGGAGTCAGTTTCTTAAAGCACGGTGCAGCAGCCATCACAAAAACATTTCTCAGATCTAAGTTTAACCAAATCAGGTGGTCAACCTTGGTGAAGTGGTGAAACTGCAGGACTCCCACTCACAATGTCATGGGTTCCAATCTGGCCAGGCTTATTGCTGATTTAACAATGGCTAGAGTAAATATTATGTTCATCTGTGTACTTACTGAGTAACAATTTCTTGATTTGCGCAATTAATAGTCATAGACGTTAAGCCATTGTTGTCTGTGAGAGATTTGCTGTTGCCAGCTTGGCGTTGGCGTCCCCTTGTGGGTAGCTTTGTTGAGATCCCTTGTTGGGATGATCATCTGAACAAACAAACAAAGTGCAAAACATGAATGGCGATCAGTATTGATGATTGTATATTTGTAGTTAGCTAAATTCGTGTTTGAAATGGTGACTATGGCTACAACTACGGCTAGATTGCGCACGTCTGCCTATTCTTTAACACCGACAGCTGCACTGATCTAGCCGTAGCTGTAGCCGAAGTTGCCGTTTTTTGATACGTTCTAAGAATTTTACTGAGCGCCAACAATTCATCCTTGGCAGCGAATTAGGTGACCAGCCATTGCTGTATAATTGTCACTAGTTGGATTGGTGCTCGGGACCAATGACTCTGCTTACCATGGCCCTTACCATAAGTGAAAAATCTGCACTTAGGGAAGCATATAGATCGGTGACTTACATTAAGGGTATGCCACAGGTAAGCAAGGATGCTTTGAGTGTGTGTGCGTACATCACATCACTAAGCATTCTTTGCTTGCTCAGCTAACACAGAAATTAAGCGCTTACACTGTACACAGAGAGCAGTGACAGTAAGCGCAGAATTCTGTGGTAAGCAGAGCTACGACGGGCCTTGAATTACACAGAGGCCACGGACGGGAGGCCATGGCCTTCATTGCCCCTGGGCCCAATTTCATAGAGCTGCTTAAGCACAAAATTCTGCTTAAGCAAAAAAATTCATGCTTTAGTAAAATCAGATTATCGGCCAAGACTCCACTCAATTGTTATGCTAAGTAAACAACAGCTAAATACCAGTCACAAGCAAAGAATATGGCATGAAATTTTGGCCTGTAACATGTGTAAAATAAGCGAGCTACTTTCGTGCTTAACCAATTTGTTTTCTTAAGCAGCTCTATGAAATTGGCCCCTGGTCTTGGCGCTAGTGCCCTTTTAAAAGTCTCCCATAGACTTTATGATTTTCCAATACAAGTGCCCTTTGCAAACTCAAAATGGCCTTGCCCTTTCAGAGATGATGAAATCAGCCCCTAATAGATATCAGCTAACAAGCCTGATGGAATTGAATGGAGGTGTTGATTTATGGTATGGCCATCATATCCAGTAGTGCATTGATCTTGACGTCTAACCACTGAGTCTGCTTCGGTCTGAGGTTCACCACCCAGTCTTTGGGTAGCTTCTTATAGCCACAACGGCAGCCCAATACGGCTCCGGCTACACTCGCATTACTTGGACTATCCCTTCCAAACATCACTAGCTTCGTTATTGACTCTCTTTGGTAAAAAAGGAGAAGAAAAAAGAAGGGCAAATTAATAGGATTGTATAGCTTTGAAGACTGTATTTATTAAAAAATGTAATATTAATGTTATAGTATTTTAACATACTTTCAAATATTATTATAACATTATTATATCATTTTGGTAATGAAACTATCAAGTGACGTAAAATTTACTATAACTTTCAACTATTATGCCTGCGATACCTGTTTATTGTTATTCTATTAATAGTTTGACAAACACAGTAATTGTATTGGTGCCTAATTAACCTAGAAGTGAAATAACCAAACTCAGGATGAGAGGAAAATCAAATGGTCCTCATTGGGATGTGAACCCAAGACCCCTGACACTCCGGGCAGACGCCCTACCAACTGAGCTATGAGGCACAGCGATAAACCCCCACAGGTTTTCCCTAAGAACCACATGTTTTACTTCTCCCTCAGTGTTGCATGGATGTGCAACTATTATTTAGGGAATCAATGTGTGGTGAAGAGGTTTTCAACTAGTGGTTTAATCCCAACGAGGCCTGGTTCTTGATAATTTTTACCGAGACAAAGTCGAGGTAAATTATAAAGAACCAGGCCTCGGCGGGTTTAAACCACTAGTTGAAAACCGATTCAACACACTTTGATTCCCATTCACAAATACCTTTTTGGTCAAAAAACATCAACACTTTTTAGTCAAAAAGTAAAATAAATGCAAAAATTATAGTTTTTCAATGATTTCTTTCAACACAACACCCCTCCAGCTATAAAATGGTAAAGCCTCAGCCGCCCTCGGGTAAACAACTCGTTATAAGGCAATGCTGTGCGCGTCATGCGTATCGAGTGGTGTGGCACAACTGTTTCAGCCATTGTTTTTGACCAATATGAATGAAGAAACTGTCTTATAAGAACAGGTGTAAGCTCGCGTGTCACGCCCATGTTTCAACACTTTTTACTGGTCATAAACAAAGGTTTATACACACCCACGTGACGGGCTCTCCACCAATAGGAATAGCGAAATTGTCTGAGGTATTTACGAATTGTTTGATACACCAAAAAAGCACTTCAAAATATAGGATAAACAAACAATACATTAAGGACAATAATGCAGTGGCAAATGCCTGGAATTAAAAATGTTAACTCCATAAAATAGAGAAAATAGAAATAGCTGCTGCAAAGTGTTAACCAACCAAAAGGACCTATGGTATAAATACAAAAAATAGTGAATGGCCTGAAGTTTTGACACTAGAAGAGTCTTTCTCAAAGGCTGAAAAAAGGAAGACAAAAAAAAGTGTGACTCAAAATTGTTTATCTTTGATGCCACTGGCTACATCAAAATAAGAAATAAAATATAAGAAAGACATGAATACAAAATACAGCAATACAGGTATAGACATGGCTACATCAAAAATAAGAAATAAAATATAAGAATGACATGAATACAAAATAAAGCAATACAAGTATAGATATGAATACAAAGAATACACAATTCTGGATAGGTTCAAATGTTCCAGAAAAATAATTATAGAATTATTGCAGTACATATAAAAATTGAGTTCAGCAATATGATATTAACAATTAAAATACACTTAACATTCAATGCAAGTTAGTGGCATCTTGGTTAACTTGTCCACCCTTTATGGTGGAAAATGGCGGTTTCAGATGTGTGAGGAAAACCCAAACAAGGGAAACCCCAACATGCAAGGCTCTGGTATGAGATTCCCCAACCAGGATCACAAAAAGGCACGGAAAAAATCACCAACCAAAATTTAAAAAATGCAATGAACAACATTAAAAAGAAAGAGAACGACCTTTTCACAAAGTCACTTCCTTTTCTCTGAGTTGTTTCAAAACAACTCTCTCTCCCTCTACCGTCAACCCAACATGGATTTATTATTAATTTATCCATTAAAAATCGCTGATACATCTGTAATTTATCACTCTCCTTTTTCGGGGGGTGACATGATATGATTAGTTATTCATTAAATCATTAATAATAATGTGCGGTACTTATAAAGCGCATATTACTGTGGAGTCTGTTAAAAAAAAAAAAAAAAACAATAATCCTTGGTTAATGAGCATACTTGACCCCTTCCTAGAAACTCACTAAACTCCCTGGGTACAAAACAACCCTACACAATTTGAATGACATAATGGGGAATCAAACACCCACACTCAACTTGATTAAAGATTAAAACCATTGGACCCTTTCGGTAAACAGTATTGTCCAAGGCCCACACTTCGTGTACCACAACTTCTATATAAAATAACAAACCTGTGAAAATTTAGGCTCAATCGGTCATCGAAGTCGGGAGAAAATAACGGGAAAACCCACCATTGTTTCCGCGCGTTTCGCCGTGTCATGACATGTGTTTAAAATAAATCCGTAATTCTCGTTAACGAGAATTGATATCGTTTTGCTGTTTTCTCAAAAAGTAAAGCATTTCATGGAATAATATTTCAAGAGAAGTCTTTCACCACTACCTTCTGTAAACCCTGTAAGTTATTTGTAAATCTGTGAACTTTTTGGTTTTTTTCTGAACCGAAAGGGTCCAATGGCTTTAAAGGCATATTATTTTCCCAATGACCTGCAGATGATTTCACGAAACGGTAGGATTAATCCCATCTTAAGATAGGACGAGTAAATTGTCTTAACTTAGGATGGGTTCAATGCGTCCTATCGTCTATGAATACAGAACTTAACTAGTCCCAAGTCCTAAGATTAATCCTAAGTTAGGAAGAGTTTGGTGAAATGGACAGCAGGGCACTCATGTAAAGTGCATTGACAACAAGTTACTATTATATGTACCCACCTGAAGGAGAGTCCAGATTGAAGGGCAATCATTGCAGCTGATAATGGTTTGAAGGTGTAGCTAAACTTGTTGGGGTGTAGCTTAGACCAACTGGAAGTTAATTAATTTAATTTTAATAATACAGCTCTTATATAGCGCAATTTAAAAATTGAGCTTCACAAAAAAAACAAAAAAACAACAAAAGCAATTATAACACACTAGAATAAATAAGATTTGAGATTGCATTTGTTCCATTTAAAAACAGAATTAAGTTGTGACATGAATCGTTCCTTAAGCGTTGCTATTATATGAATCATTGGGCTTGTCATGGTTTTGCAACTTAGTTCATCAATTTGGTTTACATGTCTACAAACATTACTGAAGTTGTCATTAAACTGATATAATCAGTTAATGTTGTCATTGCAGAAACTTTTACTTTGGAATAAGAGCGGTTAACTTTGGAGAAACAATTGAAGACTTGCCTACATGTATGTTGGGGTTGTCCCATAGTGGTATAGAGTATGGGTATCAACAACTTGTTGTTGTTAAAACGATGAATATTTTAAGTAGAATTTGAAACTTTGCATGGTGGAGATAAGATATAGAAGAGTTTGCGGTAACACTATTTTAATGCAAAGTTAACATGTTACTGAGTTAAAATTAACTAATTTTTCACATTTGAACAAAGACAAATTTACAAGTTAACGTGCCAGTGCTGAACTGGCTCAGTTACTGAGCTTTCTAGCCCTATGTTGGCAGTTTCCCTATTTTTTTCAATATCTTTGTTCAACCACAAATCATTTAGAATTTACCCAGTCAGTTTCCCAAGTGGTTTACAATATATGACATATTTTCTTTTTTTATAAAACGGTGAAATGCTTTTTGAGTTGTATCACCTTTTAAAGTCATTCAAGTTGCAGAAGTCGTCAAAGTCTTGTAGATGCTCGGGCTCTTTCAGGAACATCCTCCCCGCTTCGGTTGCCATGGAAACAATGGACTGGAGAAATGGCGCCGCGGCAGATGTACACAGGCTTTGGTTATTTTGGAGAAGCAAGGCGATCAGGACGGAGAGGACTACACAGCTTGCTTGACACCTTGTTAGTAAGATACAGAGAAATAAAGAATGGAATTTATTTTTCTATGGAGCTACATATATAGAACTCAACAAATGTTGTTTTATTTTATTTGCTCTTATTGCAGTTTTTGTGTTATCATGTTCACAAGGAGTTTCCTTACATGGGAGCGGATAAGGCCTACAAACAACAATATTTTACTGGCAATACTGGTTGATTTTAAAATGTGTTGATAGTTAAAGGCACTTTACACAATATTTTAGTATAAAACCATACTTGGTAACTCAACGGAGAGCTGTTGATAGTATAGAACATTAGGAGAAACGACTCCCTCTGAAGTAAAATAGTTTTTGAAAAAGAAGTTATTTCTCACTTAAATATCTGAATCCGAGAAAGACTTCATGCCCGAAGCCTTTCTCAAGCATCTGAAGCACACACATTTGTGCAGTAAGGTTGTTTTTCTTTCATTATTTTCTTGTTTCGAAGACCAAGTGAGCCACAATTTTCCCGTATTGGTTATTATATGCATGTTTGAATTCAGCATGTGAGGATACTGGTCTTTAACAAATTAACAAATGTGTCAGTGCCGTTAGGAAGAATGATAAATAACCCTGTTTGAGCGCATCAATTTATTGGCACAAAATGAAGAATACAAACAACAACAAAACGACCATGATTTTAATTACAAAAAGCAAAGAAAAAAACTTCTACAGAACTATGATTTTGTTTCAATGCATAAATTTCTCGCATCCTTTTTAAAATGATGAAAAGAAAACCTCCAAAAACCATTTGAGTATGCTTTCACAAATAAACGAAAACAAAACTTGTAGCAGGAAATGTTCAATATGATGTATTTATTCAAGGTGGGTGCATGCAATTTTATAAGCAGTTTTTCTCCACGGTTCATCTTCTGACAATAAGTTTTTAACTGCAAACTCAAACCAAAGGTTAATACACAATTAGTTGCCCGGCTTACACAGGTGTATCATAGCGCTGGTAAAATTAGTATGCACAATGTCACTCTACAATGGTTAGATAGACTGAATGATATTTCAATTTAAGAAATAATAATTATGACCGGTAAATAATAAGATTAAGTTTGACAAAACCACTGTTGAGACTGCAGGAAAACTACATTTGACTACGCACGCAACAAACAACCCAAATAACAGCATGCAATCCTGTTAAAGGCAGTGGATACTATTGGTAATTACTCAAAATAATTGTTAGCATAAAAACTTACTTGGTAATGAGCATGGAGAGCTGTTGATAGTATAAAACATTGTGAGAAACAGCTCCCTCTGAAGTAACATAGTTTTTCAGAAAGAGGTAATTTCTCACTCAAATAATAAACCTTTATTTATGGATCTGCTGAAAGCACACAAAGTGTGCAACAAGGGTGTGTTTCTTTCATTATTCTCTTGCAACTTCGATGACCAATTGAGCCCAAATTTTCCCAGGTTTGTTATTTTATGCATACATGTTTGGATACACCAAGTGAGAATACTGGGCCCAATTTCATGGCTCTGCTTACCGCCGAATTCTGCGCTTACGATCGCGATTCCCCACTTACGTGCAAGCGCCGAATTTCTGCGCTAGCGTTGTAAGCGTAGAATGCCTAGTAACGTGAAGTACGCACGCACAGAAGCCCAAATTCGCCGCTAACCCCTGAAATATGCTTGCCGTGAGCATCGAATTCTCTGCTTCCGTAAGCGCAGATTCTGTGCTTATGGTAAGCAGAGCCATGAAATTGGGCCCTGGTCTTTGACAATTACCAAACATGTCCAGTGCCTTGAATGCTACAGACATGACAGAGAGCCCTTTTCATAACTTAATAAGACAGCTTTTCAAAATCATATCTTCTCAATTTGTAATTCTGAAGCTTCATATACCGGACGGCCATAAGTGAGCCTCAGAGCAATGAATAATTTCCATGCATTTATAATTGTGCAGAGGGCAAAAGTTGGACGACAAGTACAAATCTGAAGCTGGATAAGTCAACAAGCTATCTGTATTCAAATGGACAAATATTGCACCATATTATTCTTCTCCCATCCTCGTCTGTCTGTAACATTTAGGAAAAACCATTTAAATGATAATAAACCACACTGATTGCCTTCCTATGGTCTTGTCACAAATTTACATTATGGATTGTGTAGAAATTTCCAGTTAAAGGAACACGTTGCCTTGGATCGGTCGAGTTGGTCTTTGAAAAGCGTTTGTAACCGTTTGTTATTTATGGTTAGAAAGATGTTTTAAAAGTAGAATACAATGATCAACACAAATAAGCCTCGAAATTGCGAGGTTTTCCTTTTACTTTGCAAACTAACACAGTCGGCCATTTATGGCCGACAGTGTTAGTCGGCGAGGTAAAAGGAAAACCGCGCAATTTCGAGTGATACTGTGTGGATCATTATATTCTACTTTGAAAATATCTCTCTAATCATATGCATTTTATAACAAATGGTTGCAAACGCTTTTCAAAGACCAACTCGACCGATCCAAGGCAACGTGTACCTTTAAAAAAGGTTGCCTCATCAGTTATGATGAGAGCGGCAAAGAAATGAACAAAACAGTCAGGTATAAGATGCTATCAGTGAAGGATTACGCATTTATGGACGACTGCAATTATTAATAGCAGCTCAGACGGATTAAGTTTTGATGGTTCGATTAAAACAATGTATATTACAATACACATGTTTGTGTACATACATTAATGTACATTAGAATTTGAAAGACTTGTTGATCGTGCAAAGAAAACATTAGGGTAAACGGAAGGGGTTAAAAATAACATATCATATCATATCCCTGCCTTGACATTCTTAAAGCATCATCCTCAAGCAGTAGGTCTCATGTAGTGCACACAAAATAACCGTGTACACTTGGGGTTTGCCCTAGTGTTTCTGGCAGTTAGTCTAGACGAGATTGCAAAAAGGGCTCTAGTTTTATAAAGGAGGTGAGCGGCATTTTTTAGTAAAAGTTGGTATCGTATTTGGGGGTGCTGATTCCAAAAATGATGGATACCAAGGCTAATTTTAAGTCATTGTCCCTGTAAAATCTTATTTAAAACAACACAGAAAAAACTAGTAATGACAGTACTTCATGCAGAAAACGTCAGGTTCTGCAGTAGTTCTATATAGGTGTTGTCAGGATTCCATACAAGACAGGTATCCTGTTAGTCAGGTATCCGGTTCAGAGTTTTGAGTGTAATTCATACATTCACACCATGCATTTATCTTACACTTAAAGGGAAGGTACACGTTTGGTAATTGTCAAAGACCAGTGTTCTCACTTGGTGTATCCCATCATAACCATAAACTAACAAACCTGTGAAAATTTGGGCTCAATTGGTCATCGAATTTGCGAGGAAATGATGACAAAGAACACCCTTGATAGACGAATTTGTGTGCTTTCAGATAAGAAGAAAAGACTTCTAGCTAGAAGCCTTTTATTATTTTAGTGAGAAATTACCTCTTTCTCAAAAACTAAGTTACTTCAGAGGGAGTCATTTCCCACAATGTTTTATACTACAAACAGCTCTCCAATGCTCGTTACCAAGTCAGTTTTTAAGTTATTATATGTTTTGAGTAACTACCAAACGTGTACCTTCCCTTTAACAGCAAGAGGTGCGTTACCAAATTTAACTTAAAAATGCCGCTCCAATTTTTTTTTTTTATTTAAATCTGGTCTAGACTACAGTGGCTGCTCAGGGTGCCTTATCACCTTGTATATCCTTAATAAGGTGCTACGTATATCAGTCTCATTAAACTCAAAACAAAATTGTCAAAAATCTTTCTTAAAAATGATCCTCTTTGTTCAAGTTCCTTGATTATCTTATTAGTACATGCACTGTATAAGACTTCAGAACTGTAATGTGTAGCACTGGACTTTAAGCCATTATGCACTTTTGGAACAGAAAAAAAGAAAAAAAAGTTTACAGACTTACAAATAACTTACAGGGTTTACAGAAGGTAATGGAAAAATACTTCGCTTGAAATATTATTCCATGAAATGCTTTACTTTTTGATAAAACATTAAAACAATTATCAATTCTCGATATTGAGAATTACGGATTTATAGTAAACACATGTCATGACACGGCGAAATGTGCAGAAACAAGGGTGGGTTTTCCAGTTATTTTCTCCCGACTCCGATGACCGATTGAGCCTAAATTTTCACAGGTTTGTTATTTTATATATAAGCTGTGATACTCGAAGTGTGGGCCTTGGACAACAATGTTTACCGAAAGTGTCCACTGGCTTTAATATATTATTACACAATGCATATATCTACCTGAGTTAAGTGAAATTTAGGTTGAGTTAGACACAAAGTTATGTACTGGTCGCTAAGCAGGATATTCTGCAAATAACATGTAAACATCAATTTACAAGTGGATGAACAACAAAGAAGATATAGAAATGTGTGACTTTTTTGTCTCACTAGGTGGCAGCAGATAACCTACCGTTGATTTCACCAAACCTTTCCTTACTTAGGATTAATCTTAGGACTACGGACGAGTTAAGTTCCGTGTCCGAAGGCGTACATGTAGGACGAATTGAACCCATCCTAAGTTAAGTTGGGTTACTCATCCTAACTCGAGATAGGATTAATCCTAGTGTTTCGTGAAAACGGCTGCATGTACCCTTTCTTCCCTGACATGAGTGAATGCTCAGAACTTAATGATCAAGTGAGGTTTGCAGAGACACAATGAACATAGTCTCTCTTTATAAGTCGTGGTGGTTTTGAGAAGAGTGGTTTAAAGGCAGTGGACACTATTGGTAATTACTCAAAATAATCATTAGCATAAAACCTTACTTGGTGACGAGTAATGGGGAGAGGTTGATGGTATAAAACAGTGTGAGAAACGGCTCCCTCTGAAGTGCCATAGTTTTCGAGAAGGAAGTAATTTTCCACGAATTTGATTTTGAGACCTCAGATTTAGAACTTGAGGTCTCAAAATCAACCATCTAAACGCACACAACTTCGTGTGACAAGGGTTATTTTTCTTTCATTATTATCTCGCAACTCTGACCGATTGAGCTCAAATTTTCACATGTTTGTTATTTTATGCATATGTTGAGATACACCAACTGTGAAGGCTAGTCTTTGACAATTACCAATAGTGTCCACTGCCTTTAACAACTCAACATTTTGATTGAAACTTTGCATGGTGGGACCGAATACAGTCAATTGAGGTTTGCCGAGACACCATGTACAATAATCTCTCTTTATGAGTTTTTGAGAAGAAGTGGTGTGTTTGACAACTCAACATTTCGATAAGTGTGGTAAGCCTACCCGCTAGTTAACTTCATTGTCAGTACTTATAAGCCTCTAGCTACCAGGCAATCTCGGTAGGCTAGTTGGTAAGACCCTGCTCCAGAATTGCAAGGGTCGAATCCCACCCGAGTATTATGCCTGTGATATTTTTGTCACAGGACTCGGGGAAGTACTAAGTATACAGTGCTAGCACACATTGGTGTATGGGTAAAAACCAAAATAAATATTTTTTATCCCCAATGCAAATTTAACATCAATTCTATAAGTACTTGTTTTTGTTTTTCTTGTGAGGCGCTGTGTTAATTGTAGAGCGCCATAGAAACGTTTACTATTATTATTATTATCATTAGGGCAGACAGGTTGGCTCAGTGTTTTTTTTCCCCCTGCCTTTCAACTCTATGGACCACAGGTTTCAGCCCAGACCAGTCCCTTGAATGTTGATTAGGTTTTTCAGTCCCTACCTAGCTTAGTGGGTTTTCCCTTAGGGGGGGGGGGTTTCTTCCCATCATCTGAAACTTCTCACAAAAAGTTGGTGTGATGTTTCCATTGAGACGCTTTGCTGAATAATAATTCAGATTGAGATTCAGATCATGCAGCAGCAGAGTACAGCATTCTCCTGCAGATGATCACAGCATACTGATTGAAACATTGAGCAGGTGTGGTCAACAGTATACCCTGCTCGTCTTCAGGAGAATCACAAGGACCACACCGACTGTTTTCAGAGCCAACGCTCCCTCAAAAGAGATCTTACACATGGTTGTACCCGGAAGTTTTACTTTTTAGTATTTATAGTAATTTCTTATTAATTTTTCACACCATACAAAGCTTCAAACACCAAGGCCCAATTTCATAGAGCTGCTTAGCACAACAATTTGCTAAGCATGACATTTCTTCCTTGATAAAAACAGGATTAACAACCAAACTTCCATTTGTTGCATATTGCTTGTTACTGGTATTCAGCTGTTGTTTGCTTATCCTGAAAATCACATGGAAATTTGGTTGGTAATCCTGCTTTCTATCAAGGAAGAAATTTCATGCTAAGCAAATTTTGTGCTTAGTAGCTCTATGACATTGGGCCCAGATCAATCTGTTGTAACCACAGGCACAGACTCACCTTGGGTCAAAGTGCGTTGCCCTGCAAATCCTGGTTGCATTGTTGGCGACCTCCTTCAGGTTATGGAATTGTGGGACACCCAAAATGGCTGCCCGCACCACTGCAGCATTGTCTGCAAGATGATCGCATGACTCTACGTCAAGATGATCATGTGATCTATCCCATAATCCTTGGGAGACTCCATGCGGGTCGCTGCTGAATTTTGCATTGGAGAGCACCTGGAGGTTAGAGGAAAAAATAAATGTTGGAGTTTATTTAAAGGCACTGGACACCTTTGGTAATCGTCAAGGACCAGTCTTCTCACTTGGTGTACATGTATGCCAACGATCGCATAAAATAACAAATCTGGGAAAATTTTGACTCAAATTGGTAATCTAAGTTGCAAGAGAATAATGAAAGATAAAACAGCCTTGTTGCAAAAATTTTTGTGCTTGCAGATGCCTAATAAAAAGATTCAGGCCCGAAGTCTTTGAATAATATTTGAGTGAGAAAACCACACGTTACTTCAGAGGGAGCCGTTTCTCACAAAGTTCTGTATAACCTGTATAATTGCTACTCCCGGGCCCCAAGGGAAAACACCCTTAGGACCAGCTCTTAGGACCTATAAATCAACACAACTTTCTCACGATTCACATTCACGGATGTACGTGCATCTAAACCACTCTAACATATACAGAGTAATCCACATGCATCAGTAGGAGAAGTTAACATTCCATGCCAATACCAGGCACTTCCTGGTACAACTCCCAAAGCTGGCTGCAATCGCAGGCCTGGGATAGCATCTTTGAGAGGTTAAAAGCCTTTTCATTTTGCAAATGGCACTTTCACCGGAAAATCTTTAAGTGTATGGGAAACCTTTGAAGGGGCATTAAAGACCAGGGGCAACAGAGGCCATGGCCACATGGGCTATGTGTAATGCCAGGCCGGCAGATGAGAATAATTAGTAGTATACATAGGAGAAGCAGCATCAGTAGACTCACTCAAGATTATATTAGGCTAGTCAATCCAAATGACGACTTTCTAAGTGACCGCTAAATTTTGTCTACTTGCCACATCACACCTGCAACGTATACCCCATGTAGATCCTGTGAGGAGTTTGTTGCAGTACTTGACAGATACAGACACAGATACGTGGCTTTAAACAGGGAAATTGATCTTTAAAACTGAACAAGTTCTACTCATGAGTTCCAGACTTTCAAAAGGGGAGGCCACCGCTAAATTTTGTCTACTTGCCACATCACACCTGCAACTTATACCCCATGTAGATCCTGTGAGGAGTTTGTTGCAGTACTTGACAGATACAGACACAGATACGTGGCTTTAAACAGGGAAATTGATCTTTAACACTGAACAAGTTCTACTCATGAGTTCCAGTTAAAGAGTGATGACGTATGAATAAGTTTTGTGGCTTTACAGGGTGTAACTGTGCTTATCATAAATCCATGTTGTCATTAATAATACTCCACAAGTATTATTAAAAAAACCTTTCAAATAATACATAATTAGGGCCTATTAAATGAAAGTACATGTACATGTAGCTATAAACCATCACATAGATTTTGAAAAACAACAGTCACATTGATATTTCAGTCTGATGTTTTTGAATTCTGATACAATTTAATTATTTTTGAGACCTGCCTGATTTTGACATCACATTTGGTCCGTCACACTTTGTCGTCACACTTTGTCTGTTGCAAAATTGGAAATCATCTATTGTGCATTGTACTCCGGATTCATGAACTAAATCCAAATACTACTACTAAACTTCTCACTAACTTAATAAAAACCTTCAATCAAATTATCAAGTGTTCACTTTGAGAAACCTAGTTGAAAACAATCTAACATTTGGAAGGAAACATTAACATTATCTCCAGTTTTGTTTAGGTCAAGGCCCGCTTTTTAAAGTATCTCCGTCATGTATTACTGTGTACCTTTTTCTGCTTGTTAGGCTTTTTATAGTTGTTCAGTGATTTGTATGATCTTTTGTGCTGTTTTAAATTTTTTTTATTGCCCTTTCTTGCTTTAATATTTTCCTGGCTGTTCTGGGATTTGGGAGACAATAGCCTTTTGGCAACAGTAACATTTTTAACTGTTGCTCTCCTGGGCATCCCACTGTTGTTTATCTTAAGTTTTTAATATATTTTTAATGTGTGTACATGTACTTGTGAATGTTTTGCCTGAATAAATATTATTATTATTATTATTACTCCTATAGTAGGTTTGTGTCAATGATTATGTACATGTATGTATTATACATGTATGTTACACACGGTGAAAGGGGGTGTTTTTCGTTTCAATATATTCCATTTTGACAGAACTTATATTAGCACCGAGCTGGCGACGAACCAGACGGAGGCAGTCTTGCTGTCTGTCTGAACGAATCTAAATAAAATAAAAACCTACCACGCACCTTCAGCTCGTATTCATTCTCCTGTGCATTACAGTTCATATATATACCAGCCGTCTGGAGACCCTGTGCATCTCAAACAAGTCTTTATCCCCGATGCAAATTTCCATCTATCAACAATTTTATCTTATAATCTTTTGGTGAAATTCGATGAATAAATGAAAAAGTAAGCCACCAGTTAACCTTGGAACGGGGTGAAAATAACCATGTCTGTATTTTATGTTTGATATGAGAGCGGGTTGGTTGGGGGGGGGGGGGAGAAGTAGTTCATAATCCCTTCCTAATACGCCCATCTCCGCTAAAAGCTGTTCCATCAAATATTGAGCACATTAGTGGATTAAGTATTGTTTGTTTTCAAGTTCGAATAACTTCGAAGTCAGAGTATTGCTCTCAGGCTAAATTGTAAACAAGTTGTTAATGGCCTGTGGCGGTGAGATAGTCAAGTCGTGGTGGTTGCTAAAATGATTCAGGTTTCCGCAATCAAATACTGCTCTCGTGAGATCACTGATCTCAGGCGAACTGCTGGCTGTCGACAAGGACCGTAGTCAGGAGAGCAGTAGTCTCGCGGGGGCCAGCTTAAGACTTAAGACGAAACAAACATTGACTTTGCAAGAATGAAACAATTCCAGCTTGACATATATCATGTAAATTCTGGTGAACGAGGGCGCTATTCATACTCAACAGAGACCAGAGCAGAAAGAAACAAAGATAAACCAGGCCTGATGCTTCACATGGGGGCAACTGTCTCCTTTGCTTCTGTGTTTCTGATCAGCAGAGTATGGGTTCGAATCCCCAGCCGTGACACTTGTCTCCTTAATCTAGACACATAACCATTGCTTTGTTCTTCGGATGGGACATAAAGCCGTTGGTCCCATGTGTTGTGTAACGCATGTAAAAGAACCCAGTGCACTTATCACAAAAGAGAAGGGGTTCACCCCGGTATTCCTGGATGTGGCTGCTGTATGTGCCGTAGCACCTTGTAAACCCTTAGAAGGTGCTAAATAATTGGGTCTTAGGATTCATCACTGCAATAGCATATCTTTCTGAAAGTTTGTATATACTCAGCGCCTTGAGTACCTTGTTTGTAGATACGTGCGCTATATAACACTTTAATATTATTATTTTCTTGGTGCCCTTTGAACTGTTCCAATAAAAATTAACATTTTCCTCACAGAGGCGACCTTTCAGGCAGTGGACACTATTGGTAATTACTCAAAATAATTATTAGCATAAAATCTTTCTTGGTGACGAGTGATGGGGAGAGGTTGATGGTATGAAACATCGTGAGAAACAGCTCGCTCTGAAGTGCCATAGTTTTTGAGAAAGAAGTAACTTTCTACAAATTTGATTTCGAGACCTCATATTTAGAACTTGAGGTCTCGAACTTCGTGAGACAAGGGTGTTTTTTTCTTTGATTATTATCTCGCAAGTTCAAGGACCGATTAAGCTCAAATTTTCACAGTTTTTTTTATGCATATATGTTAAAATACACCAACTGTGAAGGCTAGTCTTTGACAATTACCAATAGTGTCCACTGCCTTTAACAGAAGAGAAAATGCCTTGGTGCCCTACTGCCCTTGCCCTTTTTAAAAAGAGGCATCAGACCAGCCTGATCCTGTTTAGTTCTTACTCACTACATCTTGTTTAGCTTCCATCTTAGAAATAATTGAGTTGTAATAACTAGCGGGAAAGTCCCACTAGTTGAGTTAATTTTAAAGGCACTGGAAACATTTGAAAGACCAGTGTGCTCACTTGGTGTATCCCAACATAAATATCAAATCTGTGAAAATTTGGGTTCAATTGGTCATCGAAGTTGCAAGAAAATAAAGAAAGAAAAAAAAGAAGCTTGTCCCACAACGTTGTGCACTTTCAGATGCCTACAAAAGGCTTCATACAGGCCTTAAGTGTTTCATTGGATTCAAATTTTTGCGGTGAGAACATCTCCATCTTTCCCAAACACTGTTACTTCAGAGGGAGTTGTTCTTTCTCACCATGTTTGATACCACCAACAGCTTTTTATATGTTTTAACTTCTTACCAAAAGTGTCCAGTGCCCTTTAAATAAGACGGTCAGTGCACCTAATAATCTAGACATGCAAAGTATTATGTACAGACAGTAGTCCTTATACCATTTCATCCCTGGCCTCTGCATAGTGCACTGTCGACGACACGACTGTCCTGATATTGGGTTACACAATGACTACAAAAGTACCCCATTAGGCCCACTGATAATAAGATTCAATACAAAGCACAGCAGGGGTTGTTAGGGCATAACTGCTACTTTTTATATAAAAAGAAAAATGATCTCAGAATCAAGGTATATTTTACAAGCCAAGGTACAGTATGTCGGTGATGAGGACTACAAAACTTATGATTCTTAAAACTTACTGGAACTGCAGGGTATTATGGAAAATAAGGAATACTTTCCTGAAGACGATTTTTTGTGCATTCTTTGCAGACTTTATAAGATTGTGTCGGTTCAAATCCCAACCTAGTATTATGGCCGTCAGGAAAGTATACCGTGCTCAATACACAGTGGTGTATGGGTGAAACCAAAATAATATTTTTTATCACTGATGAAAAATTAACAAGGAAATTGTTGTGGCACCCGATGCTATTCCTGTGAATATATGGGACTCAAAATTGCCTCTATACATGTAGCCATCGACAAGATAGGCGGTATAGTGGTGCGACATCTGCTCTAGAATAGCAAAGGTCTTGGGCTTGAATCCCACTATATTAATATAATATGCCTGTTGATCTTTCCACAGGACTCATCAGGAAAGTAACGCGCATAAAGTGCTATACACACATCGGTAAAAGGGTACAAATATTATTCTAAATTCCTGATGCAAATAAACATGCATGTCAATCGGCTGATTTCCAGCATCAAATATCAGCATTTAAAATCTCCCGTTCAAGATTTTGATTGGGTTTTCGCCTTTCCTGTTTTCCTGTTCACACAAGAAAGCAGAGTATAATCGGCAGTGTTGTAGCTACTTAGACCAATTTTAGCGGTGGGCTATAAATCCAATTTAGTTTACCAACGGCGAGTGTTTCAACAAAATGATTCATGTTTAGCTATGGGGCCATCATTGCTGTTGTGCAATCTGGGGAAAATCTGTGCTGGGCAGCACCCAGTGTCATGTATATTGGTCAAAGTGCTGGGCGAAATTTGTTAGCTCTGGGCAGGCCCGCCCAGCACCGCCCACCGTGGCTACAATACTGATAACTGTTGCAAACCTGTGAAGGCAAACATTTTCTACCCACCTTAGCGATAGTATTGCTGAAGCCGTTAATCCCCTGCTTGTCTCCTAACTCTAGAAAGCCATGCTGGGTCCAATGTTGAAGCCTTTTTGCAAAATCCAACTCGTCAACAACCCCTGCCCAGTGGAGTATAGAGTCCAACACCAAAACCTGAACAAATGGAAAAACCGGTGGAGTTAAAGGTACAGTGTATGTGACATCTTGGTTTAATGTTGGAGTAAATTCAACCCCATCAACTTGTTCTCAGAAAACCTGTATCAACCTTCAAAAATATAATAACATAATACTGAAGTCTTATAAAGCGCACGTATCTACCAACCAAGCTACTCACGGCGCTTACAGAAAGAGTGGTTATTTAAGTTATGAATTCTGATACCAAATATGTAGCATTTTATAAGGGTTTACAAGGTCACATAGGTACTACGGCGCATACAGCAACCACAGCCAGGAACACAGGGGCGCCACCTTCTCTTTTTGATAAGTGCACTGTTTTTTTTGTACATGCGTTACACAACACATGGGACCAACGGCTTTACGTCCCATCCGAAGGACGAAGTGTCTTGCTTTAAGGACACAAGTGTCACGGTTGGGGATTCGAACCCACACGCTGCTGATCAGAAACACTGGAGTTTGAATTTGGTGCTCTTTACCGCTTGGCCACGACACTTTCACTTCCATATAATAACATGGCATGTCCTGGTCAAGCGGTCTACTCCACCGGACCCAAGCTCTGGTGTTGTCAGCAGCAGAGTGAAGGTTCGATACCTGCACCCAATTTGATGGATCTGCTTTAGCACAGAAATAAGCTAAGCAAAACAAAATTATGCTTAACCGAATAAGGTTACCAGACAGAAATACCAGATCACACGTACAGTTTTGGACCGGTGCCCTGCTCATTAAAATTGTGCTCAGGTTATGACACATGCTCAGGTTATGACACATGCACCCTTGAGCAAGGCACTTAACCATAATTGCTCCCTTAAAAGTTGGGAAGGTACTGCATTCAAACAATCTTTTTTAACAACTAACCATTTGATCAAATGCCGTTGTCCAATCTCCCTTCTCCCACTGCAACCTGTACTTATCGATGATGATGTCTTGGTAGGAAAGAGCGCCCTCATCGTAATGAAAGCAGCATTCGTCTGCGCTCATCTGAGCTGTACTGAGGCCGAGGGCGTCACCGATAGCTGCTCCATACAACAAACCTGAACGAGAAAAGAAGACACGATTGGAAATTTGTAATTCGGGCAACATTTGTGACACAAAAAAGCTAAAGGAGTCAATTGTCGGAATACCCTTACTCGCTACAGTGAACGAGCCTTCTCTGTTTGTTCCCCCAAACTTTGGAACAATCTCCCTGTCATCATCTGCAATTCCCCCGACAGTGAACACGTTCAAAACTAGATTGAAAAATTACCAATTTAACTCATGATTGCTCTTTTTTCCCTTTTTCTTCTATTTTTTTTTGTAAAGCGCTTAGAAACACTATGTATGAAGCGCTATATAGATTTTGAACATTATTATTATTATTTACACCATTACAAATAAACAAGCCAAAACAGGCTGAAATTTTCCATGAAACTTTTGATTGTAAACTTAAATTCCAAAAAGTATCTTATTAGATATTGACGACTTCCTTCCTGATAAATAACATCAGACATGGGTTCAAATTAGCATTGAAAGAAAACATGCCGATGTGAGTTGAACAATTTAAACAACTCAACTTTAAACTCCTTCATCTCAGTTTCATTCTCTCACATTTCTTTGTGTTTCTACTTTCACAACTTTTGAACCAAAGTGGTAACAACATGGGGGTCTTTACAGCACTAAAGTATGGATAAAATGAATAAATGAACGAATGAAATATTAAACATGTCCTGAGTCCACAAACAATTTTTTACTTGATAGCATCACATTTATTGAATGGAATAAATATTGAAAACCAATCCATTGTAAATGCTGTGTAGACCCACATGTAGGGCCTACTAGTTTTTTTTTCTTGCTATATTACTGGAATGCAAGTTGATCAACCATTTGAAACTTCATTGCACATGTACAGGTTGTGTATGGTGACATAACTGCGGACAGAAATGCACCAACCAAATGGTATCAGCTTGCAAGTGTATGAACCAAAAATTCAAACCATATTGGATGATATTAAAGGCACTGGACACTTTTGCAATAACGAGCAATGGAGAGCTGTTGAATGGTAAAAACGTTGTGAGAAACAGCTCCCTGTGAAAAAAGTTTTGGAGAAAGAGGTACTTCCTCACTCAAATATTTAAAGACCTCAGCCCTGAAGCCTTTTAATTTGCATCATTCTTAAAGCACACCAATTTGTGCAATACGTTTTTTTGTCTCTCTTTCATTATTCTCTTGCAAATTACATGACCAATTAAGTCGAAATATTCAAACATTTGTTATTTTTATGCATATGTTGGGACACACCAAGTGAGAATACTGGTCTTGTACAATTACCAAAGGTGTCCAGTGCCTTAAAATAGTAAGACAGTGGGAGGGAAAAAGCATGGTTTTCATCTTTCCTCACCAACAATCTTGTCTTTAAGTTCATCAGCCTCGAGTGTTGTTGCATCCAATGGAGGTCGTAAGGGCGTTCGTATTCTACTGGTTGTATTCGTTGTTTCTGTTTGCTGCTGAAGGTACTGTGCTCTTGCTGAGTGGGGGTTGGAGACGGCGGACTGTAAAACATCACCTGCAATGTTAACAGCAATAGGTTGGTGACTGTGGTTCACCTGTAATGTTTAGAGCAATTCGTTGGTGACTAATAAAGACGATGGACACTATTGCATTGGTAATTAATTGTCAAGACCAGTCTTCTCACTGGGTGTATCTCAACATATGCATAAAATAACAAACCTGTGAAAACTTGAGCTCAATTGGTCGTCGAAGTTGCAAGATAATAATGAAAGAAAAAACCACCTTGTCACACGAAGTTGTGTGCTTTGGAATGCTTGATTTTAAGACCTCAAACTCTAATTCTGAGGTCTCAAAATCAAATTTGTGGAAATTATTTCTTTCTCAAAACCTACGTTACTTTAGAGGGGGACAGTTCTCACATTGTTTATACCTTTACTATCAACAGCTCTCCATTACTTGTTACCAAGTAAGGTTTTATGCTAATAATTATTTTGAGTACATACCAATAGTGTCCACTGCCTTTAACATGGGCAGTATTAAAAATTAAAAAATTATTGGTAAATTTTATCAACATTATCGCATTGTGACCAAAGGGTCTAATTGGAGAACAATTAAACAATATTTATAAAATGGAAACTACCCAGTAAACTGGTAAAAGGGAGCTTATTTAAGTAGATGGAGATGTTGAAAGGAAAATTCTAACACACTTGATTGAGGTTATTTTAGGAGGACCAAGAAAAGATGGACCAGATACGGCATTTTACACACCTCTTGCTCTCTTGAAGATGTTTCCATGTTCGGTCGCTTCCGGTGTGAAACCATTTCTACATTGTTTCTTTAAGAATCTCAAGATGGCGTCTGATCCTTCATTGCATATCGACTGCAGTGGAACGACACATCGATTATTCACCGCTAAGATCACTCTGAGACTCCCCGACTGACCGAAGGAGGGCGGTACGACAGTCAGAAAGTTATCGCTGACGTTCAGCTTTGTTAACGACTCCATGTTCCCCATTGTCTCCGGTAGCATCTCCAGTGCATTATGGGATACATCCAGCCTCTGCAGCTTTACGAGATGCACAAATGACTCCGGTAGCGTCTGCAATTGGTTGTGGTGTATGAGCAGTGTCTTGAGATGGAAGAGCAGGGCAAAGCTTTCCGGGAGGGCGACAAGGCGATTGTGGCTGAGGTTCAGATGGGACAGATGGGGGACACGCATGGGAAGCTCGGCTGGTAACCTGTAGAGCAGATTGAAGGAGGCATCTAAGTGCTCATAAAGAGAGATGGAATCCACCAACTCCCAGGGAAGCTCGGTCAGGGCACCAGGTATGTCATCATTGCCATCCACATGCTATGGAAAAGAAAAACAAAACAAACCAAACCACTGTTATTTCAATATGAAGATATCTTTCAAACTTTAATCAATTAATAAACCACACAGGAAACTGACTGGGTAAATTTTAAATGATTGGGGGTAGAACAAATTCGAGTGTTTAAGATTCGATATAGCAAGCGCACTGCTATAAACCACTTTTGGAAATCGGTGCGGCAGAGGCACTTGTCCCTACCACTTTGGTACATGTAGCATATGAGTGGTTTTCCAACCACTCTCTTACGATCCCCAGGAAAAATATGTGCATTTCAAATGTCCTTTGCTTTACTCTCAAGTAATACACCAATCTGGGTGCGGAGTCTCCAGTGCCTAGATTATGCACAAAGACACCGCACTTGTTAAATTTTGTCAATAGAGGGCGTTACCAATTTTGTTTTGTCAGAATTGGTATGTAGGCAAATCGCTCAGGAGAGTAATAAAGGAGAGCTGCAATTTCTCCGAACTAACCTTCTGATATTGCTTCTGCGTAATCTTCCTGGTCAGCTTGAGTTGCCTCCTCTCATCTGGTCGGACAGGAGGTAGGTCGTGAGTCTCCACATTTCCCATGATGCTCCACATACACTGTCACAAATTGTTCTTCCCGCTTGCATTGCTTGTAGAAAATATCAAATTATGGAATTATAGCAGCAGGACTAAAAAAGTAAATGCTCACGTTCGTGATGATGACTGAAACTCTCTGGAAAATAAAATGACAGAAAGTAAAGTTACTGGACTGGTAATTGTGACATGAAAACGGTTAGATCAGTTTCATTCTAGGGCTGTAGGGTGTCAAACTGAAAACACTACTGACAAGTTAGGCCAAAAAATATAAAAAAATACCAGGTGATCGTCCCCTCCCTCATCTTTTTTTGAGGCCGCATCCTTTTTGAACTTTTTTAAAATTTTTGTTTTCAAACAGACAAATTTTCTGTGTATTTCTCATTAAACTTACTAATCATTTAAGAACTTGTAAATGCATTTAAAGTAAGTGGTGACTATAAAGTAAAGAATTGGTGGCCAGTTTGAAATTAAAACGCTTGGCGGACACCCCGGACGATCAATTGGTATTTTTTTTTACTTTAGGCCTTACTATACAGATTTACACATGGTTGTACCCAGAAAAGCCACTTCTCCATA
The DNA here is from genome assembly GCF_902459465.1 of Asterias rubens. Lineage (NCBI taxonomy): Eukaryota > Metazoa > Echinodermata > Asteroidea > Forcipulatida > Asteriidae > Asterias > Asterias rubens. The sequence goes on along the minus strand of NC_047063.1, from coordinate 14,650,684 downwards.
GAAAATGAGCCCTATATTATTTATAATCATACAACAAAAGATCTGTTGAAACATAAACTGTTTCATAAACTTTCATAATACAAAACCAGGACAGACGGATTTTGTTGAATGAATCCACCGACATGACTTCTTCCATATGGAGCTACTTCAGCTGCTGGGGGTGTGCGGGGAAAGGTTTAAACTGGGTATAAACAAAAGAGGACAGCAGGGTCCCCCAGTTGGCAGTTAGTTGGAAAGCTTGTACAAAATCAATGGGAGCTGTTGCCTCACAGTGAGTTAGAGTACAAACAAAAGAGGAACAATCAAGAGGTCCCTGATTGCAGGTATTATTATTATTATTATTATTTTATTTGCCATAACAGTACAAAACAAAATACAAGACAATACACCCCGAGATGGGCAAGGGACAACAAAAGCAAATACAGACTATGATCCGTAAATCTGTTGCCCCAAACTTGCGGTGTGTTTATATGGGGGGGGGGGGAGGGGGTCAGTCCACCCACATGGAGAATGTATGTTGCCAAATTGTCATGACTCGGGCACGGTTATGACTAGAGCCTTTTGTGTAGTGGCAATTGAGTCGGCAGTGCTCAATTATACAATAGTAGTTTATGGTGCTAGTGGGTTTCCGAAACTTCGTATCTTTGGCCACTTCGAACCCTGGACACTTTGTACTTCTGGGACATTTCGTACCAAAGCCAAACTGGTCACTTCATACCATGGGCAGGGTACAAGGTGACTATCAGCTGAGTCACTTCGTACCTTCAGCTGAGTCCCTTGGTACCTTCATAATGTGTATTCCTTTAAACAGTTAAAGGGAAGGTACACGTTTGGTAATTACTCAAAACAAATATTAACTTTAAAACTGACTTGGTAACGAGCATTGGAGAGCTGTTGATAGTATCAAACATTGTGGGAAACGACTCCCTCTGAAGTAACGTAGTTTTTGAGAAAGAGGTAATTTCTCACTTACATAAAAAAAGACTTCTAGCTAGAAGTCTTTTATTCTTATTTATAATATAGTTTTTTCTTTCATCATTTTATCGCAACATCGATGACTGATTGAGCCCAAATTTTCACAGGTATGTTATTTAATGGCTATGATGGGATACACCAAGTGAGAAGACTGGTCTTTGACAATAACCAAAAGTGTACCTTCCCTTTAATAAGTTAATGTTTGTTGAGATACAAACCAAATAATACTTAATATATTGAAATTTTTTGATTAATTACGTGAATGTCCATCTTCTGCCCATATTTTTTGTTAATGTTTTAAAGTCAAACAATCAAGCAATTGTCAAAATGGCTACTTGGTCCCAACAAAATAATAATAATTTTTTTAATTTGCTTTTATTTCAAAATCATCTGATCACAAAATAATCATAAATGATGCAGAAATCCCGATTTAGTACAAGGTACAAAGTGTCTCGTAAGAACGTACGAAGTGTTTTGTAAAAAGGTACAAAGTTTCCAAGGTAAGACAGTACAAAGTGTCCTAAGTCAATTGTGTCCAGACTCCAGGGTTCGCAGTGGCAACAAAAGTACGAAAAGTCCTGACACCATGCTAGTTATGGCATGAATAGTAGTACCATACCGTCCATGGAGCAATAAACTTGGGAAAAGTTTCCGTATGGCGCCACCACTTTTTCACTCGATATGAAATAATATTTTTTAACCTCAAAATGAGATCCCTTTTTGTAAAAATAAGTGAAAAAGTGGTGGCGCCATACAGAAAGTTATCCTAAACTTGCTCCATAGTACAGTACTCCATCCCCTCTGAGAGTGAGTGCTGGTGCCAGAGTCACAACAGTTAGTTTGGGTCTAGGCCTGGGGGTGTGGTGGGCACTGACTCGAGAGGAGTCGATTCAGGGTTCGTTAGCTAAACCGCCTGCACGCCTGCTGATGAGGCTCCAACACGAGCCGTTCAGTTCAGCATGGTTCAGCATACGTGGCAGTCTAGAAATGTAGTATTGTGTTAAACTAACTAAATAATAACAATAAAGATTGAAGACCTGCATATTACCATGATGATTTCGTCTACCAGATATTTTAGAGTGTTAGTGTATGCCGTGATGGGAGTTCGAAGGGGGTGTTCGAGATTCGAGAATGCCTGGTGGTTCAAAAGAGTGACAAGAAATTCATGAGCACCACCAAAAACTTCGCTTTCACTATTTTTATTCCTAAAATTTAAAAGTTTCCTAAACCAGTTGTTTCGCTACTGTCAGCTCCTCCGGACGGAACAACATTTCTAGCTTTCCTCTGTCAATCCGGTACATACGTTCTAGTTTAGTAACTATGAAAAATGTTGGCGTCAACGTACCTTTTCGTCGTGTAAATTATGACATTTCCATGTTGTTTTGTTGGTGTTCGCACAGTCTGCACATTGCACTCTCGAGCTCCAGCAGCAGGCAACAAAACGCAAGGTTTAGCAGGGTGGCTAGAGCGCCCTCTGTTGTTGGACTTTGGCGCAGCCCTAAACTTGATGTTTTATTCGACTGAGAATTTTGCGGCCCAGCCGAGTCGAGTGTGGTGGTTAAAATTTGAACTCCGTTTCTTTTATGTCTTGGGAGTAATTGAGGTGTTTTTGGCAAATAAATGTTGATGTAATTTTTGTGCGAAAAAGTTGGAAATCCCAAGGTATTGCGAATCGGGCATGTCTCTCCTAATGTATACACAGAAATTTTGGACCCACTGCACCCGTCAAAACGCATAATGATAAAATTAATGTCCACCAAAAATCCAAAATGGCCGCAATTTGTAGCTCTCTAAGATTTGTTTTTAAATTTCACTGAAATCCAGATGGATTGGATGATGACGTTCATGTGAAAAATATACCGCGACAGACTACGGTAGGCTTAGGGCCTACTGCCTTCAGCTGAAACGTTTGAATGCCAATCCGTAACTCCACCTTGAACACTTTTATGTAATTAATTTCTTTACAGCCTTTTTTAAAACGAACAAATAATTCGGGCTTGTTATTATTTTCAAAACGGGTAGGCTGATGTGACACATATAGGCCGGTTTTTACATGCCAGATAACGTGAAATACTTTTGCGTGGGCCTCCACAAAGATAAACAAACTTTATGCCAAATAATTGTATTGAAACTCCATTTTGAAAAATTGGTGCACTTCCAGAACAGCAAAATCTTGGGGTCGGAACCGGTGTCGCATGCAATTAAGTCCTCTTTGCAAAACTATCCGGAGGACATTATTGCATATGCAATAATGTCCGCCGGACGGTTCTGCATATGCAGTCGTGTCCGCTCGGACGCTGCTGCATAATGCAAGTGTGTCTGCCCGGACACATTTGCATATATTATATGCAGGTTAAGTGCATGCACGCTCGCTTACGCGCGCACATACCCCATGTACAGTCATGTACATGTCCACCGGACGGTTTTTGCATAGCCCCGGACACGATTGCACATGCAAAAGTGTCCGGAGCGGACAGTATTGCATGGAGGACACAATTGCATCTGACACAGGCGCCGAACCGGAGATTTTTTTTCAACCCGTTTCACACTGTAAACATTTCAATCCGCCTCCGATCCGGGTAGCATGCTCCTAGCCGGCCGGGTTGAAATTTAACCCTGGCTGGGTTGAAAATCTCAATCCGGGTCGAAATTGCATTTTTCGGCGTAAACCTTTATACGGTATTAGCTGGTTCACAAAAAGACCAGTGTGAATGTTGTCTCTGATCTAAATTTATGTCGAATTAGGAGCGAGGCTGAACCGACCCGGGTAGGTTTCATCGCGGCTCGAAATGGAGGCTATGGGTGCGTTCGTTTAGCTTCCCTGGGTCGACCCCGGTGTGTGACGGTTTTTTTTTTTTCCAGGACGAACGTGGGTAATTATCTGCACACGTTCGTCATTGAAAAAGAAACGCCACACACCGGGGTCGCCCCAGGGAGGCTAAACGAACGCACCCAGTGTGAAAAGGCTTTATTATTGTCACACACCGGGGTCGCCCCAGGGAAGCTAAACGAACGCACCCCGTGTGAAAAGGCTTTATTATTGTCATGGTGAAACTTACGCTCCAAGGCTGTGAGGCAACTGAACTGTGACGAGCCTAAAATCGCAGTTTGAACTCACTTTTTGAAACCTTCAGAAACAGCCCACAAATGGTTTAACAATAAACATATTCTTTCTGTTTTGTGGTCATGCAAACGAAGCCCTGATTTTTGTTGGTTGATTGTTCCGAAGTCAGTGAGGCGTGTAGGAAGCAAGTACCAAGAACCTTCAGTGGGAGTGGAATATAAGAGCAAAGGTTTACGTGTGTGGGTGCAGTTGTTGGCGTTTCCTGTACATGAACGGTTAGTTACTTCACATCGATTCATAAGTACGAGTTAGACAACCATTTCAAACTTGCTTTACTATTACACATTTCCCAAAAGACTTCCAATATTATAGGTTCTGATCAAATTATATTTATATTATTTGAGAGTGTTTTCGGAGAGCATTTTTGTGGCCAACTGGTTTAACTAGTCTTTGAAGTGTTGTCATTGAACCTGTGTTTGGATCGAGTTGAAAAAAAAGGTCGTAAAAGTGTCCTACTTCATTCCAATAATTGTGCATTGATGACAACTTTTGCTTTGTTTTTATCAGGGAGAGGATCACCGCAAGCAATCTGAGTTTTTATGCAAACGGGTAAGCAAATTGACAACAAATGTTTTGTATACGAGAATAGGGCCGATCCTATGCGAAGCACTTAAAGCCATTATACACTTTCGGTACAGAAAAACAAGTTCACAGATTTACAAATAATTTACAGGGTTTACAGAAGGTAATGGTGAAAGACTTCTCTTGAAATATTGTTCAATGAAATGCTTTACCTTTGAGAAAACATTAAAACAATATCAATTCTCGTTAGCAAGAATTACGGATTTATTAAACACATGTCATGGCACGGCGAAATGGGTGGGTTTTCCCGTTATTTTCTCCCGACTCCGATGACCGATTGAGCCTAAATTTTCACAGGTTTGTTATTAAGTTGTGATACACAAAGTGTGGGACTTGGCAATACTGTTTACCGAAAGTGTATAATGGCTTTAAGACTAAGTAACTACATTTATTTCTGGTCATTTATTCTGGTTTTGCAACCAAGGACTCTCAGAAAAGCGAACTTAAAAGCAGTGAACACTAATTGGTAATTATACTCAACATATTTATTAGCATAAAACCTTACTTGGTAACGAGTAATGAAAGCTGTCGATAGTATAAAACATTATGAGGAGCGGCTCCCTCTGAAGTAACGTAGTTTTCGAGAAATAAGTAATTTTCCACGAATTTTATTTCGAGACCTCAGAATTAGATTTTGAGGTCTCGAAATCAAGCATCTGAAAGCACACACCTTTGGTGACAAGGGTGTTTTTTTTCTTTCAGAATTATCTCGTAACTTCGACAACCAAATGAGCTCAAATTTTCACAGGTTTGTTATTTTTATGCATATTATGTTGAGATACACCAGGTCAGAAGACTGGTCGTTGAAAACCACTAATAGTGTCCTTTGTCTTTAATTGCACTGTAGGCTTACTTACCCCCCCCCCCCCCCCAAAAAAAAAAACAAATGGAAAACGTTTCATTTGTAGACGTAGGAGGAAAACTCAGAGAGCTATCACAGAATTATCAAAATACTTAGTGAAGCTTAGGACTCTCAGAAAGTTCATGTATTTCATTATTCTTTTTCACTGGCTATAAATTTAATGTGTTTTGTTTAGGGATGCTATAATTTTCGTTCATACCTCAGTACGCTAAATTAGGAATTTAATCAAGCATTTTGGGCGCCCCACTACAGAAGGGTTTTACCCCCAGTTTGTACTTTTTAGTTGTTATAAGTTTCTTTACTTACTTGAAATGTATTGTATTTGTGTTGTTGTACGAATAAAAAAGAAAAAAACTCACAGTAGGCCTATGTAGACACAAGGTAATGGACCATAACATATTCCACCAAGGATACGTATGAGTTGTTTCAAAAATCAAATAAATATTTATTCAAGCTGTTTAGTCCTCTCAGCCATGATATGCGATTATTTTACCACAGTCAGCTGTTTGTGACAATCATTGACGTGGACATTCAGTTGCAGTAGTGAAGAATTGCCAGAATTTCAATAATACGCCCACGGCATTTTTGAACAGCTAATGTGCCCCATACATAAAAAAATCTTTGTAAATCTTTTGCGAAAATATTTTAACTATTATGGTCGTCTGAAGAATGTTGTTCTGCTGGTGCAGTTTAAATTGTTTTTATTAGTCTTAATTGATTACTGTTCTTTCTTTGTTGCGTTTTATAAGTAATTTTTAAATATTTTGTCACACGAGGAAATTTTTACAGCCAGCTTGGAGCAATTTAGAGCAAAATAATTGAAATTTTGTGTATGTGAGTTTTGAAAACCTGAACATGAAATTCGTAAATCTTAACTCCCATAAAAAAAGAACAACAACCAGTGTTTCACAGTACTTATCTACTTTTCAAAGTGTAGTATTGTTTCCAGTAAGAAATCTGCCATTATTCAATTTGCAGAAAACAAAGTACAAGAAAACACAACAATGCAACTCTTGATTGTGCTTACTGTATGTCTCGGGTTGGCCAACTCGATGACTTTAGGTAAGTACGGATATATTATACTAAAATGATTCTATTCTGAAATTCCACACAAAAATGGGACTCCTTCAAACACAATTATTGTGTCAAGGTTAACTCTGTATTATGTGTTATGTCGGTCAACTTTATGCTTTGCTTTGCTGTTATGGCTCTTTAGAATGTTTATGAAATGAAGAGTTGTTTTAAGTTTGAATAAAGTATACTGATCATCAACCCCAAACAAAATGCTGAAGAGGTGTACAAACTTACTCCAAAACCAGACAAATTGACTGACTTTAAGGTGCAGTGTTGAATTGACTGTCGTTGATTGTTGAGCATTTTGGCTTAACGATTGGAAATTTGCTTAGCAGACCTCTGATGAAATTGGGCCAGATGGAATTAGTGCATGCTGAAGCGCTTGCCACTTACCAATGTAGCCCTGGTTCGACTCCCGGTTGGGTCGTTGGTTCTTTTGGTTCTGATGCTTCGTGATCATTTTTGTGTACCTGTCCCTGTCTCACTCGTTTTAAGTACTAAGATTAAAGACACTGGACACTATTGGTAATTGTCAAAGACCAGTATTCTCAATCCTGTGAGAGTTTGGGCTCCATTGGTCATCGAACTTGTGTGCTTTTAGATGCCTGCCGAGGTCTTTTATTATTTGAGTGAGATAACTACCTCTGTCTCAAAAAGTACGTTACTTCAAAGGAAACCGTTTCTCACAATGTTTTATGCTATCAACAGCTCTCCATTGCTCGTTAATACCAAGTAAGTTTATAATGTCAGACGCGACCACCGAGTGCGTGGGGCTCGAAATGTTGTTTTTCCCGCGTCTTTCCCGAGAATGCAGGTTCTCATATGCAAGTATAGGATGACTATCGTACCAATTCATTTATGTTACAGGTCGTCCCCAACCAAGAGAAGAAGAAAGAGAGATCGGATTACTATCTCAGAAGTTGGAAGGTAGTGTTTTGAATAAATAGAGTCGCAAATATTATCTCGTTTTCTGTATTTTGTTTTCAGGCCGGTCAGTTTTAAACTGAAAATGATATCCTTTATATTGATGTTTTTTTTAATGGACACACACAGTATGATGTTCTAATTAGCATTTTTGTTTCTAGAACAAGTTGACAGTGGGCAACTGTTCCATCTAACGTGCTTTATATAAATTATGATACCCTTTGGTAAAGAGTATAAAGTTTGTAAAATACTTGTAATCGATTAAGTCTAAGTAATAATATTACATTAATTCGTGGTGGGGTTTTTTCAAACTAGGTGAGAAAGAACGGGGTGGTTATGGTGATGAAGAGAGACGCTGGATGGGTAAGTGGAAACCAACCTAGAACGATATCACCAAACAGTATTGATCCTCATTTTGGTTTTAAAGGCAGTGGACACTATTGGTAACTACTCAAAATAACAATTAGCATAAAACCTTTCCTGGTGACGAGTAATGGGGAGAGGTTGATGGTATAAAACATTGTGAGAAACGGCTCCCTCTGAAATGCCATAGTTTTCAAGAAAGATGTAATTTTCCACGAATTTGATTTCGAGACCTCAGATTTAGAACTTGAGGTCTCGAAATCAACCATCTAAACGCACACAACTTTGTGTGACTAGGGTGTTTTTTCTTTTATTATTATCTCGCAAGTTCGATGACCGATTGAGCTCAAATTTTCACAGGTTTGTTATTTTATGCATGTGTTAAGATACACCAACTGTGAGGGCTAGTCTTTGACAATTACCAATAGTGTCCACCGACTTTAACCATACACTCGCCGTCAAGTTTATCGTGATGCACAATGTTGAAAAAGCACCTTCCCTAGTGGGTATTCAGTTTGTACATTCGTTGTTCTTGGATGATTTTTAATTAATTGTCTTTATTCTGATCAGGAGAAGAGGGTGGAGAACTGAAAACAACGGAGGAGAAACGAAAAGAAGGTAAACGTCCTGATGCAAAGGCACGATAGTGATTAACTTAGCATGTATACAAAAGGCTATAGTCAACAGTAAAGCCCTATTAATTTTGTGTTCATACTTCCTGCAAGTGCAAAGGCAAATGCGATAAAAATGTTGACGTCACAGGGCTGTTTTGTAGCGATTTTTTTTGTAGCGATTGTTTTGCAGGAGTTGCCCAAAAAGTCAACTGATGTGAATTATTCGTATCGAACTTGTGACGTCAAAGTTCGTATCGCATTTGCGTTCGCAGGAAGAATGAACCGGGCTCAAGGGTATGTATTACTTTCCAGATAAAGTTTAAATTTGTAACTCGGCTTTCCAACAAGAAATCAAAAAGTATCTTGTCGTTGTTTTGTTGGTTTTTCATCAGTAATTTTCAAAATAAATAAATAAATACAAAGGTGTTTACGGCCTGCTTGACCTTAGACATGGGTTTATGTTTTATTTATATCTTGATAATTCACAGAAGAACTTGCATCCCTGAAGGAAGAGCTGGTCAGAGTACTGAAAGAAAAACTCGGTGAGAATATTATGTTTGTCTTTGTTTTTAAAACTTGGGAATACATTTCGGACACGGCCTAATATTAAAGAATATAAATTATAAGATGATGCAATTTCATTCACTCAAAACTCATGATGGTATTTTTTGCGTTTTTAGCCAAGAAAGGGGAAGAATGGAAGAAGGAGGAGGATGAGTTGAAGGAGGAGGAGGAGGAAAAGGTCAGTTCCTAAGTCACACCAGTCAAAGAAATTACAGTTATGACACGGTGGATATTATTAAAGATCAATTTAAATTAAATGGAAGTAAAATAAGTTGTTGTGGAATTAATTTATTAACTTAAAGATACTGTCTTCAGCACTTAGAAGAACAGTAAACAAAAATGGTATTCTTTCAACTTTCCTAGTGATACAAACGTAAACATCTCGTTCATTTGTTGGTTTTCTATTCGTGTTTTATTTATCACTCGATAATGTGTGTGGGATTTGAGGCATTGCATGGTGATGTATCAATAAACATGTATATTTGGTTTGCGGTAATACCATGTATTTGTTTACTTGCCAGCTAAATGTTGTTCTTTAGAGAACTATTTTGCTATATATTATATTACCGCGGAGTAGATTTTTGGAATTCGGGAGACTTCTCAGTTCTGAAAAGAACTGTCCTTCTTTTTACCTTATGTTGAAGATAGAACATACTACTTTAGCTTAGAGAGGATCGTATTTAACTTCACTACCACGGAGTGAGTTTTTAATTGGTCTCGACGTTTCGACTAGCTTGTCCTAGTCATCGTCAGGAGACTAGAGTATTGTTAATTTATTTATTGTTTGTATTATTATGATTTTCTTGAAGGCTGAGCTTGAGGAACGCCGATTGGCCATTCAGAAGGAAGCAGAGGAGAATCGAGCCCAAGGTAGCCAACAATACAAACTCGCATAAATAGCAACATTGCATATCGCTGCTTACCTGGTTATTGATCCAACTATATATGACTAAGGACGTACCGGTCCAACAGGATGTTACTTTTGCTAAGAGTTTGTTTGTCTGCTTATCACAATCTATAGCTGTGCTTGGTATATACATTATGGAATGCCCTGTTTAGTTGGTTAACTTTCTTCATGGGCTTTCACCTTCAAAGACAGGCAGCCGAATTCACGAAAGGCTAAGATTAACCCTATCTCGAGTTAGAACGAGTAACTCGTCCTATTTAGGATGGGTTTATATCGTCCTAACGTCTATGAATACGGAAATTAACTCATTTTAAATACTAAGATTAATCCCAAGTTAGGAAGAGTTTGGTGAAATCGACGGCTTGAGTAGAAAGTTTTATCCAGTCGAACTCTGTGTTAGTTTTGCTGGAGTTGTTGTTTTTTCAGCAAATTTTCGAAGAAAAAAGAATTCACGGAGGAAATTCTTCATTCAAACTTAAAATAACTATCCTTCTGAAGACGTACAGAGTTTACTGTTCAAAACGTCGAGACCAAACCGGCTCTTTTCAGAGCCACCACTCCTTCAAAACGGATTTTACTCATGGTTGTACCCGCAAGTTTACTATTCATATTTATATTTATAGTTGCTCTTAAAACAACTCCCCTGCCGGCCGTCGAAGTTCTCTACGGGAGTTGATGACTTCATCTGTATCAAGCAAATTGAAGAAACACTTTTTTAATCTGTAGGGTGACGTTTTTAATACACATCTTGATAATTCACAGAAGAACGTGCATCGCTAAAGGAAGAGCTGGTCAGATTACTGGAAGAAAAACTCGGTGAGAATAATATTTGTCTTCGTTTTTAAACTTGGAATTACATTCTGCGATAGTTCTTGAAAACACAAACACAGTAAAACTTCTCATTATTTTTAAGAGACTCTTTTCGTAAAATTTACAAAAAAGCCTCACAACATGCTACAGAATGAAAGAAATATTGTAGCGAGAATACTTTGCAGTAATTGATTTACTTTTAGCCAGAGCCGTACATTGAGGAAGTTGAGAAGCCATTTTGTGTTCCCTCATACGCATTGACGAATACCAGGGGATGATTCTAACTTACGACTAGCCTTATTTTCTAGGAAATTCATTGTGAAATTTACCCCAAGTGACTGACTAATTGAATTGGGTTGTAAATTAGATGATGCAATTTTATTCCCTCGAAATCCATGATAGTATTTGTTTGCGTTTTTAGCCAAGAAAGAGGACCAAGGAGACGAAGATGATGATGAGGAGGAGGAGGAGGAAAAGGTCAGTTCCTAAATCACATCAGTCAAAGGAATTCCAGTAATGACACGTTGGATTTTATTAAAGATCAATTTAAATTAAATGGAAGTAAAATAAGTTGTTGTGTGATATAAACGTAAACATCTGGTCATTTGTTTGTTTTTTATTTGTGTTTTATTTATCACTTACTCGATAATGTTTATGGAATTTGAGGCATTGCATGGTGAGGTATAAATATACATGTATGTTTGCGGTAACACCATGTATGTATTTACTTGCCAGCTAAATGTTGTTCTTAAGAGAACTATCTTGCTCTATATTATATTACCGCGATGTAGATTTTTGGATTTCGGGAGACTTCTCAGTTCTGAAAAGAACTGTCCTGCTTCTTACCTTGGGTGAAGGTAGACCATTGGCTGGAACTACTAATTCAGCTCATAGAGGATCGTATTTAACTTCACTACCACGGAGTAAGTTTTTAGTTGGTCTCGACGTTTCGACTAGCTTGTCCTAGTCATCGTCAGGAGACTAGATAATTATTAATTTATTTATTGTTTGTATTATGATTTTCTTGAAGGCTGAGCTTGAGGAACGCCGATTGGCCATTCAGAAGGAAGCAGAGGAGAAACGAGCCCAAGGTAGCCAACAACACAAGCTCGCATAAATAGCAACATTGCATATCGCTGCTTAGCTGGTTATTGATACCAGCTATATTGCATATCGCTGCTTAGCTGGTTATTGATACCAGCTATAACTAAGGACGTACTGTTCAAACATGATGCTACTTTTGCTAAAAGTTCTTTTTTTGTCTGCTTATCACAATCTGTAGCTGTGCTTGGTATATGCATATGGAATGTCTTAGCTAATGGTTAACTTTCTTCACGAAGAATGGGCTTTCACCTTCAAAGACAAGCAGCCGAATTTTGCGAAAGGCTGTAGGATTAACCCTATCTGGAGTTAGAACGAGTAACTCGTCCTAACTTAGGGCGGGTTTATATCGTCTTAACGTCTATGACCGGAAATTAACTCGTTTTAAGAACTAAGATTAATCCTACTTTAGGAAGAGTTTGGTGAAATCGACGGCTTGAGTAGAAAGGTTTATCCAGTCGAACTCTTAGTTTTGCTGGAGTTGTTATTGTTTTTTTCAGCAAATTCTCGAACAAACATTTTTTGTTCACGGAAAAAACTTTCATTCAAACTTAACTAAAACAACTATCCTCCTGAAGACGAGCAGAGTATACTGTTCAAATCGTCGAGACCAAACCGGTACTTTTCAGAGTCAACACTCCTTCAAAAGAGATTTTATTCATGGTTGTACCCGCAAGTTTACTATTCATATTTATATTTATAGTTGCTCTTAAAACAACTCCTCTGCCACAACTTTAACACTCGGGCAGCTATGTCGAAGTTCTCTACGGGAGTTTGTGACTTCATCTATATCAAGCAAATTGAAGAAACACTTTTTTAATCTGTAGGGTGACGTTTTTAATACACATCTTGATAATTCACAGACGAACGTGCGTCGCTAAAGGAAGAGCTGGTCAGATTACTGGAAGAAAAACTCGGTGAGAATAATATTTGTCTTCGTTTTTAAACTTGGAATTACATTCTGCGATAGTTCTTGACAACACAAACACAGTAAAACTTCTCATTATTTTTAAGAGACTCTTTTCGTAAAATTTACAAAAAAGCTGCACAACATGCTACAGAGTGAAAGAAATATTGTAGCGGGAATACTTTGCAGTAATTGATTTACTTTTAGCCAAAGCCGTACATTGAGGAAGTTGAGAAGCCATTTTGTGTTCCCTCATACGCATTGACGAATACCAGGGGATGATTCTAACTTACGACTAGCCTTATTTTCTAGGAAATTCATTGTGAAATTGACCCCAAGTGACTGACTAATTGAACTGGGTTGTAAATTAGATGATGCAAATTTATTCCCTCGAAATCTATGATAGTATTTGTTTGCGTTTTTAGCCAAGAAAGAGGACCAAGGAGACGAAGAGGAGGAGGAGGAGGAGGAAAAGGTCAGTTCCTAAATCACATCAGTCAAAGGAATTCCAGTAATGACACGGTGGATATTATTAAAGATAAATTTCAATGAAATGGAAGCAAAATAAGTTGTTGTGTGATATAAACGTAAACAACTCGTTCATTCGTTTGTTTTCTATTCGTGTTTTATTTATCACATAACTCGATAATGTTTATGGAATTTGAGGCATTGCATGGTGATGTATCAATAAACATGTATATTTGGTTTGCGGTAATACCATGTATGTGTTTACTTGCCAGCTAAATGTTGTTCTTTAGAGAACTGTCTTGCTATATATTATATTACCGCGGAGTAGATTTTTGGAGTTCGGGAGACTTCTCAGTTCTGAAAAGAACTGTCCTGCTTTTTACCTTATGTTGAAGATGGAACGTCGACTGGGACTACTACTTTAGCTTAGAGAGGATCGTATTTAACTTCACTACCACGGAGTGAGTTTTTAATTGGTCTCGACGTTTCGACTAGCTTGCCCTAGTCATCGTCACTTAGATTATTGTTAATTTATTCATTGTTTGTATTATGATTTTGTTGAAGGCTGAGATTGAGGAACGCCGATTGGCCATTCAGAAGGAAGCAGAGGAGAATCGAGCCCAAGGTAGCCAACAATACAAACTCACATAAATAGCAACATTGCATATCGCTGCTTAGCTGGTTATTGATACCAGCTATACGGATCCAGCTAGCTTGAGTAGAAAGGTTTATCCGGTCGAACTCGATGTTAGTTTTGCTGGAGTTTTTTTCTGCTCAGCAAATTCTCGAACAATTTGATTACAAAAAAAAAAAAAAAACACGGAGGAAATTCTTTATTCAAACTTGAAATATCTCCTCTGTCACAAACACTTTTGCTGAAGTTCTCTCCGGGAGTTGATCGTGCTGCTTCACATAATATCAAGCAAATTGAAAAACAAACTTGTTTTAATCTGTAGTTGAAAAGTTAATTGATCCTTTTCCATGGTTTACTTTGTCTTTAATTCTGATCAGGTGATGAGAGGGTAGAAGTCCAAGCTACGGAGGAGAAACGAGAAGAAGCTAAACATTCTGATAATAAACATGACATTTATATAGCGCCTTTTACCAGAGGATGCAAAGCGCTGGAGAGAAAAAAGAACAGAGAGCCAGAAGGGCAGGTTTGGGTGGGGAGGGGGGGGGGGTACACTGGAGAAACCCAGATTTTTATTCCTCACTGTTAATGAATGCCATTTCTTGCAATTGTATTAATTTAAAAAGTATTTTAAGACTTAAAAAAATCATTTTCTTGGATTTTCAGCCCAGGAAGAAGAAAAGGAGGAGGAGAAAAAAAAGGTCAGATATCACATCAGTCAAAAGATTGCAATAAAGAGATGTTCGATTTTATTTGGTGGATTATTTGGATGGTATATTTCGTATCGCATAGGAGCTACCTTTCAATTCCAGGCCTGTTTAAAGGCACCTGGCACTTTTGTTAATTGTCAAAGACCAGCTTTTCACTTGGTGTATCCAGACATAGAATTATACATAAAACAACAAACCTGTGAAAAATTTGGCTGAATTTCATCGAAGTTGCAGGAGAATATTGAAAGAAAAAACACCATTGTTACACACCATTTCTGGCTTTCAGATGCCTGAGGAAGGCTTCGGGCCTGAAGTCTTGTATTATTTAAGTGAGAAATTTCCTTTTTCTCAAAAGCTACGGTACAATTCGGAGTTTCGCACAATGTTTTATACTATAAACAGCTCTCCAATAATAATAAGCTTTTATGGTATCAATTATTTGGAGGAATTAGTGTCCATTCCCTTTATTCAACGCCGTTCCGACACGGAGTGGTTTCACCGAGGAAAGCAAACAACCGCTCTGGTTCCTTTGATCGTTTAAAGGCCTTATTATAAGTCGATATTTTAATAATGTATTAATTATGATTTTGTTGAAGGCTGAGATTGAGGAACGCAAATTGGCCATTCAGAAGGAAGCAGAGGAGAAACGAGCCCAAGGTAGCCAACAATATACACTCGCATAAATAGCAACATTGTATATCGCTGCTTAGCTGGACGGATTTTGTTTCATCACTTTTAACTTATTTTATTCAAGCTATTATTTATATTTGTTATCTTATATTTTAAGAAGTTTGTAGTATTATTATTATTATTAGTAGTAGTAGTAATATCATTTTACACATTGGTACTATATTCTTTATCCCCGCTGCAAATAATTACATATTATTTTATTTATTACATCTTTAATCTTTCTAATTTTATACAACTGTTTTTATTCAGCGGTTGAGCTTGAAACTCTTCATGAGGCAGAAGAAGAGAAGAAACGCGAAGGAGGTATTATAATGAAATTAATCTTGAATTCATCAAGTGCAATGATTCTCAAAATAATCGAAAGATGATGTACTATTAACCAAGTTAATTGGCATTAATTTTAAGAGTGATTTCCAAACTTCTAGACCATGTGACCTTTTTTTACAACAAGTGTGACCTTATACATGCTTTGGCTAGTCTGGCAGGCAAGATATTGCACAGGTCATATGTAAAAGTTTACATTTTGTGTGCATAATTTCCACATAAATCCAAGAGTTATGAAAGTAAAAGCTGGACAAGTTTTGAGATGTACCCCCTTTCATCATATCAAAAGTTGATAAGAATTGGACTGTGCAATCTCGATAAAATCTAAGATGTCATGTCTTCTTCCATTAGGCTGTGTACAAATCGTGCCAGCAGGAAGTCTAGGCTTGGTGGCTCTTTTGTAAACATATGATGTCACAGGTCACATCGTCTATACCTTCCCTTTAAGTTTTATTTTTGACATACTATATTGTTCTTGTTTCAGAAATAGAAGTTGCAGCCTTAAAGGAGGAGTTGGTTAGGCTTCTTCAAGAGGAGATCGGTGAGAGTGTAGCATCATGTTTATATATTTCAGAGATTGGATTCGCCCGGCCCATTTAATTCTCTTAAAAGTGTCTATAGATAAAAACTCGAAGTTTATATAAGCACATTTTTTCCAACTCGGCTATCACTCTGTAAAGCGACATATTCTGAGGGAGGAGAACCCATGGGAATTATCAAATTTCGTTGTTTGTTTTGTCGTGTCTTTACATTGTATTTATTATGGTTAGTGCTAATCGTGTATTATACTTCAAACACACCATCATCTTCAAGATGTTGAGAGATGTTTAAAGTCTTAAGGACAATTTATTGTATAGTTGAATTGTATTCCATTTCAGCTAAGAGAGAAGAAGAGGAAGATGCACTTAAAAAGGTCAGTTGTGATTTAAAAAATATTGCATACATAAGATTTTGACTTCTAAACACTTCTGCCTACATTGTGTTGATTGATCATGTTCAAAGTCGAATTATTATATAGGGACATTACAGAGTTTGTTTTTGCTAACAAAACAGTTGCTGGCAGTGTAGGCACTTTATGTCATCCACCGTATACATAAACTGACAACCTGTAGAAGTTTGAGATTGATCGGCCATCTTGGTCGCGAGAAAAAAAATGGAAAACCGATTACACATTTTGCATGATATTTTCGATGCAAAAATAAAATTATAAAAACGCGAAATTGAATTATATATTTCGCATCAAAGAAGGTCCGGTTTGGATCGAAAGCTAAGGCCATCCCTACTCATCATTAAATATGATATTTTTCAGAAATATTTAGGCCTAAAGGAATGTTTTCTACTATCACCGTCATTAGACGGTGTAAATTAATCTGTGATCTTCACGATTTCTTTTCTTACCAATTCTGTAACGTTCTTTTAACATTTTTATTAATAACATTCAGCCATCAAAACACTACACTTCGCTCTAAATATTTAGAACTGGCTCGGATTCATGGCTCTGACCCATTTCCGGTTCAGGCTGATTCATTTCGGGGTCAGATGGACCTAGAAAGTGGTTAAAAAGTGGTGAACCACTCTTGTTTTGTCTTGTGTTTTTAACGACCCTGGTTTTGTATTGCCTGTGTATGCTTAAGTTTAATGCCGAATAAATTAATAGTAATAAGGAGAAGAAGAACCCGGATTCTGTGCCGTTTTGAAGCCAAATTGAGACAGATTCCGGGTCGACTGATGACCCCATCTCAGTCAAGTCCACGAGGCCAATATTTTAGTTTTTAAGGGTGTACAACAATACTTCAAGGTTGGGCTTATGGAGAAACAAAATACAGAGCAATTACTGTGATTAGATAAGCAACCAATATGAGCCTGACCTGAGCATAGGGAGAAAAACATTTGCATAAAGAATATTGAACATTTAAAATCTGTATTTCCCTTTCTCTTTATCTGACATGTCTGAAGGAAGCCGAGGAGGAACGTGCCAAAGGTATTTTGTTTAATTAATGTGTTTTTTGTGTTCACCTATCAAAGAGGCCTAGATAAACAACAAAGGGAAACATTACTTGTCTAACACTGATTTAAGCCCCGGAACAGCGCAGTAAAACAAGAGAGTTCAGACAAATGCTGATTTAAAGGCAGTGGACACTATTGGTAATTGTCAAAGACTAGCCTCCACAGTTGGTGTATCTCAACATATGCATTAAATAACAAACCTGTGAAAATTTTAGCTCAATCGGTCTTCGAACTTGCGAGATAATAATGAAAGAAAAAAACACCTATGCCACACGAAGCTGTGTGCGTTTAGATGGTTGATTTCGAGACCTCAAGTTCTAAATCTGAGGTCTCGAAATCAAATTCGTGGAAAATTACTTCTTTCTCTATGGCACTTCAGAGGGAGCCGTTTCTCACAATGTTTTATACCATCAACCTCTCCCCATTACTCGTCACCGAGAAAGGTTTTATGCTTAAAATTACCAATAGTGTCCACTGCCTTTAAGTCTAGAGAGTTGTTGGTCACGTCCGGAGCGCGGCTTGTTGTTACATTCTGGTGTTCGTTATGTGTCAAGGAGATGCATTTTAAAATATTGCGTAATTCTATAATTGCTTGTCAATTTTCGTTTGTAATTTTTTGCTGATTTTAAATTTTTTGTATATCTTCTTCGTTATTTCTGATAATGACTTTGTCTTTTTCTATAAGGAATTTATTTAAATGTTACTCTGTAAAGCGCTCTGAAGCATTGTTTTTAGATGGATTTTGCGCTATATAAATTTTGCTATTATTTGTTAGTAATGATATTTGTATTTATTGTTGACCTGGGGTGTCTGAAGTTCCTTAGAGGTGTTTAGCAATGCGGTAGGCCTTCTTTATCTGTACGTTAGAGGAAAGTAACATGGACTAGACGGTGTGGGACCATTATGTATACCCTCTGCCCCCATGTCATGGTACATGTATAATTGGGCGAATTATCTCAATAAGCCATTTTGAGATATAGTAGACACAATACTGTGACACAGGTTTGGGTAATAAGTTTGTCTGATTACACCCAAAACCAAATAATGCATTTCAAATTTTTTCCATCATAATGAAAAAGAGTAAACAACTCATTCTCTTTTCCAAGGGGTGTCAGTTTCGCACTGTTGAGAGTGAAAGTCAATTTTCTCTGTCACTCTTTTTGATTGAAAGTGTGGTATGAACTTTACTCTCAATCGAGTTAAAAGTACCCGTCGTTCACTCTAAAAAGAGTTGTCCGCCACTTGGCTCTTTGCAAGAGTGGTATGGTGGACAAAACGAGTGGGTTTTCACTCTTTTACATTAACATTAAGAGAGTACCTTAAAAAGGTAAACTTATATTGTTTACGTAGTTCTGAGAATGCGCACATTACAAAAAACAATGGATTTACCTGGTAAGTCTGCTGCTTACTAGCGTTCCCTAAAGTCCCCCATAGTTGTCTTCTGTTGACCTTTAAGCCTTGTTTGTACTCAGAACTCGAACGTAAAACCCTTCAAGAGGAGGAACAAAAACGCATGGAAGAAGGTAACTGAACATTATATACTTCGTCTTTGATGTTGCTATTATATAATTATTGGAACTGGCCACTCATCATGAGATTCGACGTCTCGAATCTGGATTTAAACTTTTTGTAATTTTGTTGTAATTTTTTCCTCTTGGAGAAAAGTATAAGCTTTCATTTCAGGCATTTGACGGAGAAACCCGCCAATGATATTTTGGTAGTGAAATTAAACCTGAAAGATCAATGAATGTTAGGATAACGATATTAGGCCCCTATATCGCGCCCCAAACATTTCGACTTGTATCGTATTCTAGTGGTAGGCCTCGTTTGTATGTGTCCCCCCCCCCCCATTTTTAACAGCATCAACTGACAAAGTTCGTGTCTAAACTGTTTATTGTTCGACCCATGTCTTTGAAATGTACTATTTCAATGTTTTTTGTAGGTCACGAGTGGAATTTGAATAAGCTAACATTAACCAATAGAAACGAGTACCAATTATATTGTATTGTATTGTATTGTATGTAACGCCAGAAAGAGGCTCAATTTCTCAAAATTGCTCAAACATAACGATAACGACGCAAAGAGAACGCATTCTATGGTTGAATATTGCTCCATGCAGAATACGCCCATGCTTATTCAACCAATCGAGGGCATGCATTTTAACGTTCTCGATTTCGTGCTCGTTTTCGTTCTCAATATCGAGGCCTGTGTGACCGGGGCTTTTTGAAAGTTTTTTTTAACGTGACTGAAAAAGGGGAAAGAACAAAAAAAGGAAATTATTGTAAATAGGGAAGGGTTTCTCCAAATGGGATATTTAGTACCGATTGTTGTCTCAACATCAATTCCCTTTGAAAACTGAACTTTAATCTTGTTTTCCTTATTCAGAGCTAGAACATGAAACTCTTGCCGAGGAGAAAAAAGGAGAGAAAGAAGGTAAACAAACAAGTAAAACGGTATAACCTTGAGCATTGTGTTGAAACCGATGGTTCTTTCTAGATACTCCCAACTCATTTAGAGATTTATCATTACCATGGTGTTACCGCAAACCTTTAAACGAATTTTCACCGTGCAAAGTTTAAACCCTACATAATAACAGTGTTATAACAATTGGCATAAGAACGGTATTATACCACAAACATGTTAATTGATGTTTACAGAGATGTTATCAGCCGTCATGAAGGAAGAGATGCTTAGAGTTCTGCGGGAGAGGCTCGAAGAGGGTAAGTTTCCAGAACACACTGACATATCATTGTTTGAGTGGCCTTCTGCAAAAACCGGGGTGTTAAAATTGACATCATGGGTGTGGTCATAAAGATACCGAAGAGGGAATCAAAACTGGTTACAGCAATGATTTGAGCGCCGTTTTATTATTGTTGTTATAACCTTATGTACAATAATACACATATTGAAGCACTTTTGTCGGACCCGTTGTACTGTCTACAAAGAATAATAACTGTTATTTTGGATTTTTTTTTTCGTTTTTTTTCATTCAACAATTTAAGAAAAAGAATAGGTCTGCAAACCGATTCATGCTTGTATTATTGTGCGTGTTTTTTTGTTCACAGCTCAAAAAGAAGAGTAATTACGCTTTGGGCACGAGACTGAAATCGATTTAACCTCCGAGGGAGGCAGCGTGGAGACCCACTTTGGATAGATTTGATGAAATTCTTTAGGATTTGGGGTTGCAGTTATTGAACACTTTTTGTGCAAGATATCTCTTTAATTTTCATTGCTTTAAAATATCCATAATGACCATACAAGCTTTTAATTTAATTAATCAATCAATTTAATCGACATTATTACTTTTTTTGTAAACAAATAAAAATAATAATAGTAAACAAATTATGTGAGTAATTATTTAAGTCAAAGACGGTCAAGAACAGATCTAGAAATTAAATAATGAAATTAAGTGAAAACTTCGATGACCAACTAGGCCATTTTCACAGGTTTGTTAAGATATGCTATAGTTTGGATAAACCAAGTGAGAATACTTGTATTTTACAATCACCACAGTTTACCCTTTCGTTTGCATTGTACCCACTTTGCAATACACGCACCCCTCAACCGATGGAGTCCGTATTCGATATTATGATCCATCAAAGAATCATGCACCAAATTGTGCGAATTTTATTTCAAATATCAGTCAAAATGCCATCTAGAAAATTTAAGGTTATAAGTAATTTAAATATATCTAATGGGTTTTCGGATTTTCGTCGAGATTATTCTTCCTTTTTAATAAACACCGAGTAAAATAACAGGTAGATAACTAGATAATGGTTTGTAATACTGGTAACTGGCCCAACAATTAAAGTTAAAAGTAGATAACTTGTTCGACAAAGTTGAAAGCTTTCATTTAAAGTTCTGTACGTAAAACTTCAGACTTTTAATTCAAAACACGGTCATCTGATGCCAACCAGCCGTTCCTCCATGCTTTCACCATGGAGGTAGAAATTTCACAATTGAAGTTACTCACACAATGGCACGCAAGGTCAAAGGTGAATCTCGCTTGTAACTGTGGCAGGTTCTAATCGCCCGTCTGGCGCTACACAGAGGCCTCGAAGTGTGACGTCAGATGTTGAAATTGGAATGTTTTATTCTAAACAGTTATTAGTTAAAAAACATGTTAGGAAGTGCAGCGTAACAAATATATTCAAGATACCACTCGTTTGCATTGCAATCCCGGCTGTACTATACTTTGTTGGTGGCTGGTTGACACCATATTGAGCCATTCAATAATCAGGATAAAAAAAGCTTGTACTATGTTACTTCCACTCTTTGCAGTTGGTTTTATTTTTATATAAAAATGCACTTAAAAACAGGAATTGTATAATATGTAGTGTAGCTATTCAACCCCCATTCAAATGAAATATTAGTTAGTACAAATTAGACGTAGTAATAATGTGATTCCATTAATAAAAACATATCTTTAAGCACCCTCATTTCCTTGGCTATTTCTCAGTTTTCTCAGTGTCGCATCAGAGTTTCTTTATAGATGACAGAGCATGACAGAATTTAATTTTCGTGTTCTTTAATACACTATAGATTGTAATCAACGACTGAGCTGTTTATAACCCCTTGTCCACGTCATAAGTGTGTCGCTGAACCGTATCGGCCGTTAGAGTGGTTTGAATTATAAACAATAGTGTGGTAAAGACATTTGAAGTAATGTAATTTTTGAGAAAGAGGTCAACTCTCATTAAAGTATTTGAATTGAGTTCGAGAGATCTGCTGAGGTCTCGAATTCAAGCATCTGAAACCACCCAACTTGTGTGCGACAAAGGTGTTATTTCTTCCACTATTCTATTTTATGCATGTTGAGATACACCAGTTGAGGAGACTGGTTTTTGACATGGTACCAAAGGTGTCCAATGCCTGTAAGGTGTAAGGTTTAAAAACTAGGTGTAGCCTACCTTAAAGACAGACAACTCCAGCAGTTTCTGTGCTGCTACACTTCGGCGCATCCCAGCAAAGCGACGGGCAGTCGGTGATCTTGGCCTCAGTACCATTACATGTAACCCCTTGCATGTACTTAGGGCCCTCTGGTTCGCCAAAGTAAGAACCTGACTTTGCCTCCTTGGCACCAGAGAAGCCTAGCTGTCGACAGACGACCCCAGCATCAATGATATCCCAGTCTGTATCGCAGATTGCACCCCATGCGTCATTCTTGAACAGCTCAACTTGTCCCCTTGTCTTGTTTCCACCTCCAGCCAACCGGATAGTATCTAAAAGAATATATATATATAAAAAATGATGACGATGTCGATATTTGGGGTATAAGGTTTTTCTCGAAATTCATGTAAAAAATAAACTGTGCGCCAAATCATCATCAGCTAAACCTGTGTGACGATATGATGTAATCCTTTACACTGTGATGGGAAATACAAATTAGCTCCAATCAAAAGGACTGATGGTATAAATTAATGCAAAGCATTGTTAATGGCCAAAACACAGAGTCTTTCTCGAAGGTTAAATGACTACACAACACAACACAACATTGTGTTGACATTTGGCTTTCGGGAAAGACTCTGGTAGGGTCGAAACGTCAGACCATTAACCAATTGTTGCACTCTTACTTTTGTACGATAATCTGTAAATGAGTTAGGGTTTCAACTCAACGTGAGTTGAAACCAACGGTTCTTTTCAGAACCACCCCAACTCGTCACGAGATATCATTACAAGGTGTTGCCGCAAACCTTTACTTATAAACTTAGTTTGTCACTAGAAATTATCTGCAATTCCTTACTTGGTTTACAGACCACTCCAGCTGTGTTTTTACAGGTTTGCACTTCACCCATACAAACAAATGCACAGTCAGCTAGATGTTTCTCCGTTCCTTTACAGTTGACTCGATCCATCACGATGGGAAGTTCTGTCGCTCCAAAGTATGATCCAATCTTAGCCTTGCTTGCTTCTTCGAATCCGAGCTGCCTGCATACAGCAGTCGCATCCTTGAAGTCCCAGTTGGTATCACAAACTGCGCCCCAACTACCTTCATGAACAATCTCGACTCGACCACTAAGTTCGTCATCACCTTCCACTAATCGGACGAGGCCATCATCTTCAAAAGTAACTGTGAATAGTTATCACAATCAAATTGTTCTTTATATCAAACAAAGTTGTGCGTTTCCCCAAAGAACGTTCGTTTCACCCGAAGCAATGCCAGCGGGTTTGAGCGATAAATCGTTTTGTTTATTAACACAAACCATTATCAAACTTGCAGAAAGTTTCGATCAGTAGTTGCATTGCATTTAATTGCTTTATTTTTGTAAAAGCATTTCTTGTTTATAAAACCATTTCGATTACGAGAAAATGTTTTGATTTGCAGGTGTTTCGGCGGCAATTATGAGTCGTAGTTTGTGAGGCTGAACGTGTAAAAACGAGGCTGCCGGAAATAGACAACTAACGGCAGCATACACCTGTTGGCCTTAATGTTTTATTGCTATTATTGAACAAAACCTAGACGGGGTTAACAAAGAGTTAAGACTATAGTCTTAATCTCGACTTAGGACTAGCCTTGAGCTGTAAAATAACTTCTGGGACTTGACCTAAGTTAGGAATAGTCCTAACGCTTTGTGAAATGAACCCCAGGTTTCTTAAAAACTTCTTTGGAGGCAAAACGTCAATGTTTTACAGGAAGTCAGCACTTCAGAAATCCAAATACCCTTACAACAGAAAACAGATGTCAAATTCGGTGACTTTGAAATGCTAGGTGGCAGCAGACTTACCCGGTAAATTTCCATTGTTTAAAGAGTGTAGGCATGTGCACATTACCGAAAACAATTGATTTATTTTGAAGGTCTGCTTCCACCTAGCGTCTAAAAAGATTTAGAATTTGAGGTTTCGTAATCAAGCATCTGAAAGTACACAACTTCGTGTGACAATGGTGTTTTTTTTTTCTTTCATTATTATCTCGCAACTTCGATGACCAATTGGTTCAAATTTTCACAGGTTTGTTATTTTATGCGTATGTTGAGAAGACTGGTCTTTGACATGACAGTTACCAATAGTGTCAAGTGTCTTTAAAGTAAGGTGTTAATTTGCTATTGTGGCGTTTGTTATATATGTACTCTTGTCACATATTCAATCCTTTCAAGGATGTGGGTACCTTTTCAAAATGTCCATAGATTTACATTAAACTTACAGGGTTTGAAGATAATGATAGTGGAAAGCTTCCCTTCAAATATTACTTACTGAGGTGCTGTAGTTTTTGAAAGATGAGTAAAACAATGTCATGAAAATACGTTTGTAAATGCTTAAAATAATGTTCGTCTCATGAGACGAAAATTATTTTCATGTCATTGTTTTACTCATTTCCCAAAAACTACAGCACCTCAGCACGTAATGTTTTCAGGGAAGCTTTCTACTACCATTATCTTCAAATTGTGTAAGTTTAGTGTAAATCTGTGGACATTGTGTTTTTTGTCCTACAAAAGTTACATACACCCTTTAATATCTTAATTATTTTTGACAAAAGAGAAAACATTAGTGAAAATTGAAAACATACTAAAAAGCATACCTTGACACCCAAGAACTTCAAACTTCAGTGAAGGTGACTGAAAGTTATAACTTTGGGGCAGGATTCTGAGAAATCTTGTCCGCTGTACCACCGGGAAGTTCACAGTCCTTTGTTCTCCATTGTAATTGCCATCGAACTGAAATAAACAAGCAATACAGTGATTAAATGACGTATTCACGCTCAGTGTTTTGATTTCCAACACAAATTTTTGAACATGATTTTTGTAGCCACACCCACATGTTCAGAATCATGTGTGTGTTGGCATCTTCAAGATAGCGGGGGTATAGTAAGTAAAATACAATTAAAAACTAAAGATAGATTCTAATATACTGTAGAGGCTAGTGTGCCAGGAAGTCTTTTTATCAACAGTGGTGTTTTTCTTTCATTATTCTCTTGCAACTTCGATGACCAATGGAGAAATTTGTTTACGCATGATGTTGGGATACACCAAGTGAGATTACTGGTCTTAGACAATCACAAAAACTTGCCCAGTGCCTTTAAGAAGAAATGAACCCAACGCCTGAACTGAGCAGAAGTATCTTACCCGTATGGTTTCTCCGTCGGTGTCGACCAAATAAGTCCAGCTCTCGGCGCCTCCATCGTCGCTGTATTGAACATTGAAAGTTGTAACATGTGCATCTCTTAGACCCTGTACTATCAGTCCTGTGACAGCGGGACTTGGCAGTCCCAGATCAACTTGAATCCAAGAGGCAATTGTATATTGAGGAATCCAGAATGTGTCGCCTTTGTTTGGAAAACAGAAACAGTCACATTAGGGGCAGACTTGTAAACACCCATCTTGGTAAATTGCAGGAAGGTACTATAATTCGTAGGCAAATAAAGTTTATGGGTCGTTTTAAAACCGCACCCGCCCTCGGCCTGATGATTATAAAATTCAACTCTTTTTCTGATAAGAGATTCGTAATAAAGATTGAATTATTCTTTTTCTTGTTAAAGCCACGCACCTTTAAACTGTGTTATAAAACTATAATAAGTGAACTTAGGCCCTGACCTTATTCAAAAACAAATTGAGCGCTAACACAACTGAAACACTCATTTCCCAGGTTTATATCGCGCATTCAAAAATGGCAACACGATCTCCTCCGGCCCTTTCCGAAACCACGGCTTTGGCTTTAGATTCGGCTCCGTTCTCTCGTCTGAAGCCCTGGGCGCTTTACGCAAAGCACGCGCAATAATATCGTCAAAACAACCGCGGGGCCAAGATAGCCTGATGAGCCGAATCCAAAGTCGAAGCCGTGGTTTCGAAAAGAGCCTATGAACGAAGTTCGAGAGGTAACTCAGGGGCGGTTTTGTTTTTAGAACTTATTCAGTGTCGGATAATTTCAACTGAAACCAAAGATTACCACAGATTACCGAAGGATGTTAAAGGAACACGTTGCCTTGGATCGGTCGAGTTGGTCTTTAAAAAGCGTTCTGTAACCGTTTGTTATAAAATGCATAATGGGTAGAAAGATGTTGTAAAAGTAGAATACAATGATCTACACAAATATGCCTCGAAATTGCGCGGTTTTCTTTTTACCTTGTCGACTAACACGGTCGGTCATTTATGGGAGTCACATAAATGGCCGACCGTGTTAGTTCGCGACGTAAAATGAAACCACGCAATTTTGAGAGTGATACTTGTGTGGATCGTATTTCTACTTTTAAAACATCTTTCCAACCATATGCATTTTATAACAAGCGGTTTTAAACGCCTTTTATAGACCAACTCGTCCGATACGAGGCAACGTGTTCCTTTAAACTGGTTTTGATGAATAATGACTGTGAAAAGAGTATAAGTTTTCGTGGTCGACTTACCAACATTAAGTCGGGCATATATCGGAGCGAAAGATCGGCTAATGTGTGAGGAAGCAGTTATACTATCATCTGGGATTAGTCCACTCTCCATACCCAAAGGTTCACCTGTACAGCTCAATCCTAAACTCGGGATAAATAAACACTCACAAATTTAAAGACAATTGAAGACACTAAAATAACTTGACACGTTTGGTAATTTATTGTCCAGTATGCATAAAATAGAAAATCTGTGAAAATTTTGACTCCATTGGTCATCGAAGTTGATTAGCTGCCAGATGCATTTATTTGAGTGAGAATTTACCTCTTTCTCAAGAAAATATGTTACTTCAGAGGGAGCACGATATGTTATACCGTCAACAGCTCTCCATTGCTCGTTTACAAAGTAAGTTTTGTCATGCCAACAATTAGAGCAGAGCAGTTTCAATGGGTGTCACCAATATCTGTAATGTCATGAAGTTACTATTTATTTTATTTATTTATTTATTTTTTTTTTGGGGGGGGAGGGGGGGCGGCCTTTTGGGTGTGTGACATTCAACTCGGGTGAAGTGCCTATAGGGGGAAAGAGTAAACAAAACCATTGTGAGTTGTTTACAACAAAATACAAACAAAAGGGGAACAAAAGGAGAGTCCCGGTTGGTGTTTGTGGGGTCCTGCTATTGTTGTTTCCTATGGTGGGTCTAACTTTCGCTTTGTCTTTCGGGGTCTATTGTTCCACTGTGTAAAACACTTGTGTCATGGGATCATGGGACGCGTTTCGCCATGTCATGACATGTGTTTAAAATAAATCCGTAATTCTCGTTAACGAGAATTTATATTGTTTTACTGTTTTCTCAAAAAGTAAAGCATTTCATGGAATAATATTTCAAGAGCAGTATTCACAACTACCTTCTGTAAACCCTGTAAGTTATTTGTAAATCTGTGAACTTTTTTTTTTTCTGTACCGAAAGGGTCCAATGGCTTTAAACAAGCAATGGAATATTACGCTATCATTACCTGTGTAAAGAGGTTCTTTGGAGTCAACACCGCTGATGGTATGGGCCAAAGAGCGTCCTGTGAATAAGATTGATCAAAAGGAAACATAAAACAAAAGGTGACATTTTCATATTCAACAATATTTATTTCCTCAAATTGACGTCTCACTTCACTTCAGGAAAGGTTGTGAAAGTGTGAAATCAAGACTAAAAATGAGTTTTCCACGCTTCCTGGTAGTCTACTGGCTGCAGACCGGTGTCGCATGCAATTATGTCCTCTTTGCAATACTATCCGGAGGTAATTATTGTATATGCAATAATGTCCGCCGGGCGGTTTTACATATGCAATTGTGTCCGCCCGGACGCTGCTGCATAATGCAATTGTGTCCGCCTGGACACATTTGCACATGCAGTTGTGTCCGCCCCCGTGCAAAACCGTCCTTGCGGTAAATTAAACGTCCTTGGTCGACGGAACGCTTTCGCCATTTTTTGTTTTACAATCTAAGTACATGTCATGAATGACATGGGAAATGTTCGGCCGTTGGGGATTCGCTGCAATCATAAAATACGTGAATATACGTAGGTTCAGTGCATGCACATTGCACGCTCGCTTACGCGACTTGAAATCAAATCTAACCTGACAAGGGCGGGCATCACAGGGTTACAGATCAAAACTAAAGGCAAACAATTATTCATAAACACCTCATGACAGTTTCACTATTCCTATAAGTGGAGAGCGCGTCACGTGGGGGTGTTTAAA
The DNA here is from genome assembly GCF_902459465.1 of Asterias rubens. Lineage (NCBI taxonomy): Eukaryota > Metazoa > Echinodermata > Asteroidea > Forcipulatida > Asteriidae > Asterias > Asterias rubens. Next base: position 14,621,982 of record NC_047063.1, on the reverse strand, counting down.
CGCTTGATAATGACCAGCTTGAGCTCTGTTTATAACCGGTTGTAGTCGGATACTATACGCGCTAGTCTTGGTGCAAGACGTTTCTTGTTACGGGCGATACGGGCGCTGTCGGTGAGTTGGCCGCGCTACACTGCGTGTGGAAATGAGAACGTCTTGCACCAAGACAACAACGCGCAAGAACACACGGACGTCGTACATACAGAGCTCAAGCACGTCGGAAACGGATAAGTTTTACAAAGTTTCTTACTTTATTACGCCTTTTTTCTAACAAAGCATTTATGAATGTGAATAAAAGAGTAGTTACTCGTTTTGTAACGGCCGTTTAAAACCTTGCAGGGTCGTTGCCGTGTGATAAAGGCCCTCCCCTTCGGCTCGGGCCATCACACGGCAACGACCCTGCCTGTTTTAAACGGCCGTTTAAAGCTCGCCGCTATCCTTTTATTTCCTTATTTATTCAATTAAAGTAGGTTCGTAAAGTGTTCCCCAAAACAAGCTCAGTTCTGGTGGGTCCTCAAGATGGTCCGGCACGTCCAAGATCACTATTAGCACCACGTGTTCAAAAATGTTAACCTCGATTGGGTTTCGGTGTTTTGGGTCCCATTATTGTTTTATTTGTTCAAGGACACCAGCACATCGCAAGGAACAACTATAAGTAACTATACGTTCGGTAAGATCTCTCTTAACAATAATGGCAATACAGTTTGGAAAAAAAGCCGCAGCAGCCAGCTTTTGATAGCACGAAGCATTTCTATAAACACTTCGTGTTGAATGTGGTTACGTCAGTTTTAATAAATAAACAACAAATTTGTATATGAGAAGCGTTACTGCAGTAAGAGCTCTTCAAGCAAAGTTTTCGTTCAAAACCATGCCATACCATTAGTCATTTGTATGTGAACACTTACAATTGATATGCATACGTATTTAATATGGATCAATGCTCCAGGAGTTACGTAAACCTTTACTTACCAATTAGAAGTAAATTTAGCAGCAGTATTGAACGAGCTACAGTAGCCATCTTGAAAATTTATAAGACTGAAATTTCAGCTATCGCAGGAACAAACTAAAGAGCACGTCCTGTCCTAACAACATATCGTACTCAATGATCACGTAGAAAAGAGTTTCAAATCATGCTGTCAAAAGTACGAGTGAGTGTGAATCCAACGAAAGTTTAGCCTAAAACAATGGCCGGAAGGACCAGGTCAGTTCCTCTGTTTGATGAAGATAGACGTTTCAAGGTTTTACTTTAAATTGAAAGTTTCCATTCCTACAAAGGCTTTATGTTGAACCAAACAAATGTGAGTGAGAATTGTATGACAAGGGCCACGGGCGCAATATTTTTCTGCACTATGCAATTGCCACTGTTGTAGTTCTTTTTAACGGGGAAGGGGGGATCCTTAAAAAAAAAAAAGCATCAGGAAAACTTTAGAGGATGACAATTCTATGATGTGCAGAAATGTCCCATTGGGTCGATCCCCTGATCTAACGCCACACTCGTTATTGTCTAACACCAAAATCATCACGATTGGTTTATTGCGTCTTTTATTAAAACCGGTACCAGACTAATAAAACAGTGACAATTGGAATGGTCCATGCGATGGGACTTGGTGGAAAAAAAACTATAGTTACTTATATGAATTGCGTCTACTACTTTAAAGCAAGAACGGAAACAAAAACGAATTTTTTTTTAAATTTCACCTTGTGTTTTTTGAATTGATGTTCCGAAGGGAGGAAGGATGTGCAAGAACACAATAAAGTACAAGTTCCTAGGCCTATTTGTTATGTATGTTTGTATGGCAAGGGCTCAAGGACACAGCTGTTTAGCTAGCAACCGGAAGCGATCATGTGGTAGTAACTTTTGTCTTTTAATATTATTTCACGGTTTAAACCATCAGGTGTGTGGTACATGCTGGAAACCATTTATTATGTGAACTCCGTTCTTTCCAGGTATCTGCAGGGAAGGTGTGGAACGGTCTGCCACATTACATCAGATCCATCCATGCAGACAATAGACATTTCAAAACAAACTGGATTGTTTTGAGTTGTTCTTGACCTTTACACCGCTGGAGGACAACAAAATAGGAAACTTTTGTTCTGAAGCAATGAGCACTTGTGTGGATACCGGCACTAAAAAAAAAGCATTATGATCCCATGATCTCAAACGGGAGTCACATTATTTTTTGTAATGTTATTTTTATTTTGCTCAGCGAGTTGAACCCGATTAAGGGGGTCAGTTCTCAGGTTGATTTGAAATTGGGTTTTTTTCCTCTTTTTTTACCATGGGCCTACCCAGCGTATAAAATCTGCTGTATGCATTATTAAGGGAATTAAAGGGTAGCGAAGATTTCTTTGACGGTCGTTTAAAACCGGCAGGGTCGTTACCGTGTGACAAAGGACCGAGCCGAAGGCGAGGGCTCTTATCGCACGGTAACGAGCCCTGTAAGGTTTTAAACGGACGTTTAAGAACGAGTCACTACTCTGTTATTCCCATCCCTAAATGCGCTTTTGTTGAAAAAATAAAAAAAATGTTTAATCAATGTTTTCTTTCTTTTTTAAAGTTACAAACTTTTTTAAGAATAATTACTTGAAAACAAGTATTAATGGTATATTATTCATTGCCAGATTGGCCAATATTTTAGCTCCTGTATAATTGGGTGTGACCCATTGCTGGGTCAGGCTGACCCAAATCCGCGTCAACAAAAACAAGATGACCCCAAAAATATGGAGCAGAATTAAACAATACCATTGTTAAACAAGTTTTCGGGTCAGCCTGACCAAGACATCATGGGTCAGGGCAGGGACCAGACCCTTGGATCCGGAATCCGAGTCAATTGTGACCCAGTCTTCAAAGTGTGTAGTTTATGAAAGCTACCAACTTTACCCAGCCAGACCAATACCAGATAAAAACACACGCATACAAGAGGTCAGATGAAATACATATGAAGCAGAAGCACAAGTTATTATCATAATCAACTCTTTATTCTATTTGTTCATATCACAAACACTTAAATATCATAATTTGACTTTGTTATTGAAAAACGTTTCTTGTTATGAATGATATAATAGTAAAATTATTTTCCAAAATAGAAAAGTGGAAAAGTTTCAATATTGTTCACAGTCATACTTCGATTTGACAGAGCACTAACATTCATCTTAGACATTAATCGTATGATGACATTTCTTAATATCACTTGATTTGTATTGTGACATCACAGTTTGCGTTAGTAAGATCATTAATCTTCTATCTCTGTTAGATCAACCCAAGCTGTTTAGTGTAATTTTGATAATCGTCAGATACTACCATTTTATAAATGGCTGTACATTAATAATACTAAAACATTACTTACTTCAAGGCTTTGGTATATTTTCAGGTCAGGGATAGATTCAAAATATAAACAAACCTCAAATCATTTTCATCCAAGATAAAAAATAAAAAAGATAAAAATACCAGAGCATCATGCAACAATAATGTTAAAGTTTTACAAGTTCAAGTAAAGGTTGATATAGATGTACGGCCTATCTGGTTGTAATGTAATTGGACAAACAAAGTGTCAGATAAATGGGCCATCAAATTATTGAACCCCCATAAACTGAATTTACTGTTAATTCGATAGCTTTTAGTCCAATGGCATATTTCGACTTTTGGACTGATGAAATAATCTATAGATCCCATCAGATTATCAAAAACGATGATCTTCAATTAGCTTAAAGGAACGTTACAGAAGTGGTAAGAAACAAAAATCGTTAAGATCACAGATTAACATCAAACTTACACGGTCTAATGACCGTGTAGAAAACATAGTAGAAATCATCCCTTGAAATGTTTCTGTCTGAAATTTCATATTTGATGAGAAATAAATAATCTAATTTCGCGTTTTGAGTTTATCGCTCAGTGAGCGTTTTATTCATTTTTGTTTTGGCATCGATGCAATGCAAAATTTGTAATTGGTTTTTCACTATTCTCTCGTGACCCAAATGGCCGATCGATCTCAAACTTCTACAGGTTTGTCAGTTTATGTATATCGTGGATGACTAGAGTGCTTACACCGCCAGCAACTTTTTTTGCTAGGAAAACCAATTCTGTAATGTTCCTTTAAGTTGTTTATTTCGAAAATAAACTAAAACCTATAGCAGTGAACACTAATATTATTGCTTATAATCTATTATTAACTTCAATTTTCAAAAATAACCTAAAACTTGGTACATATTGCACACTTATTAATACTTCTAATCTATAACAAACTATATATACTTTTTTTCTGAGAAAAAAGTTCAAGGGTATTTCTTTCCCCAGACAGCATGAAGACGGATTAATTAAATTATAAAGGGGCAGGTTTAAGCCAGTTGGTGCTTAAAAATGTGGCACGGCCTGAGGAATTGATCATGATCATACAATCTGACACACATGACAGAAAGTCTTTGATGAGGTACAACATTCATGAATGTTCTTCTTTGCTGCAATGAGAAAGAACCTCTGTATACCTTTAAAGGGAAGGTACACGTTTGGTAATTGTCAAAGACCAGTCTTCTCACTTGGTGTATCCCATCATAACCATAAAATAACAAGCCTGTGGAAATTTGGGCTCAATTGGTCATCGAAGTTGCAAGAAAATCATGAAAGAAAAAATAAATTGTTGGACGAAATTGTGTGCTTTCAGATAAGAATTAATGACTTGTAGCTAGAAGTCTTTTATTATTTTAGTGAGAAAATGCTTCTTTCTCAAAAACTACGTTACTTCAGAAGGAGTCGTTTCCAACAATTTTTTATACTATCAACAGCTCTCCAATGCTTGTTACCAAGTCAGTTTTTAAGTTAACATTTGTTTTGAGTAATGACCAAACGTGTACCTTCCCTTTAAGGTGATAAAACAGTTTTTAGTACTTTCACGAGTTCTTTTGATTGGTTACCGATTTTTAAAAAAAAACACCATCATTCCCACTCTAATTAACAAATGATTTGTTGTGTCTTGTTGCATTCTGACTATAATTATACATACAAAAGTATAGATCTGATGAAAACACTGCTCCAAAATGTAATAATAGCTCAATGAACAGAAACTTATCAAATCTAAGATAAATCTTAGATAAATGAGTAACACTAGTAAATACTAACCAAGTAATTTAATATCAACATTAATCTGTCTGAAAGTACTTTTCGACATAAAATACACACAATATAAAATACAAAAACAATACAGAGGATTTCGCATTATTTACTATGGAATGACAATGATATCAAAGGGAAAATGTATGAAAGTATTTTTTCATTTATTGATTTATTAAATCTTTTTCTCGTGGTGTTTCACTACTGCCCAGAAAAAGTTTCGGGTTAAATTTCTTGTGTTTGTGTACATCAATTGGGAAAATGGCTCCTGTGTAGCTTGTTCTGGTCCGATGGTTCGACCCTTGTGGAGTCTTACTTGAAGGCCTTCAAGAAGACTGCTAGGGTCGAAATGTCAGACCACTAACAACTACCATCTAAACAATGGGGTCTTTTTGGGTGGTAAGCAGTTTGCATCAGCTGGTTAAATCTTCTTGGTTAAAAGAGTACTCAAGAGAATGCTGGACAAATTGTAAATATTGTTCAAATTGCTGGGAAACTAGTATGGATGTAGTTTTACACTTGGCATTTCAGACTTGTGCATAGAATGAAGGGCTTGGGGTGTTGTGATGTATATACGAACAGATTCACATCATCTGCCATCCTGGGTACATGCCATAATAATGTGTGTTCCACGTTGAACCATTTTAGTGCAAAACAACAAACAATAAACATGGTTTATGGTCTCAGGAATGTTCTGCACATTACCAATTCACACTTAATTTCGATTGTGGCGATCAAACTTACATGATATTCAGACAAAGGTATTTCACTGGAGATAGTCCTGGTACAAGAATGAATTAAGCCATTTATTATGTGAGCTTTCAGGTTGAATATAGGATAACCCATGCTCCTTATTACTTCTAAAAAATCGATCATTTCTGTCAACAAGCAACTGCCTCATCTGTAAGTGTATATGTTTATATGCTTAATGTTTCTTGGAATGGAAATTGTTTATAATAAAATAGTTTGAAACTTCTGTCACTATAAAATCTGTATTTCAAGGCTCAACAATCATTCTGAAGAGAAGTAGATTCAAAACTTTATTTTAACCAATAGACACTGTCAGTGTCAGGAATCATCATACTTGCTAGAAGACGTTTGAATGGCACATTCTACACCTCAAGTTGAATAAATTTCAAGAAGACGGTGACACTTGTGACATAATTTACGCACACGTTGCTCCAGCCTGGACACAGTGACTGTAATTTTACAGTGGTCACAATGGCCTTTCTTGAGTTCACAAACATTAAATGCTTCAATACCATGCTCAATGTTGAATCCAATGAAGAACTCTACCTCTCTGTTTAGGTAATTCTTCCCAAATAGGCCATAATGTTTGGGTACGTACACAGCAATCAGCGAACTTGTGGTAACAGCCTGGTGCAGGCCACCAGTGGTGATGGCAATTTGTCCATGAAATGGCATTTCACATGATTTGATTACGCCTGTGCAGACTTGCAATTTGGCATGTGCACTTTCATCTTGCCAGAAGCGTTTCTCAGAATTCCATGAACCTAGACAGCTCCTGTGGACCAAGCAATGGATGCTTTTCTCCTTGTTTGTTTTCAGCCATTCCCAGGCAAACTTCCTCTGAATACGATTTACAGTGGTTTTCTTTTCCTCCATTTTCCCCAGAAGGCTTTTTGACTCTGATAGGTACATCTTTTTCTGAGTCAGAAGAGCTAGAGTTGTGTTGACAACATACAGGTAGTACAATGTCATAATGGACTGTGGCGTCAGGTTGTGGCAATGTTTAACTTGTGGTAGTACTTTATCAGACATCGAGTAGACGGTGGATTGAAGACTCGGGTTCCGAATGGCAACAATCCAATCGCTTACTTCAGCACTAACATCAATGGAAATACTTCTCCTATAAGCATCCTTGAAGATTTTCTCATAGAGCTCAACTATTTTCTCAACATCATCCCCTGATGTGATGTTGTTCAAAATATGAGTTGTTGTGCGAGCTGATCGTTTACCTTTGTGTTTCAATGTGTAGATGGCTATCATGTCTCTACAGCTGTCCACGTCTTCTCTTCCTTTCCAATACTTCAAAGCTGTACCTGGATCATCAAATATTGCCGAAAACCAATTCAGGCAAGAGTCAAGTTCATCAGTTTCAGGCTGCCGAGTTGTTTTCATTAAATCTTGGTACTGTCTTAGCAGTACATTTACTTTGGAGAAACAACTTTCAACCAATTCCTTAGCTTCAGCACTGTTGTTCTCTGAGGTAAGAAATCCGTAGTACCCACCTTGCTCGTAGCGCGTTGCTACATAGTCGGCAATATGCAAACGAACTTTGATTTCTCCAATATAGCCATAACTTTCATCCATACCTTTTGTCAGATGCTGTCTACAGGTACTGAAGTTGTGGATAGCTGAGCTTGCATACTTACATACCTCTCGAAAAGAGTCTTGCTGATCGGGCTTGCCAATGTAATGCTTCCTGTCCTTAAGTTTCCCACCACCAATGAGTGATTTTATTTTATCATGGTGGACGTTACCAAGGTTGTGATAAATTGTGCAAAGAATTGCATCTTGCATACTCTGACCTTGATTTTTTGTGTCACTGTATTTCTCAGCACAAGCCTTTATTTCCAACTGTCGAAGTTCTTTTGCCTTGGTCAAGTGTGCGAGAGATTTCTCAAAATCATGGGTGTAGATATTGCATGCTCTTCCTAAGTGAGAAACAAAGGTTGGATCTGTAGGAAAACACTCAACAAGGTGTTCCATGAGATCTAACTTCTTCTGTCCAGAAGTATCTTGGATGTCACACATCAGCCTCGACAGAAGTTCTCGTTTGTACTGATCTTGTCCTACCTCTTTGTAGTCACGGTGGATGAAGATAGCTCTCAATGTACGCATGAAATACGAAGAGGGGTCAGGTTTGGAGTATTTTAGCCTCTTGCTTGCATATGTTAAGAAGTCTTTGGCAAACTCCCTCAAATTTCTTCTTGCCTGATTGCTCAGATCATTACCCTCTCCATTACTGGGACTGCCTTGTGTGAGTATTTGCTCTAGTATTTCCTTGGCCACAGCATGGTGGGTTATTCTCCAGGTGCACTTGCGTGTGTCTTCCAGCACAAACTGATTGCCACTGTGAGTCAAGACATCACAGGCAGACACGATTTCAGTATCCTTTTTATCAAAAAGGAGTGAAAAAAATTGACAGGGGATGCATTTGTGCCCATAAAAGAAAGCCAGAGCCAAGTAACCTACTGCTGTTTGCCAGTCGTTTAAGGCCTCATTTCTTTGTAGAGCCAAGAATCCTCTCACATAAGGTCTGAGACCTTTGTAATTCTCATTGTAGGCGGCCAACCCAAACTCATACACAAAGTGTTTTTGCGTTTTTTCGTCCACTTCCCTCACCAGTTTCTGCAGTTGCAACTTGACTTTCCCTTTTGTAATCTGGGAAAAGACTGCATTGAAGCGTTGAGCTTCGCAACTGTCAACCTCTCCTTTGAGCCAAAACTTATCTTTTGCATGAGTTTGATTTCCAATGGCCTTGGTATAACGTTGCACATTTAGAATGACAATGTGGATCTTACCTTGACTCATCTCAAACAATTCTTGGAGTAATCTGGATTCTTGCCCATCCACAACAAGCAGAATCGGTGTTTTGGTTTGACAGTATAAGGACTCTAGCCTTTGGAATATTTTGCTTGGGTCAAGAACATCAGCAAGTGTACACACACACGGAAACTGGTCATGAAAATCCCACAGTATTCTACGACTCAATGTTGTCCCACCTGCTCCTGGCTCATGGTAGAGTGTGACAATACAAGAAGAACCTCTGTGAAGACGGCACTGCAGGAATGCAGCCAGTTCCTTCAAAAGGTTCCGCTTAGCATCAAAGATGCCAATATGCATTTCCTGCCAGATCAGAGTTCCGCCTCTTAAAAATACCTCACCGGGTGTGACATTTTCTTGTTTTAAGAGCTCGTCACTTTTGTACAACACCTCAAGCTCTTCGTGAAGCCACCTTGAATCACGGTTACTGATACTTCCAACACTACCTGGTAGATGACGCACAATATCTGCATGAGGTTGATCATCAACAATACTCAACATTCCAAAACACAATCTATCAAGAGATATCTCAATCACCTTGGTAATTTCCAGCTCATCGCAAAGTTCCGTCATCAAATTGCGGCCATAATCATCAGCTGGAGTCTGTTGCATGCATATAATGTAGGTGATACCACTGGTTATGTGTTCATCAAGCTTTAGCAGTGTACGCTTCAGATGACGGAGGATATCTTTGCTCCCATACCACACAACAACGATGGTCAGTGGTTTACCTTCACAATGCGTGCTCAGCAAGTCACAGTAATTGTCAAGATGCTTGCCTACTCTTAAAACCCACTCTCTAACACTGCTTGGAACTAGACTGTCTTCCCGCTTTGTTAGACCTCTCACAAATAGCCATTCAAGGAAGGACTCAGACAGAGAATCTTGTGGGGCATCATTCCAGGTCCTGACAGCTAACCGCTCCTGGAGGTCAGCTTCACATACTGCCAGAAAACCACTTTCTCTACTATCTGGATCAAAATCCCATACTTGCAGCCAGGAAAACTTAGCCAAAGCTTGCAAGTTCCTTGTCTCGTTGGAACACTTACTCACCAGTAAACAGTAACTACGCCTTGGTTGGTTCTCAAGGTCTAATTTCTGCAAGAATTCTTCCCATGCTTCGTCCTCCCCTTTCCTGGAACTCCTGTGTGATGATGTTTTGTCTGGTGTTGAGTGAAACCATTTGTATATCTGATCTTGTTGCTTTTGATTTGCAGGCATTATTGTACCTCCATCGCAAAACAAAATGTTATTTTGAGTCCACTCATCCCCTTTCGTTTCAGTTGCCCAGCAAACTTTACCCGACCCTTTACTGTTTGGAATACCAACAACACCAAATACCTTGTCTGAATACTCCACCTCTGAATAAACAAATGTGGGTGTGTGTGAGAAGCATCTTTTAAACATTGCTTGATAGTCTGCATTAATTCTGCGATTCTGTAACCCAATTAAATCATGCGGTGGAGACGAGTATCCTTTCACACCGATGATTAAGAACACATCACCATTTCTTGGTGTATTCCACCAGGCAACAACATCCTTTGTGAAAGTAATTGAACCAGATTCTCCAGAATACTCTTTCTCGGTCCTAAATTTTACAGAGGTATCGCCACTCTTTGCAATAAGTTTAGCAAATTGTTTGGCATCTGGCATTTGACAATACAACTTGTCGGTTGTGGGCGTTTCACTCACAGATTTGTGTACTATCTGTTTAGTTGATATTTTACTTCTGGCTGGATGCCATTCACACAGTTCGGTTGTGTGTAATGACTGCTCAGATGGTTTTCCATACTTACCCAAGTTGTCGCTTTCATAATTATCCCCAACTAGTGATAAAACACGAAGCTTGCTCTTATCGTCATTAACTACTTGAATGAAATTCTCTTTGTCCATTGTTATCAACTTCGTGCATCTACTTCTATCTCTTACATACATCTCTATAGTTCCAATACCAATGTTCTCAAATTGTAGTCCTTTGGTGCCGTATTTGTCATAAAAGCGTTCTTCCAACTCTGTTAACTTCATCTGAACATTGATGTTGGCAAAGCTTGGGGTAATGACGGAAATCAACAGGACATCTGCAACTACAACTTCATCAATTTCCAAGACATCTGCAAAAAAAGTTGCATAATTTATTTATAACAACTGATAGCTTTGAGTGACTGTCAAAGATAAGGAAATTATGATGTATCTAGTCAGCAATAGGAAAGAGATGAAATCTTTAAATTGATGACCATTTTAAAATCTTACCCTTTAGTTTTACTTGAAGCAATGGTTCTGTACTCCCTTCCAGTTCAATAGTGAGAATTCCCTCATTATCAACTCCATGCTTAACTTTTGGACGTACTTTTGGCCTTGCTCCAGCTGAAAATGAGAACAAAAACATTACCTGCGCCTAATTTCATAGAGCTGCTTAAGCACACAATTTTGTTAAAGCAAAAAGAAATCCTTTCTTAGTAAAATCTGATTACCGGCCAAGACTCCACTAATTGTTATACCAAGTAAACAACAGCTAAATACCAGTCACAAGCAATATTTATGGCATGACATTTTGGCCAGTAACACAATGTAAAATAAGTGAGCTATTTCGTGCTTAAGCAGATTTTTTGCTTAAGCAGCTCTATGAAATTGGCCCCTGATGGAACAACTTTGGAAGGATCCCTTCGGAGACAGCTCACTCTTGGGTACCTGTCAATGTGATAACATTCCTGCATTTGAAGTCACATGAGCTTCAAAGAAATAAGGCTGGTGACGGGATCCATTACAAGTGTATTATTGTAGACAACATTATTTTCTGGTAGTGAAACTTAAGTATGAGTTATTCTGGCTATAATCTGCAAACACTGAGTTAATCTGAACTACTGCTACTAAAATACTACTACAAAATAAAGGGTCAATTTGACTTTGTTCAGGGAAATTGATATTAAAAAGCCCATAGGATTCAAACCCACATTAATTTTATACTAAACATAATTTGGATAGGCTATGTTGCATTGGAGTGATAACTGGATTTTCATCAATGCTTTGATGTTATATTGTGATGAAATGAAAAGGAACAAAATACTGCTCAACTGTCTACAGATACTTACTGTCTTTTTGTTTTGGTTTCTTCTTTGTAGCTCCACCAGTATTCACACTCTCCACCTCTTGATCGCTGTCCTTCCAGCAGTGATGTGTCTTAAGGATTGCCTCCAGAGCTTGGTATTTAGCCTCATCATCTCCAGGCATGATGCCCTTCCACTTCACCAGTGCCTGATACTTCTGCTCTCTGCTGTCATTCTGATTATCCTTCTCAATCTCACCGATGAGAACCTCTACATTGTTAATGAAGGGGCTGACAAGATCCCGGAAGATTGGTTTCCAATCCTTGACATGAATATTTTTTGTCACTCTTTGAAGAAACGTTTCGCTCAATATATTGGTTCGTTGCCTACCTATAAAATGCAGAAAAAGTATATAGAAATTCCACAATTTTTACACTGTCATAAAAAACAAAGTGCCCAGGGCTTGATTTCACAAAGCACTAAGATTCATCTGAAGATGAGTTGTCAAGATTACCGTAGTGATTTGAATTGTGACATCAAACTTTGCTTTGCAATTCAAGATTGATACACGTTAACATCAATCTTAACACTTTGTGAAATCAGCCACAGCCATTGTTAAATGTTACTGACTATTTATCATTTTAATAAGGACAAGAACAAGAATAAAAACAATTGTTGTTGGCATTTAAAGTATAGATAAATTAATGTGACCACAGGAAGTAAACAAATTATGATGTGACTATAAAAAGCATGACATTTCTTATGAAACTGAAGACAGTGAAAACCATATATGAAAGTAAAACAAGAATTGAAAACAAAAAGTGAACATCCCGCTTTGGTTATTTTGTTCTAACTTTACCCTACACACAACTTTCCTTTAAGCTTATTGCATACTACAAGTTATAGATCACATCTATTTGTACTATGTCTTGTAAGTACCTGATTGGTAAACATCACTACTAGATCTCCCTCCAAGGATGGATCCATCATCTGAAATTGCACTGCTTTCTAGTGACAGTAAAGGTGCACCTGTGAAAAATAAGTTGAGTGCTCAGAAACAATGTTTGAACAATTACAGAAACGTCATGATCCTGCTCTCTGTAAACAGTGTTTATGGCTTAGGCAACCACAGAACAATCTGAAAATGTGTACACAGAAGCATAACCACAGGGTGGATGAAGCCTGCACTCAGAATCCCTGCCCCCATCACCCCCCTCCCCCAAGAAAAAAAAAATACTGTTCATGGTCTTGATTGCACCCGTAATGAAAGTGTTATAGTATCGATGCCACTGTTGGTATGCATCACCACAGTAATTTAACATTTTCAAGGCTGACTACATCATTCATCCAGAACCATGTGGGTGATGGCATTTGATTGATCAAGATTGATCTCTAAGGCTTATTGGTTGTCCTCATACAATGACACTTCAAATATTCTGATCGAATATTATTTTTGAGAGGGAAGGCCTTACCATGGCCCTTCTAAGGGTCATTTTCATTTTGCAATATATAGGCCTAGGCACTTGCATTGCAAACTTTTAAAGGAGTATTATTGCCACTAGACTTTAAGGTAACAGAAGCTCATAATGTGTGTCATTCCAGGGGTGGGTTTCACAAAGAGTTAGGACTAGTCTTATCTCAAGTTAGGACCAGTTACTCGTCCTAACTTGGGACTATCCATGCAATTTGTATATCTCCTAGGACTAGTCCTAAGTTAGGACTAGTCCTAACTCTTTGTGAAATCGACCCCAGGCCAATTTTTCACTTGACAAAATGGCAATAAAACCTTTATTTCTTCATCTCAATATTCATAAAGACACTTCAAGGCCTACTCTTTGTGAAATCCACTTCTGCGGTCCCAGTGTACCACTTGAACCCTGCTTGTCACACAAGGCCACGTCTCATATGAGGTATAAACAGAAAAAGGTGCTTGGATTAATTGATTTGCTTAGCAGATAGCCGAGAACCAGTCACGTGAAATGTACATGGCAGCTATAGTCTAGTATAACTAGCCCTAAATTGGGAAGAACCCACATTGGTTTAAAAAAAAAATTCTTCTGTTTACTTCAATGTTTCAGCTTCAAGAGCCCACACTAGTTTTTATTCCTGTTGAAAATAGGCCTACAGTTAAATATTCTTACCAAGTGGGTAATGTCCCAAACGCCTCCCATAACAAACATTATCCAAAGTATTTTCTGCTGGTTTTTGCTTGTGTTTATTTTTTAGCCTAATATTAATTACAACTATGGTAAGAAACATACGTTTCTTGTAAATAAAAGAGATCATGTTTTATATCAAGTTTATCTTCCTCATGTAACACCCCCAGTCCACCCAAACCAATTATGTTTGAAAGTTAAATGTTGTCAGTTTCGAAGGGCCCTTCAAATAATAAAAGAGAGTTTCCCACTGCTTACCTTTTTGTGGACCCTTTCTTCGATGTGGCACCCACTCGTCATCTTCTTGATTGCTCATTTTGTCTCGCAGTCCCAGGGTTTTCAGTGCCAAGTCTTTCTAGACACATTATGTTCTCCAGTGCAGTATTGTGATTGGATAGACATTTTAACTGTGAATGTAACCAATTGTTATTCACATTAATAAGTTTTGTTTAAAATAAGAAAGACCCCCCCCAAAAAAAAAACGGAGGTCGTTGGTTCAAATCCCGCTCTAGTCAATTTTTCTTTGTTCAATCCAAAATCATTTTAAAATGTACCCAGTCAGTTTCCCTTGTGGTTTATTATGTGATATATATATATATTTATAATAATAATAATAATAATAATAATATAATAATAATAATAATAATAATAATAATAATAATAATAATAATAATAATAATAATAATAATATAAATATAATACTAAAATAATAGATAAGATAATAACATATAATCATTAATATAATAATACCAATAATATAAATAATAATAATAATAAATAATATAATAATAATAATATATAAGAAGAATAATAATAATATAAATAATAATAATAATATAAATAATAATAATACTATAATAATAATAATATAATAAATATATAATACTAATAATACTAATATAATAAATAATAAATATATAATAATAATAAATACATAAAATAATAAAGATAATTTATAGATGATGATGGATGATGATGATGGATGATATAATAATAATAATAAATACTAATAATAATAATAATAATAATAATAATAATAATAATAATAATAATAATAATAATAATAATCATAATAATAATAATATAATAATAATAATAATAATAATAATAATAATAATAATAATCATAATAATCATAATAATAATAATAATAATAATGTTGTATGAGCCAAGGAAGTGATAAACAAACCTATACGAATCTTATGCAGTCCTATGGGATTCTACTTTCAGTGAAAAAATAACCGATAATCATTTAAATAATGTAGGTTGACTGCAAACAAAATTCTGGAATGAGTTTTGCGCGTATAGATAGGCCCTACATGTCATGTAATGTCTGCTTTGTGAAGGTGCTTTGGATTGGTCATTGTACAAACAATACTATTAAATACATTTTGAAACACAGTGCACAGTTTAAAACTCAAATATCACTGTTTGTATAGACCATTATCAGAATTAATCTGTGTCTAAAATACAGTTTTGATAATGTTATAAAATATATGTGACTGTGTGCATCCCGTCACGCCGTTTTAAGTGATGTTTGAAACCTTTAATTTCAGAAGTTTGTGGAAAACGTAAATATATTAATTGCAAAATAAAAAAAATAAAAAAATACCGACACAATTAAGAAAATTTAGTTACAACTCTAACAAATTATGTACTGTTAGTGTTACAGAAATTACCCGTATGACTTGTGACTTTGATCATATAAACCAACCCATTATTGTTGAACGAAAATATAAGAAACACCCCGTTTTTACAGCTCGTCAATTCTTACCCGCCGATGTCAAAATACAATTCCAGAATCTTCAGGTGCCTATCTCGTCTTCTTTCATTGAATATTTCTACCAAATGTCTGCAATTCTTCTTCTTATTAGGTGATAAATAGGCTAAAATATACACAGATAACTGCTGAGTACTGACGGTTTTTATGTCTGGTGTTAACGCTGCTCAAAATGCGACGGCGATTTCTGTGTCGGGGAATTTCCCCGTCAACTGGTTTCCGCACTTCAGCATGAGTAAAAGTAACGAGTAATGGTGTGTACCATCGGTCCAAACAAGGATCGAGTGCTCAACAATGAATATCTAATTAGTTGCACAATGAGCGCGGAGCTGCGTGAACTTCACTTGACACATTGCGAGTAAAGTTCAAGGACACTAACTGGGGAGAGCCATTCTTGCGGCCTTTCCGACAAGAATATTTTAGTTAAACAAAATGTGGTTCTCACGGTTATCCAATTTGAATTCTTCTCGCCATTTTTGGTGATTTTCATGACCAAGCGTACATATACCCGGAGTGGATTGGTTCAAAGGGGCCTGTGCGCGCACCAGTAAAAGGGGCTCATTAAAATAAAAAAACCAGACTGGGGAAAAATGGTACTAAATTCGTGTATTAATTATGCGGGATGGCAGGGGCGTCGATCCGTGTTGAAAGATGGCAGGGGTGCCAATCCGTTTTGAAAGATAGGTGGGACATAACATTTACGACGTGGTGTCCGGGGCCCGCTTTAGGGCAATCTAGGGAGCCTGAGGGGTGATGTGCCCCCCCCCCCATCTCAGATGTTGGAATTTAGTGCTTATTTCAAGCTATGATGCACCTAACTTTGCTATCATGGTTATTGTATCTATTAAAGACAGTGGACACTATTGGTAATTGTCAAAGACCAATCTTCTCACTTGGTGCATATCAACATATGCATAAAATAACAAGCCCGTGAAATTTTTAGCTCGATTGGTCGTCGGAGTTGCGAGATAACTATGAAAGAAAAAGCACCCTTGCCACACGAAGTTGTGTGCTTTTAGATGCTGGATTTCGAGACCTCAAATTCTAAACTTGAGGTCTCGAAATCAAATTCGTGGAAAATTACTTCTTTCTCGAAAACTACATGACTTTAGAGGGAGCCGTTTCTCACAATCTTTTATATTATCAACCTCTCCCCATTACTCGTCACCAAATGAGGTTTTATGCTGATAATTATTTTGAGTAATTACCAACAGTGTCCACTGCCTTTAAAAACAACTCAGTTGTAGCTTTAGTAATATCCATTGTTTCTGCAATATAACGCTCAGGCGGCGTTTCATCCCCTCTATCACCAGCATCGTCAAGGGTGGATCAAGACAAGAAAAGAGGGAGCCTGCTATAAAGCTGAACGCGAAACCTTTTACGGCCTGGGGTCCGGGCCCGCCTAAGGGCTCAAGGAAAAGGTGCATTCTAGATGCTCTGTGGTGCATTCGAAAGTAATACAAATAAGAGGCAACAAGAATTGAATAGATCATAACCCTTTAAAATGTGAGAAGTAGTAGAACCTTTTGAGTTAACAGCATCCTCAGGTGCGGATCGTGAGGCAATACTTTAGGGGGCTAATCTGTCAGCGAGTGCAGCATGCGAGTGTGAAACCTGTACGGCATGGGTCCGCATCCGGGCCCGCTTAAGGGGCCGGGAAAGTTTTGCATTCTAGATTCTCTGTGGTACAATCTTAGTCCAGTAAGAGGCATACGGAATGGAACAGAACATAAAGCCTTTAAAATGTGAGCAGCAGAGCTGATCTATGACACAACTTTTAGGGGCAAATCTGTCAACCAGTGAGCGTGCAAGTGCGAAGACTTTTCGGCATGGGTCTGGGCCCGCTTAAGGGCGTGGGAAAATGTAGCATTTTAGTAGATGCTCTGTGATGCAATCTAGAGCCAATTTTGAGGGGACATTTGATAAAGTGTCCCCCACCCTTAAAAAAGTTGTTTCAACTTTTGCCCCAGGATTATATGCCAATGGAGGGACACAGGGTTTGGTCTTACACACAGTGCAAAACATGAGTTTCATGATGAAGGTGGCCAAAGACACGGGGAATTTTTGATATTGTGTCCCCCACCCTTTGAAAATGGAGTGGGGTGGGGTGGGGGACACGTCCCTTCCACTCCTTCAAGGGGGAGGTGCAAATCTGTCAACGATGGAGCAGGCGTGTGAGGAAGCTTATATACGTCGTGGTGCGTCCCCTTTTGCATTTTAGATGCTCTGGGATGCAATCTACAATTTTGAGGGGGACATTTGGTATAGTGTCCCCCACCCTTCAAAAAGTTGTGTCATCCTTTGCCCCCGTGATTAATGCCCGTGGTTGGAAACAGGGTTTGGTCTAATACAGTGCAAAACTTGGGCTTATAAAGGTGGTCAAAAAGATTGGGGGGGGGGGGCACATTTGATATTGTGTCCCCCACCCTCCAAAAGATGGGGGGGTCCCCCTGTCCCCTTCCCCTGATTGATGCCCGTTATACTTGCATTTCCAGGCCTAAAAATTTGTTGACAGGGACATCTATGAATTACTGAAAGAAAAATGGTTACGGCATTACATTGCTAGGGCGTGCATTTTCAAGAGGGATCAGGCGTGTGATTTTATTCGCACGCAGGGTAGATCCTCCTCGAAATCAGGGCAATGTCTGTGAGTGAAATAATATAAAAATAATAATACCAATAATAATAATAATAATAATAATAATAATAATAATAATAATAATAATAATAATAATAATAATAATAATAATAATAATAATTGACGACTTTTGCATGGGCAGACCGTGCCATACTTCTTTAAACGCATGATGCCGACGTGAAACAGCCGCAGCCAAAAGCCGTAGACGCTTATTCGGACATGGGCATACAATTCCAATCCAGGGTCCACCCAAAAACACAAAAGACATTCACTATTTATATGCAGATTCGGTCTTGGAAACCAACCAGCAACCGGACGCCATGTAATACGATACTGTGTGTACAGTAATCGGTGACAAAATGGCCGGGCTCCTTCAAGATGGAACTACGACACTGCCTTGCGAAAACCATTTCCACATGACTGCCACTTTCTAAGGGTTTGGTTTTTAACAGTTTTTTAAAGTACTCATGGCAAGGAGTATTGATGGCTAAAATACAATTACTGAAAGTTTTGAAAATCATAGCGGACATTTTCGATGTAAGATCAGAACTCACGCGCACTAGTCTCGTGCATAAACAGCACACTAAAGCACACTACCCATAGAGTGTCAAATGACCACCGTAAAGCAAAACAATGTTTACTTTTCGCAACTTTGAATACTTGTTTAGTTCTATCCTTTCCACATATTCTTTCATTCATTCTGAACATTTTTGGATGTAATTTTACTTATTAAAAGGAAGATTATAAAGTGGCAGTCAGAAACGTTTACGTCTTACGAACTTCAAGTTCAAAGCATCTTGCTGCCGTGATACACACATTATGATTAATGACAGTTGTCATAGTTGCAGTTGTCGTTTTAGTTTCATCAAGACTTTGCTTCAGTGACAGCAGAATGAGGATATGACATCATTCTCACATCATAATGTATCCTTTTGGAAACTTGATTTTGACACATATGCTTATTATTGAAGAAATGTTTGAAGATGTATAATATTAAATTTATTAATATTGTTCGTTTTGGTGTTCAGGGTGGATTTCACAAAGAGTTAGGACTAGTCTTATCCCGAGTTAGGACCAGTTACTCGTACTAACTTAGGACTATCCATGCAATTTGTATATCTCCTAGGACTAGTCCTAAAACCTAACTCTTTGTGAAATCGACCCCTGAAACATTTATTTTTATTTTATATAAAAAAACACTATTTTGTTTTAATATTATTACTCTTGCATCGCGCTTAAATATAACGGAATTCGAACTGCCAGCTACCTCGCTTGGTGGTCTAGGCAGGAAGACAGCTCTACTACTAGAACATAAGGTTTATCGCAATTCAGAAACGCAATGCATTGTGGGAAGGAATATGGGGCGGTTTCTATGCAGTTTCTACCACTCACTCACACAATGCCTATACCTTTGTGTGGGTTCAACAGCGCCCTCTCTTGATATTTTGCTAGTCGCGATAAACCTTATGATGTAGTTGTGATATTGTAAAAAAGTTGGGATCCATATATATTTGGTGTGCGGTAACACCATGTGTGTATCTACTTGCCAGGTAGAGTTTGTTCTTAGAGAACTGTCTTGCTTTATTCTACTACCGTGGAGCAATACTTTGCTCACCCTTGTTTTAATTTGTAAGCAGAATTGAATTAGACACCAGAATCATTCTTAGTGCATATCTGTAGTTTACAGCTCGGGGAAGTTGTACCATTGTACAAAGTTTGCTCATTACCATGGATTAAATTTTTAGGCAGAATTGGAACTTCCCCATGCACCGTCCCAGGAAAGCCCAAGCCAAAATTAGGGACTGTTTGGGTGCCCAATTGGATTTTTCAACATTTGTAACAAAACCTGCAGCCAGCAAATCTTCTTTAACAGTATGTGCTGCCTTGGCACACAAACTAGCATTACTCTGTCTTCCCCATCCATCGTCAAGAAACCATAAAGATGCCTTTCTCTCGCCAATGCTGTACTAGACGTCAGAGGCATTTGGTAAACACATACGAGGCTGTTGACATTCCGAAAGGTAAAACTGAAAATGAGAAATACTTGGTCGAATTATCCCTGACCCAAGAAAAGCTTAAGAACTTAGTATGATCGTGGAAAGTATCAAAATGATGGTACCCAAGCCTTCAGATCAAAAGAGAACATAAAGTCCCCCTTTTGGAAGTAAGTAAAGCTTCATTCCAATCCTCAAATTTTACTTTATCCTTCCAAAGAAACTTATTTATGTATCTGAGATTCGTCACTTGCGTACTCATCAACTACTTTCCACGCAGCATCCAATTTGTCTGCCAGTCGGATAAGCTTGTTGCGCTTCTTAAGGTCCGCTATAGCTTCTTTTACTAGTGTCTCTGCTACTTCTTCCTTAGCACCGCCTAGACATTGGCTTACCTTTTCAAGCTTCTCTAACACTGAAGAGTTAAAGTTGTATTGAGTTTTGTAGCCTTTGAATCTAAAAGACATGTCAGCGGCCCGCTTGAGCTGTTGTACTTCTTGGGTCGATGTTGCCAGCTTTCTCTCGTTCTCTCTCTGTAGAGAATCCAGCGAGCTATCGAAATAGTGTTTAAAATCACCCAATGCCTCTTTTATAGTTTGGCCGACTATCTCTCTTGTAAGCGAAGCAAACTGTGGGTTTGCAGAATCAGGAGTGTCACTGACAGAAATGTTAAGAGCAAACTTGACTGAGCTGAATTTGCTGTCCAACGTACTATTTATAAAGATGAATGGCGGTAAAGATGGCTTGTGTTTGCACGTCTGTATGCTTGTGCGTTAAATCAGTAAGTGGTCTTCAACACACCTTCTGCTGTGTCCCATGCATGCCCAAGTACAATTTTTTTCGGGGGGGGGGGGGGGGACTCAACTCGATACATGTACTAAATATCATAACACTATAGAGATTGAAATTTGAAAAGTTTTCCACATGTAGAAATAACACAGTATTCTGATTGAATACATACTGCAGGATGTAGTCAATTAGTATTGTTGTTAGCTTAGTTTCATGAATGGGAAAAAATAAAGCAGTGTGAAAAACTAATTTTGGCTGATTTTGATAAATCTTTATCTAACAACTCTATCAAAAGCATTTCAAGTAATACCATGTAAGTCATGTGATAATCTATATAATTTTGTTGAAGTACCATGAGCAAAAGTATACTTTAGGCAAATAACTTGATAAAGTAATTAAAAAAAAAAAAAAAATCATTGATCAAGCAACCCACAAGATAAAAACCAACTGTATTACTAATTTCTAAAAACTAGTTGAACTACAAAGCAAATAACTTGGTTAAAGTTATTAATTTTAATCAAATGCTACTTTTGATCAAGCAACTCACAAGATCAAAACTAATTTATTTTGCTCATTTGCCAAAACATTTAGCATTCCGGTTGCATCATGTTGTGGTTACCTCATCCCCCTGGCTGACCACTGGTACTGGTTGTAACACAGTTATCATACTGTCTATCCTCTTCGAATTCGTTAGGCCAAGTAAATTAAATAACATGTTGCTCGCTTCCGCCCGCCTCAGTTTTGGCCAACCGCACCGATTTTGTTTAAATTTGTTATTTATAAAAAAAAAAAAAAAAAAAAAAAGGTTTCATCATCTTTCTTACATGTAGGCCTACAACGTTTTGCCCTTCAGGTTTGCATGCCACAGTTCTTTGCACAAGGATGCGATGCCACACACACAGAATAACTTGGGAGCAAAAAACCAAGAATGACTCTTTAGAAATAATTACAATGTATCAAAATGGACACAGAAACACACACAGAATTTGAGGGCATACAGAACATACTCATAAACCATACAACCATCTTCAAATACGATATGGCGGCCATCTTAGACATGGTGGCCATCTTGAAAAAAAATAACAAAAAATTTGAAAATAACAAGGACCTCCCTCACCAACTTTTTCAAAGAGTCCGGACGAGCAACATGTTATTTATTTTACTTGGTCTGATTGGTCCTCTCCAATCCAAAGTTTCCAATGGTTCTCCTTCACAGGGTTTAAGTCGGTCAAAGTGAACTAAGCTTGGCTTATATGTGGACCCCTTTTGTATCCGATATTGGTCCTCTCCAATCCAAAGTTTCCAATGGCTCTCCTTCACAGGGTTTAAGTCGGTCAAAGTGAACTAAGCTTGGCTTAAATGTGGACCCCTTTTGTATCCGATATTGGTCCTCTCCAATCCAAAGTTTACGATGGCTCTCCTTCACAGGGTTTAAGTTGGTCAAAGTGAACTAAGCTTGGCTTATATGTGGACCCCTTTTGTATCCGATATGTGACATCTGACATCTTTGTTACTACCAAGTATGAGCCTTACCATCTGTCTTGTAACTTTGGAGAAACTCCCTTCTTCCCTGTTATATGGAGCTGTCTAATTTCTTTTCTGTTATTTTCTAGCTGGTAGTGCAACTCTTGCAGGAAGCCTTTCATCTATGTTGTATAATTATTATTAAATTGTAATAATCCAAATCACACTTCTTTACACCAATCTGACACTTTTCTCTTATGCCCCCCCCCCCCTTCGGCTGTCCCGCCGGCTAGCAGAAAAGAGGTATAAGAATACACACTTGGTGCTTTTACTCAAAGTTAAACTGTGCGTTAATTTCTGACACCATAAAATCCCTGTCAGCAAGGGGGCTGGCAGAAAAGTACGTGGATCCGTTTGATGGAAATATACCACCAGGATTTGCTATTTGAGAACAATTAATACTTTAATAAATGGGGGAATTCCTCAAGAGATGTGAAACAGCAGGCAAATGAACAATGTTTACTTAACAATTACCTAAATGGCCGATTGGAGTAAAACCAGTGATGAGTGGAATGTATACATAGCTCATTGTCAAAACAAAGGGTAACTGATCCGCCTCCCGAATTCAAACTACAATAAATAATACGTGAAAGACAATTTCTTGCATCGGTACTATACTTTATTATAAAACAAATCAATTCCCGCACCAGTCAATCTATACACACTTGCGTA
The DNA here is from genome assembly GCF_902459465.1 of Asterias rubens. Classification (NCBI taxonomy): domain Eukaryota; kingdom Metazoa; phylum Echinodermata; class Asteroidea; order Forcipulatida; family Asteriidae; genus Asterias; species Asterias rubens. Next base: position 14,598,715 of record NC_047063.1, on the reverse strand, counting down.
TTTACTATTTACAATCCCCAAATCTCCCTCGAGCTCGAGTAAACCCCAACGATTATCTTTAGCCCCACTTAGGGTCTACAACTAAAGACAAAATAGCACATTGTTTCCACAGTAGTAGTATGCTCAACTATACAAACTTTAGTACGTTAAATAGATTCCAAACTGAGGATAAATGCCTCCCACCACCGATCTTCAAAATATATTGTTCGTCACTTCCCAAAACTTCCTTTCATTGTTCGTCCCCATTCCACTTTACTCACAGTAAATAACTTGGCCGAGGGGAATTATATAATATTGTTCACAGTTCACTCCTTGTGCTGTACACTACAAACTTGCCCATCCAGCGAATGTTGCTTCCACGATGGTGGGCGTACGTTCCCCCTCGCCGTACAAATCTGACTCACGTCAGCTCACTTCCAATCCGTCAAGGGTGGGATGTTGATGTAACACCTCTGAAAATTACACTGGGGTGCGTCTTCTTACGCCCGCCCTTCACACTCCCATAAAAGCCATCTGAAAATTCATATGAAACACACTTTGCCATAATTTCGGCCATTTGATAATAACAAACAATCCTTCATAAATAACTTCAGTTTGAGTTTATACTCCAATATACACCACATTAAAGATCGTCAATCTTAATATTTGATGGGTTACCTTCCCCGTGTTCCTAGACACCTCAGCTCCACTTAGCTCAACGGCACTTCAAACTTATCAATACCTTGCTTAGGCTTTCTTTTAAATCAAACACAACTATAGAACTTCCTTACTTAGGTTTTCACTTAACTCCAACACCCCTATACACTTGGTTCTTCCATGAAAATGATAATAAAAAGGATTTAACTTATGGTTGTTGATCGGGTAGTCCAAGCTGTTTCCCTTGTTGCCAAAGTTAAATATTGGGTGGGTAAATCACACCCTCCGCACTCAGCTGGCATAAATATAAACTGGCTGCAAAAATATAATCTGGCTCGCAGAAAAGGAATGAATATTCATAAACCTCCAAGCATTTGCATTTTTCTGTGACACTCATAGACTTGGAAAATAAAATTTTCGTTACAAATACAATCTCCTTGACAAACACAACAGGGTACATCCCCTTTTATGAAAATTACTCTAGTTTGCATACAGCTATTTCATAATTCTTTGATTGGGGCACATCAACACATCACAACCTGTCAGGTCAGGTGCATCTGCTAACGGCAACCTGTAGCCCGTTACAACCTGTCACAGAGAAGGGGGAAGGGGTTAGGGGTGGGCATCATAAAAGAGTAGGATAGGTAGTGCACGTAAAAGAACAGCAAACACTTCTCATGCTTCCATCTTGCTTGGTGGTTTTGGCAGGAAGACAGCCCTGGAACACGTAGTTGTGATAACCTAACCCTCCTCCCTTCGGCCGTCGAGAGGAGGGTTACGCTATCGCAGCTATAGAATATAAAACCAAAGATTCTGGATGTGATTTCTCATCCAAGCAATACCATGTGGATTTGTCACTGCACATACAAGAACCAAGAACAACACCATAATCAAGGAAGAATAGGTATAAACGCAAAGGGTACATAACAGCTATTTCTTTCCGTGCACAACCTGTCATGTTAGGGGCATCTGCTAATATTAATCTGTGGCCAACTACAGCCCGATACAACCTGTCACAGAGGGGGGTTCTCATGTATTATGACCAGGATAGGATATTTCAACTAGTTGTAAATAAAGCAAATAACCTGATTACAGCACTGAGGTAGTAAAAAGTTATTCATGTAAGTCAAATGCTACTTTTGATCAAGCAACTGACAAGATCAAAACTAATTTGTTTTGCTCATTTTCCAAAAAGCATTCAGCATTTCAAGCAATAATATTCCATGGGAAGTTGTTGACTATTACCTTCTTTGTACATGTTGTACCATGTAAGTTAAGTGCAAATCTATATAAATATTTGTCCTTCCCTTCCATTCACCTATGGTTGGATCCTGGGATCCTCCTCTAGCGAAATACTCTTCTGTCCGACGTTGGTCGTCCAACCTGGCACAGGTATAAAGTGGGGTTTCCATTGCTCCACTACCCTCTTGTTTTTTGGATTGCGTCCTTCCCTTCCATTCAGCTATGGTTGGATCCTGGGATCCTCCTCTAGCAAAATACTCTTCTGTCCGACGTTGGTCCGACTGACCCGGCACAGGTAAAGTGGGGTTTCCATTGTGCCACTACCCTCTTTATGTTGGTGTTGTGTCCTTCCCTTCCATTCAGCTATGGTTGTATCCAGGGATCCTCCTCTAGCGAAATACTCTTCTGTCCGACGTTGGTCTGACTGACCCAGCACAGGTAAAGTGGGGTTTCCATTGCTCCACTACCCTCTTTATGTTGGCGTTGTGTCCTTCCCTTCCATTTAGCTATGGTTGGATCCTGGGATCCTCCTCTAGCGAAATACTCTTCTGTCCGACGTTGGTCGTCCAACCTGGCACAGGTATGAAGTGGGGTTTCCATTGCCCCACTACCCTCTTGTTTTTTGGATTGCGTCCTTCCCTTCCATTCAGCTATGGTTGGATCCTGGGATCCTCCTCTAGCAAAATACTCTTCTGTCCGACGTTGGTCCGACTAACCAGGCACAGGTTAAGTGGGGTTTCCATTGCCCCAGAACCCTCTTTATTTTGGCGTTGTGTCCTTCCCTTCCATTCAGCTATGGTTGGATCCTGGGATCCTCCTCTAGCGAAATACTCTTCTGTCCGACGTTGGTCCGACCGACCAGGCACAGGTGATAGTGGGATTTCCCCTGTCTCACCATTTCATTACAATATTTACAATCTCCTTGACAAACACAACAGGGTACATCCCCTTTTATGGTAATTACTTTAGTTTGCATACAGCCATTTCATAATGCATTGTTTTAAGCACATCATCAGTTTAATCTCTTTCTTTTTTTTGCGTTAAAAAAAAAATTGTAGGCCTTCTTTTGAAAGTTGGTAAAATTATCACGCTGCAAATATCAACATTACTATAAGCTGTGCTGGAAGTGTCTGGCTCTTTGAAACCGAGCTGGGATCCTGTTTTAAATTTGGAAACCATGCATGCCTAGCATGCCTATCTGTCAATTAAAACACCCAGCCGATTTTCCACATGAGCAAGATTGTTTTGAAGCTGTGAACTTTTTTGCCTAATCTGTCGTTTAAAACTTGTGGAGGTTATACATGTACATGATATATTTACAATCGGCTCGAAAAAAAGGGTACATTTTACGAGATTTACTTTTAGTTTGCATACAGCTGCATAATGCATTGGTTTAGGCACATCATCACATCACAATCTGTCAGGTCAGGTGCATCTGCTAACGGTACCCTGTAACCCGTTACAACCTGTCACAGAGTAGGGGGAAGGGGTTGGTGGGGGGCTTCATCCAAAAATAGGATAGGTAGTGCACATAAAAGAACCCAGAACACGTCTCATGCTTCCACCTTGCTTGGTGGTCTAGGCAGGAAGAATTATGTAGTTGTGATAACCTAACCTTCCTCCCTTCGGCCGTCGAGAGGAGGGTTACGCTATCGCAACTATAGAACATAATGGCAAACATTGAGGGTTTGGTTTGCCACCCAAGCAATACCATATTTTGGTATCTGCACGAACAAATTCTTGAAAACTTGAATGCAGTACATTGGGCAAAAAATGACAATTCAGAAACTATTGTTATATTGAAATACTAACTTGGGAGGGGGGCAATACAGCTCCATACATGTGCTGGCTATCACCACACCATAGGGATGGAAATTCTAAAAGTTTTTCCACATGTAGAAACACAGCATTCTAATTGAATACATACTGCAGGATGTGTTCAATAAGAATTGTCATTAGTTTAGTTTAAAAAAAGAGAAACATAACAGTGTGAAAGTATTTTAGGGTACTTTACAACTCATGGTTACAATTTTATGACAGAATCTTAGTCCATGTGACACCCTATTTCGTAATGGGGGCATGAAGTCACTACAGTTGGCCCAAACATTAAGGTCTCAACTGCTGACTGGACCAGTGAGCTTATATTATATTCCAATTATCGTCATCTCTGTCAAACTTCTCATCAACTTCAATGGTGACACTTTGTAGAGGCAGTTTCCTATATTAGTGCATGGTGGAGGCAAGGGGTGGTTTTCTAGAGGCCATCCTCTGCAGATACATAAAATTAAACCATGCATGAATGTAGGTGCTGCCAGTGTTAGAAATTTACTTCAAAGTTAAATTCTAATTATACATTTGTTACCTATCTTTAATAATTAAAAGGAGCATTGTGTTTAAAAGGTAGCATTAAAAAAAACCTTTAATAGTTACAACAATTTTTTACTGTGAACCTGATGAGTGTGTGTGTAAACACTACAACCACACTCATGATCATTGGTGGGTAATTGAAACGACCTAATGTCAGAAACAGAGTGTGGTATTACTTGATGAGAGACTGACGTGTGATGAGATGTGTGTGTGTGTGTGTGTGTGCGTTAAAATAAAACCTGTAGCCATTTTGTGTCTCACAAAAAGTACTGTAGCTTGGAAGGGAGGCTTGGGTGCAATTACAATTAAATGTTGGTAATTCATGGGTTACCAAGGCCAATAGAAATTGCCCAAGCCTACCATAAAACATGAGATGGTGCAGGTGAAGATGGAAGACTTTTGAAGAAACCAGGGGTCCTTGGTGTGCACCATCAGTAGGGTACCCCAATTGTATATGAGGACATATAGACACCTAGTTATTTCAGGGAGTTTCCGAGAGAGGTCATAGTGGGATTGGCAAGGAGGAGCTTTCTGGTTGGTGGTATCATGGTGTTTGGACTTTTGATCTAGATCTGAGACCCTGGGCAGACACTTGCACTTCCTGATGTCCTCCTCAAGCTGTGACCTGTGGTTGTTGGGCATTTCGGCGGTTCCTGTGAGTAATGGCAGGGTGGGAGTTCGCTGGGATGTTTGCTGGGGTATCAGGTCCTGGCTGTATGGTATGCCAATGTTGCACCATTAAGGATAGCAGCTGATGGAATAGGGGTTATTGTGGTTGCCTGTGTTGTCAGACGGGTCTTCGTAAGTGCTTCTTTAATCTGTGTTAATCTGGGTGGGTGGTTGTCGATAGTTCTATGAGGAGGATGTATGTGGCTAATCGTGAATGTAAGGCGCTTCATTACAGGGTGTAGACTTGTAAGGTGCATATGTAGTCCAGACTTGAGGCTGGCATTGAACGGGGTCCATGGCGCCAGCACAAGTTAGTCCGGTGATGATTACTACTGATTTAATCCATCAATGGTACCTAGATGGGTTAAATTAGTACGAGGGAGCTGGGCGAAACTTGTGTGGATCTCGGGAGATGTCAAGCTCAACTCTGTAGGCTCACATCTTGCTCGTTGGAGCCCCGGTAATGAAGTTTGTTGCAGTCTTACAGGCATTATTAGTTACATACATTCTTCCCACTGAACCATCGATAAGCACACATTCAGAGGAACACATTTTCTGGAGGCCAGAGAGCCGGCTGCTGCACAGACGATCACCGTAGCTCTTATCCATCAGTTGCCTAACTTGATGCTGCAAGGTTGGCATGGCATGCAGACGGGGCTTGGAACTTCGGCCATTCCAGTGGCTTTTGCTCTGTTCATTATTCACAGGTGCCAATGAAATGCCTGATGATCACACCTCACAGCTTGTACAGGTGGGCACCAAGAAGGTTAAGTCTCTGACTGGGGCCTTGGTGTCTTGATCAGGAGCCCGGGCATCAAGATTCCATCAATTTGGGAGTAAGTCCTTGACATTACCACTTCTCTCTCCCCCCTTAGTGAAATAACTAGTGATGTCAAACCACCTGTCCTTGTATACAATGCATTATCATCACTAATCCTTACAACACAGTAGTGCATTATAGTCATCTTGCATGCGTGCTGCACACTTACAACCCTGCGCATCAACACTCTTGCAATAGCTGATCACACAAAATCACCAAATAGTTAATACCTACCAAAAAAAAACATTCAAAAACTTTCATTTTGTGTACAGTATATCCTCAAAGACAAACAGGAAAACTATCATGTGTCTAAAAATGACCTTGATCCAGCCTGTTCTGTCTACTGTAAAATCAAAAGAGAGAAAAACAAACACAAGATGGCTTTGGGAGGAAATAAATTCAAGAATGAAAAATTATTTACATCTCTTCTTTTTGTGTGCTTAAAAAGTATTTAAAAAAAGAACACTCCTCCCATGCTGCATATTTTAACCATGTGGCTGCAATTCTTCTTGACAACATTTTTCTTCTTCTAATTTTGAAAAAAAAGAGCTGCCAGTTGCATGTAGATTAACTGGCCGAGGAACTTTTTGTACTACCAGGGGAGGATTGTCTAAAACAAAACTTTCCTGGCAGATTTCAAGAAAGTAACATAACTTCAACAAGAAACCTCCTGTAACAAACTCAACACTGGACTTCAATTTCAAAATGACTGGATCATCCTGAAAAAATTCATCCAAAATTGAGAAAGAAGCACACAAAAAAACATCTTTACTTTGAGTATCAATGGAAATGGTTGAAAGGTTCATGGCATGACTGATGATTTGTGCAAAAACTTAAACAGAGACATTTGCGGCATGTGATGCAGCAGCGTGTAGTGCATCCTATTATGCTCCTAGACTGTGTTAAGGACTACTGGTGATGTGGGTACTCTAAAAGGAAGTAGCTTTGATTGTGGTTGCCCTGTGAATAACTAACCACCCCTCCATTTGCAAATGCTCTACTCATTATGGAATGGAATAGAACAAGAATGCACATTTCATTGAAAACTCAGGGTCAATTGTTTGGAAAAATTATTTCATCTGCTCAGGACTATAAGATCATTAGTGAAGCTCATAAATTTCATCAAATTGATATTGCATGTTTTGGAGCTCTTTTACTGCTTAAAAGTGGTCTTCAAAGCTTTTGTTTGGTAAAAAAACATTTATTTTGGATAGATTTTATTTAAATTGATACATACTTTTCATTTCAATGACTTTTGATCATTATGACATATTTTTTCTACGTTTTGTTTCATGACATGGTGGGATTGTGATGTCATTATGGTTAGCAGACATATTAAGGCTACATTTAAAGGGCATATAGCTACTTCCACCATTACACCATTACATCATATTGGTCAGGTCAGGTGCTTATATTAGCTTGCATCTGCTAACGGTAAACCTGTAGCCCGTTACAACCTGCCACAGAGAGGGCCCTCCTCGCCCTGCTACAAAACACCACCCCATTGTAGCAAAGATGCCACCATCTAAACATCATGGTGGTGAGGACTGGTTTCTTCAAAAGTTAACAGCAGGGCCCAATTTCATAAAGCTGTGAAGCAGATTGGTTTTAATTTTTATTCAAAAATAATTTGCAGAGCAAGGAAATACTGTGGAACTATTTATTAACAGTCCATCCACTTGACTAAATGGTTCCTGCTTGTGCACTGCAAATTAGAACTAATAAAAAATCCAAACTGGAAGAAGAAAATGTGTATATCAAAACAGTTAACAGAACCTATGAATGCATTTCATTGGTTGTGGCAGTGCTTTATTTGTAGATAAAAGACCCAAGTGTCAGATGCATATGACACTTGGGTCTACTTTTACATGTCTTGTACATACTGGGTACTCACAAAGCAATCATTTCTACAGTTAATTTCAATGGTTGATCAGTCTCGCGCTTCAGATTGAAATTGGGCCCAACAGGCCCGTAGCGACACTACTTCTTAAATTCCATCCACAGAAAATCTTAGTTCACATTTCAATACTCACTATATCTTTTAGAGGACTCATTTACTTAAGTACTTTCCTGGGGATGAGGCATATTACTATCTTTAGCGGTTGATCCAGGTGGTGGCCCTTGGGCCCGGGGGCCACCCCCTGTCCCCTACTCTCTTCAGGAAATTTCTAAATAATGTAAGGAGGAAGAACAAATTTTTTGCACAATATTTTTTCTTCTCAATTCTCTTCATCAAAAACAAATTTTCTCATCACACATTGTCAGGTCAAGTGCTTATATCAATTTGCATCGCTAATGGTAACCTGTAGCCTGTTACAACCTGTCACAGAGAGGGGGGGGGGAGGGGTTTGACTATCCTGCTCAAACTAAGATACCAATCACCCATTCACTTTGCAACACAATAGAGCAGGCTGTAAATAGTGACACATTAGGCCCAGCAGGGATTTCAAACCTTACTAGCCATTAGTCCGACCTAACAATAATAGTGTCCCCCAAGCTACGGGCCTGTACTAACAATCGCTCCCATCTTCCACTTCACCTGCATGTTCCATCTACCATCTTCATTTTTGTCATATTCAAGTTGTATACAGTACCTAAGTGAGACAAAAACAACCATCTTTTGTAGACAATTTTAAAGTCACCATATTTTGGCATTGTTTGTCAAAGTATTCACAAACAAACTATTTTGATGTCAAGATTTAAATTGGTAGTGTTTTACTGAAAAGAGGTTCACAGACAGACAATTTTATTTTACCTGATGAAACAAACTTCTTTTGTGCTCAGAAGAAAGTGTTTTAAGAAGTTGCATTCTAAAGTATAGGGCTACAGGTTTTGAGTTTACAGTTTTGTAAACATTGTTGTTAGATATGATAAATTGAATGTGTGAATGTCCAGTGTGAGAGAGTCTGGGCATTTTGAGGAAAATAAATTCAAGGTATGCATGTTGAATGTCAAATATATTCTACAGTATTTTATCCTAGTTCAAATAAAATGCATTTTTCACTATGATACCAGAGTATGAAAATGGAAAACTTGGTTTTCTGTCAAGAAATGAGAATTCCATTTTTGTTTGTTCATGCTCAAACATGCATGATATCATAGCATTTGCAAGAAAAATTATATTGATGTACTTTTGGACTATTGATGGTTGAATTGAATCAGACTACTGCTAGTGTCACTCTGTTTCTGACAAGTTTCTAAGGGTATTTTACTGAAGTCTTTTTTACATGACATCTTAGAGGCAGGGTGTACTTTGGGTATTACTGTCAAAGACCAGTATCCTCACTTGTCTATCACAACATTGATCTCATTTAGCCATAAAAGTTGCGAGAAAATAATGAAAGAAATAATTAGTCGTTTTGCATAGAATTAAATGCTGACAGATGCCTCAGCAAGGCTTCATGTGTAAAGCCTTCCTCAAATTCAAAACTGAAGGTGAAAAATGACCTCTTTCTCTAAAACTACATTCTTCAAAGTGTGTAATTTCTAGCAGTGTTTATAACTTCAACAGTTCTCAAATGCTCTTTACCTACATGTCATGCACTCTTTTTTAGTCCTTACCTCGGAGTAACTACCAATAGCACACCCTGCCCTAACACAATGCTCCGCTACCAACTTTTCTATTCATAGGCTCACTGTTCAGTCCAGCAGGATGACTGTATGATGCAGATATTCATCTATGCATCTTGTATAACCTTATTTGTTTGAGTCGAGATCCCTCTGTGATTTTGTACCTTTTCATTCGAACAATTATTTATGGTGTGGTGAAACTGGTCTACAAAACATGTAGCTAATGGTCCTACTGAAGGCCCCTTACCCCAAGTTTTATTCATATCGGGCATGATATTTTTCCCAGCCTAATCTAATTTCTGCTTACTTTTTTCCAGTATAAGTATAGCATAAATTACTTAGCCCCCCTCCAACAGCATAATCGGGCAAAACACTTTCTGGTAGATATTTAAGATTGAACTATTTATAATATCTACATCTATATCAGACAATGTCATCATAAAAATGCAAACAGAACAGAGAAATGTACACTGACAAGTCTTGAATTTGGCAAAATGTAGCACAAAGCAAAACACCAAGTAATATCACAACAGCTCTATTTGTAAACCGGCCTTGTACATGTGCTTCCATTCTGGGTTCAACTTATGAGATATCTGGGTTCTTAGTTTCCCGTGTTTACTTGAAGGAAAAACTCTGTATCTTCTTTACAAATATAATGGTTTCAAAGTTTTTATGTTTTTGCTTCAGCAAAGTAGATGCATATACTTTTGAACATTTATACGCAATCTTGTTGGTGTAAGGTATGACATCTGCACAACCATGCAGATTGTTGTGGGTTCGAGTCCCACCCAATTTGGCCATAGGTGCTTGAAGGCATTAAACATGCAAAGAGCTAGATTGCTGAAGTTCAAAATTTACAACATAAAAAAACAATGCCATGCCAAGTATTTCACAAAAGCCTTATTTGTACACCAGCAAATTATATACATTATGTACTTCATGTAAAGTACTTAGCCCCCTCCACCAGCATAATCGGCAAAACCGGCATAATCGGGTTTTCTGTTTTAAGTTTTAATTGTTTTGAATATCTACATCCATGTTGGAAAGTTTCATAATAAAAGTTCAAATCAAGCAAAGTTATGTACAGTGACCTCCAGCAAGTCTTAAATGATCTAAGCAAAATGTATGGTATTTAATTTGAAAGAAGGCCAAAAATTTGCGATGCTAAAGACAAGTGCATAAATCAATGCTATCCAGTTTTCACTCAACTGACAGGGCGTCCCAGAAAAAGAGCCCACCAAATTTGATCAATGTTTTCAAATAATCTGAAAAATAAAATTGTCATGTTTTTGAGTGACATATTTTTACAAATAACGACAGAAACAAAATCCTAACCAGTAATTCTGTTTGGATAATGTTGACATTAATAAAATAACATTGATTGAGAAGAAACAGTAAAACAGTTGTCCTTGAAGCGAAGTGACAAAATAAGAGGAAGTTTCTTGTTAACTTTTTGTAAGTTTGTTTATTTTGTGCTTACATACCGAGTATGTCCACAAAAGCCTAATTGGTACACCTGCAACTTGTTCCAGTAGTTAAACTGAACATATTGAGACAGTTCTGGGTCCAGCTCCTGTCCTAGTTTCCTAAATTAACTTACAAGGGAAAAACATTCCCAGGGATGATCAATCTAGTTGCACTTTTTGAAGTCATAGCACTAGTACAAAATCATCAAAGCATTTAACATTATTTGAACACCACACCAATTACTTTCGCAACAGCTCTATTTGTAAACCAGCCTTGTACATGTGCTTCCATTCTGGGTTCAACATATGAGATGGTTCTGGGTTCTTAGTTTCCAATATTTACTTGAAGGAAAAACTTTAGATATGTTTTGAAATCATAATGGTTTTAAAGTGTTTATATGTTTTTTTTGCTTCAGCAAAGTAGATGCATATACCTTTGAGCATTTATACGCAATCTTGTTGGTGTAAGGTATGACATCTGCACTACCATGCAGATTGTTGTGGGTTCGAGTCCCACCCAATTTGCCTATAGGTGCTTGAAGGGATTAAATATGCATAGAGCTAGATTGCTGAAGTTCAAAATTTACATCATAAAAATAACAATTGAAATGCCGTGCCAAGTATTTCACTAAAGCCTTATTTGTGTACACCAGCAACTAATATACATGATGTACATTGATTGCACTCTAGATGATTCTGGGTTCAACTTATGATCCCCACAGAATCAATCAGAGCAGTGGCTGACTCTACACTGAAACCTCTGAACCCCTATAAATGGGCCCACTTCTCTCATATCTCTTCCGTCTCCTGATGATGACTAGTGCAAGCTATAGTTGAAAGGTTGAGACCAGTTAAGAACCCACTTCGTGGTAGTGAAGTTTATAGCGATCCTATTGGGTGAAGTAGTAGTCCCGGCCGTTTTTCTACCTTCCGCCAAGGTAGTTGTTAAAAGCAGGAAAGTACCTTTTAGAACAGAAAAGTCTCCTGAAAATCTACCTCGCGCTAGTAGAATATATGGCAGGAATGTTCTCTGAAGAGCGTAATATACCTGGCAAGAAGACACACACATGGTGTTACCACCTCACCATGCAATGCCTCAAGTCCCATAGACAAATTTCTTAAACACATTAAATGATTGAAATTCTATACCAAAGTATTTTCACAAATGCATTATAAGGCTTTTGTGAAAATAAATTTGTAAACCAGCAACTTGTATGCATTATAAACTTTCATTGATCTTCCTTGGTTTGTTCTGGGTTCAACTTATGCTGAAGTTTTCCTCTTTTACTTGGTTGAAAAACTTTATATATTTTACTTTCACTTTTGTTATCCAAATTTTATATTTTGTGCTTCAGCGACTTCCCTATGTGAAGCTACTGCAATACCTTTCAGCATTGATAGGCGCGACAAGGTGTGACATCTGCTCAACTATGCAGATTGTTGTGGGTTCGAGTCCCACCCAATTTGTCTATAAATGTTCTAAGGTATTATATAAGCATAGCTAGGTTCCTGAAGTACAAAACTTTCCACAAAATTGAATCGGTTGAAGCCAAGTAAAATAAAAATTATAAAGCGTAATTTGTAACCCAAAGACAAACATTGTGTACTTCCATTTTAGACTTTTGTTGACAAAACTTATGCAAATAAGTTAGAGAAAATATGCAAATAACTCATTGAAGGACAAAGTTTTCAGAGTTGTGGTTGTATCGCTCCATTTATGCTCTTGACTAAAACATATCTTACACAGCAGTTTTCATTATTTAGTTGGTGAGAAACAAAGACAAATGTGTTTGCATGTAACGGTTAGAAATAACATGTAAACGTTGATTGAACAATGTTAACAAATGCAGCTTTTGAGCATTGCCAGCTTACCAACTTAGCAAATAACTTGAATGCTATGTCTGCCAAAATAACATTTGAGGTATTTATTAAATGAGAAGAAAACATTGATTCTTTAGAATTTAATACTCATAGGCAAGAATTCCTCCAATATTGCTTAATTTATTAGAAACCTATAGTGGCCAAACAATTACTTTCATGTTTTTTTGCCAGCAATAACTGTATCAGCTACAAAAAAATCATTGTGAAAAATTGTCATTCTTTTGGCTCAGTCTCTGTCATGAAACTCCTAGAAACTCCTGTCATGAAACTCCTAACCAGTTCCAATTCTCCATAGAAACACCCCACCAAAAATGCAAATTAATGTAAATGGCCCGACAAAGGCTAAATGACAACACAGAGCGCATTGCAACAGAAGCAGTAACTGTACCATTATATCCTTCTTGCTGTGAAGGAGTTTCCAACAGCAGATTTTATATTTACAGCAAAAAAAAAAAAAACACAGTCAAAACAAACAACTCAGTTTTTAACAGTCACCTTTCTAAATTTTAATGATATTTCCACCTTTTTACAACTGAACTAAAAAAAACTGTTAATGTATATTTCCTATTAACATTGCTGGAGCAACAGAACCCAACTGTGTTATGATTGGCTTCATGGTGTCTGCTTTTGCTAAACGTGTTATGAAAACAATTCACTATTGTGTATCTGATTTTTAAAGCTTCTTATTTCTATTGAATTGCAATGCAGTATGCCAAGGTGGTCTTGCAGCAGCAGTGATTGACGGTACCCCCTCTTGGACACCGTCGTGCATGGGGTTGGACGACCAAAACTCTGCTGGATCGACAGACTCACCAGGTGGAGCATACGAGGACTGGCGAGTTCTGAAAGTGTCACTTTTGATGGATGTTGGCTGCTAATGGGGGCTTTGTGACCTGGACCTGGATCCTGCCATTTTGAGGGACATTTTCAGGAACAAGACTGAGCAGGAACTTATATTTCGGGCATATTACTCGGGTGGGATTCGAACCCACGACCCTTGCAATTCTAGAGCAGTGTCTAACCAACTAGACCACCGAGATCGCCCAGTAGCAAGAGGCAGAAGGTAGCTGATTTGACAATTTGCACGGTCGAAGTTTGACTATTAAGAGAGGTTTTCCGTAAAACCATGTTAAATTCTAGTCTGCGTGTAGTGTTGGTTCTAAAAAGAACCGATGGATAATGACTCCACAATCAGCAGCCTACGAGGACTGACGATAACGATGACGGAAGAAAATCAGAAGGAGTTTTGAAAGTGTCACTTTGGATGGATGTTGGATGCTGGTGGGGGCTTTGTGGCCACAGGTCCCCCTGGACCTGGATCCTGCCATTGGCAGACATTTTCAAGAACAAGACTGAGCAGGACACCTCAAGTGGTTGCTGAAGAGTAAATCACAGTTTCTTCTGTGAAGGTACAGAACATTTTGTTTATAAACATTATTGTAAGCATCTGAGTTATGACCCATTCTTTGTTCCCCATTGCAAATGTGTAATTTTTGTAATCGGATATGACTTCTTGTGACAGCTGTACTTTCATATCAATCTCAATTATTGAGTAAATACTCAATTAGGCAGCGAGGCATTACTTGCAGAACTCATTGAGACGTTACTCATTGAGGCAATACTCTAGGAAAAATAAGCTTCATTCCTGAGTAAACAATTCTAGGGTTTTTAAACTTTTGACTTTGCAAAACAAAAGTTTACAGTGTATCTTGATTAGGCTGTGTTCCCTATACCCACAAATCTTTGTTGTCTTTAAAGCACTATTGCTATGTGCAGCAGCAGCTTCGTGTAATGATTGCGCATTGCGCTAGTGAATCGAAACGTGGTACGGTTACATATTGGCTGCCGGAAAAGTTTCCCATGTAACAGTCTGCATATAGGTCTGCATCAATTTGAGTATGTTATGACTCCTGAGGTCAGGATATCATATTTCACTGTTATTGGTCAGACCATGTCTCTGACTCAAACCAGTTGGTTTAAGATTTGCCCTCAATATGGACATCGCGTGCCGGACCAACGGGTCTGGCAAATGGATTTAGCAGCATTTTACCATGGGTGCAGCAGGCATTATTTTACACAATGCTTTTTCCATTGTGAGTACATTTAATATTGATTGGAAAGAACCAAAGGAATAGGGAAATAGTATGACTGTGTGAATGGCATGTAGCAATAATCATGTTGACTCTTTGTAAATTGGACGCCTGAATACCTTGATTTAAAATATCTGATGCTGTATTAATATTCTCCATAAATCATAACTTATCAGACTTTAAAGTCACTGGACATTTTGGACATTGTTAAAGACCAGTCTTCTCACTTAGTGTATCGCAACATAACCATAAAATAACAAACCTGT
Source organism: Asterias rubens (assembly GCF_902459465.1). Lineage (NCBI taxonomy): Eukaryota > Metazoa > Echinodermata > Asteroidea > Forcipulatida > Asteriidae > Asterias > Asterias rubens. The sequence goes on along the minus strand of NC_047063.1, from coordinate 14,583,708 downwards.
GTAAATTTGGACTCGCGTGTTCGTCAAAGTTGCGAGAGAATAATGGGAGAAAAAACACCCTTGTTGCATAAGTTGTGTGCTTTCACTGCTTGAATTCGAGACCTCAGCTGAGGTCTCAAATTCAATGCAAATATTTTAGTGAGAAAATTACTTCTTTCGTAAAAAACTCGGATACTTCAGAGGGAGCTGTTTCTCACAATGTTGTACACTATCAACAACTCTCCATTGCTCATTACTAAATAAGTTTTTATGTTAACTTAACAATTGTTTTGAGTAATTACCCGAAGTGTTCAGTACCTTAATGAACTATGATCCTTAAAATTATTATCAGGGAGTACTTTTGTCCGACTGATACATTTTGTGTAGCATTTTGAACATTTGTCTGTCGGTCATAGCACACTTTGATATTACTATTGTAAAACCAGTGTGAGGTTATGAAACTCGCATATTAATTAGTAGAGGACGTGTGAGACATTGGTTTATGTAAATATGTTTGTCAAATCATGACTAGGTAGGATTTGAAACTTTGCATGGTTGAAGTAGAACTTAGAGAGGTCTTCGGTAAAACCATGTGAAAATCTAGTCTGAGTTGTGTTGACTTTAACAAGAATTGGTGGTTAATGACTCCATAATCAAAACCTTGCAAACATACATGTTGGTGCTGGTCTGAGGCACCCAGTGATAATTCGTCGTGTATTGATGGCTGGAATCGTCTTAGCGTTGGTAGATCTTTCCCAGACTGGGCACGCATACTCTGCAGATGAATAACAGAGTGCTAAGGCCGTTGATCAGAGAGTGTCTGGGCTGGCACCCCATCTTTTTCCAGTGAGTTTGCTGACAATGTTGCTTCTCGCACAGACTTTGGCTTTGGTCTTCTCAGTATGAGTCTTGAAGAAGAGGCAGCGGGCCAGGACACCGATATATACTGGGTGGTCGCAGTTTTTCAAGGGGAGCCCTCCTCAGTATGAGTCTTGAAGAAGAGGCAGCGGTCTAGGGTGACACCGAGATATACTGGATGGTCACAGTTTTTCAAGGGGAACCCCAGACCAGCAGAAGTTCAGTTGGCGTTTGGCTTCTCGATTATGCAGATAAAATGCACACACTTGTGTTTTTGATGGATTTGCACGGAGGTAGTTCTCTTCATAGTAGGTAATGTGACAATGCGTCGAGAGCAAGCGAGAGTCTTTCTTTTACAGTACTGAAGTCACTGTGTTGAACTGTCTCATCTCCATTGCAATGAAACCTGCTTGAACTACTGAGACATCAGTATCCACACATTAACCATCGATAGCCAGAAGATGCTGCAATCAGAGAAGGCATTTGTTCGAAGTTACTTCATATCATGGATTAAGACATTCCAGAACTTATTTGTTCTCAAAAGTTTTATCTTTGGTGTGACAGGATGCTAATCACAATGCATCTAATAAGTGGAGACTCCAGACGGAAGTAGATGCAATTGAACTGCAACCAATTTCCACCAACAATGGTTGTGTATTTCATGAAGTACAGTCACAGAGTGGACTGTATGTCATGTTTGATAATGATGGAGGACTGTAATATCTAAGAACAACAGCAAGGAGCAACCATGATACCAGTAAATGTTGATGGTGAAACAACAATTGGAAACACAAGTAATTTGAGACTCCAGACTCAAGAAGAGACGCAAGAACTTCATAATTGCCACCAACATCGTTGTTTATTTCATGCACAGAGTGGATTGTGTGTCATTTTTATACCTATGGAGGACTCTCATTTTCTCCTGTAGTTTCAGAGAAACAAGGATGCCAATGTTGATGGTGAAATAGTCAAGGAAAGCATTTACATTGGAAACACTTATTAGAAAGAATTATAGTATGTAGATGCAAGAAGTAGCTAAATCAATGGGTGTGCCTCAGATGCATGTGTGTGACGCAATGTCTTACATGAAGTCCAGTCACAGAGTGGTCTGTATGTCATGTTTGATACTGATGGAGGACTGTCTTTTCTCATGTAGCTCAAGTGAAGGCTGAATCGTAGAATGTGGGTCAAGATCCATAGTCAAGGTTAGGACTGTGGTTAGGACTGTGGTGAACTTTATAGCTTAGAAGGGTTGATTGTAAATGGTCAAGTTATCATGGCTCAAGTTCTGATGGCCGAATCAAAGAATGTGGGTCAAGATCCATAGTCATAGTTTAGCCTGTAGTGGGCAGTAATGTTAATAAAAGCGTTGATTGTAAATGGTCATCTTGGCTCAAGTTCTGATGGCCGAATCTTAGAGTGTGGGTCAAGATCCACACCATTTACAATTCACGCTTCTATTAAGGTTAAAGTTTTCCACAGGCTTAACTATGACTATGGATCTTGACATGCATTCTGCGATTCAGCCATCACAATTTGAGCTAAGAAAACTTGACCACTAAACGATCAATGCTTCTAACATTAAAGTTCACCACATGCTGAACTATTACTGTGGATCTTCACCCACACTTCCTGGCTCAAAATCTGATGGCTGAGTCATAAATGTGGGTCCAAATTCTATGTTATAAGCCAGAATTGAATTGAATGGTTAGAAGCATTTGCTGTACATTGTCAAGTTATCTTCCAGCTTTGGAGCTGAAAGTAGATAAATCAATGGGTGTGCCTCGGATGCATGTGTGTGATGCAATTGCTTACATGAAGTCCAGTCACAGAGTGGTCTGTATGTCATGTTTGATACTGATGGAGGACTGTCATATCTAATGTAGCTCAAGTGCAATAATGACCATCCAAGATATCAATAAGTCTTGATGGTGAAATATTTATGGGAAACATGTGTAAGTGGAGACTCAAGACTGAAGTATAGAAGCAAGAACTGTATAATTGATACCTTCATGGTCTGTATGTCACTGTTTGATACTGATGACGCCTGTCATATGTAATGTTGTTCAAGAGCAATAATGAGCAACCAAGATATCAATAAGTCTTGATGGTGAAAAAGTTGAGGGAAACATGTTTAAGTGAGACTCAAGACTTAATTTTAGAAGCAAAAACTGACACAAACATCAATTGTTTATTACATGAAGTCCAGTCACAGAGTGGTCTGTATGTCATGTTTGATACTGATGAGGACTGTCATATCTAATATTTTTTGAGAGCAATAATGAGCAACCAAGATACCAATAAGTGTTAACTTAATTTTGTTTTTAACTTTTTAACTTTTTAAATCTTTATTTAACTTTTTAAAACTTGTTTACTTTTTAAAAACTTTTTTTTCTTTTTCAACTTTTCAAAATGTTCAATTTGGGCAACCAAAAAGTAGCGATGCACAATGAAATTATGTTTACAAGTTCAAAAGCAAAAGTGTCATGTCACAATGTTTAACAGTTTTTAACTTTTCAAAATTGTCCATGAAGCATATGTATACAGTGTTACAACTTGTGCATTACATATTTTTTGCTTAAGCTGTGTTTTTTTTTTGGTTACCTTGTCTCATTTTCTGATGGCCAAGTCTTGTGATGTGACTCAAGATCCACTGTCATACTAAACACCTGTGGTGAACTAACACGAGTATTAGATGTGTTTGTAAATGGTCAAGTTATGTTGGCTCTAGTTCTGAAGGCTGAATCGTAGAATGTGGGTCAAGATCCATAATCATGGTGAGGACTGTGGTGAACTTTATAGCTTAGAAGGGTTGATTGTAAATGGTCAAGTTATCATGGCTCAAGTTCTGATGGCCGAATCAAAGAATGTGGGTCAAGATCCATAGTCATAGTTAAGCATGTGGGGAACAGTAATGTTAATAGAAGCGTTGATTGTAAGTGGTCATCTTGGCTCAAGTTCTGATGGCCGAATCTTAGAGTGTGGGTCAAGATCCACACCATTTACAATTCACGCTTCTATTAAGATTAAAGTTTTCCACAGGCTTAACTATGACTATGGATCTTGACATGCATTCTGCGATTCAGCCATCACAATTTGAGCTAAGAAAACTTGACCACTAAACGATCAATGCTTCTAGCTTTAAAGTTCACCACATGCTGAACTATTACTATGGATCTTCACCCACATTTTCTGGCTCAAGTTCTGATGGCTGAGTCATAAATGTGGGTCCAAATTCTATGTTATAAGCCAGAATTGGATTAAATGGTTAGAAGCATTTGCTGTACATTGTCAAATTATCTTCCTGCTTTGGAGCTGAAAGTAGATAAATCAATGGGTGTGCCTCGGATGCATGTGTGTGATGCAATTGCTTACATGAAGTCCAGTCACAGAGTGGTCTGTATGTCATGTTTGATACTGATGGAGGACTGTCATATCTAATGTAGCTCAAGTGCAATAATGACCATCCAAGATATCAATAAGTCTTGATGGTGAAATATTTATGGGAAACATGTGTAAGTGGAGACTCAAGACTGAAGTATAGCAGCAAGAACTGTATAATTGATACCTTCATGGTCTGTATGTCACTGTTTGATACTGATGAGGCCTGTCATATCTAATGTTGTTCAAGAGCAATAATGAGCAACCAAGATATCAATAAGTCTTGATGATGAAAAAGTTGAGGGAAACATGTTTAAGTGAGACTCAAGACTTAATTTTAGAAGCAAAAACTGACACAAACATCAATTGTTTATTACATGAAGTCCAGTCACAGAGTGGTCTGTATGTCATGTTTGATACTGATGAGGACTGTCATATCTAATATTTTTGAGAGCAATAACGAGCAACCAAGATACCAATAAGTGTTAACTTAATTTTGTTTTTAACTTTTTAACTTTTTAAATCTTTGTTTAACTTTTTAAAACTTTTTAACTTTTTAAAAACTTTTTTTGTCTTTTTCAACTTTTCAAAATGTTCAATTTGGGCAACCAAAAAGTAGCGATGCACAATGAAATTGTGTTTACCAGTTCAAAAGCAAAAGTGTCATGTCACAATGTTTAACAGTTTTTAACTTTTCAAAATTGTCCATAAAGCATATGTATACAGTGTTACAACTTGTGCATTACATATTTTTTGCTTAAGCTGTGTTTTTTTTTATTACCTTGTCTCATTTCCTGATGGCCAAGTCTTGTGATGTGACTCAAGATCCACTGTCATACTTAACACCTGTGGCGAACTTACATAAGTATTAGATGTGTTTGTAAATGGTCAAGTTATGTTGGCTCTAGTTCTGAAGGCTGAATCGTAGAATGTGGGTCAAGATCCATAGTCATGGTTAGGACTGTGGTGAACTTTAAAGCTTAGAAGGGTTTATTGTAAATGGTCAAGTTACATGGCTCAAGTTCTGATGGCCAAATCAAAGAATGTGGGTCAAGATCCATAGTCATGGTTAGGACTGTGGTGAACTTTATAGCTTAGAAGGGTTGATTGTAAATGGTCAAGTTATCATGGCTCAAGTTCTGATGGCCGAATCAAAGAATGTGGGTCAAGATCCATAGTCATAGTTAAGCATGTGGGGAACATTAATGTTAATAGAAGCGTTGATTGTAAATGGTCATCTTGGCTCAAGCTCTGATGGCCGAATCTTAGAGTGTGGGTCAAGATCCCCACCATATACAATTAAGGCTTCTATTAAGATTAAAGTTTTCCACAGGCTTAACTATGGCTATGGATCCTGACATGCATTCTGCGATTCAGCCATCACAATTTGAGCTAAGAAAACTTGACCACTAAACGATCAATGCTTCTAACATTAAAGTTCACCACATGCTGAACTATTACTGTGGATCTTCACCCACATTTTCTGGCTCAAGTTCTGATGGCTGAGTCATAAATGTGGGTCCAAATTCAATGTTGTAAGCAAGTATTGAATTTAATGGTTAGAAGCAATACCAGTCACAGAGTGGTCTATATGTCAAATTTGATACTGATGGAGGACTGTCTTATCTAATGTAGTTCAAGTGCAATAATGACCATCCAAGATATCAATAAGTCTTGATGGTGAAATAGTTAAGGGAAACATGTATAAGTGGAGACTCAAGACTGAAGTATAGATGCAACACCTGTATAATTGATACCTTCATGGTCTGTATGTCACTGTTTGATACTGATGAGGCCTGTCATATCTAATGTTGTTCAAGAGCAATAATGAGCAACCAAGATATCAATAAGTCTTGATGGTGAAAAAGTTGAGGGAAACATGTTTAAGTGAGACTCAGGACTTAATTTTAGAAGCAGAAACTGCATAATTGACACAAACATCAATTGTTTATTACATGAAGTCCAGTCACAGAGTGGTCCGTATGTCATGTTTGATACTGATGAGGACTGTCATATCTAATATTGTTTGAGAGCAATAATGAGTAACCAAGATACCAATAAGTGTTAACTTTATATTTTGTTTTTAACTTTTTAAAACTTTTTAACTTTTTAAAAACTTTTTGTTATCTTTTTCAACTTTTCAAAATGTTCAATTTGGGCAACCAAAAAGTAGCGATGCACAATGAAATTGTGTTTACCAGTTCAAAAGCAAAAGTGTCATGTCACAATGTTTAACAGTTTTTAACTTTTCAAAACTGTCCATGAAGCATATGTATACAGTGTTACAACTTGTGCATTACATATTTTTTGCTTAAGCTGTGTTTTTTTTTATTACCTTGTCTCATTTTCTGATGGCCAAGTCTTGTGATGTGACTCAAGATCCACTGTCATACTAAACACCTGTGGCAAACTTACATGAGTATTAGATGTGTTTGTAAATGGTCAAGTTATGTTAGCTCTAGTTCTGAAGGCTGAATCGTAGAATGTGGGTCAAGATCCATAGTCATGGTTAGGACTGTGGTGAACTTTATAGCTTAGAAGGGTTGATTGTAAATGGTCAAGTTATCATGGCTCAAGTTCTGATGGCCGAATCAAAGAATGTGGGTCAAGATCCATAGTCATAGTTAAGCATGTGGGGAACAGTAATGTTAATAGAAGCGTTGATTGTAAATGGTCATCTTGGCTCAAGTTCTGATGGCCGAATCTTAGAGTGTGGGTCAAGATCCACACCATTTACAATTAAGGCTTCTATTAAGATTAAAGTTTTCCACAGGCTTAACTATGACTATGGATCTTGACATGCATTCTGCGATTCAGCCATCACAATTTGAGCTAAGAAAACTTGACCACTAAACGATCAATGCTTCTAAGCATCAAAGTTCACCACATGCTGAACTATTACTATGGATCTTCACCCACATTTTCTGGCTCAAGTTCTGATGGCTGAGTCATAAATGTGGGTCCAAATTCTATGTTATAAGCCAGAATTGAATTGAATGGTTAGAAGGATTTGCTGTACATTGTCAAGTTATCTTCCTGCTTTGGAGCTGAAAGTAGATAAATCAATGGGTGTGCCTCGGATGCATGTGTGTGACGCAATGTCTTACATGAAGTCCAGTCACAGAGTGGTCTGTATGTCATGTTTGATACTGATGGAGGACTGTCTTATCTAATGTAGCTCAAGTGCAATAATGACCATCCAAGATATCAATAAGTCTTGATGGTGAAATATTTATGGGAAACATGTGTAAGTGGAGACTCAAGACTGAAGTATAGAAGCAAGAACTGTATAATTGATACCTTCATGGTCTGTATGTCACTGTTTGATACTGATGAGGCCTGTCATATGTAATGTTGTTCAAGAGCAATAATGAGCAACCAAGATATCAATAAGTCTTGATGGTGAAAAAGTTGAGGGAAACATGTTCAAGTGAGACTCAAGACTTAATTTTAGAAGCAAAAACTGACACAAACATCAATCGTTTATTACATGAAGTCCAGTCACAGTGTGATCTGTATGTCATGTTTGATACTGATGAGGACTGTCATATCTAATATTTTTTGAGAGCAATAATGAGCAACCAAGATACCAATAAGTGTTAACTTAATTTTGTTTTTAACTTTTTAACTTTTTAAATCTTTGTTTAACTTTTTAAAACTTTTTTACTTTTTAAAAACTTTTTTTTTTCTTTTTCAACTTTTCAAAATGTTCAATTTGGGCAACCAAAAAGTAGCGATGCACAATGAAATTGTGTTTACCAGTTCAAAAGCAAAAGTGTCATGTCACAATGTTTAACAGTTTTTAACTTTTCAAAATTGTCCATGAAGCATATGTATACAGTGTTACAACTTGTGCATTACATATTTTTTGCTTAAGCTGTGTTTTTTTTTGGTTACCTTGTCTCATTTTCTGATGGCCAAGTCGTGTGATGTGACTCAAGATCCACTGTCATACTAAACACCTGTGGCAAACTTACATGAGTACTAGATGTGTTTGTAAATGGTCAAGTTATGTTGGCTCTAGTTCTGAAGGCTGAATCGTAGAATGTGGGTCAAGATCCATAATCATGGTTAGGACTGTGGTGAACTTTAAAGCTTAGAAGGGTTGATTGTAAATGGTCAAGTTATCATGGCTAAAGTTCTGATGGCCGAATCAAAGAATGTGGGTCAAGATCCATAGTCATAGTTAAGCATGTGGGGAACAGTAATGTTAATAGAAGCGTTGATTGTAAGTGGTCATCTTGGCTCAAGTTCTGATGGCCGAATCTTAGAGTGTGGGTCAAGATCCACACCATTTACAATTAAGGCTTCTATTCAGATTAAAGTTTTCCACAGGCTTAACTATGACTATGGATCTTGACATGCATTCTGCGATTCAGCCATCACAATTTGAGCTAAGAAAACTTGACCACTAAACGATCAATGCTTCTAACATTAAAGTTCACCACATGCTGAACTATTACTTTGGATCTTCACCCACATTTTCTGGCTCAAGTTCTAATGGCTGAGTCATAAATGTGGGTCCAAATTCAATGTTGTAAGCAAGTATTGAATTGAATGGTTAGAAGCATTGATTGGAAAATGTCAAGTTATCTTCCAGCTTTGCAGCTGAAAGTAGCTAAATCAATGGGTGTGCCTCAGATGCATGTGTGTGATGCAATGTCTTACATGAAGTCCAGTCACAGAGCGGTCTGTATGTCATGTTTGATACTGATGGAGGACTGTCTAATGTAGCTCAAGTGTAATAATGAGCAACCAAGATAACAATCAGTGTTGATGGTGACAAAGTTAGGGGAAACATGTATAATTTGAGACTTTAGACTGAAGTATAGAAGCAAGAACTTCATTATTGACACCAACATCAATTGTATATTTCATGAAGTCCAGGCACAGAGTGGTCTGTATGTCATGTTTGATACAAATGAGGACTGTCATATTTCTAATGTTGTTCAAGAGCAATACTGAGCAACCAAGATACCAAAAAGTGTTCACTTAATTTTGTTTTTAACCTTTTAAAAACTTTTTTATCTTTTTAACTTTTTAAAGCTTTTTTTAACTTTTTCACTTTTAAAAATGTTCAAGCTGTTTCAAATTTTTCAGATCTGCTTTAAGCAACCAAAAAGTAGCTATGCCAGTGAAATTGTGTGTGCCATGTCACAATATTTAAAATTTTTAACTTTTCAAAATTGTCCATGAAGCATATTATAATGTACATGTATACAGTGTAACAACTTGCTTAAGCTGTTTTTTTGTTTTGTTACTTTGGCTCATTTACTGATGGCCAAGTCTTGGGATGTGAGTCAATATCCACTGTCATAGTAAAGCCTGTGGCGAACTTTAATGTGTAGGAGATGTGTTTGTAAATAGTCAAGTTTTGTTGGCTCTAGTTCTGAAGGCCGAATCGCCGAGTCAAAGAGTGTGGGTCAAAATCCAATGTTATAACAGCAAGTGGGGTGGTTGAATGCTTAAAAGCAAGTGGTGAGGTTGAATGCTTAAAAGCGTTGATTGTAAACTGTCAAGTTATCATCAAACTTTGGAGCTGAAAGTAGCTAAATCGTTGGGTGGCTCAAGTTCTGATGGCAGAGTCATAGAGTGTGGGTCAAAATCCAATGTTTTAACAGCAAGTGGAGAGGTTAAATGCTTAAAAGCCTTGATTGTAAATTGTTAAGTTATCTTCCAGCTTGCGGAGCTGGAAGTAGCTAAATTCTTGGGTGGCTCAAGTTCTGATGGCAGAGTCGTAGAGTGTGGGTCAAACTCCAATGTATTAACAGCAAGCGGAGAGGTTGAATGCTTGCTTATAAGCGTTGATGGTAAATTGTTAAGTTATCTTCAAACTTTGGAGCTGGAAGTAGCTAAACTGTTGGGTGGCTCAAGTTCTGATGGCAGAGTCATAGAGTGTGGGTCAAACTTCAATGTTATAACGGCAAGTGGAGAGGTTAAATGCTTAAAAGCGTTGATTGTAAATGTCAAGTTATCTTCAAACTTTGGAGCTGGAAGTAGCTAAATTGTTGTGTGGCTCAAGTTCTGATGGCAGAGTCATAGAGTGTGGGTCAAACTCCAATGTATTAACAGCAAGTGGTGAGGTTGAATGCTTAAAAGCGTTGATTGTTAACTGTCAAGTTCTCTTCAAACTTTGGAGCTGGAAGTAGCTAAATTCTTGGGTGGCTCAAGTTCTGATGGCAGAGTCGTAGAGTGTGGGTCAAACTCCAATGTATTAACAGCAAGCGGAGAGGTTGAATACTTGCTTATAAGCAATGATTGTAAATTGTGAAGTTATCTTCAAACTTTGGAGCTGGAAGTAGCTAAATTGTTGGGTGGCTCAAGTTCTGATGGCAGAGTCATAGAGTGTGGGTCAAACTCCAATGTTATAACAGCAAGTGGAGAGGTTGAATGCTTAAAAACGTTGACTGTAAATTGTTATCTTGTCACACACCATGTGACTGGTACGCTATTATTTTTGCCTCTCCTAAAAATGTGTAAAGCAGTTTTTTAGGCTTAGGCAGCTGTATGAAATCGGGCAATTTATTTTTGTCAGTAATTTATAAGATTATTAGATGGGTGATGAGGAGGTACTAGTGAAACTGTCTGTTTTAAAAGTTTTAATTGTAGATAATCTTTATTGAAAATGTCTAAGTTATCTTGGCTCAATTTCTGATGTCAGAGTCAGAATGTGGGTCAAGATCCATAGTCTTAGTTAGCCTTTACTGCTTACAAGCGTTGATTGTAAATGGACAAGTTTTCTTGGCACCTACATTTAGCTCATCTTGGCACTAAACTCAAGTCAACTTGATACTGGACTCGCAATCTGATGTCTGAGTCATATCATAGAATGTGGCAAACTTTGATGAAAGAATTGTTTTAAGCAATTATTGTGAAGTGCAAGATTACTTGGCACTAGACTCGGGTTATATTAGCACTTAACCCAAGTTCTGATGGCCGAGTCATAGAATGTGGGTTGAGAACCATAATCAGAGTTGTGGTGAAGTACAGTTTAGAGTGTATAATGGCCAAGTCATCTGAGCATCGGAACTCATGTTCTGATGTTCAAATTCTCAAATTGTGAGTTTAGATATAGACATTGATGAAGCTAGTGGGGTGGGGGCAAGGGGTGACGAAATGTGCCGCAAATTTATTGTGTTTATGTTATGTTCTGAAGTTTATTTATTTATTTTTTTGCAACATGGCACCATCCTCTCATCTTGCCCCCAGGCGCCACGAACCCTATCTACTTCAATGGATACATAAATTAATTTAAAAATACTTAGATAAATGTACACAAACTTTTTAAAAGTGTCACTTGTACAAATTTAATGACAATGCTTTGTACTTCCAAGGTAGTTAATATAGCAGGCTGTAGATGATGTCATGGGTTTAGGGGTTATATGTTTATTGCAACCGTATTAAATGTTTTTAGTTTTGTTTTGGAGTTGCCCTTACTAAGTAAATAAACATAGTTGAAACCTGCAATTGACGGTTGTACATCTGCCTAGTGTGCATGTATTGAACTTCTATATAAAATTTGCTTTCTACCTTGGACTTCATGTGTGTACAGCCCCCTGGTCATAGTTAAAGACTGGTTTATTGATCGTCAACATCCTCTGCGACTGCTCACTGTGCTTCAGTGTAACTATCAACTGTGTTTTGTTTGTGAACATGTGTCAAGTCACTTGTCCAACTACAGTTTGGCCGTACAGGTCAGATTAAAAACATTGATTCCTGGATGTTGTTGACCACATAGTTTGTGCGCAAGTTCTCAGTTTATTCTGTCAAAGAACAACTTCAGAGAGGACAACATTGATGTACATGTATGAGCTTCTTCATCTAAGGAGACTTGAATGAGGCAATGGTGCTTGTGAATCAATACTCACTGTGTGGGGAAACAGCACTGTCTCTACCAAGCTTCTCCAAGTAGTTGACTGGATTGCTGCTCATAAGATGCTACCTCTTTCTTCTGATGACGCTATCTCTGATGACGCTGTCTCTGATGATAAGATGCTGACTCTCTCTTCATCATCATGATCATGTTGCTGGATCAGTGGTGCTTTTGAATCAGTTTAAATCACTTTTGGGGGATGACAGCCTTTTTGTTAATTGATGGAAAGTTAATTTGATCATGAACAAAACATTTTTTATTAGTTTACTAAGTTTGCAAATGTTTTAAATGGCTTAAAATTAGGAATCCCCTCAAACCTCTAAAATGCTTCACTTAAAGCTACATGGAAATTGGAGGATTTTGGAGGCTGAGTGTTCAAATTAATACAGCAACTATAAAGGTCTTCTAAATGTTATGTCGCCATTCATACTGTTCATTTGTTGGGAATTTTTGGGTTAACTTTTGTTCATTTGTTGGGAATTTTTGGGTTAACTTTGATCAAAATGGTTTTTTTGTTTTGTTTTTTAAATTTTCTTTTTGTAAAGCCTTTCCTCAGTGTTGAAATGTTGCTCACGGGTCCATGTCCATATTGAGTGCCGTTAAAATAAATCGTTGTCGTCGTCGTTCTGCTCGGTTTTCATGTCAATTCGCATTAGCCGGGGCTGCAGTCAACTAGTTTAACACAGAAACCCAATTGCCGTTGTCATAGCGCATAACGTTGCTCACCTGCTCGTAATATTGCTGCTTGTACTTTGTGTGGGTATAGGAACACAAGCCACGTCTATATGTTTTCTTCATCAACTTTGATTTTCAGAACTTGAAAGATAAGGTAGTGTCGCAAGAAGTCATGTTTTAGCTTCTTAGTCCCCCTTGGTGTTTGATATTGTGCATACTGTGTACCAATTGTAGTTTTTATTTAGTATTAGTAGAATTATGCCCAATGCATCAAAGCATACAAATATTCTGCATTTATTTATTCAATCATTCCTCCTTTTTTTAAACCAAGAGTTGCACAGACAAACACTTAAATTAGCACCACTGCAGTATAGGGGTACATAAATACATTTTTTACTAATGATCAACAAACTATTTGACATGAACCAAAAAAAGGTCGCAAAATAACATTCGAGTGTTGCCAAACTTCTTCAGAATCCATTAAAAGATTCATTAAAAGATGTTGTATTTTTTTCTGAAAGTTATTTGTGAGTTCGTTGTGATTACTCTCAGTTGTAAACAATTAAAAAAACTCTCCTTTATAAACAATTTACTTCTGTTAAGATTAACCTGTGTACTTGAAGTGAACTCTTTAGTGGGGTTAAGCACGTTTGGGTTTTGGCTTAGTGCATGTCATTTCATGGCCTAAAACTTTTAGGATCACTTATTCATCTCTATTTTTATTTGCTTGCAATAGTCCGAGGGAGAGAACAAAATATACTTGAGAAAATATACAATAAGCTCTTTCCAACCTGCTTACCAACCAAACGGACCTTCGCTTTAAATGTTAACACTTTATGCTATTTCGACCCTATAGGGTCAAAACATTCAAAGTAAATAATTTTTTCAAATTACACTTATTAAATTTTTCATAAAAGTTCTCCGTGCTCTTAAACACTGTAGACCTACTAAGAAAATTTCCTGAGAAACAGATTTGTTTTGGTAAATGGTTACACATTAAATTTAAGTTGCTTTTATCTCATTAAAACGTGAACTCTGACCTGAAGAACGCATGTTACCAGACTAGCAATATTAAAGAAATAAGATTCAATTACTTAATCTATAACGCAATCAGCAACAAGAAATATTCCTGAAACCGGATACACTTTAGAAAGAGAAAGAGATATTTTTGTCTTTGAATTTTGGAATAAATCATCACAAGTATTTTAACCCCCAAAAAATTCAAGATTTGACAACTAAATAATATTAAGTAACCTTCGGCTACATGTAGATTGCGCTTATATTTGTCGTCTTTTAACAAGGTGCAGCAAATAGACCCTCTTGTAATGGCCGCCATATTTTATGACATGCTGCTAAAGACTTTTTAGCCATTGGCTATGTAACTCTTCGGACACATTTCATCAGCTATAGTGGCCATTGCAAGGTGTCTGTTGAGTGGAATCCATAATGCAAACTATTCGTACATCCTTAAACTCTGGTCAATTGAATGCCAAGTGTTATTGCAGCTTTTTGAAATATTAACAAAACTACCGAAAACCATCAAAACTTGGGTAAATTTGTTTAAAATAAAATAAAACACAAAAACATTGTGTCAAAACTGCAAAGCTATATCAAGAAGAAACAGTCTCTGTTGAGTTGCATGTTTTGTTTTATTTTTAATGCTTTCTCTTACCTGGCATGAATTAAGAGTTCAGCTCAGATCTAACATTAATGTTCTTGAAGATGTCATAATTATAGACTTTTTGTAATGAGTAGTCTAGTATAGTAGTTATTATACAAATACTACATGGTTTGAGAGTAAATAGCCGATATTAGCTCCTGAGGTATTGTAAAGTTGACAAACTGATTCCTGAGGCGAAGCCGAGGGAACTAATTTGTTAATTTCCAAAACTGAGGGGAGCTTCATATTCACCCAAAATAAACCTTGTTGTATTTAGTTTTACTTTATTTCATACATATTCAGGTAATACCAGAACAATATTAATTTGAGCAAGGGGAAAAGACGACTAAAAAATAAAAGCGCACCATGATAAGTTTCCTAATGTTTTGGATGTCGCTTGAGCAATGCGTGTATACAACGGTGCCCAAATCGTAAAGGGCATGACAAGTAGAATAGCGCCCGGGCTGCTACTCTACTTGTCATGCGCATTTACCATGTGTGTGAATGCTAACATGTGCGCTTGGCCAATAGTAAAAAATAGCACCTGGCACATGATGATGAATGGACCATTGAGAACTTGACTCTGTCATGCATATGTATGAGGTATAGTAAAATAGGGTAGTACCAGTATAGTATTTCAGTAAATAGTAGAAGTAGATAAGTAGCTATGTAGAAGTATTAGTAGAAATAGATAAGTAGCAGTGTGTAGAAGTAAATAGGAATTAGATTAGCAGTTTAAAGAAGTAAATAGTAGATTAGTATAGAAAGTAGCAGTATGTAGAAGTAGATAGGAGAAGTAGATAAATAGCAGTAGCTACATAAGTAGGTAAGATAGTAGTAAGATAGTTAATCAGTAGTTATCAAAAGTAGAAGTAGATTATCTGCAATATGAATAATAGATACAATAGGATACTTTATAAGAATCTTCAAGAACATTTTTGTAAAATCTGATCTCTCCTTACAGGTGAGAGAAATAGCTAGAATTATAAAACAAAATATACAACATAAATATGTTATAGGATGTTTTCAAATCAGTTTCTTGAAAACTAAGGAACTAAACACCAAAGCTGGCCCTTGTTTGTATTCTGAATTCAACAATTATAAGGTTTCATGTTTGAATGACAACTAATCTACACTAAACCTACATAAAAAACATGTTAAAACTAAAAGCTGCATGTTAGTTTGATTCCGAAACAACTCATTCAACCTACTTACTGCCGAATTCTGCTCTTACGAGCCATAGAATTATAAATATACTAAATACACTTCTTTGTGATCAACATTATAACATGTTGACTTTGAAGAATGCATTATTGGAAATGTTGAACTCTTTGAACTATCTGTTTTCTTGAGTCTAACGAAACTTGTTTATGTATAAAAAAACATTGAGTTATATAACCAAACTAGAGGGTGTACAAAACCATATGATGACTAGCCCAGCAAGCAGCATTCGGGGGCCACGGTGAGAAGCGTTGACTCATCATATAACAACACAGGTCAAACATTAAAATTAAACAACCACCATTTTGTAAGGGGACATTTTATTTGTACTTTTCCGTTTTACTTTATCATTTATGCCTTAGATTTCACCAAAGAGCATCTAGTATGCAAAACTCAATAAAAATGTGCAGGTGCCCTTGAGCGGATCTTTGGCATATTCGGCCACACAAAATGTTGTTCTGACTATTTTAAATACATTTTCATGTATTTTTGTACAAGGTGAATCGTGACTCATTTGATGTTAGATCAAATCTCACTATAGACTATGCAGAAATTGTACTGAAGAATGGGTACTCATGAGTGTTCCAGTGGTTCCAGTTGATTGAGCTTAAACAATGGCGACCTCAAAAAGGAATTTCTCCTCTATACAATGATGTGCTAAATTGGAATTGAAAACAGAGGGGGGGGGGGGGGGGGAGATCCACAAGATTGCAGAGCTTGTTGCTTAAAATTGTTTTCTTTTATGGGACCAGAATTGAAGCGGGAGAAATCAAGCTACCTATACACCTTTAAACACTTGAAATGTTTTTTAATTTGAACAAGCAACATTGAAAACATTCTCATTTGTATGTTCAGTAAGTTTCTCAACAGAATTGGAAGATATTTAAGAGACTGTAAAAGTATTTGTTTGATTGTTTGTTGTTGGAGTTTCTGTAAGTTTGTTTTGTGTCGGTTTTCAGTCTAGAGTTTGTTTGTTCATGGTTTGTTCTTGTATTTGTGTGTTTGTTTTGTAAGTGTTCATTGTCTAGTTAGAGGGGATGTTTGTTTGTTTGTTTGTTTGTTTGTTTGTTTGTTTGTTTGTTTGTTTGTTTGTTTGTTTGTTTGTTTGTTTGTTGTTGGAGTTCCTGTAAGTTTGTTTAAGTGTCTGCTTTCAGTCTAGTTAGAGCTGTTCTTGTATCTGTGTGCTTGTTTTGGTGTTCATTGTCTAGTTAGAGGGGATGTTTGTCTGTTTGTTTGTTTGTTGTTGGAGTTTCTGTAAGTTTGTTTAAGTGTCTGCTTTCAGTCTAGTTAGAGCTGTTCTTGACTCTGTGTGCTTGTTTTGTAAGTGTTCATTGTCTAGTTAGAGGGGATGTTTGTCTGTTTTTTTGTTTGTTTGTTTGTTTGTTTGTTGTTGGAGTTGCTGTTAGTTTGTTTAAGTGTCTGTTTGTAGTCTAGTTAGAGTTTGTTTGTTCTTGTATCTGTGTGTTTTTGTAAGTATTCATTGTCTAGTTAGAGGGGATGTTTGTTTGTTTATTTGTTTGTTTGTTTTTTGTTTGTGGTTTGTTTGTTGTTGGAGTTTCTGTAATTTTTGTTTTCGTGTCTGTTTTTAGTCTAGTTTTGTTTGTTCTTGAGTCTGTGTGCTTGTTTTGTAAGTGTTCATTGTCTAGTAAGAGGGGATGTTTGTTTGTTTAGTTTTTGTTTGTTGATTGTATGTTGTTGGAGTTTCTGTAAGTTTGTTTTAGTGTCTGTTTTAGTTTAGTCAGAGTTTCTTTGTTTTTGTATTTGTGTGCTTGTTTTGTAAGTGTTCATTGTCTAGTTAGAGGGTATGTTTGTTTGTCTGTTGGTTTGTTTGTTTGTTTGTTTGTTTGTTTGTTTGTTTGTTTGTTTGTGTGTTGATTGTTTGTTGATTGTTTGTTGTTGGAGTTTCTGTAAGTTTGTTTTAGTGTCTGTTTTAGTTTAGTTAGAGTTTCTTTGTTTTTGTATGTGTGTGCTTGTTTTGTAAGTGTTCATTGTCTAGTTAGAGGGTTTGTTTGTTTGTTTATTTGCTTGTTTGTTTTTTGTTTGTTGTTTGTTTGTTGTTGGAGTTTCTGTAATTTTTGTTTTCGTGTCTGTTTTTAGGTCTAGTTTTGTTTGTTCTTGAGTCTGTGTGCTTGTTTTGTAAGTGTTCATTGTCTAGTAAGAGGGGATGTTTGTTTGTTTAGTTTTTGTTTGTTGATTGTTTGTGGTTGGAGTTTCTGTAAGTTTGTTTTAGTGTCTGTTTTAGTTTAGTTAGAGTTTCTTTGTTTTTGTATTTGTGTGCTTGTTTTGTAAGTGTTCATTGTCTAGTTAGAGGGGATGTTTGTTTGTTTGTTTGTTTGTTTGTTTGTTTGTTTGTTTGTTTGTTTGTTTGTTGATTGTTTGTTGATTGTTTGTTGTTGGAGTTTCTGTAAGTTTGTTTTAGTGTCTGTTTTAGTTTAGTTAGAGTTTCTTTGTTTTTGTATTTGTGTGCTTGTTTTGTAAGTGTTCATTGTCTAGTTAGAGGGGATGTTTGTTTGTTTGTTTGTCTGTTTGTTTGTTTGTTTGTTTGTTTGTTTGTTTGTTTGTTTGTTTGTTTGTTTGTTTGTTTGTTTGTTTGTTTGTTTGTTTGTTTTTGGAGTTTCTGTTAGTTTGTTTAAGTGTATGTTTTAAGTCAAGTTAGAGTTTGTTTGATGTTGTATCTGTGTTAATTTAGTGTTCATGTCTACTTAGAGTATCTGTTTGTTAGAGTATCTATATGTGCCTGTTTAAGTATATTTTTGTTTTTAAGTATGGTATTTGAACTGAGTTTAATTAAAGTTACTTTCAGCAGTTTAAATCAATATATTTCTTTAATTTAAAACAATTTTTTAAAAGTATGCTTTAATTTTGAATGACAAATAAAGTTCACTAAAGATGCAACTGTTTACCTGTGTACTTGTGCTTTATTGACTGAGTCCATGTGATGGGATCAATCATGCATCCTTTTGTTTATGAAATATGTTGTTAATACAAGTTAATCCAACCGTTCTTTTCAGAACCACCCCAACTCATTTAGAGATTATTATTACATGGTGTTACCGCAAACTCTTCTATATAATACAAACTTCCCAAAACATTTGCATTTTGTAGGAGAAAACAATTCTATGAATATTTAAATTTGCATAAAGTAAATTCAACTTAACTGCACTGCACTACACTTCACTACACAACATTCACTGCACTACACAACTTCACTCACTGCACTACACCTCACTCGATGCACTGCACTAAACTAAACTAAACTAAATTAAACTAAATTAAACCTCACTACATTAATCTAAACTTGTTGTATTAAACTAAACTAAACTAAACCAAACCAATACACTAAACTAAAACCACACTGCACTAAATTAAACTAAATGAAGTTAAATTTATTAAAATTAAATTAAATTTAATTTAATTTAATTTAATTAAAACAAATTGATTTGAAATGAATTAAATCTGATCAGTCTGATCAAATCAAATCAAAATATTATATTAATTACAATAAACTAAACTAAAGTACACAATTCTAAACTAAACTGAATTGAACTGAGTTGATCAAAGTTAACTAATTAAAGGGAAGGTACACGTTTGGTAATTACTCAAAACAAATATTAACTTAAAATTGACTTGGTAATGAGCATTCAAGAGTAGTTGAAACGACTCCCTCTGAAGTAACGTAGTTTTCGAGAAAGAAAGAGGTATTTTCTCGCTAAAACAATAAAAGACTTCTAGCTAGAAGTTTTATATTCCTATCTGAAAGCACACAAATTCGTCTAAAATGGGTGTTTTTTCCTCATCATTTTCTCGCAACTTTGATGACCGATTGAGCCCAAATTTTCACAGGCTTGTTACTTTATGCTTATGTTGGGATACACTAAGTGAGAAGACTGGTCTTTGACAGTTACCAAATATGTACCTTCCCTTTAAGTTAAGGTAAATTGAATTAATCTGAATTTAAATTATAGGAACACGTTGCCTTGGATCGAATAAGTTGGTCTATAAAAACCATTTGAAACCGTTTGTTATGAAATGCATATGGTTAGAAAGATGTTTTTAAAGTAGATTATCATGATCCACACAAGTAACACTCAAAGTTTGACTCCCATAAATGGCCAACCGTGTTAGTCGACGAGGTAAAAAGAAAACCACGCAATTTCGAGGCATTTTTGTGTAGATCAATGTATTCTACTTTTACAACATCTTTCTAACCATATGCATTTCATAACAAACGGTTTTAAACGCTTTTTATAGACCAACTCGGCCGATCCAAGGCATCGTGTTCCTTTAAAATTAAGGTTGAGGATAAAGACAGGGCCAAGTCAATGGTTTAAACCAACCTTGTCCCAGGGGTGATCGATCTCACCGCGCCATTTTTTCCCAGCATGCCTTGCTCGATCATAACCCCTGGAGTGCGTTTTGGCGACCCCAACCAGAAACATTGGTCATTGCATGGTTGAGCGTTTTTCGCATCTTCGGTTGGGATTTGGTTTGGGTCGCCAAAACGCACTCCTGGAATAGACCCTTCCCATGAAATATGTAAATTGCACATAGCGCGTGCGCACTAACGTTTTGGTTGGCAAAATGAGGGAACATCGCGCTGTTTTGTACACGGCTAATGGGTGTGTGACGCAGATGCGACTGCGCATCTGCTTAGTGCACAACTCTATGGCGTTTGCCAACCAACATTTAAATGAGTCATAAATGAGCCCACATATGTCTTTCGTCTTATAGAATGTTTTTGTTTTTAAAAAACATGTTCGTGCATAAAAAACACGGGTGTAATCAACATCCAAATATCTTAAAACCATGTGCGCACCCACTTGACATCTAATGCATAACCGTTTTCCTGAGCCAATCAGCATTGTTTCCCAGTACATCCCTCCCAGGGGTTAGTGACGAGAGGTATCAATACGGCGCGCTGCCCACAGAAGCCTTTTTGAGGTATGACGGACATGATTTGGTTTGTGTGTATTGACCCCCTTGCAGTCGCTGCGTGTGACAAGCGTCACACGCAGCGACTGATGCCATGCTCACCATGTTGGTGGGCAATAGGTTTACGTGTAAACACGCGATGCGTCGCCTAAAATGTGCACTTTACTAAATAACACACGTTCTATTTCTATTGTCAATACGCACAAATTTACCCAAACCTTAGTGTTGTAGCATTGTGTCCGCCATCTCAAAAAGGCTTATGGTAGCGAGGCTGGGTTTAAACCAACCTCGTTCCCAGGGGTGATCGATCTCACCGTGCAATTTTTTCCCAGTATACCCTGCTCAATCATAACCCTTGGAATTGGCAAATTTAAATGTGCTGTATGCTAGCATCCCCTTTTAAATGAGCCAATAATGGGCATATGTATTCAATCTTTACGCGCGCACGCATGTCTTTCGTCTAAAAGAATGTTTTTGTTTTTGTCATAAAAAACGCGGGCGTGATCTGCATGCAAACTACACGCGCACGCACTTGACATCTAATGCATAACTATTTCCTGAGCCAATCAGCATTAGTGACGAGAGGTATCGATATGACGCGTACGCGTCCCCAGGTCAAAATTCCAGTTGAACCTAGTTAACTGGGGTCAACTGGTTCAACTGGATAGTGACCTAACTCGTCCATTTTCCATATTAACCAACTGGTTTGAACTAGGTTTAACTGTGTTCAACTAGGTTGAAATTATAAACCAGTTGGTTTCTCTCCATTTTCCATATTAAACCAACTGGTTTTAACTGTGTTTAACTAGTTTATCAACTGGTTTCAACTAGTTCCAGTTAAACCCAGTTTAACTAGGTTCAACTGGAATTTTGACCTGGGTCTCACGGTAGCGAGGCTGGGTTTAAACAGCTTTGATGCACACAAGAGGGCGGCCATACCCTCACACTGATGTGTGTATTGGTAATCCTGTTTTTATCAGGGAAAATAAAGTAGCTCTATGAAATTTGGCCCTGTACATGTAGTACATGTATCTAATGTATTACATGTATGTAACTATTCGACCCGGGCGAATAGTGAAATTTGGTATTCGGTTAACCGACCGCTGGCCAACTATCCGAAATTACTGGATATTCAAATAAATATTTTTCTGCCGCAAGAGGGCGCTATTTTTTTTATTTATTCATTTTATTTATATATTTGTTTTGGCTGCTAGAGGGCGCTGTTCGTTTTGGTCGTTCGTAGGGCGGATTGATATTAGTTTTTCACTCGGTTCATTAGTAAAAATAACCGGATCTAATTTAAAGATGGCGATTTGCTTTTTCTTTTCATATCGTGATTGACTTTACGTGAAGGAAATTTTCACAATCTTTGAACAAAATACGTCGGAAATGTCAATTTTTCAACTCTTTACGAAGGTGAGCATTATAGTTAAATACTAATTGTATGCTGATTTATGCTGTCTGAATATAAGTTTCATAAGGATTCAGACAAGACATTCCTATCTTTGATGAGGCAGCCGAACCACTATTTACGTATGTAAATAAGGTTTATTATGGGGGCATCCCGACCAATCAGAAGTCCGAAATGTGGCCCCTCCCATATCGTACGATACATCATGGTTGTCACATGTACGATGACTGTGTGGCTTGTGTACGTTGATCGCAATCTCGAGATTGCGCAATCGCATGCTCTGCGGCTGTGGAATTTTAGGATTGAGCACAGACAGTGGGATGAAAATCCCTGTTTTTCATTTCATTCATTGTTTTTAAAGATCAACAAGAGTTTACATCTCCATTATCATCGGTGATGAAAACAAGCGGCAAAAGCCAAAGCAACAAAACGTCTCAAAATTGTATTAGCTCAATCAAAAGATTGTGCAAATTTCAAGATTGCGCTCCAACAAGTAAAAAAACAACAACTTCCTTCAAAAATAAAACATAAATAACTGTGCTGTGCTGTGGGTGTGTTGTTGTTATTGTGACTATACTGCTTACGGAGAATTCCCGACACAAAACTACTCGGCATCTAACGTCAAGACAGCGTGAAATTCACAGCCTACGCTGACCACATTTTCAAGCTTCGGGATTCTGAATTTCAAACGAGGTAAAGGCAGCTTGAAAAAGATGATTATGAATATCGAATTCACCCTCTCGTTTGGTTTTAAATTTAAAAGCATGAATGGATGAATGAATGGAGGAAGGATTAAAACTTTATCCTTCCTCGGCCTCCATGATTTAATTAATTAAAGACACTGGACACGTTTGGTAATTTTCAAAGACCATAACACCCTTGTGCTTGTCATGCTTGTCACACAAAGTTGTGTGCTGTCAGATGCTTGATTTCTGGACCTCAAAATCTAAATCTGAGGTCTCAAAATTCAAATGTTTTATACTATCATCAACCTCTCCCCATTACTTATTACCAAGTAAGTTTTCATGCTAAAATACAAATAGTGTCCACTGCCTTTAAGTTAACACTGGGAAAGTTATCCGCCACTGCAATGAGGCAAGACTTTGGTCTCCGAACACTGAAAGAAAGAATGACGTAAACATACTCGTCGCCTGACCAAACTCTCAAAAAATCACACGCAACCTCATCTCCATCCCTCTTATAAATACAAAAGCGGTGGTAAAGAAGTTCCTCACACTTTTGTAATATTTTCCAATTATCCTTGCATTTTTTGTTAGTAAATTGATCATAACATGCTCATGCTGCAGGAATACAAAAACTTGTTTGGGGAATATTGTATAATACGCATGTTGCCAACTGGTATATTAACCCTTTTTTCAATGTTTTTCTTTCTTTTTAAGAAGTGTAGTGGATGAGCTGAGGAGTTGTCTTACAGAGTGTCTCGACCATTGCAGAGTGACACTGCAGAATGTCACTTAATTGCTGCAGGGTGGCGGTTGCTGCCCAACTATCTCTTCATGGTGGTGGGATCATCACGTGTAGATGCACTCAACTAAGAGCAAGAGGACCAACCCTGAACCCTGCTAAAGGTCCGTCTGGAAACAGGTCATTGTCATCCTCCTCCTCCTCCTCAAAGACCACTGAACCGGAGGATCTAACTGTCAAGAAAGCAAAACAGAAATCAGCATTAAGTTTCCAGGATAGAGTCAAATATCTGAGAGAATCTGTAACAACTGCAAGTACAAGGGTACAGGATAGTCTCCACAGCTCCAGGGAAGCATTCTTAGAGAGCATGCATGCGCTGCAGACATCATCTGATGGTAAAGAGGTCAAGTCTAAATTCACTGTGAAGAGCGACAGGAAGGAGGTTCTCAGTGATGAGACATTTGATTCTGATGGTCATGAAAGCTCAACAGCGTCAGACCACAACAATAATTCAGTTGATAGCAAAGTTGAGAGTCTGAACCCGAATTGTGGGTCTAATGAAGACCTGCCTAAAGGTATTGAAAAATCGTCAACAGAAGGGGAGGTAGCTAGTTCTCAAGCAAGAAAGCCAGAGGTGTCATACACACAGCCAGATTTCTGGATCAATATACCTTCCTTACAGGACCGCCTCAATCGGATGAAAGTCCCGTTCAGGAGGACAGCTCCACAAAATTCCACATCAGAACCAGCCTCAGATAATTTGCAAGAAGGCCACCAAGACGATGGTGTAGTACATCTTGAGCCAATGTTAAAGGTGGATCACCCACATCATAGCAATCGGAAGCCACGAGACGCTGATGCATTCAAACCAGAGAGCTTCGAGGTAACAGCTGAAGTGCAGTCTGATGGGCATGAATCAGATCAAAAGACTGATGAGGGATCAAGAGGTCACAGCAAGAAGCCCTCCCTCAAGGCTGCTTCTCCAAATGTTATGAAGTCTTTCCCTGGTATGGTGTCATCGAATGATAGTGAAGATAAAAAGAGCGGAGCTGACACCAACACATCCTTGAAGGAAAGCAGAGAGACATACGAGTTTGACTTTGAGACCAGTCCAATCTTAGAAATGAATGTTGCATTGCTTGAGCCAAGAGAGATGCAACAAGGAGGGGTCACCAGAAAGGTGTTGGCTGCCAGGGAGACACGGGAGGAGGCACAGAGAAGGAAAGAGAAGATTGAGGCAGAGGAAGTAGCAGCTAAGAAAGCTACAAGAAAACCAATGAAGCCAGTAAGTATTGGTGTGTTGCATTGTAGATGGGGTGACTCATGCTTGCTTGAAGAGACCAATTTTAAGATCGTCAATTGACCCAATTCACCTGACGTAACGTCATCATCAGAATAATCTAATTGCTATACTGGTGGGCAATGTCACTGTGCGTTATTAAGTGCAGAGCGCATTTTAGGCGACGTGGCGTTAACATGTGAACCTATGTGCCCACCAAAATGGTGAGCATGGCACAGTCGCTGTGTGTGACGCGCGTGCAAGGGGTCAATAGACGCTTCGCATATATGACTGACATCACTAGCCGAAGCAGCGCCCTCACTGGGGTCAAAGGAAAACCTGTCATTGGCTTAGAGTGTGCAAAGCGCCTACACATACACATGTTTCCATTGTTTGACCACCATCCTGGCGGCCAAAGCTATGGTTTTATTACAAAGACTCTGCTCAAAAACAGCAATGTTTTTACAGCTCAAAACCAACAATGTTTTTGAAGATAAAAAAGGGAAATATCTGTTAATGCAAGGCATTGTCGTACAAAGAAACCAATCACCATCGAAATTGCTATGTTTTTGTTGTCCACAAAAAGGTTTTGGCAGCCAGTGGGAGAGAAGTACGCACCAATGCTTCGTTCAACCCAAAATTAATACAAATTTACCCAGTCATATTCCCTTGTGGTTTATTACTTGATAATCAGCAAATTTGTGTGGTGAAGTTTGATAACTGTTGACATAGTGGCCATTTAAAGGCACATTACAGAATTGGTTTTGGTAACAAAACAGTTGCTGGCAGTGTAAGCACTCCATGTAATCCACCATATACATAAACTGACAAACCTGTAGAAGTTCAAGATCGATCGGCCATCTGGGTCACGAGAAAATACCAATAGGAAAACCGATTACACTCTTTGCATGACATTGATGGAAGAAAAAAAATGAACAAAACGCTCACTGAGCGATAAACTCCAAATGCTAAATTAGATTATTTATTTCTCATCAAAATAATATGACATTTCAGACAGAAATATTTCAAGGGATGTTTTTTTCTATCATCATCATTAGACCGTGTAAGTTCTATGTAAATATGTGATCTTCACGATTTTGCTTCGTACCAATTCTGTAACCCTCTTATAAATAGTTTTTGGATTGCCCTGTTTTGCTATCTTTATATTATTATTACTATGCGTTTTGTTTGAAAGGTTATTTCTAAAGCCAGCATTGACGACCGGACAAAGAATCTTGCCATTGGAATTCGCTGTGCTGGAAGTAACTCTTCAAGACTCTTGAAGCTGGAAAAACTAGCTGCTCATCTGACACTCTACCCGGAGTCAAGAGAGGTTGCTGTCAAAGTATGTGCTTTTTTTACTTTTCTTTACATTTTGTTTAATTTATTTTAAATTACATATCCAAAATTACAATAAGTGCAGTAAGAGATGGAACGAGACGAAATGTTCAGTATAAGATGATGTGGGAGGAAAACCCCAATAGGAAAACCCACGCAATTAGGGAGGGACTGAAATTCGGATTCACATGCAAGGCTCCGGCCTGAAGGGGGTTTTGAATCGGGGTCCACAGAGATATAAGGCGGAGAAAGAAACCACTGAGCCAACCTGATCCCCCTATTGCATTGAACAAATACCTCTAAAAAAGGATTGGAATGTTGAACAGTTTGAAAACCGTCATAAATGGTACAATCATTTCCCAATTTTCCATAAATGGTTTTAAACAAACAGTAATTGAATGAGACATTTTTTTTCTTTTAAAAATGTGTTTGCCTTAGACACTATTCAGGGATAACGATAGAAGTCCCTTTTATTGTTGACACGTTTCTTATCTTTATCCTCTCTATAAATGTAAATACATTATTTTCAATCCTCTAAAACTCGTCGGCCATTTTGCTTTGTGAGCTCCCCTAAAGACTGGGAGTCTGCAACCACAATCCATAGACCTTTTTGCATTATACTCGCTCGGTATGCGCGCTTTAGGTGTGTATAATGAGGTGCATGCTGGTCTAGCTTTTGACCAAGTGTGAGCCCTGGCTAGACCACCATGCACCTCATTCAATTGTTAGCGCTTGCGCAATGGGTATTTGCGAAAAGGTCTTAGATAACAATTTGAAGAGAATAACGTTTAGTTGAAATGTGTGTATGATGTTAAAAAATATTTCAACCCCAACTGCAGGTCATAAAGAAAACAACTATTCATCTTTATCCTCCCTCCTATCCTCCCTCCCCTCCCCCCTCCAGGAGCGATTGATTCCATCCTTGTTGAAGATCCAGAATTCCTGGGATAAGGCGCTGACGGAGCAGGTTCATGAGACACTGGCTCTCTTGGGATATGCACCTCCAGTAAAGGGGCGTGGCATCAGAATCTTATCAGTAGATGGTGGCGGTACAAGGTAAGCAGTTGTCAAGGTTTCATACATGTATATTTCTTGTGTACAATTCCAAGCACATGAAATGACCCCTTTCATAATTATTACAAGCCCAAAATAGTCCCCTCACTAATGAAGAGCTATAATTGGCTGAGAGTCGTCCTCAGCAAGTCCACGCATGGGCGTTTCGATTTGTTCACATAAAAAATTGTGTTTCAAATATAATTTATGTTGAAGATTTGGATCACAGAGAGAGCCCTGTTGCAGGTTTTCTTTCCACTGCTTGGTCTTTATAGGGAAGCCCATAGACCTTAAACATGCTGTTGTCATCTATGTGAGGTACCCGTCATACAGCAGTGACAATTGCTCCTCTATTCTTCTCATGTGAAAGGGACCAGACTATCTTTTCCTTCTATCCTTGGTTTGAATACATTTGGTTGCAAAAAAAATCCAAGATGACGGCACCTTAATATGGCACTCTAATCCATTATGCCAAACCTTCCATTTGTTGATGAAATAAGCTTTACTTCTGCTTGGACTTGGGTACTCTTTGTAGGACGCAAAACACAATGTCCACAGATTTACAATACACTTACACAGTTTGAAGATAATAATGGTAGAAAGCTTCCCTTAAAATAAGGTACTATAGTTTTTGAGAAATGAGTAAAACAAGTCACAAAAATTATTTTAGCAATGTAAAACGTGCATACCATAACTGGTCAATACATTTAACATGCTAAAACTTGGACGAAAATAATTGTTGTAACATTGTTTTACTCATATCTCAAAAACTACAGCACCTCATCAAGGATTAAATATTTCAAGGGAAGCGTTCTACCATCATTATCTTCAAACTGTGTCAGTTTATTGTAAATCTGTAGAAATTGTGTTTTGTGTTCCAAAAAGTAGCCATACCCTTAAAGGGAAGGTACATGATTGGTAATTCCTAAAAACAAGTATTAACTTAAAAACTGACTTGGTAACTAGCATTGGAGAGCTGTTGATAGTATAAAACATTGTGGGAAACGACTTCCTCTGAAGTAACATGTTTTTTGAAAAAGAGGTAATTTCTCACTAAAATATTAAACAACTTCTAGCCAGAAGTCTTTTATTCCTATATCTGAAAGCACACAAATTCGTCCAACAAGGGTGTTTTTTCTGTCATCATTTGATCCCAACTCAGATGACCAACTGAGATTAAATTTTCACAGGTTTGTTATTTTACGACATGTTGAGATACAACTAGTGAGAACACTGGTCTTTGACAATTACCTATAGTGTACCTTCCCTTTAAGCCAGGGCAACTTGTAGGACTCGTGTTATTGTCACGACTATTGACTGCTTTTTGAGTCGTGACTATAGTTTTTTAATCTTGTTAATCGTGCTACAAGAATAGTTGTGGCTACCAGTTTGTGTCGCTCACGACTGTTCATGACAACATAATATATTTACGAAACATAATCAGACATCAGTGACACACAACTTCAATCCTTTCAACATGAATTTTACTATTCATGATAACACTTTTCAATACTTTTTTTTCATAGAGGTGTGATTGCAATTGAAGCTCTCCGCGAGATTGAGCGGCGGACCAACAAACCAATTCGAGAGCTCTTTGATTACATGATAGGCGTCAGCTCAGGGGCAGTGTTGTGCTTCCTCCTGGCCTTTGATGGCGCTACGTTGGATGAGTGTGAGGAGCTGTACAGAGAGTTGAGTCAAGATGTCTTTAAGAGGAACACGCTCCTTGGCACGAGCAAACTGTTCTTAAACCACGCTTTCTACGATACGGAGGGCTGGATCAAGATACTCAGGTATAAGAATGAACTTTTGACACTTCAGGGCTCCATTTCATGAAGACATAAAGAGCAAAGATTGGCCTGGAGTTACACAGTGGCTCGATGCCCTAGCTGGCTGTGTGCCCTTGAAAAAAAACATTTTCACTGCCAAAACTGCTGTGCACTTTCTTCCCGTTGGCCGTCGTGGCCTTTTTGTAACCCAAGTTCATTATTTATTATTAATAAAATATGAGTTTTCGGCCGACTGCTTACGGCCAACAACATATCCAGTGAACTCTACTCAGCAGTCTCACACACTAGTGCAAACCTGCGTTACACAATCCACAGTCCGTATATCTGATGGCCCGATTTCACAAGACACCAGTCTAACACAATCCATTGAGCAACAGAGGGCGCTGTTGTCAGCCCCTTATGGTAATGCATGGCCTTGCCCTTAAAAAATATTGTAATACCAGGCCTGAAGACATTTCCTATGATCTTGATCCAAGTTTCAAGTACATTTGTAATTTGTTTTTGTCATCAATAACTCTCGCCCCTGTTCTTTATAACAGCGAGACTTTCAACATGTCCAATTAAGTACTTCATAGTTTCTAGGGACAAAAGATAAAATGAAACTTAGCTAATTGCACTACCTAACGACAATTATGAGCCATTTTTAAGCAATCTTTGTGGCTTGTAGCTGGCTAAAATATGATCCACTACTTATCTTATATATTTGGTTTGCTGTAACACCATGTATGTATCTTGCCAGGTAGAGTTTGTTCTTTAGAGAACTGTCTTTCTTTGTTCTACTACGGCGGAGTTGATTTATCAGATTGTTCGGGAGACTTCTCAGTTCTGAAAAGAACTGTCCTGCTTAAACTGAGAAGTCTCCCGAACATGTAGATACACACATGGTGTTACCGCAAACCAAATATATAATGATACCTCACCATGAAATGCCTCAAATTATAAATACTTATCCTATTTTAGATTATTATTAATTTTGTATTCTATTCAGTTTGTTGTCCTTATTTTTCATAAAAATGACAAAAGATCTATTTTAACATTTTGGGACTACTTTGGTTTGTGAAGTAAACATAATTGTGCTAGTGCAAGACTTTCACAGTCTATCAGAGGGAAGTTTGTTTGATTGAATTAAATTGGAAACTAAAATAAAATGTCACATAACATAGGAACAGGTAAAAAGAATGCAGTCAAAAATCTTTAGCATCCGATAGCAGCTTGAAGAGCCTGCTGAATTGATTTGTTTGTAAATCATGATTAGACATCATCATGCACATTTCATTGTTATTCTCAATTCTGTTATAATTCCAGGACACATTCTTTGGGAGATATTCCAATGATGTCAACAGCAAGGGACGCAACATGCCCGAAGGTGAGTGTATTTCAATGAGGCTGGTTGGATGTTAGCCTGAACATCTGACGTCACATTTCAAGGCTTGTGAATAATGCCAGAGACCGCGGGCAAACCGGCGTGTGTTTTGACCTTTGACCCCCATACATTTTTGAAAGAGATACGCAGTCCAATTCTATTGCGGACGTGACAGGAATGAACTGTTTGGGCATCTATGGAAAGCTCATGTCACTGTGCACATTTATCCAATATTGTATCCAATGGTATCACTGGATCTGAGAAGCTGGAACCTGTCTTTATCCTTGCTGATAAAAACAGGGGCACAGTCTAGTTGGATGTAGACTTCTGATGTCATCTGATGTCACACCTTAAGGCTCATGAATTACGCCAGAATACCAGCCTTGAACAGATGTCTGGACCCGTACCAATGTACCAGGTTAGGGTTGCATGCAAACTGTCAAAACTGCTTGCTAGCTGACTCTACATCATCTCGGACCAATCATAACACAGAGATGGAAATTAAAATATTAATTGTGGCTTATATAGCGCTCAGGTCCGTCACGCAGTGACGCTCATGGCACTTCAACATTATTGTCACTGGGCCTTAAAGCATTCTTTAAACCATCTTAGCTCCCTGGGGAGTATACAGCCTGTACCACCAAATATGTAGCGCACTAAGCTAATCAATCACAAGCACCAACTCTGCCCTCACAGGTACCCATTTACTGCTTGGTGGAGAGAAGCAATTATAGTGAAGTGTCTTACTGAGGGACACAAGTGTCACGACCGGGATTCGAACCCACACTCTCCTTTATTGCAGCCAAGAAAACATGTCACCCAAACAAATGTGTACAGATTAGCTGGTCTGTTTGTTTGTTTATTTCCGCATACTACAACTAAACAACTATATACAAAAAAAATTCCCAAGGTTATTACTGCAAATGTTCTCTCCCGGGGAAACTCACTGTATTGTTAAATCTCCACCCCCCCACCCCCCCCCCCCCCCAAGTAAGCTGGTAGGCACTAATGGCCGAATGTTACACTTGATTGTATTAGCACATGTTTTAACCAAATTCAACATTTTCTGCAAACCTTCAATTAAATAAAGTACCTCCCATAGTTGGTTGTTTTGTTTTCAACAAATTCAACACTATGTTTGAATATTGTGTAACATTGCTACAAACAGTTGAAATCTGTTTTGTTTTGCATGAATGGCATTCCATAGTTTTCAAACCTCTGTTGGCAAAAATTTGGGCTGTGAACGTTGCAACAGAAAGGTCTATTAGTATTAGACAGATGGTCACATTTCAGATTCATTATGTAATGTAGCTACCGGGCAATCTCGGTGGTCTAATTGGTATGACACTGCTCTAGAATCGCAAGGGTCGTGGGTTCGAATCCCACCCGAGTAATATGCCTGTGATTTTTTTTCACAGGACTCCAGAAAGTACTGAGTATACAGTGCTACACACATTGGTGTATATGGGTAAAAACCAAAAATTAATTATATTCTTTATCCCCGATGCAAATTTAACATCTATTAAATTAGGTAATGTACTCTGGATCTGTGTGATTATTTGTACTTTGTAGGTGGCAGCAGTTGCAGCGATGATGAATATCGGTTGCATAAAGGACTTCCTGTTTCGCAATTACAACTTACCATCTGGTGTTCAGTCTCACTACAGAGGCTCCTGCAAGTATGAGCTGTGGCAGGCAGCACGGGCTTCATCTGCGGCACCCGGCTATTTTGAAGAATTCAAACTGGATGATTTTGTGTTTCAGGTAATGGGAAAACTTTAGTGGTCAGTGCATGATTACACCAAGCACTGTTATGTAAGGTTGTAAAGGCCATGTTTCAAAAATCATTTGTTTTGATCTCTGCACAGTGCTTTGAATCAGTTGACAAAGCACCCTGTAAATTCATTTAGTTTTATTATGACTGCACTAATTTGATTATTTTCATGTTTTTAAGTGGTTCATAAAAAGTTCCTGTTATAATAATAATATAATAATATCGAAGTCTTGTATAGCGCACGTATCTACCAAACAAGGTACTCAAGGCGCTGAGTATATACAAACTTTCAGAAAGATAGGTTGTTGCAGTGATGAATTCTGAGACCCAATTATTTAGCACCTTATAAGGGTTTACAGGGTGCTATGGCGCATTAAGCAGCCACAACCAGGAACACCGGGGCGAACCCCTTCTCTTTTAGATAAGTGCACTGGGTTCTTTTACATGCGTTACACAACACATGGGGCCAACGGCTTTACGTCCAATCCGAAGGACGAAGCAATGGTTAAGTGTCTTGCTCGAGGACACAGTGTCACGGCTGGGGATTCGAACCCACACTCTGCTGATCATAAACACCAGAGTTTGAATTCGGTGCTCTTAACTGCTCGGCCACGACACTTCCATGTTCCTGTTTAGTTTCCTGTTCCTGTTTACAGTTTTGTATTTATCTGCATGTTTATTTCATCTTGTTTTACATTTCATCTTTAAAGTGCCTGGAGCGTGTTTTAGGTGGATATTTTAGCTACATAAAGATTTGTTATTATTATTATTATTATTATTATTATTATTATTATTATTATTATTATTATTATTATTTCATCTTATCACAGTATGCAAAGAAAGATTATATTTTCATTTGTGCCGATAACTCCTCGATTCTGCAACAGATCTATTCTCACATTTGTCCCTATTTCGCCCAGATGTTTCCCCAGTGCTTTCGGAATGGTGCCGAGCGCTCCAACCGACCCAGGTACTACTTTCACCTTCACCTGCCAAATTTATTATTATTATTATTATTATTACTATTATTATTATTATATGACAGGATGGCGGAGTATTGACAAATAACCCAAGTGCTCTCGCCGTTCATGAGTGTCGCCTGCTATGGCCGGACACCCCTATCCAGTGTGTGGTATCCATGGGATGTGGGAGATATGATCCATCAGATGACATCGCTGAGCCTGAGTACAGCAGCCTCAAGAAGAAACTCACCAACATTATGATGAGTGCCACGGACACTGAGTGTGAGTAGTACTTCAAGCTCTTTCCTTAACCTTATCAGTGGTCCTGTAGACGTTGTAGCAGCAGCGCGTCATTTCGAAATTTCTGTTTGAGTGTCCGGTAACTTATCATTGAAAAAACTCCTACTTTTGTAAACTTCTTTGGCAACCCTGTAAAAGAAATTAAGTTGCCTGGTAGTTGACAAAAAGCAGGGATGGTCCCTT
Organism: Asterias rubens; assembly: GCF_902459465.1. Taxonomy (NCBI): domain Eukaryota; kingdom Metazoa; phylum Echinodermata; class Asteroidea; order Forcipulatida; family Asteriidae; genus Asterias; species Asterias rubens. Next base: position 14,550,251 of record NC_047063.1, on the reverse strand, counting down.
GGTTTGTTTTTCATTGTGTCCTGTTTGAAAGACCCTGTTAGTGTTCAAGGGTCTGATACTGTGTGACATAAACTAATAAGTAGTTTAAAAAAAGGCCTTGGAGTATTGTTTACTTTTATTTATCAGTTGCTTTCTTCTCCCTAGAATATCAAATGTGTTATCATCTTTTTAAAGTGATAATAATAATAACATAAAATTGACAAGGCGCAAAGTATCTGCAATGGTACCATTCAAAGGCGCCATTTGTGTTGTCTGAGAGTGGAACAAGCTAAAGCTATCCCATTTTGTTCCCCAACAGCTGTACACACAGTACTCCAAGATCTTTTGCCGAGTGGGGCGTATTTTCGTTTCAACCCTTCCATCACGGAGGACTTCTTACTGGATGAGAACCGCACTGAGAAGATTGCTCAGATGCAGGAGGAAGCCAGGGACTACCTGGAGCTGAATGAGCTGAAAATGGAGCAGGTCAGTGGGGTCTTAAGCCGGGAGAAGACTCGGCTTCAAAAGCTCCTTGACTGGGTACAGGTGCAACGTGAGGTTAGGAGACGATGACACAAGGATCTCCAGGAAACTGAATGAGCTCTGGACGGTGCTGGCAGGTTGTGATCTATCCCGAGAGACAATCTGCCTGTTGAGAGACTCCGTTGCCAAGTAAGTCTTGCAGCAAGAGCTGAGAAGAATCTCCAGGATACTAAATGAGCTCTGGACGGTGCTGGCAGGTTGTGCTCTATCCCAAGAGATGACCTGCCCAAGATACTGAGCAAGTCTGCACAATAGCTGACCTGTGAAGACTATGATGCTTAGATCTCCAGAATGCTGAACTAGCTGCGTATGCTGTCGGTTGGTGGTGTTTATCCTACAAGAAGGCTTGCCCAGAGACTCCTGGACTGGGATTTCTTTGAGAAAATTAATGCATATCTACATGGTGTCTTTGAAGAGGATCAAAATTGTTTGGTATTTTTGCATCAAGAGCTGAGGAGTATATATAGATTTGATATTTTGAATGTGGAAGGATCTCCAGATTTAATAGAGCTGCTTAAGCAGACAATTTAACAGATACATGCTAAGCAGAAATAAGCCAGATACCAGTCAAAGTGGTAAATGTGACATGATATTCTTGCTGGTATCCTTAATCTGGTGAGCATAATTTTGTTGCGCTTAGCTTATTTTTTGTGCTTAAGCTCTATGATAATGGTCCCTGGGCCTGGAGACTCTGGCTTGGAATTTGGGATTTGGAATGGGAGATTGGCACCTTCTGACACTTTGACTCTCAGGAATGCAGCTGATTTTACTGCAATATACTTAAATGCTGCAACTTAAAAATGAATCAAAATAAGTGTGAACAGTTTTCGAGGTTTGCTAAGATTTTAAATATTCATACAATAGTGGTTATCAGGGTAAAGTAAGTACGCTGTGGTCTTGATGAAACTCTGGCAGTACTTAAAAATGAACAATATTCACTTGGTCACAAACCTAAATTGATGTTTCTAGAAGAATACGATGTCGACTACTGCCAGCTTTCCTAAAGAACAGAGTTAGTCTGAAATTAAGAGAGTAAAAGAGTCGGCGATGAGGTCCAAAACAATCGTTTAAAATTGCCAGGGTTGTGAATGTGCATTAAAGGATTGAGCTAAATGCGAGATCCTTTATAGCAAGGCCAAAACACTGCAAGGTTTTAAACAGCCGTTTAAAGACACTGGGCTGTGGACACTATTGGTAATTGTCAAAGACCAGTCTTCTCACTTGGTGTATCTCAATATATGCATATAAAAACAAACCTGTGAAAATTTGAGCTCAATTGGTCGTCAAAGTTGCGAGATAATAATGAAAGAAAACACACCCTTGTCACACGAAAGTGTGTGCTTTCAGATGTTTGAGTTCAAGACCTCATAATTCTGAGGTTTTGAAAACTACATTAATTCAGTGGGAGTTGTTTCTCACAATGTTTCATACTATCAACAGCTCCCCATTAATCGTTATCAAGTACGGTTTTATGCTAATAATTATTTTGAGTTATTACCAATAGTGTCCAGTGCCTTTAAGACGGAGTCGCTTCTTTATTACCCCTATTCAAATTGCTTGTGATGCTCAAGGGTTGTGTGTGCATGCATGTGTGAGATGTTACAATAGTTGCAAGTGTGGCATGAGCTTTAAGGAACAGTACAGAACTGGTTTTTGCAAAACAAAACAGTTGATGGCAGTGTAAACACTCTATGTAATTCACCATATACATACACCATGTAAACTGGCAAACCTGCAGAAGTTTGAGCTCGATCAGCCATCTGGGTCATGAGAAAATAGTGAAAAACAATTACACATTTTGCATGACATTGAATAAGGGAGAATGCTGCTTTTGGTCGCTGTTTTTAGATATCGCCAAATAACCGGAGTGAATATGTCCACGCAGGAAGGATAATCTCTGGTAGGACCACACAATCCGAGAAGCATTAGGCGGTAACGCTTCCCAAATTCAACTTGTTGGGTATAAAACTGTTGCTTTCCTCTATCATTATTTTCAAACGGTGTAAGTTAAATGTAAATCTTAGAGGTCCTTGAATTTTGGGCCATTGACATAGCCTACAACTTGCTCTCTCAGGGAAATGTGTATATTATATTTATGTTTACAAAAACATTAAAATAGTGTTTTTTTATTGACTGGTAAGAAACAGCAGCTGTCACATGTGCATACAAATCTAAAGAAGAAAGTATTATAAATTTTAACTTTTGAAAATGTTTGTTAACATTTTACTGTATTCACATTTGAACACAAACAGTGGTTTATTTACCACCAAACAATTGTGCATTGATTTAATAAGAAACTAAATCTCAATAAAACAACAAAAAATCGTTTTGGAATGGAATAAATTATTAAAACAATTGTTTTAAATTTAATATTAATTAAAACAACCAACTAAACAAATTGTCTATGTTTCAATCCTCACTTCTAATCGCCAAAGATTTGTTTATTTGGCCAAAACAGTCATTCTGTGCCGACACTATTGGTAATTGTCAAAGTCTTCTCACTTGGTGTATCTCAATGCATATAATAACAAACCTGTGAAAATTGGAACTCAATTGGTCGTCTAAGTTGCGGCGAGATAATAATAAACGAATAATACACCCTTGTCACACGAAGTTGTGTGCTTTTAGATGGTTGATTTCGAGACCTCAAATTCTAAATCTGAGGTCTCGAAATCAAATTCGTGGGAAATTACTTCTTTCTCGAAAACTGTGTCACTTCAGAGGGAGCCGTTTCTCACAATGTTTTATACCATCAAACTCTCTTCCCCATTACTCGTCACCAAGTAAGGTTTTATAATGATTATTTTGAGTAAACAAAAATTGTCTATATTTCTACCTCACTAAAATTACCAATAATGTCCACTGCCTTCAAGAGACATCGATTCATAAGGACAATAAAACAAGCAATAGAGATGAGCTGGGCACACTGCCCGAAGAAATGACAGTTGATTGTCAACAAGAGTAATAGATAGGCAACAAAGGACAGGGAAAGATGCAGGTTGAACATGGACCAGAACTACAAACTATAAATAAATGGCATTTACATGAGGAGGGCTACATGTTTCATTGGATGAACACAGCCTAAATGATGATAATGATGAACAACACAAATTATATATCTATAGGCTATCTCCTATTGTTATTTTAATCAAAATTTAGATTTCTTGTAATGAGCCGAGCTAGCTGGGGCGAGTGAAACGGCCTCTAGATGAGTTAACAATTTGTCAACAGAGGGCGCTATACGAAAAGATGTGTTCACGTGATTTTTGTCCACTAGTATTATTGTCAAACGACGGATGGGGGATCAACGTCCGTGACCTTTAGTCGTGATAAATATGGCAACCCAAGGAAAACCCGGTTGGGATTTCGACAAATTTGACGATGGGTCTTTGAGTAAGTACTTAGTAAATGAACGCATTAGAAAAATTCTATGAGGGAGGGGAAGTATAATGATTACAGACAGTAACTCGTCCAGTCGGACAAAGCTATCTGTGCAAGACTAGAGTGAACCGTTTGAACACACACGCCCCCAAAAGAAAAAGCAGTCATTGCCGAAGATTTGGTACCTTTTCAAAATGTCCACAGATTTACATTAAATTTACAGGGGTTGAAGTTAATGATAGTGGAAAGCTTCCCTTCGAATATTACTAACTTAGGTTCTGCAGTTTGTGAGAAATTAGTAAAACAAGTCGCAAAATAATTTTCGAAAATTGTTTTAGGGTTAGTTTACCATGTAAAAACCCATTAACCAGTTATGATAAACATAGCATAATAAATTAATACGTTTTTACATGCTGAAACTGAGAAAAAAATTATTTGTTTTACTCATTTCTCAAAAACTATAGCACAAGTTCAAGGGAAGCTTTCTACTATCAAATCATTATCTTCACACTGTGTCTCCGTGGTTTAATGCAAATCTGTAGACATTGACATTGTGTTTCAATAAAGGGTTTATGTACTTTTTCCCAACACAAAACACAATGTGACTCACCATTGTGTTTTGTGTTAGGAAAAAAGTACATAGACCCTTTATTGAAACAATTTTTTTTACATATAATATTTTATCCTTGCGTTGCCGTCAGGTCAAAATTACCATAAACACAACCATGACAACCAAGTATACCTAGCCCACTTGTTTGAGCTGTAAATGGCTCTCTTAATTTTATAACATCGGTCTCATCCCTGGTGAATGGCGACAGTGATGAGAGTGAGACAGATGTTAAAAGAAAACCATTAACACTAACACTACAGCTCAATCGAAGTGGGCTAAGGTATACCGTATGCTTTTTGGTTTACTTAGTTAGTATGTGATCATAGTTGTACCTACATGACTAGTTGCGATAACATAACCCTCTGTCCCACTATAGTATACATGCGTGACCTAGTTGTAGGACCTTGTGTATTAGGACTAGCAATTAGTCAATACCCTGCAATAGCAAGATCAGGAAACCAGTCATCCTATCAACTGACGCGCTCCTCGCTCGTTAACATTCCCTGCTGACAAAGAAATCAATGGCCCAGTGTGATTAACTATTAAGAACGTCCTTTTATTAAACATGCATCAAACAAGTTTAGAAGCATGTCCATCAAGGTTTGCCCCTACTCCTTATTTAGAACTATGAGGTTCGTTCCACTTGTTTCGTTCATTCCACTATCATCGTTTGTGGGGTCAATCGTGGTAGTAGACTCATAGTTCTAGGAGTAATTAGCTCAAAGAGTCAATATGCTGGTCTTCCTCTGCTTCTTGAGGGAGTCCAGCATATTTGCACTATTAATAGGGTTATAAAACCTTGTAATACCTTATAATATAAGGTGCTAAATAATTGGGTCTCAGAATTCATCACTGCAATGACCTATACCTTTCTGAGAGTTTGTATAGATACTCAACGCCTTGAGTACCTTGTTTGGTGCGTGCGCTATGGGACTTCAATAAAATAAAATAAAACTATATCCATCATCAATCAGGCTTGAATTTTATTTGACCCAGTACTAAGGGAAGATTAATCTTAGTCCATAGTTGAGAGTACTATATGTATGACACGATAGAGTTAAAAGATACCACTCAGACTCAAAGTGAAACATTTAAGCCGGTTCATACTTCCTGTAAATGCGAAGTGAATTCTCAACAAATAATTCGCAACAGTTGACTTTCAGAGCTCAACTCTTGCAAAAACATTCGTTGTGAAAACAGCCTTGTGGTGTCAACATTCGTTTCACATTCAAATACGCAGGAAGTAAATATGAACCTGGCTTTACTTGAACATCACAGAGAGGTAAAATTATTTTAAAAGGACAGTTGGATTTGTCCAAGCCTGAGTTTACTTGACCAAAATGTAAATTCACTGGCCTCGAGCCTGTGGTCCAGTGTAAAACTCAAGCCCTATAGATTCTACTAAAACATTACCCAGTCAGTGAGTGTGCTGTCTTCAAGTGTCCAAGTGATACATGTAGGTGCAGAAACGACCATGTTTTCTTTTCTAACTCCCAAACTTGCGTCTTCCTCACAGAAATTGTTGGGGAAGTACAACTGAAGAGGTATGGGAAATTCCTTGAAGACTACGCTACTCAGTTGAAGGGCATTGAAGATGCCTTGGATAGCTCGATTGGTGATGCTTGGGACTTCACTCTTGATCCTGTCTCATTGCAAGTAAGTCTGCTTCCAATGGAAAACTTTATTTAGGTCAGCCTGTCTTTTTCTTCTTCTTTTTTTAGGGTTTTGATACCTTTTGTAGATCAAGTTTTTGGCCATGTCCTGAATCCCTACTCGCTGTGAATGGAGTTTTTTTTAAATATTTTTTACTCATTTCTCAAAAACTAAAGCAAGGAATATTTTAAAGGAAGCCTTCTTTCACTTTTTTTTAAAACTGTGTAAGTTTGATGTAAATCTGTGGATATTTGTGTTTTGTGTCGTTCTAATGCTACTCTCACACTAGGGAAATTATGCTAGCGAATGGGCTTACGAATGGAATTATTTGACAATCGCTCAAACTTCGCAACATTCGCCGTGTTTCGTAAGCGTTGGTGACAATTTCGGAACGTTCACTAGTCATTCTCCACCTCTTTTCGAAGATCACTCAATCAAAATGTGGCGAATATTCTTGCGATTGTGAATAAATTCTTGCGAATAAAAATGTTAACATTCGCAGTGAATTCGCCAAACAATTGCGATTGGATGGTGAATATCACAGAAAAATGCAATGCTTGGATGTTATATGAATATTCATTTTCATCTTGGTGACCCCTCGGTCGTCCCTCGACCTCTCCTTAACAATATATGACGAATGCTTACCAGCGCTTAACCATGCTAGCCAATGCCTTACAAATAGGCAACGAACGTTGCGCACGTCGTGACTGAGCTTACCAACAATTTCAAAGAAATGAAGCGATTGCTAGCGAATGTTACGAATGCTTGCGAATGCTTACGAAAGGGCTTACAAATGTTAATAATGCACTTAGGAATGTTACGAATGTCTTACCATCGTTGCCAATGTCTTGCCATCTTCTGACTAATTTCCGCGATTGCTATAAATACCGGGGCGAATCTCGCTCTGGCCACTTGTTCGTTTGACAAACAGCAACACCACATTTGTAAGAAAGGGGACCCGCGAAGGTTACAATCGCCTTACGAGTGCCTTTACGAACGTTGCCACAGCTTACGCATGCTTTACAGACGTTAACAATGGCTTACCAATGCTAACGAATGTCGAGGCGAATGACCGTCTTCGCAACATTTGCTGAATTAAACAAACCGGTTTGTAAATTGACCGATCTTCGTAAGGAGATGGGGCGTGACGGGTAATCGCTCTGAATTTGATACGAACGCTTACGAAGACACGGCGAATGTTGCGAAGTATGAGAGATTTTCAAATATTTTCATTTGTATTGGCCCTTGGAAAAGTCAGAACAACTGTGATTAAATACAATGTAGCTTGAGCTTGACAAGTATGAAGCCTACACATGTACAACAAATGTATGTAAGTCGGCCCTTTTACTCTTAAATACAATGGGAAACTTTAGACTATTTGCCAATCACCAAGAGAGGGCGCTCTTCACCAGGTAATGTCAACAAAATACCTTGTGTTTTTGATTTTGTATTTTAGATTTAGCCAAACTGTATTTTGTTTTTCATAACACATTGCCAGCATAAACTAAACTGTTCTGGAACAGGACGTACTGGACACGAGTTCCCCAAGGATAACAAGAGGTGTGCATGAGTTTTTAGGAGTGTTTCTTCTAGGATAATTAGCAAAAATTCCAAAATGCTGACCTACCAAAAATTGAGAAGAAATCTGAAGTTTAGTTGTGTGACAATGTATCTGATTTAATTTTCAAGAGGCTGAGAGACTTCTAAATATTTTTTGAGTATTTTTGAATTGTTAGCATTTACCATTGTTTGCTATAGGAGTTGTGCACCCTTACCTGGTAGGTCTGCTGCCCTCTAGTGGCAGAGTACTCAAAAAGTCTCCCATTCCCCTACTTTGTTTCCCAAATATCAAATATCATGCCTGTTAAATGTTTTATTTATCAAAATAAAATGTAGTGATATGAAAAGAATATTAGTTGTGCTTGGTAGTTAGAGGCAGTTCAAATCCTCTATTTTAGCAGTGGGTACCATTTTCTGTTTTTACAGGACTTGTGAAAGTACTGAGTCTTCAGTATTCAGTGCTTTTCAAACCTGCTGAGGCACTATGTTATAAGATTCAAACTACGTCTAGCTTTTGGGCAAGCTTGGGTGTTCTAGTGGTAGACATCCAGAATGGCAAAGTTCAAATCCCATCCAAATAATATGTCTACGCTGGATTTTTGTTAATAAAGTGTTTTCTACAGAACTCTGGGAGAGTGCTGAGTATACAGTGTTTAGCACATGGGTACTGGGCAAACACAGTTTTAATTACGTGTGTATTTTTTTTAAAGCTTGGTTTGTGATCCACAAGAAAGAGAATGTAAAGTGATGATGTAAACTTTTGAGCTTTTTTGGAGTTGGCAAGAAAATTTGCTTTGTTTTTAAAGACACTGGACACTATTGGTAATTGTCAAAGACCAGTCTTCTCACTTGGTGTATCTGCATAAAATAACAAACCTGTGAAAATTTGAGCTCAATTGGTCGTAAGCTTGGGCGATATCGATTTATTTTATTCACGATATATCGCCGACAATATATCGCGATATTCGATATAATCGCGATTAATTAAATTTCACATCATCAGTCTTCAAACTCCAAGTGAAAGTTGTAGAAGAGACAGTCATAGCATAAGAGAGGTGTTCTAATGACCTATTCTTCTGGTTTTACTCCAAACCTATGGGGTGCAAGATGTCTCAGCTAGCAAATACATCGCGATATTTAATCGATATCGCAATTATTGCGATATATCGCGATATATTGATATTTTGATTAAAACCAAAATCGAAATCGTTTCCGAATTAATATTGCGATATTTGATAATATCGTGATATCGCCCAAGCTTAATTGGTCATCGAAGTTGCGAGATAATAATGAAAGAAAAAACACCCTTGTCACACGAAGTTGTGTGCTTTCAGATGCTTGATTTCGAGACCTTCAAATTCTAATTCTGAGGTCTCTAAATCAAATTCGTGGAAAATTACTTCTTTCACGAAAACTACGTTAATTCAGAGGGAACTGTTTCTCACAATGTTTTAACCTCTCCCATTTACTCATTACCTAGTAAGGTTTTATGTTTTATAATTATTTTGAGTAATTACCAATAGTGTCCGCTGCCTTTAATTGTAGTTTGTGTGTTGACCATTACTAGACTTTATGGAGTAGGGGCCGTAGGGGGGGGGGTAGTGTTAAAAGAAAACCAATAGCTATTGTTCTCTTCTCCAGTCTTGTTATGTCATGCACCTTGGTCTATCTCTCTGGTGCTAGTAGAAGCTCTTTGAAATCTATAACTTATGAGGTTGAAATTGTGTAATGTCAACGCCTGCTGAAATTTAATCTTAGTTTTAGACCTTTTTTGTTGACAGTTACTTTGCACCCCTGCCTTTATTTTGTTCTTTATTTATGGCATTTCTGCATTACATCCCAAGAGGGAATAGTTCTGAATTTAAAAGTGATGAGGCCGTAAAACAAGTTGATGAAAAAAACAGTTCTTTGGAAAGTAAATTAATTGTTGTTATTGATTGCTGCATGGCTATCAATTGAGAACATCGAAAATTGAAATTGAGTTTTCCTTTTTTGACTTCATTCATATGTTTTTTTTTGCATTTGTTTTCATTTCGCAGTTTCTGCCCTACGAGCAGACAAGTATCTTGGAACTGATCAAGACAGATAATAAGGTGAGAGAGTTATCTTTATACAAATTTGAAGATGGTGCCTTTCTCTCCATTTAATCCTCACTTTCTTTTATGATCATATTTTTTCTGGTTGTGAAAACAAAGATGCATTACAAGTGAACTGTAGCTCGCAAGCTTAAAGAAACCTGTAAACAAGGGTGCCTGCTGTGTGAACCAGAAACATCATGCTTAACCCTTACATGAACTCGTCCATGATAAGTGTTCTGGGTTCTTTTGTATGCACTACCAACCCTGGTTCATGAGACCTATGGCTTAAAGGAACACGTAGCCTTTGATCGGACGAGTTGGTCTATAAAAAGCGTTTGTAACCGTTTGTTATAAAATGCACGGTTAGAAAGATGTTTTAAAAGTAGAATACAATGGTCCACACAAATGTGCCTCGAAATTGCTTGGTTTTCATTTTACTTTGCGAACTAACACGGTCGGCCATTTATGGGAGTCAAAAATTTGACTCCCATAAACGGCCGACTGTGTTAGTCGACGATGTAAAAGAAAAACCGTGCAATTTCGCGGCATGTTTGTGTGGATCATTGTATTCTACTTTTACAACATCTCACTACTCATGTGCATTTTATAACAAACGGTTGCAAACGCTTTTCAAAGACCAACATGACCGATCCAAGGCAACGTGTTCCTTTAATGTTCAATCTGCAGGACAAGGAAATGGTATATCTAGGTGTCTTGCTCAAAGACAATTATAAGTGCCAAGACTGGGACTCAAGCTCAAACTCTGCTGATCAGAGAAACCGGGGTCAATTCATAGAGCTGCTTTTTTTTAAAACAGAAAATACTGCTGAACAGTTTTCTGCTATAAGCAAAAAATTAGCAGGATACCAGTCACAGATGGTACATGTGATAATATGGTAATTTGTTTGGTAATCTTATTCTGGTTAGCATAATTTTATTCTGCTTAGCTACTTTTTGTGCTTTTAAAGCAGCTTTATGAAATTGGGTCCAGAGTTTGAGTCCAGTGCTCTTGAACTGCTCAGCCATGACACACTAATCATAATGACCACACTGTTGAGAATTGTTGACTCAGTGCTACGTTATAAGGTTGTTAGTTGCACCTTCATCCATAATCAAAGGTTTTTAAATGTGTAACGCATATTTAAAAAACAAAAATAAAAAGTCGCAAATAAATGATTGTATCTTTTTGCTAATTTCTTAAATGGAGACCATTCTCGACCAATAAACTCCGTTTACTGGGAGCTCCAAAGTATGCAATACCATGCAATTTATGCATACAAACTGCACCAACAATGTTGTAGCCCTTGAGCGGATGACTTGTAACAACCACTAAAACTGTTGGACTCTGATTGTTACTAGTAGGCCTACTGATGATGGTGGTATGCATGGCTTGATCAAGTGTACAGTGTTGATTAGTTGTCTTCTATTAGTTTACTCCTTAGTCCAACCGAATCAAACAAAACATACAGTTTGATTTCTAAGGGTTTCATTTGGTTTATTTGGTTTAAGTGAACTGAATGATAAAGGTGCTGATTGGAGTGTTGAGAAATTGAAGAGATGGTGTTTGAATGAGTCAGTAAAACTTGCTTCTTTAGCCACTACTTTGTAGCCGTGTAAAGCTAGTCAAGGAGCCCATTGTCGTCAAATCTCGTACAATTTTGCTATTTAGAATGGTTCCTTTTTTTAAGACTTGAACCTATGCTCTAAAACACAAATAGTGTGTTGCAATGTGTGAAAAAGCACAAATTTGCCACCGGAAATACAACTTACGGAACATACAGTTAAAGGTACTCCATTTTGTGGAGTCGAAAAATGTTGGAGCGTATTCTGTCATAAACACACAAAAGAATAACACCTTTGCAAATATTTGACAAACACTTTTTATTGCCCAAAACCTCAAATCTGAAAGCAATATATCCCATTTATAAGCAATTGGTGAGTAACACCTGTTAGACGCACCAAAGTCGTACCAACCAAAATAGATTCGGAGCGAACTTAACATAACATTTTCATTGGTTCATGACAAGATCAACATCTGAAACAAAGGCGCTCCAGAGTCGTTCCAAACGACTGCAACAGTTGATCTTTTGACCTGTAGCGCGTCCAGTCGCTCCTAACTGTTTCAAACGTCAAACTTTTCATGTACTTAAAGTTTGGTTCGGTGCGACTCTGGAGTGCCCACTCTGAAACGGGTGTTAAATTTGAATAAGATCGGGTACAGAATCACAAGTTACCGCATGAATTCCTCAGACTATAGAGGCAGTTGCTTGGCATATGCTCCAGCCCCCCCTCCCCCCTCCATTTAAAATCTGAAATTTTGAGATTAAAAATTACCAGAATAAAATGTTACATATTTTAAGGTTTTATGTCGTAACCTTAAAGTCTATTTACAGGCAGACTATCTGATTGTTTTTACATCTACGTCAGATTATCTTATAATAAATTGTAAATTACATAAAATGAGCACTGAAAAGGGGCTTGCTTTTAGAAAAATGGAAAGTGGCCTTAACTTCAGTTTAGTTGGCCAGAAGTGCCCTCTAGAGAAAGTGATGCATCCCCTTGTGCCCCCTAAAAAATTTTATAACACTTATAATATTTAACAATAGTGGCTTCATATAGCGATCGAATCCGTCACTCAGTGAGGCTCGAGTTGCTTCAGCGTTCAGTTTTTACCTTCACGGTATGCAAATCTTCCTTTTGAAGTATGAGACCTATTTTATTTTCATAGCACCCTGTAATGGTTTTAAACAAGGTGCTGTGGTGTAATATGCAGCCAATCAAACCAGAAACATCGGGGGCAAACCCCTTCTCTTTTCGATAAGTGCACTTGGTTCTTTACGTGCACTACACAACACACAGGATCGCTTGCTGTACATCCCCTCCAAAGGACAAAGCAATAATGTAAGTGTCTTGCTTGAAGACACAAGTGTTACAAGGGGGATTTGAACCCACACTCAGAAACACCAGATCTTGAGGCCGGTGCTTTTACCCTAGTTTTGTAGCTGCAAAATGGCGAATATGGAGTCACCACTTTATGAAAATACAAAAGTGCAAATTAAAGGAACACGTTGCCTTGGATCGGTCGAGTTGGTCTTTGAAAAGCATTTGTAACCGTTTGTTATAAAATGCATATGGTTAGAAAGATGATTTAAAAGTAGAATACAATGATCCACACAAATTTTCCACACAAATTTTCCTCGAAATTGTGTGGTTTTCCTTTTACTTTGCGAACTAACACGATCGGTCATTTATGGGAGTAAAAAATTTGACTCCCATAAATGGCCGACAGTGTTAGTCAACAAGGTAAAAGGAAAACCACGCAATTTCCAGTGAGACTGTGGATCATTATATTCTATTTTTAAAATATCTTTCTAATCATATGCATTTTATAACAAACGGTTACAAACGCTTTTCAAAGACCAACTCGACCGATCCAAGGCAATGTGTTCCTTTAAGTGATTATTCTGATCATCAAATTTAAGAAGAAAAACATGAATAGTGCCAATATTTATGAAATTGTGTTTCTCCTGGCTGGTGAAGCTAATGAGATGGTAACAGCTCAACTTGATAATCAAAGCAAATTTTTGCAGCCTGCAAACAAACAAGAATTGTTGCTGACTGCAAACTAACAAGAATTGTTGCTGACTGCAAACTAACAAGAATTGTTGCTGACTGCAAACTAACAAGAATTGTTGCTGACTGCAAACTAACAAGAATTGTTGCTGACTGCAAACTAACAAGAATTGTTGCTGACTGCAAACTAACAAGAATTGTTGCTGACTGCAAACTAACAAGAATGCAGCGCTCGCACATAATTCTTTTACAGTGCCCAATTTCATGAAGCTTTTTAAAGACACTGGACACTATTGGTAATTGTCAAAGACCAGTCTTCTTACTTGGTGTATCTCAACATATGCATAAAATAACAAACCTGCGAAAATTTGAGCTCGAAGTTGCAAGATAATAATGAAAGAAAAAACACCCTTGTCACACAAAGTTGTGTGCTTTCAGATGCTTGATTTTGAGACCTCAAAATCTATTTCGGAGGTCTCTAAATCAAATTCCTGGAAAATTACTTCTTTCTCGAAAAATATGTTAATTCAGAGGGAGCTGTTTCTCACAATGTTTTAACCTCTATCAACACCTCCCCTTTACTCGTTCTATGCTAATTATTATTTTGAGTAATTACCAATAGTGTCCAACCCTTTCAAGCAGAAAATACTGCTTGTAGCAAATTTCATTGTAAAAGCAAAACTTAATAGTGTAGTGAGGCACCAGTTGCAAAAATGTAAACTTTATGAAAAATTGGATGGTAACCAGTTTCTGTTATGCAAGATTTGTCTATGCTTAGCATGTTTTTATGCTTACGTAGGCTTTATGAAATTGGGCCCAGGACAGAATCAAATAAGAAAAGAAAACTATGTACACAGTTTTTACAAATGAACTGTTTCTATTTGAACAAGCACTAAGAGAAGATTGATCTCATCTGTCTTGAAGTGAGTAAAACTTCAATACTAGAATAGAATACAGTAGACATTTATCAGACGCAAAGTCATTATTGACCGTATTCACCTGTCGTCATCATCAGAATAATCTTGCATGCTCCATGCGTTTTTCAGTGAAGTACGCATTTTAGGCGATGCGGCGTTTACAAGTTAACCTTTGCCAGCCAAAATGGTGAGCGTGGCACAGTCGCCGCTTGTGACGTGCGTGCAAGGGGTTAATATGAGAATCTTTAATGTACAGTAAGTGACTAAAGTCAGGTGGTACTATCCAATTGAAAAACACATGACTACCAGTTACTGGCCCATCGCTACAATCACTGGCCTCTGGTTCCAGTGTATAGTTCCAGCCTTGGATGATTGTCAATGTTCTACATCATCAGATACTGCCATGGAGGGAGACCATTGTACCAATTTAAAGCAATCCTTAATCTCAGGTTGATTTGCTGTGAGTTTGGTGTTTAAGTTAGATGAGACAATTTGGATGTCTTGACGGTTTCTACTTGGTTTGATGAGAGAATTAGACATGAAGTTGAGGTGTAAAACGTTTCTTACAAACTGCAGGGAACTCACGCTGGCAGCCATTATCATGCCATTTCCCATTTTTGGTTTTTGCTAACAAAACAGTAACTGGCAGTGTCAGCACTTTATGTAATCCACTATATACATAAACTGACAAAACTGTAGAAGTTTGAGATCGATCGGCCATTTTGGTCACAAGAGAATGGTGAAAAACCAATTACAAATTTTGCATTTCATCGATGCCAAAACAAACAAAAATAAAACGCTCACTGAGCGATAAACTCAAAACGCGGAATTATATTATTTATTTCTCATCAAATATGACATTTCAGACAGAAATATTTAATGGGATGTTTTCTACTATGACCGTGTAAGTTTCATGATTTTTGTTTCTTACCAATTCTGTAACGTTCCTTAAGCACAACACCAAGGTTAGGTGATGGACAGAACAACACAAGGTTGCAGCAAAGTACCATTAATAATGCTTATTCAACGGATAACAGGGAAAACGGTGGCAGTCATTATCTTGCCATTTCCCATACTGAGTACCAGTAGCCTGTTTTTGCATCATGGCACAGGACTCATCATTACTCTGAGGTTGACCTGATGCCCAGTTACGATACTCTATGACCTTACCCCCCTCAGAGCATTGCCAAGTGCCATCTTCTTCCAAACAGTTGATCCAACCTTTGCCAAAATCTGGAGAACCGGCAATACCCAGACGGATCAGGTCCACTATGAACTCTGTTTCTTTTTCATGTTGAGGTACGGCTAAAAATCCTCCAAATTCTTTGCACCCTTCTCTCGCCTTTGTGAAATTGAAGAGTTGGGTTGTGACGTTGTAGCAGTAGTCACCCAGATTTTGCCAAGAGGGAAGGCATGGCCCTCTTGAAGATGCAAAACATGTGTCTTCATTTGGCATTGAAGACACAGTGAAGACACCCATAATTACGGGAATAATCAATGGCTGAAGAAACATACATATCGGATTGTGAAGAAAAAAGAAGGGGAAATAAACCCAATCCTGGTTGCGTCTGTAAGTTTGAGTCGTGTGCCTTCATTCATTTGGGATTGTATTAACCCTTACCCTCCCAAACTCTTCTATCTCCTCTTTGACAAAATGAAGGATTCGGAAAGACTGAGGGCTGTAGACCCAAACACAATTGCTTATCACAAGGCCAGGCATTCCAATCTTATCTTAGGGTTTCGGAGAATTGAGGTCGCCCTGCCAGGGCTCACTATCAAAGAGCTGCTTGAGCACAAAAATAGCTAACCATAACAAAATTATGCTTAGCAGAATCAGGTTACCGGCCAAAATACCATGTAAAAGGCAGCATTTCTGACTAGTATCCTGCAATTTTGTTCTAAAATAAAATTTGTATGCAAGATTGTCGGCTCCATAAAATTGATCCATATAGACCAATCCGACGCGCACACTGGGCGCCATAGTGTTGAGCACTGGGCGCGCAAGTGTTGAGCACCCGGCGCGCAAGTGTTTAGCACCGCGCCCCATTTGCTGCGGTGTCTTCAATGCCTAGATTGTGCACAAAAAGACACCGCAGTTGGTAATTTTCAATAGAGGGCGCTACCAAATTTGTTTCGTCGGATTGGTCTATAAGTAGTGGGCCCAAGGGGTAAGGGTTAAAAAGCACGACTTGAGCCCGTACCACCACCAGATTTAGGGAGTTGGTGTGCGGTGGTACAGGAAAGTAAACATGATTATTTATTTTCATTAATTGCTTTGATGTGTGTTTTTTCATCTTCTCTTGTTAAGATCTTCAACAAGGTGATGACAGTGTTTGCTAGCCTGTGCTGTGAGATGAACAAACTTAAACATGAGGTAAGACTTCTTAATGTTATGATACATCAGGAATGAAGAATCTGTGAAAAGTGGAGTTGAAGGGTCACGATTTTGGTGGCATTTGTAAAAGCAGAGGTCAATGTTAGTGTCATAAGCCACTTTGGAGTTCTAGCTGCGCATGTCTGTTACTGCTGACAACGCATGTTGTCTATCTCCAATAACCTTTTGACAATACCAGCGGGTATTGTCACTAGGTTACGGGAGATAGACAAAATCCGTTGTCAGCAGTAACAGACATGCACCACTGACATTCTGAAGTGGCTTATTTGTAGTAATGTTAAAAAAATTGGCGCAAAAAGTTCAACCGTAATGTAATGAAAAATTACAGTCAATACTATTGTGAGATGCAAAGAATATTTCAACCACAGTGTCAGACCTGCCAACTCTCCCTGATTCTGCAGAAAGTTCCCTGAAAATAAACCAAAATTGAATTTCCCTGATCGTTCTGGAAAAATAAATTAGCTTTCTAAAGGGAAGATATGTTTGGTAATCAGTCTTAAAAATAGCGGCAATACAATTTTTGGGTTAGTAACTTGCAGTGCCAGCGTTTGACAGTACATTTATAAAGCATTTTGAGAACAGTTTACCTTGAAGTTATGTGGTTAAATGTAAAAAGATAACTGAGATTGTGTATGCTTTTGAGGGATCATTCTTTATGCATGGACATATTCGCTCCGGATTTCTGGCGATAACTCAAAAACACAACATAATCTACTGTTTTAGCTGTTGGTTTTAGTGTGTACATGTACATGTTCATTTACATAGGATTAAAACAATTAACGGTTCGAAAAACCTAAGCTACATGTAGACTTTGCCGTTAAAGGCCACGTCCCCCTTTTGTAAGATTGCATAGCATTGTAGATAGTAGAATTTGTTTGTGTACTCCTATCATTAATTTTGTTTTTTTCCCCATTTTATGTGTAGGCTGAAACAAAGTTCTACCCAGGGGTCATGTTTTATGGTGAAGGAGGTAACGATAACAATTTTGGAAATTTTACTTCATTTTTAATGAAGCGTATTGAGCGTATTCAAAACAAATTCATCCGTTTCCTTGGCAACAACTGCCTCACTCAAAAGTCGTAGGCAAACTATAGACTTGACTTTTCTTTTTCAATGTGTCAATTCTGAAAACTGTAACTTTATCATACTTTGTTCTCTTTTCCCCCTTAAAGTTCCCCGTCCTAACCTCCGTTACCCTGGTCTGTTCATTGTCCCCCAAAACAGGGTCAGTGCCACTACAACGTGCTTCATACACCGCCTCACCTCCCTGTTTAACCCTCTAGTCCCTGCACCGCCCGAGTTTGCTGAAAACTATACTTCAAGATTCTTGCAGTTAATTACTGGAATCGTAGTTCAAATTTTAAAAGATAGCCGCAGCTTAATTTTTATGCACAATTTGAACCTTGATATTTGTATAAAAGTACAAGTTCGCATGAGAACAATACATGTCTCTCGTTAAACGGCTACGGTAATTTTTATGGCAAATGTTTTTTTGTAAGGATAAAATGGACACAATAGCTTTTCAAGGCTTTTATCTGACTCAATAATTATACTGATTAAATGCGAGGGCGTGAGTTTTCGACAATATTATCATGAATGATGAATAAATACAGTTTCCTTTGTGTTTACTAATGAGCGTGTTGTTGGGGTAAGAGCTAAATTATTTCACCATCATTAGCTTCATTAGCTTAATAATGACTATCGAGGATTCTTTTGATGTTCTTTTTTTTCTACAAACACAAGCTAGCAAGGTTTCCTCCTACCACTACAGTATATCGATAGGCGGCTGGGCGGTCCAGTGGCTAAATGGTTAAAGAAACAAGTTGCCTTGGATCGGTCGAGTTGGTCTTTGAAAAGCGTTTGTAACCGTTTTTTATAAAATGCATGGGTAGAAAGATGTTGTAAAAATAGAATATGGGAGTAAATTTTTTTACAACCATAATTGGCCGACCATGTTAGTTCGCACAGTAAAAGGAAAACCACGCAATTTCGAGGCAAACTTGTGTGGATCATTGTATTCTACTTTTAAAACATATGCATTTTACAAAAAAACAGTTACAAACGCTTTTTATAGACCAACTCGTCCGATCCAAGGCAACGTGTTCCTTTAATTCAATCACCCAAACCAACCCTTCCATCTACATTTTCCACCAATCCATCTCTGCCTTCAAAGTCCAAGTCAAGCAAGTGATCCAGCCCTCCCCCTCACCCATCTTGCCTCCCTAGTGTTTAGTCAAATAATTGTCATATTGGGTCTTTCATGTTTTCGGTCTGTTCTTTTATGGGTTTTCTGCTCTTGCCATGTGGGTATGTGTTTTGTATGTTTTGGTTGTATGTTTTGTAATGTTTGATTAGTCCGCGGTACGAGCGACGATTTGTCATAACTACAAATGACTATATTTCTTTTAATCAACAATGTTCAAATGGCTGTACTGTATCTGTAAAGCTCCCCTTGCACTCGTCCCATTCCCCTTAATTTTGTGGGGGGGGGAGGGGAATACAAAACAATCATTTTGTTAAGTATGTTTAGAGGTAATGTCAAAATTAAATACCTATAATATAATAACCATTGAGCTTTATGACTGCCAATTACTTCATTCAAAGATAATGATAATGAGAGAAATGGTGGGTTTGCCTGTTGGAAAAAAGACTCTGCAAGTCTCGGCAAACGAAGATGTAATTTTTTTCTGAAATGAAATCGTTATTTTAAATTATGTCTATAAAGAAAAACTGATATTAATTAATACAGTTTTAACAAATTGAGTTTTAGCTTTTATAATAACTACTCAAACATTTGAACGAGATGTAACTTGTGTTTGTTGTGTGTCTCACAGAGCCTGAGACTGGCTTGGAGGAAGGTGAAGCCCAGGTACAAATGGGACGAATGATGCCCTTCATTCAGGTAACTATGGCCATGATATTTTCCCTACTTTTTGTAATATTTTTATCTTAAGTTCACTTCTGTAGTTTGTTATTAGCTGGGATCCATGGGAGATCAGTGAGTTTTTCTTACTGAATGGATTTCCCAGGATAAACAAGAAATAAATAAATAAAATACTTAAATATCTGATTTCTGATTTTGTTCTGCTCTCAGAAAAAAATAGTGAATCTTGTTTTTAATTGTCAATTAAAGCCTGTATCATGTTTTCCTTCCTTATTCCAAGGGCCAAAAAGCATGGCTGTAACTAGCTAAAATTCAACTGTAACAAGCATCTTGTATTTGTGTAGCATCACAGAGGACCCCCCCCCCCACCCCCCTCACACACACACACACATTAAGAATGATAACCTAACTATGGAACCAATTCACCCCGAAAGATATTGGCTGCGCCATTTTGCAACCTAATTGTGATATGTTGTAGTACATATTTTAAAGGGACACATTGCCTTTGGCTACGTTTATATAAACAAAACCATTGGTTATGAAATATAATCACACACAAATATCTGCGGAAGTTGTGTGGTTTTCTTTTCATTTTGTTAACTAAACACAGTCCGTAATTTTGTGGAGGCACAATTTTGTTCTATTGACCCCTTGCACGCGTATCACACGCGGCGACCAATGCCACGCTCACTATGTTGGTAGGCAGTTAGGTTTACGTGTATTAACGCCGCGTCACCTAAAATGCACACTTTCACTGCATAACGCGCAGCATAGAGTTAATATAAAAACGCACAGTGAAATTGCCCACCAGTATGGCGCATTCAAGATTTTTCTGCTGATGACGGTGAAATGGGTCAATATCTTGTTAGTTCACAAAGTAAAAGGAGAACCACACAATTTTAAGGGATGTTGTCATCGTTATCATAGTCTGCTTCAAACTTTTGTTGATCGCCACACCACAAATAAAAGCTTTGAAGAGCGCTGTCATTTTTATCGTGCCCACATTTGCAGTAACTGGGTAAGAGTTCAGCATTTAATGTCTGGCCACAGACTTACTGTAATCACGATGACAGTGCCCTGTGAAGCGACTGTAGATTGACTCCTAAAATGGCAGACCGTTCAAGGACAAGAAGAAGTCCTCAATTTATGATTTAAAACCATAGAGTTTGATCGTAGGGCCTTGTCACACAATGACAACATTTACAGGAAACTTGGAGGCAACTAAACTGCACTTCTTGCACAAGGAACACCTCGGCAGTACAACATACATTTCTATGTTAGCATCTTATTGTTCCTAATACATTAATTTGAGATTTGATGTGAATGTTTGGCCTGATGGAGACTGCCTGGAAATTGTAAATACAATACTTTTGACGATGACTAGAGCTAGCTAGTCGAAACATTTAGACCAATTAAGAACTCACTCCGCCTGTAGTGCAGTTAATATCCTCTACAAGCTAAAGTAGTCACAGCCGATTTTTAACCCCCAGCCCAGGTAGTAGTTAATAATAAGCAGGACAGTTCTTTTCAGAACTGAGAAGTCCCTTGAATTCTGAAAATCTACTCCGCAGTAGTAGAATATAAAGCAAGACAGTTTTCTAAAGAACATAATTGACCTGGCAAGTAGACACACACAGTGTTACCACAAACCAAATTATATACAATACCTTTGTCAAAAAGCCTATCATTCATCACTTGCTTAGTGTCTTTCACTGCACAGTGGTCCCAGGTTGACTGTGACAGTGGTTGCCTGTAACTTGCCCCATGTGACACGAATCTTTAAGTCAATGGATTATGTTGCTTTATCCCTTTTACAGGAAATGTCTTGTTTTGTCAACCGCTGTAATGAAGTCATCAAAGGCACCATACATCAGCTGGCCTCGCTGTACAACAACGCCAAGTAGGTTTGAGTTCTTTTTGGGTGTTCAAGGTCAAATTCGATTTAGTGATTCACTTTTTTCCCAATAGATATTGGTCTGTTACCCCAAATAAATATACTGACAAAATAGGAAGACCACTATCATTTGGGCTAGGTGGCTCAGTTGGTAGAGCGGCGGCACATTATTTCGAATGTTCAAATCCCACTTAGATAAATTCTTTATTAAATCCAAAATAAATTGTTTCTTACAATTGAAGGTTCTCATGACACACAGTTAGCTTGGAGAACCCTTTCAATCAATAAACGCTCAAATAACCTGGAATTAATCTGAGTTTTATGAATTAAAGGAATATTACAGAATTAGTTAGAAAAAACTTGTCTAAGCTCACAGATTTACATTAAACTTACACAGTGTAATGATGAAGATAGTAGAAAACATCCCTTGAAGTATTTATGTCTGAAGTATCATATTGGATGAGAAATAAATGAAAAACTAATTTCCTGTTTGGAGTTTATTGCTCAGTGAGCATTTTATTCTTTTTTTATTTTAATCGATATCATGCAAAATTTGCAAGTTTAGTTTCACTCTACTCCCGTGACCAAGATGGCCGATCAATATCCTCAAACTTCAACTGGTTTCTCAGTTTATGTTTACGGTGTATTACATACATGTTAAGTGCTTATACAGCAACTGTTTTGTTAGCAAATATCAAGTCTGTAAAGTTCCTTTAATAAATGTAATAAGGACCTAGTGCTGAGCTGGAGATGAACCGAAGACCAGTATTTTACCAACCCTCTCAGAGCTCCACAGTCTTGTTAGTTATTTAATTCTGTATCCTTGAATTCCTCTACAGAACAGCTCCAAAGATCATCGACGTCACCCATGTACACTTGCAGGTAAGCTTTCTAATGACGCGCCACAAATTTTATTTGTGTTTCATTTATTATTTACTAATGGCTGGAAAGTGGGCCATATTGTTCGCAAGACTCTTGCAGTGAATTGACAGACTCATGTTTCACAAACATGACAAAGGGCTTAATTATTGGCCGTCCTTGTCATTAATAGTGCCATTGAATAACGGCTCGTTTCATGGTTGGTAATCATAACTCTCAAGTAATAACTTATAAGAGAACCACTAATTGCCTCTCGACAACAGTTCTTTATGATTTTGATAACTAATTTTATGTAGATAACACAATAGGCGTTGATGGCACCAAATGCTCATACTGATATATTGCGAGGCATTGTATTTTTGACATTTTCATCATGATGAAAGAATGATTTTTTTTTTTTTTTAAGTATGAAATGAGCTTAAGGAACAATATTCACCTCAGCAATATTCAAAAGCTTGTTGTTGGTACTAGTAAGAGGCCATCCAGAAAAGTCAATGTTTATCAAATGACATTTTTTATCATCAAAAATGTGGGTGGAAGTGTCCAAAGAATAAACTGAAAATCAAAATTCAGTTAAACAAAAATAAAGGCAAGAAGAATTAAAAAATAAACAGCTAGCCAGGATCATCAATTTTGTTCCTGATTAAACCACACAGTACAAGTTGTCTGTTTACATGGTTTATGACAGGAAAGGCCATTAAAAACTACCGATATTGGTCTAAAATATCTGGTTCATTTGTAGCATTACTTTGTTCTTCAGTGTATAGTTTATATTATGAAGCCATTTAACATTTACAAAATCTAAATTTGTCATTGAAGTTTTGTATTAAGAAGTTAATTCATTATTTCATAAAAGGAGCCTAGGGAACAAACAAAAATGGGGATAAAGATTATTGTTTGTGTTTAACCCCATGTGTGTAAAAGCACTGTATACTTTGTGTTTTCCCGTTTTCACCTAGATGTTTGATATGATTAAGCCTACTTCTTGATAGTTTTTTCCGAGACGAAGTCGTCTCAGTAAAAAAAATCAAGAAGTTGCTGGCCTCAACGGGTTTACGCCACTAGGTTAAAGGCAATTCAGCACGCTTTGATTCCCATTTATAAATACATTTCATAGTTACCATCGAAAAAACCCTTTTAGAGTTGAGAACAAATTGAATTTCTATTTAGATGTTGAGTGTTGAGCACTGATTAGCTTCTCATGCTTTAAACTGTTATATGTGACCTATCAACTTAAATTAGGCTGTGAAGTTTGTTCTCTCTGGCGCCCCCATTTGATCTGGAAATGTCAGGTCATGTTTTTCTAACCGTTTATATCGCTTGTTTAAACATTGTCACATAATAATAATTAATAATAATAATTAAAACTTATAAAGCGCCATCTATCTAAGACTAAACTTATTCTGAGGCGCATCTTCTCTCGATCACGGCCAAATTTCATAGAGCTACTTAAGCAGAAACTATTGCTTAAACATTTTCTGCTTAGAAAAAATAAGCAGGATACCAGTCACATGCATTTTACAAGGTAGTTTGGCTGGTAATCCTTTTCTGGTAAGCATAGTTTTGTTGTGCTTAGCTACTTTTTGTGTTTAAGCAGCTCTGTGAAATTGGGCACAGAATGTAGATGAATGGCACATAAATACCAAATGAGCTTATTCTCTTTCAATGTTTGGGTTTAATACAGACGGTGTATGAGCACCTTGGTGACATGCTGCGTGTTCTAATCACACTGGATGAGATTGTAGTGAACCAGTCAACTCTCAAAGATCACTGGACTCTCTACAAGAGGTAAGAGAAATGTCTCCAATAACAATTCCTTAATCGTCCCATAATGGGGGATTTATTTCCTGGGCCTAATTTCATAGGGCTGTTTTATAAAGACACTGGACACTTGTCAAAGACCAGTCTTCTCACTTGGTGTACCTCAACATGTGCATAAAGTCTGAAAACATTTGAACTCAATTGGTCGTCGAAGTTGCGAGATAATAATTGAGAGAAAAAAAACCTTTTCACAAGAAGTTGTGCGCTTTCAGATACTTAATTTCGAGACCTCAAATTCTAAATCTGAGGTCTTGAAATCAAATTTGTGGAAAATAACTTCTTTCTTGAAAACCATGTTACTTCAGAGGGAGCCGTTCATCACAACGTTTTCTAATGTCAACAGCTCTCCATTGCTTGTTGCCAAGTAAGTTTTTATGCTAACAATTATTTTGAATAATTACCAACAGCGTCCACTGCCTTAAAGCAGCAAATATTGCCTAGAAATGTTCTGCTAAGCATAAATGAGTAAGATACCAGTCATAGATTTTACATATGGAATGGTAGACACACATGTAAGCGATCTGGTAAGCATATTATGTAGAGCTTGGCCACTTTGCGTGTTAAAGTGGCAAACAATTGGGCCCAGGTGATGAGGTTTTGTATCCAGCAGCATAAATTATGTTGAAGGGCACAATGGGTGCATCATTTTTCTATAGTGGGGCATTTCTAATAAAACTAATATGAATAATAATCAATGATTCATATTTCAAAAGGGTGCTGCACCTGGGGGCCATTTTATGTTATTCCTTTATTGACTCCTGCTCCCCTTCCCCTTAGATATATGCCCCTGCATATAGTGGGGCATTTCTAATAAAACTAATATTAATAATAATCAATGATTCATATTACATAAGGGTGCTGCACCTGGGGGCCATTTTATTTTATTCATTTATTGACTCCTGCTCCCCTTCCCCTGACTGAGTTATGCCCCTGCATATTGTCCCTTAAACGAAACTTCAAAACAAAAGCGTTGTTAGTTATTGCAGTTGATAAGCCTTACGTGTTTCGCAATGTCCAGCCATGACTTCTTTTGTATGGCCAAGGAAAAGTCTACCGAAAAAGTTTGATGATTTTGGATTGAACAAAGAAAAATTGACTAGAGCGGGATTCGAACCAACGACCTCCAGTTTAACGTGCCGGCGCTCTACCAACTGAGCTATCTAGCCCTATGTTGGTGGTCTCCCAATTTTGTCAATATCTTTGTTCGGGGGGTGCCTGTCAGAAGCCATTCAACCACAAACTGTCGTGTAGCCAGGAATCACACCCGGGTAACGATACAACCTGGGAAGCGGCAGACAGTGGATCACCTTAAGGGGATGCGACTTTTTATATCAGATATCAAATAATAAACCACAAGGGAAACTGACTGGGTACATTTTTAAATGATTTTGGATTGAACAAAGAAAAATTGACTTTTGTCTTTGTTCAATCCAAAATCATTTAAAAATGTACCCAGTCAGTTTCCCTTGTGGTTTATTATTTGAAAAAGTTTGATGTTGGTTCAGGAAGTGTTAACCAATGACCACCAATAAAAAACAAAACAATGCATTGTTTCTTGTGCAGAATGCTGAAATCTGTTCATCACAACCCTACCCGTTTTGGAGTGGAACAGTCCAAACTACGCCCCTTTGAGAAGCTGTTAATGGGCATGCAAGGGCAGCTTCTGGATGGGATGATTTTTCAGGTAGGTGTTTTTAGTGTGGATTTCACAAAGAGTTAAGACTAGTCTTATCTTGAGTTAGGATGAGTTACTCGTCCTAACTTAGGACTAGCCATACTTAATATCTCCTAGGACTAGTCCTAACTTAGGACTAGCCATACTTAATATCTCCTAGGACTAGTCCTAACTTAGGACTAGCCATACTTAATATCTCCTAGGACTAGTCCTAACTTAGGACTAGCCATACTTTATATCTCCTAGGACTAGTCCTAACTTAGGACTAGCCATACTTAATATCTCCTAGGACTAGTCCTAACTTAGGACTAGCCATACTTAATATCTCCTAGGACTAGTCCTAACTTAGGACTAGCCATACTTAATATCTCCTAGGACTAGTCCTAAGTTAGGACTAGCCATACTTAATATCTCCTAGGACTAGTCCTAACTTAGGACTAGCCATACTTAATATCTCCTAGGACTAGTCCTAAGTTAGGGCTAGGTAGCCACCCCTGTACATACTAAACTCAAGCTATGGACAGTTTGGGTAATCAATTCTTTAAAAGAGGTCTACATGTATATCTAAGTAGAGTGAATATATAAGAAATATGATGGAGACTGCCAATCCTAGGTCTAGACGGCTCATTTGGTGGAGTGCTAGCATATTTCTTGAGGTCTCACGTACAAATCACTCTTAAGTCAATTTATCTTTGTTCGACACATAATTGAAGTAAAAGAATAATCAATCGGTGTCCCTCTGGATTTGATGGAAAGCTGTAGGTTCTGTGTGTTGTGCAATGCCAAAAAACACAAACATGTTAAGCGTCCTGCCTTTTTTAAAAAAAAGGAAGGAGGGCCTAAACAACATTTTCTGAAATGGCTGCTCATCAACACATTTTAAAAGACAACCGGCTAGGGTATTTTATAGGGCTGTTTAAAGACACTGGACCCTTTTGGTAATTGTCAAAGACCAGTCTTCTCACTTGATGTATCTAATAACAGATGCATAAAATAACAAGTCTGTGAAAATTTGAACTCAATTGGTCGTCGAAGTTGTGAGATACTAATGGAAGAAAAAACAACCTTGTCACATGATGTTGTGTGCTTTCATATGCTTAATTTCAAGACCTCAAAATCTAATTCTGAGGTCTTAAAATCAAATTCGTGGAAAATTACTTCCTTCTCAAAAACTACTTCGGAGGAAGCCGTTTCTCACAATGTTTATACTATCAACAGCTCCCCATTACTCGTTACCAAGTAAGGTTTTATGGTAGCAATTATTTTGAGTAATTACCAATAGTGTCCACTGCCTATACATTTTTGTTTTTTTCCCCTTTTTTTTTTTCAGAATTGTGTAGAGCAAGGTTTTGACGATAATGGTGTCATTGTGTCCAAGAACTCCTTCTTTGCAGAGGAGTTTGCTTTCAATATCCGTACCATGTTCACTCAGGTGGAGCCAAAGATTGGTAGGTTGCTTTATTTATTTATTTATTTACTTAATACACATGCAACTACACAATTAGCGCCAATAACAGAATGAATAGGACGCGAGGAGAAATGTTCAGTTTAGAAATACAGCCGATTTTCTTAAGCCGTCGCTAACACGCAGACAAAATATGCTCAGGTCACAACAACTGATAAATCGTGCGCCTGCTATTGGTTCCCGACTGTCGGGATCATGTCGTGCAAGTTGAAATTGCTTTACTCTTGCGACTGTTAATTTTTTTGAGCACGTCTGTTTCAGATTGTCTTAAAATCATGGCAGTTACGCTCAGTCATTGTACCAGACAATATTCAAATCTAACTCGCATTGGCTTATTGTGGAAGTGTCGTGGCCGAGCGGTTAAGAGCACCGAATTCAAACTCTGGTGTTTCTGATCAGCAGAGTGTGGGTTCGAATCCCCAGCCATGACACTGTGTCCTTGAGCAAGACACTTAACCATTGCTTCGTCCTTCGGATGGGACGTAAAGCCGTTGGTCCCATGTGTTGTGTAACGCATGTAAAAGTACCCAGTGCACTTATCGAAAAGAGAAGGGGTTCGCCCCGGTGTTCCTGGTTGTGGCTGCTTAATGCGCCGTAGCACCTTGTAAACCCTTATAAGGTGCTAAATAATTGGGTCTCAGAATTCATCACTGCAATAACCTATCTTTCTGAAAGTTTGTACATACTCAGCGCCTTGAGTACCTTGTTTGGTAGATACGTGCGCTATATAAGACTTCGATATTATTATTATTATATTATTGTGTGGATTCTTTGTACTCTCAGGGGAGATTAATGAGATTCACCAGAGGCTTCAGTATGTAGGCATCTGTGGTCTGTACGTACTTCACTTCCAAATCTTTCGGGTCATCGACAAGAAGATGTTCAAGTCTCTGTGGGACGTCTACCGCAAGGTAAGGAAGGGGCTAGTTCTTGATAAAGATGAAGGGAAATGACGACCACAATTTGGGCATGTACTCTTTTTTTCCAATAGATAGAGTTCTCATGTGAGTGGAGAAAACATTACAAGCCTCCAACCTCAGGTTAAAATGGTGTGAATTGCCATTGTATTCGATAACCTTCCAGTGTCAGCATCTAAAACATCTGATGACATTTTGAGAAAAGTGGGTCTTTACATTTTGTGCAATCCCCTGTCACCTTGGTCCAGCTTTCTGGCTAGGTAAACTGTGTCAGTGATAAATGAAGTAGTACCACATAATGAATGTTTATAAGTGCAATGGTGCGAATATGTTCATGAGTTGAAAGATGGAATGTTCTATTCAACGAGGCGGAGCCGAGTTGAATGGAACATTCCAGCTTTCAACGAATGAACATATTCGCACCATTGCACGAATGAAAAACATTCATTATTTGTTTTATATAACATCCAAGTAGATCTTTGTCATTTTGATTGAAAGATACAACTTTCAAAACAAACAAGGCGTAGGCCTACAATTTTTAATTGTAGAAACGAAATGCTAGTAATATATGCCTTGCAGTAACAATGCTGCGTTACCGAAGACACGCGCACGCAGTGATGTTTTTACTCAGCGATTTCGTTCTATCCGAAAAGTATCATTGCACGCTGGCAGCTTGCAATGGTACTTTTCGGATGGAACGAAAAAGCACGGTGAGTGACTCAGCGTGCAATGGTACATTTATTTGCTATCACGTGACGGACAATCCTCCAATCAAATGGCAAGGATCTGCTTGGGTGTTATATAATGCCACATAATCTACAAGAGCTTTTCCATTTCAGCCCAGGTCTCTACGAGCGGAGGTTAATAATTCTGATATGGGGGGGGGGGGTACATACAATCTATGTGAAGCTCAAGCCGGCCAATTCCATTGCGCTGCTTAATAGTAAGCACATTTTTGTGCTAACTGAAGCAGAAAGATTTGCTTAAGGGTCAGTGTATTTCATAGGTTAGCAAGAAAATTAGGCTGCAAGCATTTGAAGGGTTTCAAAAGAAGAAAAAAAATTCATGGGTTTGTTTTATTGTGTATAGGATTGAAATATTGATAATTCGTAGGATTAAAGCATTTGAAGGGTTGGGGAAAAAAACATACAAAGACCATTTCAATCTGTCATTATTAACGTTTTTGCATACATAAAATGAAATATAATATTCAGCCATCCTTTTATTTGTTGGTCACATTGATTAATCAACTTGAAATTCTTGTTATCGTACTGTGCAAAACTATTAAGAATCTAAACAAATGCATACAAGATCAATACTTTAAAAGTAAAAAAAACATTGACAATACCATACATGTACATTTAAAAACCTAAACATCTAGACGATTTCAAAAAGCACTGATGGAAATCATTATCAAACTGATCCTAGATAGATATGAATCTCTATGTTTTCTGGGTTAAGCAACTAGATGTACCCCTTTGAACAACAGATTAACAACAAAACTTTAATTAATGAAATATGCACATCAGGGGAATTTGTGCCCGATGCTATTGGTGGAATCACAACTGGGCCTTTGGCACTGAGCATGCTAGGAGGTCTAGGGCACCAGACATTAACCCTAGAATGCTAGGGGTCAAATCCCAACCAAGTTTTCTGTAAATTCATTTTATTCTTATGTTTTTTTATATTTGTAGTAGTAACAAAAATTATTTTGAGTTTATTTATTTACTATTTCATTGTCAGCTTTCAATGAGTAGTTCCAGAACAACAATGAAATACCAAAAATGCTACCTTGGACTTCCTTTTACAAGGTTTTTTTTCAGCACTGTGTTTTTTCAGCACTGTGTGGTAAATCAGATAGAAGCCAATTGACCCATTTCACCTGACGTCATCAGCAGAAAAATCTTGAATGCGCCATACTGGTGGGCAATTTCACTGTGTGTTTTCATATACAACTCTATGCTGCGCGTTATGCAGTAAAGTGTGCATTTTAGGCGACGCGGTGTTAATACACGTAAACCTAACTGCCCACCAACATCGTGAGCGTGGCATTAGTCGCCGTGCGTGATGCGCGTGCAAGGGGTCAATACTCTGTGGATATTTTCAAAACAGTTATTGAAACATTACAGTAATTTTAAAATAGCATGTAGGGTTACCTTCATTGTTATAGCTGAAGTGAAGTTGTTGTCTGTTCCAAGTATTTCCAACTAATCTGAAGTCAAGTAATTTTATCTGCACATGCACTTGAGTTTTATTGTTCCAAATAATCTTCCAGAAGCCTGTCGATGTTCCCGCTGGGTAAAAGTTAAAAACACTGTACCGACTAAAATCTGTGCCAACGTTAGTAAAAAGAAGACACCATACAGTTCAACAACGTCTTGGAACTGGAGCTTATTGAAGAATACGATATGCGAGAGTGTGTATTCTGGTAACCAAGCAATGACAAAAGCAGAGAAATGAACGATGAAATAAACAGTTGTCTTAAGATGTATGTTGCCCGGTAAATGATCAGGGCTTACGTGATGGTTTTCCAAGTGCTGTCCTCTGTTGAGTTGGTTCGGACGTAGGTGTGCCAGCATTATCATCTCCTGCTTAACTCGCTGTTGTTGTCGCCGAGCTATGTGTACAAGACCAACTGTAAACACAGTTATCGCTAGGATCGTTGGTAACAGGGTGGCATTCATCAAGTAGATTAGTGTTATTTGAAAAGATTTATCATCAACCATTATCGTGATGGCAGCATACTCCGGTCTATTTGATTGGAGTCCTGACAGCGTGACAATTAGCATCCCAAAAGCAATCGATAGTCCCCAGATCAGAAGCAGAACAAACACACTCTTTTTCATGGAAACCACGCGGACGTATTGCATCGGTCGCGAGACTTTGAAATACCGATCAGCTGCAATGGCGAGCGAGCTCAGGAGATAACATACGACTACTAGGTGTAGACATGCAGCGTATACTTCAATATACAGGATCGAATGTTTCCTGGATAAATCTGATACCATATAGCCACTCCATAAATTCTGAATTCCAACTAGAATGTTGGCAAGACTTAGACTAGCTAGTAAGACGTTGGAAACGGTGTGGAGTTTGGCGCTGATGATTATTGATAAGATAATCCAAATATGGGTAAGGATTAAGACACAGCCAGTTACTCCTGATGTTACGATTATAAACAAGGGTTTATATGTGACTTGCCAATCATCAGCCCCTGATGATGTAACTATCGCTGAATCTGCTGTCGTTGGGTTATCATCCATGGTTTAGGTTATTCTGTTGGCATTCCTTTAAGGGTTACTGTAGTCTTCCTACGTTAGACTGGTTTCTGATTATTTTGCTCTCAGGAAAAATCAGAGAAAAATTATTTGAGCCCTGAAGAGTCTATTGAGGCCCGGTCACACAGGCCCCGAATAACGGGAACGAAAAGGAGAGCTATAAAAATGCACACCCTCGATTGGTTTAATGACCGTGGGCGTGTTCTGCGTGGAGCAATTCAACCAATAGAATGCATTATCTTTGCGTCGTCACGTTGGCCTTTAGAGTTTTCACCATGTCGTATGTTGCTCACCTCTTTACTCAGATATGTTTTTTCTTCATCTGAGGATCAAATATCATGCCTGTGCTGGGGTTAACTGTCCTCACACATTGGATGATGTACTCAAGATGGTGTAGATGTCACAATATGTCCCTTGTCCACAAATCTTCCTCCATGTAGGTTTGTAGATGTGAACAGTTGCAAAACTTATCGTGCACATAATCTTGTGAAACATTCAACAAGTAATTTGTAGTCGATACTTTACGCTGTCAAAATCCATTCAATTCTGTTACGCCAGAGGCATTGGACACTATCAATATCATAACCGTTGTAAGATCAGCAACACCCATGCACCAATGCGATCATGGCCTTTCCAGTGAGTTTGAAAACACGCCGCACTGAAGAAAACCTGATTCTACATGTTGAAAGGTTTTTTAATAAAAGTACATTACGCAGTCATGTCAAATGATCATGGCCTTGTGAATCACTCTTGCTTTAAGCCTTGCAGTCACTCTCCCTAATTCTCCATAAGAGATCATCCTATTTCAGCCACGTCCTTCTCTCTACCCTTTTAAGTCACCCTCTCAACAGTGCCAGCCCTCTCCAGTCTTATCTCTTTTAATATAAAAATTGATTGTGCAGAGGCCGTAATGGACCGGACTTTAATGAATAGTGATAGTGACCTACATTGTCCCACTATATGGACACCCCCCCCCCCCGCCCCAATTTCCTGTAATAGATTCATTTAGCTCATAAAAGATTTGTTAATCAATTTAGGTCTGCTCCGATGGAAGCTTCTTGTGTAACCCTCTGAGTGGTTGACTGACTTGGGTCTTTTTCGAATCATTTATGAAATTAAAGAGAGAGACAGAAAAAAAAGATTCTTAATTTGTTTTTATTCACATGAATCTTTCTAGGGTGATTTGAAAGCAAGTTGTCTCCACTTCCCAATCAATTTCTCATTAGTCTTTCAAGTGTTGTGACCGTGATTATTTTTGTATAATTATTGTAGGTTGAACAAAGACAAATTGACCAGAGTGGGATTTAAACCTGTGACTTTTGGATTAAAATGCCGGCGCTCTACCAACTGAGCTATCTATGTCTAACCTTAAGTTGGCGGTCTCCCTTTTTTGCTGATATATTTCTTTAGGGGTTGCAGTCAGAAGCCATCCAATATGTAACTGCCATTCACCCAGGGATACCCAAGTTTACGATTATTGTTTGCTGTAGTATAGGTTATAAACTTTAATTAGTAACAGTTTTTCTGAAATTTACCATATGAAGAAAAGTTTTGTTATTGATGTTTTTTGGTTTATTTCCATTTGCATAACCTGAAACACACAAATTATATAACAACAATTATAACAGTTAAAGGCAGTGGACACTATTGGTAATTACTCAAAATAATTATTAGCATAAGACCTCACTTGGTAACGAGTAATGGGGAGAGGTTGATGGTATAAAACATTGTGAGAAACGGCTCCCTCTGAAGTGTAGTAGTTTTCGAGATAGAAGTTATTTTCCACGAATTTGATTTCGAGACCTCAAGTTTAGAATTTGAGGTCTCGAAGTCAAGCATCTGAAAGCACACAACTTCATGTGACAATGGTGTTTTTTCTTTCATTATTATCTCGCAACTTCGACAATTGATTGAGCTCTAATTTTCACAGGTTTGTTATTTTATGCGTATGTTGAGATACACTAAGACTAGTCTTTGACAATTACCAATAGTGTCCAGTGTCTTTAAGGAAAATTGAATAATTAGGGCACAAATGGAGGAAGTACAACACTCCTTTAGTGGACGTACCTAGACTGCTATAGGCTCAAAAATATATTAATTTCATGCACAATGCATTAAAAAAAAATATATATATTATATTATCCCGAGGTCGTCTATTCCACTCCAAAATAATAATTATTATTTGCCGTAAGTTAACAAACTTTAGCTAGTAATTTTTGTGCTGAAAATGTCACATAAAAATTTAAGAACAAGCAGATTTTTGAGACAACAAAATGCATTTGCAGTAGTTCTTTTGTCATCTATGTTTCACAGAAGGGTCATACATGCACATTAGCCTGTTTTTTTGTCATGGAATGCTAATTATAGACACATTGCAAAACACGCAGACACTTGCACGCGTTTTTTTTGGGGGGGGGGTCAAATTGTGCACAAAAGAATGGTACATGTGTTTAAGCGCCAATGCACTTGTAAATCTGTTAGCTATCTTTTGTGCATGTTTCGACTCTCAGAGAGA
Source organism: Asterias rubens (assembly GCF_902459465.1). NCBI lineage: Eukaryota > Metazoa > Echinodermata > Asteroidea > Forcipulatida > Asteriidae > Asterias > Asterias rubens. The sequence goes on along the minus strand of NC_047063.1, from coordinate 14,516,234 downwards.
CGCACGTGCAAGTTCACTGCGCGTTGTGCAATTGGCAAAATTATAGAAATACATACAATATATATTCATATTTAAAAGTTTCAGCTGATTACAGTGTCTTCTTGGTGAAAAACAGCAAAACAACTGTCACAGTATCTTCTGAAGAACATCAAACCCATCCATGTTTTAGTGAGATGACAGCGAGTACCAACTACTGCTGGCCACTGTTCATTAATAGCAGCACCCAGCCAGCAAACATGTCATTATACCACTGGCTCATCACACTGTGTAACCTAGTAACATGTACAATGTATAGTGTCTGTCTCATTTGCAACAAATTTGATTATATTTTGCTTTCATCACCCGAAAAGCTCGCTGCAAAACTTGTCGATGTTCATTCTGCATGAACGTCAGAAAAATGGTCCCAGCAAACATTTGCACACTTGCAAGGATCAAAGAACCGACTAACAAAAAAGCAAAACTTTTGAAGTCCAATTGATGGTAAAGACTGATGTGCATAATCACTTGCGCAGGTAGCCAAGCAATGACAAATGCAGACATATGGACAATGAAGTAGATGGTTGTCTTGCGATGTGGGTTTCTTTGCAACCGATTGTTGCCGAAGGGTGGGTCGTGGAAGTTTTGACCCTGGTGATTCTGATTGAGACGTTGGTGCATTCGTATGTCCTGTTGCACTCTTCGTTGCTGCTTTCTTACTATGTGTATAAGAGCAGTGATGAAGCAAAAGGTGATTATGATGCTCGGGAAGAGAGTTGAGTTCATGATGATGACTGACAAATGAAAATAAGAGTCTCGCATTAAAATTTGAACAGTTGCTTTCTCTCCGACGTCGTTATTCTGCACCATGGCATACAAGAAAATCCAGCATGACAAGGCCAGACACCACATCAGAGCGACAACAACCGCACACGTTCGTTTTGTTACCAGACGCAGGTATTGCATCGGGCGTGAAACTTTGAAATATCTATCTGCTGCTATTGCAACAGAGTTGAAGACGTAGCAGATGATCACTGAATGTATACTGCAATAAAATAAGACCAGGTCTAAGATGGAGTATTCTTGGTCTGGGTTGAGGAGCTTGGTGATGGACCAGAAGCTTGTCAGTCCAGTTACAATCTCAGATGAGCTGAGGCTTGCAAGTAAAACATTCGACACACTATGGAGCGTGCTGCTGATCACTATGGACATCACGATCCATAGATGAATAAGAATAGTCACAGAGATGATGGTACTGGATGCAATGAGGACCAGTGGGTGTGAAGTTCCACTGTTGTTGAAATGATCGCTGAGGGTCAAAGTTGAAAACTTTGAAATCTCTGTTGTCTGATCCATATTGTACTACAAAGTTGAAAGTGGAAGTGTTCATTCGATAATCAGTCCACGCTCTGGAAGATTTTCTTTCATATAGTTTTAATGAATTACCGTTGTTCTTCCTAGTCTTAATATGTGAATTTAATCTTGCTGCTTTTTGTTGACTGACTCTAGTTCGCTGTTTTCCTTCCTCACATAAATGAACTGTTTTCCATCAAGACACGAGTTCCATCACCCCACCGGACATCGTAGATTACAAAACGGCTTTAAAAGGCTTAAGTAGATTCCAGCCCTTTATACAATTTATTTCCACTGACAGGTTCTCTCTGTCCTCCCTTACGGCTGACTTGAGAAATTGTAGCAACCTTGCGCAAGCTTCCTCTAAGTACATTGTGAATCAATATTACAGAGAGAGGGACTGGACCTTTTCCTTAAAAGCTTCGTAAATTGGATTCCTGATTGAGATGGAACCATTATTTTATTACTTTATCAATTTTGACTGAGCAAAATGCAGTTACCCAATCAGTGGAATAGTCGTGATTGAGAGAAGACGTTTATCATCTTGCCTTTTTTTCTCTCTCCCCCCCCCACTACATTTAAATTAATGTATTACTTTCCGTTCTCCATATTTTTCCTTTTTCTCAAAAAATCCACCACCAAAACCAAAATGTATCATCTCTTTTGAACATTTTTTCAATAGAATCATCCTCAGATAAAACTAGGTTGCAACTTGTGAACTCTAGAATTAGAATCGCAAGACTATTATAACATGGCTTCTAAGAACTTAATGTCATACTATTAATGAAGAGTTACACTTCATTCCAAGTGTACCTTTGAGGCACATAAAAACTTACTTGGTAACCAGCTATGGAGAGCTGTTAATAGTATAAAGCACTAAAAGAAACGGCTCCCTCTGAAGTAATGTATTTTTTGAGAAAGAGGTAATTTCTCACTCAATTATTAAGTGTCTTCAGACCTTTAGGCATCTGAAAACACACATTAGTTGTACAACAAGGGTGCTTTTTCTTTCATTTATCTCTTGCAATTTCGATTACCAGTTGAATCCCAATTTTCACAGATTTGATATTTTATGCATATTAGTTGGGATACACAATTTAGACAATACTGGTCTTTGATAATTACCAAAGGTGTCCAGTGCCTTTAAGCTCACAGAGACCAAGGCTGACTCACAATCCAACAAATTCAGAAGGAGTTTGAAATGACAAATATTCCCATCTTATCAATTGAACTTTCAACTTGTACAAACCTTTCACATGATTTGCTGTTCATATGGTTTTGGCAAAATTTCCAGTTCAGCAAATGAATAATGAGGAAGTGTTCACTTGATAATTAATACATGCGCTGGAAAAGATTGGTTTTTTTTTTTACAGTACGGATGTACGGCTGTTCTTTGTAGCCTCAATTTGTTTGCATAAAGACACAAGTTGAAGCACCCCACCGGACATTGTAGATTACAAAACAGTTTTTAAATACCCAAGTTATTTCAGTCCTTTAGGCCTATACAATTTATTTCAACTGAGTGGTTTCATTCTGCCCTCCCTTACGGTCAACTTCAGACATTGTAACACCCTCGAGTTGGCTCCTAAGTACATTGAGAGTCAATATTACAAAGCAACAGGACATTTTCTGTAAGATCTGTTTAAATTTGAGTCACATTTGGGATGAAGCAAATATTCTTTTTGTTATAATTAAAAATTAAAAATAAGTTGTGGTATTTTGGCTTGGGGTGGCATGATTAATGTTTACACCGCGTTTTATAGAAAGCTTATTACCAAGCTTATTTTTCTTACCAAAAATTTTATGAGAGCACTATCATCTGTTCGCTCGCTAGATTTTATTTAAAAACATACTGGTGCACATTTAAAGGCAGTGGACACTATTGGTAATTGTCAAAGACTAGCCTTCACAGTTGGTTTATCTCAACATATGCATAAAATAACAAACCTGTGAAAATTTGAGCTGAATTTGAGCTCCAGTAGAGCATTACAATTTACTCATACATGTAGGGTGCCCTTTACCAAGGAGAAAATGCCTTGGTGCACTTGCCCTTCCAAAAACGAAGAATTACTGTCATTAAATTAGCCATTGGAATACATACAGTGTTGAGAATTTGTGATCGGACAATTGCAATATTTTTGTTTACAAATTTCTATGTACATAATAATCAGTCAGGTTTTTTGTGAAATTAACTTCAAATGATAAGGATTCATGCGTGAGTCATAAAACAAATATTGAACGTATAATTAAGGGTGCATTTGATTAGCTACCTTGGGTCGAAATGTCATGTCATTATTCAACAGTTACTGTTTACTCTGTAAAGGCACTGGACACTATTGGTAATTTTTTGGTAATTTTGTTATGAGAAATAAAGAGCTGTTGTTAGTGTAAAACATTGTGACTTCAACTGAAGCCATTTATTATAATTTGATGACAAATTCAGCTCAGATGTTCACGGGTTTAATGCTGTATGCGAACTTTGAGATACACTAGATGAAAAGTTTGGTCTTTGACAGTTACCAAACGGGTCCACTGTCCAGTGCCTTCAAGTTGACTAGGAGGCTGATTCATAGTCTAACAATTTTGAAGAGTTCAAAGTGGCAAATTTGATTCCATTTTGTTTTACTTTTCAGCTTTCAACTTACACAAACTTTTAAAAAATTAATGCTGCACCCCCCCCCCCCCCCCCTCAAAAGAAAAGGTTTAGTTTCACATCTGTCTGATAGGCCAGTATGTTAAAAAAAAAAAGAATTATGAAATAGAATATTGGGAATTATGATCGTTATCAGTCATTATTTTGTCAAACCTCACAGAAAAGACCTGCCCTCAATTTGAGTTTGATTGCCTTTACTGCTCCTCTTAAAACTTGCCGATGTTTTCTTTGCGTGAAAGCTAGAAATACAGTCCCCAGTAGCCACTGGACAATTGTCAACATACTTAAGCCACCAAAGAGGGGAAGGTATACCTTCATTTCAACCTGAGCAAAGACGGTGATGTGAAGGGTCAAATACATCGGCAGCAATGACAGAATGAAAGCTGAAAAATTACTGATGAAGTAAACAGTGGTTTTACGCTTTAGATTGCTTTGATTTGTTATGAATCTTGTATTGGGGAGGTTTCCTTCTGAGTGATGTGTGCTGGATCGCAGGTGACTTAGAACTAGCATTTCTTGCTTGATTTTACACTGCTGTTTCCTGGCGATGTGTAAAAGGGCTATTGTAAAGCAGGCAATGGTTGTCAACAGCGGAAGAAGCGTAATGTTTATGACGATGAAGTTTGTGTGTGCAAATGAATCGTCATCCAGGATGCGCTGGAGGGAGGCAGTGGTTGTGCTGAGTGTGTCCTGCAACAAAGCAAACATCAGACATCCAGATCCCACAGACAGTCCCCAAATCAGCGCCACAATCGTGGCGCCGGTCTGTTTAGTCACCAGTCGGATGTACTTCATTGGCCGCGCGACTTTAAAGTAGCGGTCCGACACCACGGCGCAAGAGTTCACAAAATAGCTGACAATGGTAAAATGTAAATACCCAGCAAATACAGTCAGATTCCACACTGGGCGTTCAGCAGACCAATTAAAAAATGCACTGGATGCCCATATCAATGTTATGCCCAGCATTATATCAGATACAGCTAGACTGGCAAGTAGAACATCTGAGACACTGTGGAGTTTCTTACTGAAGGCCACTGATGCAACTATCCACAGATGAATCAGGACTGTGACACCTCCTATGATCTTAGAAGCAATTTGTACAAGCGGGAGTATTTCTGTATCTTCTGGAGTCTGGGTTGGTAGCAATGAAGCAACTGTTATTTGATCCATGATGAAATTCAGAAGTTGCTGCAGTATGTTAGCTTGTTGATGGTACGGTCATACAAAGAGCAGCCCATGTACACATCAGTGTCTTTATATCTCCATGGACAGTGCAGATCAGGATCTCTCAGTTACACATCAGTGTCTTTATATCTCCATGGACAGTGCAGATCAGGATCTCTCAGTTACACATCAGTGTCTTTATATCTCCATGGACAGTGCAGATCAGGATCTCTCAGTTACACATCAGTGTCTTTATATCTCCATGGACAGTGCAGATCAGGATCTCTCAGTTACACATCAGTGTCTTTATATCGCCATGGACAGTGCAGATCAGGATCTCTCAGTTACACATCAGTGTCTTTATATCTCCATGGACAGTGCAGATCAGGATCTCTCAGGTACACATCAGTGTCTTTATATCTCCATGGACAGTGCAGATCAACATCTCTCAGAAGTTATGCCATCTTGGCATGCCCATGATGAACATTTCATGCAGAGTAAGAAGCCAAGTCTTCTATCCAAAAGGTACATTACTCTACAAAGCCTAGTGTAATTTGCATATTAGACCACTAAGGGCATCCATGCTGCTGGGCAAGTCAAGAGTCCTTTGTGTCCAGGGCACAGTGGTGCATTTACTGTGGTCTTTGAGCTCAGGACAAAGAGGCCAGAACTAATTTAGCCATAGAGTGAGGACATGAATAGTCACTTTGACCTATTTGTGAGGATCAGCTTATGAGGGGGATAAAAGGATGGACATAAAGAGATGGACATGAAGCGAGTAGTAGGTAAACTAAAAGGAATCAAACAATGGAGTACACACAATTAAGCTTAATTGGACTTCAGAGGGCATACATGTAAGTCAGCCGGTGTACCCACACACCATTCACATCTAACTCTTGAATGGCTGTTATTTGAAGGACTATTCTCCCAAACCTTTCAATTCTGCATTAACATTTGAAGGTAATTACACTGCCCATGGAGGAATAAATCCTCCATGCACTGCCCTACCCAAGCTCAACCATTGAATGGTGCACTTGGTTAAACCTCTTTATCATGGTCTATTTTAAGACTGCTGACACTGACCATAGAGTCCAAGTTAAGCTGGTGTACAAACAGGTATTCACATGTCCAATATTCCTGTACAAACAGGTATTCACATGTCCAATATTCCTGTACAAACAGGTATTCACTTGTCCAATATTCCTGTACAAACAGGTATTCACTTGTCCAATATTCCTGTACAAACAGGTATTCACATGTCCAGCATTCCTGTACAAACAGGTATTCACATGTCCTATATTCCTGTACAAACAGGTATTCACATGTCCAATATTCCTGTACAAACAGGTATTCACATGTCCAATATTCCTGTACAAACAGGTATTCACATGTCCAATATTCCCTGCATAAACTTGAATGTACATGTACTCCAAAAGTCCAAGACAGTGCACTGTTTTGTGGTGTGCATGTACTTGCTTTACATACTACCATATAGCCTTGGTGCAAAATGATGTTGTTGCCTCCAAACTTTTAGTTGTCTTGTGTCATTATGTATTAGCAGAGTTCTTGTTTTTTGCGCCAGGAGTGTCATCATTGACAGACATGGCGCACTAGAAATGTTCATCATTATTATTATTATTATTATTATTATTATTATTATTATTATTATCACTCCTATCGCGATCCCTTGCTCCACTCTGCGCCGCGCACATAATACTACCGAATGATAGCAAGCCCTGTTGGAAAAACTTCCAGATCACATATCACACTCAAAACAACTGACAGGTTCCCAACTTCCACCTGTCCATCTCAAGTCAAAAGAATCAGTAAAAGGTCATCAATACTTTTTAAGAGTATCTTTTCCCAAAGAGAATAATATTGCAGCAAGCTTTAAACTTCAACAGAGTAGAATAAATTGGAAATTAATTTCCATTGAATGCAATTAAGGCTCTTAGTGAATGCAATTACAAGCATCAATGTCATTAGTGTCAGACAAGGAGATCAATGAAATATGACGGGTTGAAAGACACAGGTAATGAGTGTGAGTTCAGAAATATGTGTGTTGATGGGAAACTAAACGTGCATTCAGACATGTCGGGGCAGCAGCCAAAATGAGGTAAACATTTTTTTTAGAGGGGCAAAGAGGGGGTGGGGGGGGGCACCTGTGGCCAATTAAAACTGTAATTTCTGTTTACGTTTTTTCTTAAATAAAAAAGCTATAGCTCTTTTTGTATGGACTACAAAAGAAGAATCTGAAGTGGATGAAAAAGCAATACATTGTCATACAATCCTACAATACATGTACATTGATTTCATGAAAACGTTTAATCTCGAAGTTACCGCTTAAATGGGGGGTGGGGTGGTGGCCTTGGGGAAACAGTGACATCATTTGGGGTGGCAACATTCCCCCTTGTGCCCCCCTACCCCCTCCAGTTACAATTCAATTCAATTCAAAAGCTTTAATAATCCTAAATAGGCAATTATACATCAGTTGGCCAGCTCATGTCAAAACAGTACACCACTGGTCTAGGGTGTACATTGCTGTGATATCTCCATGCTGTAATTATCTACCCTAAACATGTTTTAAAGACACTGGACACTATTGGTAATTGTCAAAGACCAGTCTTCTCACTGCTTGGTTTATCTCAACATATGCATCAAATAAAAAGCCTGTGAAAATTTGAGCTCAATTGGTCGTTGGAAGTTGCGAGTTAATAAGGAAAAAACACCCTTGTCACAGGAAGTTGTGTCCTTTCATCATATGCTTGATTTCGAGACCTCAACATTGTATTCTGAGGTCTTGAAATCAGCTTCGTGGAAAATTGCTTCTTTCTCGCAAACTGTGGGCAAGTAGCCTTTCCTCACAATGTTTTATACTATCAGCAGCTCCCCATTACTCGTTACCAAGTAAGGTTTGATGCTAATTATTTGGGGTAATTACCAATAGTGTCCTTACCACTGCCTTTAAGGCCCAAGTGGTCATTGATGTGTACTGCCAATATGTGACAGCTTACTCAGCAACAGAGGGCAGTATTTAGTCAGTGCAATAATATACACATAATGAATGTTTATGAGTGCAATGGTGCGAATATGTTCATGAGTTGAAAGATGGAATGTTCTATTCAACGAGGCGGAGCCGAGTTGAATGGAACATTCCAGCTTTCAACGAATGAACATTTTCGCACCATTGCACAAATGAAAAACATTCATTATTTGTTTTATATAACATCCAAGTAGATCTTTGTCATTTTGATTGAAAGATACAACTTTCAAAACAAACAAAGCGTAGGCCTACAATTTTTAATTGTAGAAGCCGAATGCTAGTAATGTTACTAATATGCCTTGCAGTAACACTGCTGCGTTACCAAAGACACGCGCACGCAGTGATGTTTTTACTCAGCTTTTTCGTTCCATCCGAAAAGTACCATTGCACGCTGCCAGCGTGCAATGGTACTTTTCGGATGGAACGAAAAAGCACGGTGAGTGACTCAGCGTGCAATGGTACTTTTATTTGCTATCACGTGACGGACAATCCTCCAATCAAATGGCAAGGATCTGCTTGGGTGTTATATAATAAAGTATAATTTGTTGTCAGTCAGAGCTCGGAGTCCCCTTTTATTATTAGCAAAACTGTAAAATCCAGCATCTGTTATAAGTCCATTTAAAAGTGTAGTCTGCTAGAGCTATTTAAATTTTGTTCTAAAAAAAGTTCTTGATGCAAGTCAACCTTTGGTGAATGTTAACAAACTATGATACATGTAAGTATTATCTGTAGCTCCCTTAGGAAACCTGTTACCAAGAGTGCTTGGTATGTGAGCCAGAAGAATTCAATGGGTGATAACCCCTACTCTTCCACCAAAAGTGTTCTGGGTTCGTTTGCGTATTGCAAACCCCAGTACATGGGACCTATTGCTTAATGTCCCATCAAAGGGACAATTCAATTATGGTAAAACATCTTGCTCAGAGGACTTAAGTGGCGCAACCCGGACTCAAACTCACACTGTGCTGGTCAGAAACATGAGCTTGAGTCTGGTGCTCTTAATTAAAAGATTATTTTTACTTTGTTCATATTCATTGTATTGACTTTTGTGCCACGTTCTTTCTCTGAAAAATATTATTAGCTGTTGCAAACTGCCTACCAACCAAAAGGACCTTTGATATAAATGAAGGAAGAAAAAAATAGTTTGGCCTGGCACTTCGACCCACAGCAGAGTCTTTCTCAATCAAGACTTAAAGAATGTTCTTTCTTTGTCTTGTCGCAGGTTCCAGCCATGACCCTGACTGCCAACATAGTATGGTCAGCTAACCAGTTTCTCCTGAAGAGTCTGTCTCCACACATTTCCCGGTTTCTTGATAAGAAGTCTCAGCAGTCTGTGGTTCTTGGCACCCAGACCTACCTGCAGCAGAAGAGCCAGAGCCTAGTCAGGTAAGGCAATGTCCAAAAAGAGGACGGGTAAAGCCCGCTTCATACTTCCTGCAAATGCAAATGCGATACAAATTTTGACGTCACAAATAATTTAACAAATAATTTGCAACAGTTGCACTGTGTTCAACTCCTGTGAAACTTTTGCTGCGAAAACACAAATTTTGTGACGTCAAAATTTGTATTGCATTCCCATTCAAAGGAGGTCTTGAAGTTGTGGATGGGTGGTTCAAGAGAAAATCGGAAAATCTAAATACAGTTTTTAAAAAAAGGAAGAGGAAAACAAAACAAAACACCTAGCTGGCCTGGATCGTCAATTTCATTCCTGATTAAACTACAAATAAAGATGTTTGTCTAAGCCAGGAAAGCTACTGATGTGAGAGACAAGGTTATATTGTGAATGAAGCCATTCAATATTTTAAAACTTAAAATTGGGCTGGGTGGGTGGGTCAAAACAATTTCACACACAAAATTCTAAAAATTTGCTGGATTTGTAAAACCTACAAGTCCAAAGTAAACCAAGTGTTGAAAGAAAAGTGGCAAGATATAACCAAAGTACATGACAAGATTGTTCTTATGGGCGACCAACACAAATGTATACAAATAAATAAATGTACCTATAACAAAGGCTTCAACAAAAAGACAATGTAGAAGAACTTTTTTGATTTGAGATTTGTATTTTGAAAGAATGGTTTATAACAAAATTGTGCAACAATTTACGATAAAAAGAGCAACCTATCCAGAACTTGTGAACTTAAAACTGTCTGTTTGTTTATCAGGGAGGTGCAGGTATACTACATGCAGGTGTGTTCATGGATGATAAAGATGGAGTCCAGTCTGACATCAGCAAATACAGTCATGGAGGATCTCACACATAAATGCAATCTCTTCATTCATGTAAGTTTGTTTTCGCTTGTAACCCAAAGGCTGGCTCACACTATGGCGAATAGGAGGGTTTGGCAAGCTACGTTAAGCTGCGAACTGCAGTATTTAATTTGCCACCAATCATCGTGTGTTGCCGTCAATTGTCGCTGACTTATTCGCTAGCGACCGCAGACGGCCGCAATTATCAGTCGCTTGGCGTTTCCATGTTATGCGATTCCGTCTTTAGTCGTTGTGAGGTTGCACAATTTCGTTGGTAGTTGTTATCTGAGTGAATGAGTGGGGAAGCCAAACTTGACTATTTATCCGACCCAAACACACACAGGCTTTGGTCAGACGTTGAGTCGCGTCATCGTCGCTGCAACCCACCATCAGCCGCATTCCTTGTCGCGAGCGATTCCGCTGCCTGCCGTCTGACCTCATTCCTTGTTGCCAGGCTCCGTTGAGACATCATCACTCAATGCCAGACAACGTCCGTGTTTGCTCGCTTAGACCCATTTCCCTACCGCAGCCATTCGTTTCGTCGTATTGTCGCTGAAGGTCGTTCCCACCTGTCAGCGAATTTTGGTTTTCCCCCTTTTGCCGTCACTTTGCTGCCAACGTTTTTTGGATTTTCAGGTTTGTCACCCTCTGTTTGGGTCTTTGTTGCTACTATGTGAGCCAGCCTTAACCCTGGTGCCTGCAGCTTTTATTTATTGTATGTCTGTATCATCATCATGAGGTTGTGTTCATCCAGTGTAAGCCATCCTCTTGTAAACACTATTAATTTCTATTTCTTGCAGTTCTGGTCCATGTTGTTCCTGCATATACTCTTATGTCATCTCTACATCTTCTGCTCTGTCTACCTCTTTCCCTTTCCATGTCATTTTACATCTTAAACTGTGACAATTCATTGTTGCATAGTTTTTGTCAATGAGAGGGTATTGGGATTTGATTCAATGTAATTGTTAATCCCCATTCATTCACTATTTAATTTATTTCAGGGTTTGCTGTTTGCTTTCAATATCAGCAACCTAGTGCGTACTGTGATGAACCTTCATGCACACATGAACAAACCCATGACCAAGACAGCTGTGTTGGCTCTATGTCGACTCATTGAAATGCTCAAGGTAAGCGCATTGTTCATAGTTGGGATTACTTAACTACTTGTGTATGACATCTCAAACTCAAACAACGCAAAAACTCTTTTCAAAGAGAGGGTATACTTTTGGTATTTAATCCATAAAAACGTGCTTGGTAAAGAGCACTAAAGCTGTTGATAATGTCCGAGTTTGAGTGTAACAATAAAAACCAATTGTAATGTGCACTTATCCACCCTGCTGGGTGTTCAAGCCTCATTAAAAACCAAAAACAAAACAGGCACAACATAAGTTTTTCGAAAACCTGTGACAAAGAAGGAAAACAAATGAAGAAAATATTTGAATTTTGTGGTACAAAGACAAGAGCTATAAGATCAATTGGTAGAGAGTTCCCAGAGAAAAACATGCCACTCCATGAGTGTCGAGACTTGGGTTCAATGAGGAGAAGTCATGGAACTGGATTGAAGATTCCTTGACGGAGTGTAATTTTGAAGTAGTTCTGAGGTGTAGTGGGGAGCCTTGCCGTTAAGTGCTTTTAGCTTGAGTGCTTGAGTGCTTGAGTATTTTAGTATGACAACTTAAGTTTAAGTGCCTGAGCATGGGTATTTAGGTATGAGTTCTTGATCATGAGTATAAGCACTCGAGTATAGCACCTGAGTATGAAAACCATAGTATGGTTATTTGAGTTTGAGTACATGTACTTTGGTTTGAGTATTTTAGTATGAGTACTTGAGTTTGAATTTTAAAGTACTTAAGTTTTAGTACTTTATTGGAAGAAACAAACATTGTGAAGATCACAGATTTACATCAAACCTACACGGTCTAATGATGATGATAGTAGAAAACATCCCTTGAGATATTTCTGTCTGAAATGTCATATTTGATGCGAAATAAATAATCTAACTTCGAGTTTATCGCTCAGTGAGCCTTTTATTCATTTTTATTTTGGCATCGATGCAATGCAAAATTTGTAATCAGTTTGTCACTATTCTCTCGTGACCCAGACGGCCGATCGATCTCAAACTTCTACAAGTTTGTCAGTCTATGCATATGGTGGATTACATAAAGTGCTTACACTGCCAGCAACTGTTTTGTTAGCACAAACCAATTCTGTAATGTTCCTTTAAGTGGGAGTACACGTACCTAAGTATGAACTTAAGTGTGAGTACCTTAGAAGATGAATAAGTGAGTGCGAGTACTTTTTGTAGCAAGTCTATTTGTAGTTGAGTGATTGGGAAAAATAACAACACATCCATCAACAGTATAGTATAGTTAAGAATGTTTCTAATTTCTATACTTGTGAATGTTATTTTGGCAGTCCATTGAGCACACATTCCACAGGAGGACCATGCTAGTAGCTGAATCCATCACTCATATCATCCAGCACCTACAGTTTACAGCATTGGCACTCGTCAATGGCGCCAAGGTTGGTTTATATTATTTCTAACACCCATTCTGCAAACCAAATATATTATTTTGTAAATTTCAAAGATTGAATAATGCTTTCAACTATTTATTATTAATTTGTCTATTTGTGCTAAATATCCAGGTTTTATTCAACTTTAAAAAAGTCACTGGCATTTTTGCTGCTTCAATTTTTTCTTCCTACAGAAACGTATTATTTCTGACAAGAAGTACAGCGAAAAGAGACTGGTAAGTTTATAATTTACTTATGTGATTTTTATTTATTAGCTATTCCGACCTACCGTCGGAACAGGTATTGTTTCTGTCGAGATTTTAATTTTTGTTCTTATTCTTTGTTTCCGCCTAAAACCCATAGCAATTGCACACGTTTTTTTCTTTAAACCTAATCTCCTAGAGCATAACTTCAAAACAGTGAAATCATATACCAAATTGAAGCTTAGAACATAAGCTTCCATGTTATTGTTAAATATTCTCTTTGGTAAATGCCATACAGTATGTACCTTTTATGAGTTGTGACTTCTTGAGATGAGTCTACGCATTTGAATATAACTGGATGCAGTCGCTTCCATGTTATTGTTAAACATTCTCTATGGTAAATACAATTCAGTATGTACCTATCATGAGTTGTGACTTCTTGAGAGGAGTCTACTCATTCTGTTTTCCTACCATCGTTCAGGACATATTACTTTCTAACCGGCTTCCGGGCCCATTAGTTTACGCTTGTACAAAGTACGAAGGTTTGAGATTTTCGTTCAAATGAACGTGCGTAGTTAAATAGGGGTTTTCGACGACGACGACACACCATCGTGTCCAAAGATGTACACTAAACTTAAACAGTTTGAAGATAATGACAGTTGAAAGCTTCCCTAAAAGCATTACTTGCTGTGGTGTTGTAGTTTTTGAGAAATGAGTGAAAAAATGTCAAATTTAGACTCCGAGGTGGCGTCGTCAGGGACGAACGTGCGTAATTTAAATATGGGTTTAAAAGGCATCTAATACTACATATCAACCCTACTTAATAGTTATAGGCGTTAGCAGTTCATATTTAGTGACAATGTTCGCAAAATCATGAAACAAGAATTATTTCGCCGGATCATAATCCACTCTGTTGATAAATATACACATGTAAACCTTCAATCTATGCATTGGCCCTTATAGCCTAGTGGTCATCAGTCGCGATTACATATCTGATACCTGCGAGTTCGAATCTCCTTCGACTACGTTATCTTTTTTTATCCCCCAAAACTATAAAAATATTTATTTTTGTAATATTTAAGTTAGATTCTTATCTTTATATCGATAATGTTGCTTTTTCTTTTCCTCAATTGTTAGCCCAACATAACCTGTGTGCATGCATGACACGATGATGTTTTAAAAACACAGTAAGCGGAAAATGGTGATCATAAGCGCAGAGTTTGGTGGTTAAGAGTTCTGTGAAATCAAATCGTACTCGATCAAACATCAAACCACCGACCCCCAAAAAAATTAAAAAATCGTAATTAATTAACCACGTGACCCATATTTGCATATTTAATTGGGAATTTTGTGTAGCACCATATCTCAAGAAGTACACGGCCGTTTAACAGACTGTTGATAGTTATAGACTCCTTGGGGATTGGAGCTAAGATTAATTTTGAAAAACCGTGACCTCAAGTTGACCTCTACTTCCGGGTCAACCGGAAGTGGGACCATATCTCAAGTACTGTACAACCGATTTCCAAACTTTTTTCAGTTTTAGACCTCTAAGGCGTTAAAAATAAACTTTGAAAAACCGTGACCTCAAGTTGACCTCTAATTCGGGGTCAACCGGAAGTGGGACCATATCTCAAGAAGTACACGGCCGATTTTTAGACTGATGGTAGTTATAGACTCCTTGGTTTCGGAGATAAATTGCAAAAAACCTTGACCTCAACTTGACCTCTACTTCTGGGTCAACCCAAAGTGGGACAATATTGATTTTCAAACTTGTTTCAGTTAGAGACTCCTTTGGCATTGGAGATTAGCCTTGGGTTACTGTTACCCCATGTCTACCTCTACTTCCGGGTCAACCGGAAGTGGCACCATAACTCAAGACACTATTCAACATGTTCAAACTTGTTTTCAGTTATAGACTCCTTGGTCATTTTAGCACATAATCCAAGCAAAAGAACACGGAACAGCTTTGTGTTTGTTCACAAACACCTAATGTCTAGTTTTCATTTATTTAAGAACTCTCAGAAAAGCAAACTGAATCACTCTAGTACTAGTATTACCCCAGGAGAGAAGACAAGGAATGACGTTCGAGTTTAAGATGTGGGGGGAAACCCAGGGAATGGTTCCAGGGAAAACCCATGCAGTCGGGTAGGGACTGAAAACCCAACCCTCATAGTGAGTTTATGAGTTTAAAGGGGCTATGTACTTTTTGTTGGACAAAAAACACAATGTATACAGATTTACATTAAACTTACACAGTTTTAAGATAATGATAGTAGAAAGCTTCCCTGAAAATAGTATTTGCTGAGGTGCTGTTTTACTCATTTCTCAAAAACCACAGCACCTCAGCAACTAATATTTTAAGGTACGCTTTCTACTATCATTGTCTTCAAAAGTTTAATGTAAATCTGTGGACATTGTGTTTTGTGTTACAACAAGTACCCAAATCCTTTAACGTATGTTGTTTTCAAGGAAACTAATTTGTTTCTGTCTAGGATGCTTTGTCTGCACTGGTACTTGTAGAGAATGCTCTGAATGGGACGGGTAAGTCGCACCCTAAAGGCCTTGTCATACAGGGCCAATTTGTCAGGCTCTTTGAAGCAACCAACTTGGCCCTTCTATGGCAAAATAGTAATAACAAATGTTGGTTTCTTAAATAACATAATTTCTGGGTAATTTTAGGTGGTTTTTTTTCATTGCAAAGTTTTAGAGGCTTACTATGTATGGATTGAATATACTATGTCCTGTTTCGACCTCTTTATATACTTTCGTCCCGTTTTTACGGCAAAACAGCTCATTTCTTGACTAGCTTTTCTCTAAATGTCATATTTTGAGTCGGGTGGTTTTACCATGGAAGGGCTAAACTGCACTCAATGCATTAAGAAATAATACTTTGGCTGCACCGGAGATACTCTTCCAGCTGTAACTCACTATCCCTAAGAAAATTATGACAAAACTTAACTGTTTTTTGTAATATTTTATTGGAGATTACCGGGAGCCTGTTGCCATACAAAATCCTTAGTTAAGAAAAGGTTTAGAACAAGATGGTTCAAGATTCTCTTTTTTTTTTAAAGAAGGGAACGATTGCAATTGTTTTAATTTGCATTTATTTGATTGTGTTTTATAGCTACAAAGGAGAGGAGACTGATCGCTAATCTTGCACTGCATGTCGGCACACAAATGGTGAGTGAGCAATAAATTGAGGGTAATCCAAAGTTGTTCCAGTCATAATAAACCGTCTTTCTTTAGAGGCCAGTCCAGAAAATTTTTGAATAAAGAAAAATGACTTTAAGTGGTTAACATTACAAACTGAAGCAAGATTCGGGTCGTAACCTCAGAAATTCTCTGTTGTTGTCAGTCTCTGTAAAATGAATATTTTAAGTCTACAATTTCTGGTTCATAAAATGGAAATGAATAAATGAATAAATGAATAAATGAATATATGAAAGAATGAAGATTATTTGTTGGTTGTGTTTTTAGAAAGCCTTTAAGGAGGATGAACTGGCATCTTACCGAACCACGATGAACAAACTCTTCCTCGTCAGTGACTTCAGGGAAAAGTGAGTTTTTGCCTCTTGTCATTTATTTATCACATGTTTGTTTGTCTGTTTGTTTGTCTGTTTGTTTGTCATCGGGCCTAGTTTTTTACAGCTGTGAGCAGAAAATTCTGCTCAGCAAATTCTATGCTAAGCAAACAATGGGTGTGGCACCAGTCACAACAATGTAAACTCTGTGGACTTTTGGCAGGTAACCAGTTTCTACTTCTATTTTCAGTGCTTAGCAAGTTTTTGTGTCTACAGGCTTTATGAAATTGGGCCCATTCCTATGACCAGTCTCCATTTGTCCATCAATAGGTTAAAATACAAAACAGACGTGAGAATCTTCCGGATTAAATTCAAATTCCATTTGATTTTCTATTTCAAATTTGTGGTCTTTGAGTTCAATGTGAGTTTGATAGAAAAAAGGGGTTTGAGGTGCAATAGACCCTTCCCATGAAATATGTAAATTGCACAAAGCGCGTACGCACTAATAGTTTGGTTGACCAAAAATAAGGAAACATTGCGCTGTTTTGTACATGGCTAATGACTGCATGACGCAGACACGTTTGCACGTCTCCTTAGTGCACAACTCTATGGCGTTTGCCAACTGTACGCATGCGTGATTGTCATTAGCATATTTCATGGGAAGAGTCCACTTGCTCATCTCTCTTCTTGAACTAAGTTGCTGCCAGCCAGCACCATGTTGTTTTGCGAATGCGTGTTTGTAGTGAACAATCGTGGACACAAAATCTGTCAAATAGTAAGAATTGTCTGCCGCTGTTTTCACTGAATATTCGGTGACCAAGTGGCCGCCACTGTCATTAGTTTTGTATTTGAAAGACATCGCTTGCAGACAATTCTTTCTGATGGCCGAGTTTGTTTCATCAATATAAATGTATAAGGCATTTATTAATTTTTGTGTTGTCGTTGATGGTGTGACTCCTTGGCAACGGTAACTCTTGGGTGATGATGGAAAGTTAATTGAGGCATGTCAATTAATTTTGTATGTGCAGTCCTTGCGATAGGATTATACGATGGGATGCTATATGAATATTAGATGAGGGTGGGAAGTGATGATCAACGCAACGACCTCTCTAAACAATATCTTAATAGCATAGTTCATAAGAACTAAGCCGTTATTAGACCTTTATCATACTGCCGCCATCTTGGTCATGTTCCCAGTATCCATCACCAATAATGAATGCTAATATACATTAAAAAAGAAATGGAATCAGACTATTTTAGTCTTCCATCCTCGGTTTGGTTACAATGATTTGGATTGGAGAAAAATTCAAAATGGCCACACATGGTTAAGGTCTTTTAAAGATCTCATCTCCACTCTATTATAAGTTGAGTTTTGAGATTGCCAAGTTTTTAGATTGTAAAGTTCTCCTCATTGACCAGTTAACTGATTTAAATGCTGGATGACGGTATAAGCATTCCAACAAGTTTAAGTTGTGGTAAAGTAACTTGTGCAAAATACTCTATTTATAAAGTAACTGTTATCTTCCTTTTGGGTAGGGCTTGGGGGGGGCCTAATGGGATAATGTTGCTACTGTTTTGGGGGTGGTGGGATTTGCGTACACTGTACATGTGTGTAACTTTTTTACTTGGATTGGTTAATGGGAATACGTTTTCAAGCCTTTTTGACTTGTTGTGTTTCCTTCGCACTGTCTATATAAATTGTAATACTTACTGTATAACGTTCACATTGTTATTTGCAAGTAGACATATATTTAGGTATTAGTGGTTAAAAATAATTTATTTTTAATCGCTACTGGAGACAATAGTTCACTTGATTGTAAGTTTGTGTGTAAATAAATGATGAAGTTGTTTCATATAAGGTTATTTATGGATTACACCAGCCCTGTGATGCATATGTGTTGAATAATTGACCTGTTGAATGAGTTGAAAGCTTGCGCATGTACTGTATTGAGGCTGCAACTTCAATTTCTTTGGCAGCTGATGTTATCAAAGTTCATTCTGGTTTGTTGTTTCATTCGCTCTGATTATTGGTCACCATTGTTTGAGGAAAAAATACTGAAGAGGATTTTTGTTTCACCGTATGAGGAGACCAAAATAGAGAACAAAACACTGTGAAGAGAAAGGCCAAGTGCTGTTGACTGTCTTAGTAGTGTTGATAGCCAAATAAGTATGTTTTGGGTTAGACTGAAATATAAAGGACTGTTATTAAAAAAAGATTGAAATGGAGAACTCAACAGCGTCACTTTCTTCTACAACTGAAATGTCATGTACATTGTGCTGGATTGGTGCGGTTTTGTGTATAATGAGTGGAGTAGCAACAATTCTGATCTATTTTTGGATTGTAGTCTGCATTGCAGTCACGGAAAGACTTCACACTGCGTCAAATTATTTCCTTGCGAGTCTCTGCGTATGTGAGATTTGCATCGGGATTTGCTTCATCTGGATAGGCGATGTCTTCCAGGTGTTCTTTCAGAAGCATTCAGTACTGAACCTTGCCTCAATTCTGTCCTGCTGTTTAAGTTTACTTTCCAGTTATCTAATGAATGCGGCCTTGATAGCAGCGGATCGCTACCTGAAGATTGCCCGGCCACTACAATATCTCAGTCTCATGTCCAACAGACGATGTGTTCAGCTTATCGTCGCAGTCTGGATTATTTGGCTGATCCCAGGTCTGAGCTTGTTCATCTTTATGTTGACTTGCTTTGAAGTAGATGAATTGTACATCGAAGAACTTATCAGCAACAATCAATTCAGCATATTCATATCTGTGGTCTTAGATGTAACAGAGTTTCCGCTCGTTATATGTATCGCTTGTTTCATCGCTGGTATTGTGCGCATCGCCAAGACTCAAAAACGAAGAATTCAAACAGAGGTGCAGATGTTAGGGCACATCCGCCGCAGTGACGCACAACAAGAAGACGGGGTCGATCGTCAGGTATCGGAACCAGTTCAACTGCAGGATAAGGGAAGCAACAAAACCACTGTGTACATTGTTGTCCACTTTGTTGCTTATGTTACTGCATGGATTCCCGTTGTTCTCACAGTAAACATAGGAGTCTTCGGTTCATCTCCATTGGAACACGTGTTCATTGCACTTTTCGCAAGTTTGTCTTTAGGGTTAGTTGAACTGACCTTCGGGACATTGTTTGTGGTTTATGTGCAAATTGAACATCGACAAAGTTCAAGGACAACATGGCAGAAAGTGTTAGCATTCTTTCGAAAATAATATAAACAAACAGTTTGATCTTTTTTTTTCAATCAAGTGGGAGATTAGGCAGTTGATGTTTTATGATTCATTTAATTTACTGGAAAAGCATAATGATACACTACAGAAAGGCTTTTCAAGCAAGAAGTCAAGTAATTTTCGGAAAAAACAAAATAATGTAATTGTAATAATACTCTTTGGTTCAAAAGTGATTGTTAAGGTTATGCATGGTGTAGCCTTGTCCAAGGCTCTTTACGCAAACACTGGCCCACTCTGAATTCACGAACTGAAACTATACTGCATGGAAAAACAGTACTTGATACCGTGGGGTCGAAGCATGGTTTTTCAGGGTTCTTGAACCTTGTACAAACGAAACTGCAACAGATTCGGCCTTGTTGTACGAGCTTAAAACCTTGAAAAGCAAGCTTCGGCCCCACGGTATCAAGTACTGTGTACCGTGCAGTATAGTATCTATACAATTCGCGAATTCAGAGTGGGCCGCTGGTGCTTGGGTGAAAGAGCATTGGACAAGGCTATGCATGGTATGGATAATACACCTTTATCATGAGTCAGTCATCTTGATTGATGACAGTGACAGGTGACTATGCAAAGTGGTCCTTTCAGATTAAACCATTTTTTATTTGTAAGGATTTGTACAGGTATGAACTTTTTTATCAGTGAAACTAAAAGGTTTTAAAAATCTAAACTCACTGTTTAAAACAATATTTTGCTGTCGTTTTAATTTAAAAGCAAGTGTGTTCAAAATTTTGAGTGTATTTTCATGTGAGTTTAACATTGAGCAGTTTATGAATTTACAACACTTTTTTGAAATAGCTGAAGCATTTATTGTTAGCTTCAAGTAAACTTGCTCAATTCTGATTGGTCTATCCATAGAAACGAGATATCAAACTCTGTTCTAACTCTGCATGATGTGGTTTTTTTTTAAAGTTAGGCATCCAGTTTGAATGAATATAAATTCATTATTGTTTTTGTGCTCATGGATTACAGAAAAATACAGCCTCGTTTTGATATGGGACAGAGAAGTACAATATTTGTAGTTTTTCAGTTTGCCTCTGTGTGTTTATTTGTAACAATTCGTTACATTGATTTAAACCGGATTGTATGTTTGATAAATCCAGTATTCTACTACAAAAGAAGTTCTCTTTCCGGTAGAACCTAGGTCAAGATCAATTTATTACAGGGACCGTGCTTTCGTCAAAACTGCTACTGCCCTGTGGAATAAGCTCCCTGTCTCACTTGACAAACTACCATCACTAATCAACTTCAAGAGGGAACTAAAAATACACTTGTTCACTTGGACTTACATTTGGGTTTTATTTAACTACAATTATGTTTATTCTTCATTTTCATTTGTATTCCTTTTTGTGTAGGCACCTTGATAAATTTTCTGCAGGAGTGAGCATTATATACATCCAGATTATTATATTTTAAAGACACTGGACACTTTTGGTAATTGTCAAAGACCAGTCTTCTCACTTGGTGTATCTCAGCATATGTATAAAATAACAAGCCTGTACATTTGAGCTCAATTGGTTGTCGAAGTTGCGGGATAATAATGAAAGAAAAAACACCCTTGTGACATGAAGTTGTGTGCTTTCAGATGCTTGATTTCGAGACCTCAAAATCTAATTCTGAGGTCTCAAAATCAAATTCGCGGAAAATTACTTCGTTCCCGAAAACTGCATTACTTCAGAGGGAGCCATTTCTCACAATGTTTTATACTATCAACAGCTCCCCATTACTCATTACCAAGTAAGGTTTTATGCTGATAATTTATTTGAGTAACTACCAAGAGTGTCCAGTGCCTCTGTAGTTATGCCTAGCCAATGACGAAGCTAAAGGGGCCCCAATGCCTTCGGATTGACCGCTTTGAGTTATAAAAGCATTTGTCATGAAATTAATTTTGTTAGAAAGGTGTTTTTTAATTCGAGTATAACCCTTTAGTCCCTGCACCGCCCGAGTTTGCTGAAAACCAATTTCTCAAGATTCTTGCAGTAAATTACTGGAATCGTAGTTCGCATTTTAAAAGATAGCCATGGCTTAATGTGTATGCACAATGGTTGACCCTTTCGGTAATATTTGTATAAAAGTACAAGTTCTCATGGGAACAATAAATGCCTCTCGTTAAACGGCTACGGTAATTTTTATGGCGAATATTTTTGTGCACGGATGAAATGGACACAATAGCTTTTCAAGGTTTTTGTCTGGCTCAATGCTCATACTGATTAAATGCGAAGGCGTCAATTTTCGACAATATCATCATAAATGATGACAAATTTCCTGTTTACTAATGAGCGTTTTTATTTCGTAAGAGCTAAACTATTTCATCATCATTAGCTTCGACAAGTCAACTGTGAAGGGAGAATTAATAACAATCTATAACAACTAGATATATTAACAAATGCGTAGACCTACTAATGACTATCGAGTTTTCTTTTGATGTTCCTTTTTTTCTACAAACACAAGCTACTAATGACTATCGAGTTTTCTTTTGATGTTCCTTTTTTTCTACAAACACAAGCTAGCGAGGTTTCCTCGTACTGCATAGAGGCGGCTGGGCGGTACAGTGGCTAAATGGTTAATTTTTCACAAAAAATCATCTCTGGAATCTGTGAGGTTTTCCTTTAACTTTAAGAACTTTCAACGGTCCCCCAGTTAATGCAGTCAAATCTTTGGTTTTACAAAATGGCGGACTGTGTTAGTTTACAAAGTAAAAGGAAAAAACCCAATTTTTATGCACATTTGTGTGGATCATTGTGCTCGACCTTTAAAACACCTTTCCACCGATATTCAATTCATAACAAATTTCAAGGCCCCAAATCGCCCAATCTGATTGCAATTCGGTGATCTCCAGACCCTTTCGTTCCTCCCTCGGCTTAGCTCGGGAAAACAGAACGCTCCGGAGATCACCTCGGGAGTTATAGTTTTAACCATAGCACTCGAAGCAGTCAATATTACAAGTATACTACGGTACGCTTCTATTTTGGGAGTCTTAATTCACACATGCAAATTAGAATCATAGCAAGCATGTAAAATGCACATGGAGTATTTCCTCCAAATTTTGGGCAACCAAAATTGTGACGATGGTGTAATGGTTCACCAATGTATGTAGCTTTCAAGATGCAGTGTAAAAACCTATACTCTAGTTGTATAAAGTAGAATAAGAGTAAAATGCTGTTGAAGCAACAGCTTTTGGTACCGACAAAGTTGCAGTTTTGTATGTTTTTTTTTGTTAGGTCTCTTGCCTCTGAAAATTTACAATGTCATCTCCAATGTTCTATTTAATTAAGCCCCGCCCACCAAATCCACCACTTAAGGGTTACTTAAGACTAGCAAGGGGAAATTGGTGGATCATTGCAGGACCTCTAATCTGCTGTTTTGGGATTCAAATTGTATATTGAATATCAGTTTAAAACCATCAAAAACTTCTCAAAACATCTCCTGAAGATGAGAGTATACTGTTCGAGACCTCAAGACCAAAAACGGCTCTGTTTAGAGCCAACACTCCCTCAAAATGTAATGATTGCATGGTTGTACCCGCAAGTTTACTATTTTATAGTTTACTCTTTTCTTTTTAATTTGCTTGTATATTTGTTGTTTAGGCTCAGGGAGGCATGTGATTGTAGTTTCCTGTACTGGCATCGTGTGGTCTTCCCCCTCTACTTGGCTGATAGATTTGAGAATGCTGTGGATGCACATCGCCTTCATGTAAGTACACGTTTTTGTTGCCGGGTAGTTAAGAGCACTGGAGCTTTGGTGTTTCTGATCAGCAGAGTGTGGGTTTGAGTGTGGGCAATATATTCTTAAGAATTAGACAGTATCATGAACAGCAACAGTAGTGTTTCATTGAATCTGATTTTTTTGTAGAATTTTCCCTCATATTTGCGTTGATATGAAGTACATACCCACCCGGAAGAAAACTGCCTTGGCTCATTGGTTGTTGTTGTTTTTTTGTCCTTGTCGTCCAATTCCTTGTCTGTCTCAGGAAATATACAAAAGCATTATGCTTAAATTTTTTCCCTGCATGTTGACTAATATGTAAATTTTTGTAGTCATTATCTTCAAATTCTATACATTGCATCCGCCCTTCATTATTATATTCATCGATATTTGTTTTCTAGTGTATGCTTAAATTGTTATTGTCGACATGAAATAAATGTTCATTGAATTGAATTGAATCGAAATTGAATCCAGTATGTAAATAATCCAGTATGACTAACTGTTGGTATGTTCTCCGTGGTCTTGCAGTACATGTTTGGTGCATTGGCAGATTGCGTTCCACCGATCGTCCAGTGTAAGCATCTGGAATCCCCTCAGAAGCTGTTGGACTCCTTCGACAAAGAAATCAATGCTCAGTTTAAAGAGGTGGGTCCATGGGGGAGTAGACATCTCTCAATCCTAACCTTCCCATGAGGTATCGTGGCTGAGTGGTTCAGGGCGGAGGACTCAAGCTCTGTATTTTACAGGATGTGGGTTTGAGTCCTGGAGTCGATATCACAAAGAGTTAGGACTAGTCCTAACTAATAACTAGTCCTAGGAGATATTAAAAACATAAGGGTAGTTCTAAGTTAGGACGAGTAGCTCATCCTAAGTAGAGATAAGACTAGTCTTAACTCTTTGTGAAATCCACCCCTGGCCTGGTCAGTTGCAACACTTGTGTCCTTGACCAAGGCACGTTTTCGTAATTGCTTCTCTCCATCTAGGAGTACAAATTGGTACCAGCGAGAGCTGGGGAGTAACCTGCGATGTAGTGGCATCTTGTCCAGGGGGACAGAAATATTCTCAGTTAATGAAAGTCAAAGAAATTGATATAAACACCGGCCTTATGAGCCGTTCAGACTTTACTTTACTTTACCTAACCTCCCAATTTTATACAAAGTTTGGGTCATAGATTGGTAGATACTCCAACCATTAATGACCACAACAACTTACTTGGTAATTTGTAGATTTATACTTGGTAATTAAATAATTATGGGTGTGTTCGATTAGCTTCCCTTGGTTGATCCCGGTGCGTTTGAATTGCTTTGACACGTTATTCTAGGGGCTCACCCAGGTCAGACCCAAGTGCCCTGCTAATTGAATGCACCCAATATTACCCGCTAAATCAGACACATTCCAGGGGCTCACTCGGGTCAGCCCCCAGTGCCCTGCTTATGGAGCGGGTCACTTGGGGGCTGGCCTGAGGTGCATGACGTCACCACAAGAGGCAAATGTGATCGTTCGATAAGCTCTTGTCAGGGGCTCACCCAAGTGAGCACTGTGGGGTCAATAGGGGAAGCTAATCAAACGCTCCTATTATTTCCTTATTTCAGCATCTTCTTGATCCTTTGTGCCGTGCCATTGAGACAGATCTCCGCCTTTCAATACACAACCATCTCCAGCTGGACAGTCGTAATCCCTTCAAAGTCCCCCTTCAAGACAATTCACACTTCATCAAGATGAGACCCATACGCTTCTTCAATAACTTCTTGGATATCAAAGGTAAAAACTGCTCCCTCTTCAAACTTTATTATCCAATTCTTTGAAAATGAATGGCTGTTTTAAAATTATTTTTCCAGGAAGTTACACCACTCCATTTGGTTTGAAAACTGCAATCAATATGACACATACTGTTATCGCAAATTAAAAAAATGAATAAAAAACAAAACATACATTGATACAAAAAATAAACAGCTGTTTACAAAAAACTTAAAAGGTCCCTCTAAAGGAGGGTGTCATGGTCGAGTGGTTTAGAGCATCCCGGTCATGACACTTGTGTCCCCCAGCAAGATGCTTTACTATAATTGCTTCTCTTCACCCAGGGGTATAAATGGGTACCTGCGAGGGTAGAGGTTGAGCCCACAACCCACCTTACTCCTTATCCCTTAACCCCCAAACCTCACAATTAACAACCAGTAACAAATTGACTAATGAATGATGAGAGACCTGGCTCTTCTGATTGTTTGCAGCTTCTGTGACCCACTACCTGGATAAGACTTTCTACAACTTGACGACAGTTGCCCTGCATGATTGGAAGACCTATGCGGAGATGCGGAATCTGGCATCGCAGAAGTACGCTCTGACTATGACTGAGGCTCACCTCCCTACACAGACCCTAGAACAGGTCAGTAGTTACTTTACCTTAAGGCCGGTTTATAGGTCGGTCACGCAATGGAAATCTTGACGTGCGATCCTAAAAAACACAGTTTATAGTCATCGCTGAGGCCTGAAAACTGTGGCCTTTACACCCATTTCAGACAGGCGAGCCAGAGGAGTCGCACCAAACCAAATAGATAAGGCGCGACTCTAGGTCGACCCAAATAAAGTTTGGGTTCAGACAGGCGGACTTAACATACATTTACATTGGGTTCATGAAATCAAGACGCTCCAGAGTCGTTCCAAACGACTGCAACAGTCAATCTTTGGACTTCATTGTAAAAACTATCCTATTGCCCACTCAATTAAAAAAGATTGACAAATATGGGAATCAAACCTACATCCTGTAAAGAGCAGATTACTGTGACGAAATGAAAGTTTTTAAATTGTTCTTTTTAAATACACGATCAGTGAACGCCCCTGATAACTTGAGCTATGATTATATGTGGTAATTAAGGGGTGAAAGTGATCAATTGTTTGACTTGTGCTCTGCTAAAAATGGTATTCTTGAAATTAGAAAAACATCTTATTTTAAGAAAATATTTCTTGTGTCACTCCCTAGAAAAAGTTTCTAGGGAGTGACACATTTCAAGGATACCATTTTTAGCAGTGTGCGTAAGCGTGGAGGAAAACGAAAGTGACAGCTAACCAGCCAATAAAAAATGGCCACTATTAAGCGAGAAAAGTGATAGGCTAAATGTACATCATGTCAATAAAAATCAATCAATTTAGCAACAGTCGTTGAGCTTGAAATCAATGTTTATACAATGCATGACCAACTTACTTGGTAGCTTGCATGCGCGTAGCCTATGTTGCTGACCTATCATACAAAATTGAGTCGAGGGCAACTTGGCAATAACCAACACGACGCACGCAGCAGCGACGCATGTACCTCGCTGAGCAATGAAATGTTTTAGCATTAATAAATGAACCATAAAAGCAATTATCCAAGTATCTTGTAATGTGTGCTTTTCTTAATTTTCTTCTATCCAGCACCTCGTTATGCGTTTGTTCATAGATAGAGGGCGCCGCCAAACTTGTTTGTATTATGATGGTAATATCATTCATATAAAGATGTTAAATTTCATGTTTTACTTGTTCTCTTCTCATTACAGGGATTGGACGTGTTGGAGATAATGCGCAATATTCATATATTTGTGTCCAAGTATCTGTACAATGTCAACAATCAGGTAAAAATGCTCACCATTATTATAACTTAATATTGATTTCAGGGAGGGGGAACACAATCACACCCTATGCCACAGATTGGAAATGTTTTTTTTGGGTTTTTTTTGTGGCATTCTTTTACATGTTTGCATTTTTTATTGCCTTTTCTGTGGTATGATATTGTTGATTGTCTTGTATTGGTGTATCTCAATGTTTGTTTTTGTCTTTCTTATTGTACAATGTATGTTTGCTGTAATTTGCTTATCTCTTTTTAGCTTAATGTTTATAATATGTAAAAATACTGTCTGTCGTGCCCCAAAGCATGACCACTTCACACCATACTTACAAGATCTTCACTGGCTGCCGATTAGGGAGAGGATAACCTTCAAGATCTTGGTTTATGTGTATAAATGCCTCAACAACACAGCACCTGGCTATTTATCCTCTTGCCTGTCTCTCCATCGGCCTGGGCGCTCAAGTCTACGCTCAGCATCCGACACTACTCGCCTCATGGAACCTAACTCAATCAAGCTTCTTAAGTCGGCCTCAAGTCGCACATTCTCACATTTTGCTCCACACACCTGGAATGCACTCTCCCCCTCAATCAGGAAATCCGACTCTCTTCGAACATTTAAAAAGTGTATCAAACATTCTCTATATCCTATCTAATGCGCTGCGTTCTTGATGTAGTGGCGCTATATAAATGCCCTATATGTATGTATTTATGTATGTACAGCATTTTAAGATTTGTGTTTTTATGTACATGTAAGACGCTATAGCAAAAATAAATTATTATTTTTATTGATTATGTTTCTTTTCCTTTAGCCATGTTTTAATAAATCAATGTAAGTCTTGCATTCTGCTGTTTGTTTGCAATAGTGCTCACCCAATTATGGCAGCACGCAATAATGGCTCATTATCATCTGCTGCGTATTATTATGAATGTCCGCTATCTTAAAGGAACACGTTGCCTTGGATCGGACGAGTTGGTCTATAAAAAAAGCGTTTGTAACCGTTTGTTATAAAATGCATATGGTTGGAAAGATAATTTAAAAGTAGAACACAATGATCCACACAAATTTGCCTCGAAATTGCGTGGTTTTCCTTTTACTGTGCAAACTAACATGGTCGGCCATTTGACTCCCATAAATGGCTAACCGTGTTAGTCGACGAGGTAAAAGGCAAACCGTGCAATTTCGAGGCATGTTTGTGTGGATCATTGTATTCTACTTTTACAGCATCTTTCTGCCCATATGCATATCATAACAAACGCTTTTCAAAGACCAACTCGACCGATCCAGGGGGCCACGTGTTCCTTTAAGCCTTTTCAACACCTGGATGCACTCTTATGACTCACTCCCTTGGTCTTGTAACACTACTGACAGATCTTTGTGGAACGTTCCAGCAACAACAAGCATCTTAACACCATCAACATCCGACATGTTGCTAACTCTATCCGTACCCACGGCACAGGCATCATGAATACCACAGTCAACTTCACGTATCAGTTCCTACGCAAGAAGTTCTTCATCTTCTCCCAGTTTATGTACGATGAACACATCAAGTCTAGGCTCATCAAGGTATGTGTGAGGGTTTTGAGGGATTGCATGGTGAGGTATCAATGTGTATCAGTTTGTGGTAACACCAGGGGCCAATTTCATAGAGCTGCTAAGCATGAAAATTTGCTTAGCATGAAATTTCTTCCTTGATAAAAACAGGATTACCAACCAATTTTCAGCAGCTCTATGAAATTGGGCCCTTGTGTCTATTTTCTTTGCTGTGTAGATTTGTTCTATGAGAACTTGTCAGCACTATGCTTGGTTCATACTAATTCCTGTGAATGCGAACAAATTTAATTAAGAGTTCCAAAGCCACTAGACTCAACAGATTTATTGGTAGAGTAGTTAAAACTAGAAACCCTTACATTCTGACTTTACTTTATCGCTCAATTAGCAGACCCATACTTGAATACGCAGCTTTAGTCTGGTGCCCTGTTCTTTCGACTCAGCAAAAAACGCTAGAGAAGGTACAGAGGCGATTCACCCGTTTTTGTTTGGGTCTGCCGAGAAGGGTTTTAATTGATTCTGTAAATGAAATTGAATATTCTGACAGGTGTGTCAAGCTGGGTCTGCCTCTTTTAATCAACAGGGTTCATTTCCTTTCAATTACGTTTGTTATTGAATGTTTATATAACAAATTTGACATTGACACGGACACTCTAATTCCCATTAATTGTAGACATATCGAATCTGTTAAATTTGTCCATCAAGATTCCCTAGATTATGGGACGAACTACCGGCCTGCATTAAAGATACAATTATCCATAGTTTATCCTCCTTCACAAATTCCCTCAGGAATCATTTATTAGTCCCTGGCGAGGAGGTCCCCTTGACCAAAACAGTTTAACTTTCTAGTTGCCTTGCCCATTCGAATACCTTGCTGCTGTTTTTTATTTCTCAAATTTATAGTGCCTTTTGCATAATTAACTAGAATCTCTCTTTTAACGATTTTGTATTTTTAATGCCCATTAGTGCTTTTATAGTTTTAACTGCTTGTCTAGTTCTATATTTTTATACTGTATGCCATGTTTTAATAATGTCCATCTGTAATGTCCCTTTTTGTCTCTTCGTAAATTGTGGCATCAGGAGATTAACTCGATAGTAATTTAGTTTACTTTTTTTAAATCCTTCAGGGGTGCTGCTTTTTTTGTAATTGTATTGTATGTTCTTGTTTTTGTTTTCTTACTGTTCTTATTGTCTGTGCTTGAATTTTTGCCTGTGAAATTAATAAATGAAATGAAATGAAGAGTTGTAACTCTTACTTAAATTAAGTGTTTGGGGAAGTAGGACAGGCAGTCTTCCTATTTGTTCAATATATCTTTGTTTGGGGTGCCATTCAGAAGCCATTCAACCAACTGCCATATATTCAAATGTTTTTTTTATTGTCACACATATAAATACATAGCTCAGTTGGTAGAGCGCCGGCACGTTAATCCGGAGGTCCTTGGTTCGAATCACACTCTAGTCAATTCTTTGTTCAACCCCAAAAATCACATATAAATACATATACAGTGAAATTCACTTCGACTTGCGAGTCTAAAAAATACTAAAAATTACAAAAAATTACAGAAAACCCTTAAACCACATAGGCATACAATAACTAACAAATAAACAGTATGCGCATATTATGCAGAGAGACAATTACAGTAATAGCCAAGGATCACACCAAAGTTTATGATGCTAAAAAAAAGAGAGGGAGACCGCCCACATTAGGTTTACACAGCTCTGTTGGTAGAGTACTGGCACATTAAAGTTCAAAATCAATTGGTTTCTTTTTAGACCCCAAAAACCTAGTAAGTTTCCCGCGTGGTTTACTGCTTAAAGCTAATATAGTAACGTTATATCCAGCACCAAGTTTAAATTAACCACTTAAGGAAGATGTACTAAAAAAGCAACTGTAATTGACCAATATTCTGGAGGAAATAACAAAGATGACAACCTTAATGGAGAAGATGAAACTGCAATGACAGCCTTAGAAAATAGACACGGTATTAAAAGAAAACAAACAGACAAAGCTACAAATATTCTAAAGTAACAAAAGTCCCTCAATACCTCACAGATAATTGGGGGAAAATCTGAGCGGTTGTCGTAGTTCCTAACATTTTGAAGGTCGTGCCAGTATTGATCGCCATTTATTGCATTTGTATTGTATTTCTCTACCACATATTCTGGATTTCTTCTTAGCTTAGTTCTTCTTAGTTTCTTCTTTTTTTGGTTATTGTACGTGTATTATGTTATTGTTTGTATTATTGCCATGAGTATTTTGATGGATTTGTGTGTGATTCGTCAGCGATATTGGTCTGAGTTTAAATGCAAAAATGCTGGTCTGATCTTAGGGACAGGGATTTACTATTGCTCTTTTCCAATGACCTGGTACGATTCCTTTATTAAATGACTGGTTAGCTCAAATACCATACGTGACACACCAACCAGGGGTTTAATTTTATGATATACTAAAAAAAGAAATTAATCCCCCCCCTTGTTAAAAATGTAACTTGAGACTACCGTGGCTTATTTTAGAGGGCTCGTGCCCTTTGTACCAGTTCGAAGAATAATGGTTCATTTCTCCTCGCTTGGTTTATCATGGCCTTGAGGAAGATACTTAGAAATAATTACTATTTATGACTGGATGTAAAAGGTTTTATGGTCAAGCTGTTGATAATTTTCATGATAGCTAAAAGCTTCGTTTCATTTCCATTAAGTCTGCTTGATGAAAAATATATATCCTGCTAGTGCTCTTCAGCTCATGTTTGCACAATGATATGTAGATGATGGAGGTGGGAATTGTTTTTGTCCTTCTTTTTCCTCTCTCAAATTTTACACAAGTACCAGTTTTTCCTTCTTAACCATTTAGCCACTGTACCGCCCAGCCGCATATAGCGATACACTGTATGCGGTACATAGAGCTACTGCGGTACGAGGAAACCTCGCTAGCTTGTGTGCGGTACGAGGAAACCTCGCTAGCTTGTTTTTGTAGAAAAAAAGGAACATCAAAAGAAAACTCGATAGGCATTAGTAGGCCTACGCATTTGTTAATATATCTAGTTGTTATAGATTGTTATTAATTCTCCCTTCACAGTTGACTTGTCGAAGCTAATGATGATGAAATAATTTAGCTCTTACGAAAAATAAAACGCTCATTAGTAAACAGAAAACTGTTCATCATTTATGATGATATTGTCGAAAATTAACGCCTTCGCATTTAATCAGCATTGAGCCAGACAAAAGCCTTGAAAAGCTATTGTGTTCATTTTATCCGTGCACACAAATATTCGCCATAACAATTACCGTAGCCGTTTAACCAGAGGCATTTATTGTTCCCATGAGAACTTGTACTTATATACAAATTTTACCGAAAGGGTAAAAAATTGTGCATACACATTAAGCCATGGCTATCTTTTATAATTTGAACTACGATTCCAGTAATTTACTGCAAGAATCTTGAGAAATTGGATTTCAGCAAACTCTGGCGGTGCAGGGACTAAAGGGTTAAAGGCAGTGGACACTATTGGTAATTACTCAAAATAATTTTTTGCATAAAACCTTACTTTGTAACAAGTAATGGGGGAGCTGTTGATAGTATAAAACATTGTGAGAAACGGCTCCCTCTGAAGTAGCGTAGTTTTCAAGAAAGAAGTAACTTGCAACTTGGTTGATTTCAAGATCTCAGAATTAGATTTTGATGTCTCGAAATCAAGCATCTAAAGCACATAACTTCGTGTGACGAAGGTTGCTTTTCTTTCAATTTATCTCTCTAAGACCTGCACTTGCACAGTTCAGGAAAAATAAAGAATAAAAAAAAGCTTTGAAATGCCTTCGGGTGTGATAAAGCACTATATGTAAGAGCTGCGTAATTAATATTATAATAATAGAGTCTAAAAAATACTAAAAATTACAAAAATTACAGAAAACCCTTAAACCACATAGGCATACAATAACTAACAAATAAACAGTATGCGCATATTATGCAGAGAGACAATTACAGTAATAGCCAAGGATCACACCAAAGGTTATGATATTAAAAAAGAGAGAGGGAGACCGCCCACATTAGGTTTACACAGCTCTGTTGGTAGAGTACTGGCACATTAAAGTTCAAAATCAATTGGTTTCTTTTTAGACCCCAAAAACCTAGTCAGTTTCCCGCATGGTTTACTGCTTAAAGCTAATATAGTAACGCTATATCCAGCACCAAGTTTAAATTAACCACTTAAGGAAGATGTACTATAAAAGCAATTGTAATTGACCGATATTCTGGAGGAAATAACAAAGATGACAACCTTAATGGAGAAGATGAAACTGCAATGACAGCCTTAGAAAATAGACACGGTATTAAAAGAAAACAAACAGACAAAGCTACAAAAATTCTAAAGTAACAAAAGTCCCTCAATACCTCACAGATAATTTGGGGTTGTCATAGTTCCTAACATTTTGAAGGTCGTGCCAGTATTGATCGCCATTTATTGCATTTGTATTGTATTTCTCTACCACATATTCTGGATTTCTTCTTAGCTTAGTTCTTCTTAGTTTCTTCTTTTTTTGGTTATTGTACGTGTATTATGTTATTGTTTGTATTATTGCCATGAGTATTTTGATGGATTTGTGTGTGATTCGTCAGCGATATTGGTCTGAGTTGAAATGCAAAAATGCTGGTCTGATCTTAGGGACAGGGATTTACTATTGCTCTTTTCCAATGACCTGGTACGATTCCTTTATTAAATGACTGGTTAGCTCAAATACCATACGTGACACACCAACCAGGGGTTTAATTTTATGATATACTAAAAAAAGAAAGTAATCCCCCCCCCTGTTAAAAATGTAACTTGAGACTACCGTGGCTTATTTTAGAGGGCTCGTGCCCTTTGTACCAGTTCGAAGAATAATGGTTCATTTCTCCTCGCTTGGTTTATCATGGCCTTGAGGAAGATACTTAGAAATAATTACTATTTATGACTGGATGTAAAAGGTTTTATGGTCAAGCTGTTGATAATTTACATAAAAGCTAAAAGCTTCGTTTCATTTCCATTAAGTCTGCTTGATGAAAAATATATATCCTGCTAGTGTTCTTCAGCTCATGTTTGCACAATGATATGTAGATGATGGAGGTGGGAATTGTTTTTGTCCTTCTTTTTCTCTCTCAAATTTTACACAAGTACCAGTTTTTCCTTCTTAACCATTTAGCCACTGTACCGCCCAGCCGCATATAGCGATACACTGTATGCGGTACATAGAGCTACTGCGGTACGAGGAAACCTCGCTAGCTTGTGTGCGGTACGAGGAAACCTCGCTAGCTTGTGTTTGTAAAAAAAAAGGAACATCAAAAGAAAACTCGATAGGCATTAGTAGGCCTACGCATTTGTTAATATATCTAGTTGTTATAGAACGTTATTAATTCTCACTTCACAGTTGACTTGTCGAAGCTAATGATGATGAAACGCCTTCGCATTTAATCAGTATGAGCATTGAGCCAGACAAAAGCCTTGAAAAGCTATTGTGTTCATTTTATTCGTGCATACAAATATTCGCCATAACAATTACCCTAGCCGTTAACAAGAGGCATTTATTGTTCCCATGAGAACTTGTACTTTTATACAAATATTACCGGCTCCCTCTGAAGTAGCGTAGTTTTCAAGAAAGAAGTAACTTTCAACTTGGTTGATTTCGAGATCTCAGAATTAGATTTTGATGTCTCGAAATCAAGCATCTAAAGCACATAACTTCGTGTGACGAAGGTTGCTTTTCTTTCAATTTATCTCTCTAAGACCTGCACTTGCACAGTTCAGGATAAATAAAGAATTAAAAAAAAGCTTTGAAATGCCTTCAGGTGTGATAAAGCACTATATGTAAGAGCTGCGTAATTAATATTACTATAAACAAAATATAGAGCTTCATTAGGGTTGGCTTTGAGAAGCCCTCGTGTACGATAAGTGCTATGTAAGAATTTGACCTAATTACTATTGTTAAAAAGTAAATATATGGCTTCATAAAATGTTCTTTTGTTTTTAAGGATTTGCGTTTCTTCAAGGAGAACAAAGTTGAGATCCACCAGATGTACCCGTTTGAGCGAGCGGATAAATTCAACAAGGGGATCCGTAAGCTTGGTCTGACACCAGACGGTGATAGCTACCTCGATCAGTTCCGAAACCTCATCTGCCAAATAGGTTAGAAAGTTCATTCATAATTACTTTAAGTCACTTTATCTATGCTGATTGGTCGAGAGGGCATCATGTGGGGGTGTTTAAAGGCAGTGGACACTATTGGTAATTCCTCAAAATAATTGTTAGCATAAAACCTTTCTTGGTAACAAGTAATAGGGAGAGGTTGATAGTATATAACATTGTGAGAAACGTCTCCCTCTGAAGTGATGTAGTTTTCGAGCAAGAAGTAACTTTCCACGAATTTGATTTTGAGACCTCAGATTTAGAATTTTAGAGGTCTCGAAATCAAGCATCTGAAAATATGAGCACACAAGTTCGTGTGACAACTGGACAAGTGTGTTTTTTCTTCATTATTATCTCACAACTTTGACGACCAATTGAGCTCAAATTTTCACAGGTTTGTTATTTTATGCATATGTTGAGATACATCAAGTGAGAAGACTGGTCTTTGACAATTACCAATAGTGTCCAGTGTCTTCAAACGGATGATATAAACCACAGTAAAAAGTGTTTAAACATAGGCATGACACAGGAGCTTACGTGTGGCGTAAATTTTTTGTGTAAAGCAATCAAGCACAACTCATTCTGTTTATTGTGTGTTTATTGTGATAGGGAATGCCATGGGTTACATCAGGATGGTCCGATCTGGTGGACTGCGATGCTGCAGCAATGCAATCAGGTAAGGAAACCTTACTGACTCTGTTCATTAACAGCAGTTTAATTGTCACGTCTGAGTGGCTTTGTCAGTGGACTCAATCCCTGGTCATACTGGTACTTGTGTCCTTGAGCAACCTTCTCGTTTTCTCCAGAAGACGATCAGAGCCTACTGATCGAATCGTCTAGTTGTAACCAACGGTTCTTTTCAGAACCACCCCAACTCATTAAGAGATAGTCATTACATTGTGTTACTGCAACCTTTCTATAGCCTTCTTGTTTATCTTGCTCATAATTCTTCCTTTTTTTTAATGGTTTAGTTTATTGTTTACTGCTTTTCATTTGAGCATTAAACTTGTTGTGGTCACTACCATTACATCAGAAATATACATTTTTGTTTAAAATCAGGTCACCTAAAACTTCCTGCGTGCAATTAAGACGCACAGTTTACTAGCCTGGTGGGCCCTGTATATCATGTATATGTTGAAATGTTCTATGTACTTTTTTTCTAACACAAACACAATGTCCACAGATTAACATTAAACTTACGCAGTTTGAAGATAATGATAGTAGAAAGCTTCCTTTAAAATATAACTTACTGAGGTGCTGTAGCTTTTTAGAAATGAGTAAAACAATGTCACAAAAATACTTTTTTGTCTCAGTTTTGCATGTAGCATGTAAAAACAGTTACGATATGTTATGGTGTAATATCATATAAACTGGTTGATACGTTTTTACATTGCTAAAATAATTTTCGCCTCACTGAGACGAAAATTATTTTGTGACTTGTTTTACTCATTTCTCAAAAAACTACAGCACCTCAGTAAATAAGTAATGTTTCAAGGGAAGCTTTCTACTATCATTATCTTCAAACCTTGCAAGTTACATGTAAATATATGGACATTTTGTAAAAAGTACCCAAATCCTTTAAATGTTGGTAATTTGTCCTATTTGATTGAATTGTTCAATAACTGTGGATAGGTTTGTACCGGACTTGGAGGATATTATCCAGTTTGAGGAACTAGTATCAGAGGAGCATCTGTCAGAAGAAGCTAAGGTTGCTGCTAAGTGAGTAATGCATTGTTTATCTGGCTACTCTAGGTTGCATTTTTTTAGTCTCCTTTTGATTTTTTTCTTCTTCTTCATGTCCAAAGGTTACATTTTTCCTGCACACATTCATACCTGTTCTTGAAATCCTCTAAAGCCGGATACCCATTGGACTTTTTAGTTAGAGTACTGCGACTTTTCTGTTGGATGACAAAACTAAATAAAATGGGGACGCAGGGTAGACTGACCTCCCTGTCAACCTACCACAACCACGCTGTAAAATGCTATGCAAACTTAGCGGAATATAAGTCCAGGTGGGAACGCACGATAGAGTTACACTGAAGCCAGTCGTGGTAAGTTTCTGCTGGGCAACGGAAGAAAAAGTCCAATGCCAACACGGCTTGCGATGGTGGCATGATGATGTCAATACGTAAGGTCTATTGACCGTATTGAAAAACCCCTTTTTGCTGTGAAAAGTCGCCATCTTGTAGGGCAAACCGTATGCACGTCCAAACGCCTACATCATCGAAGCACGCAGCACGCAACATTCCCGATTTGATTTCTACGGCACATGCACGCACACACACGCACATGCACAGACGCCATCTTGTAGGTCAGATATTTGAGCCGTGTGACGTCATATTCAATACGGTCTATAGTTTACCACTGTCACACTGTGGTCATCACTGTGGTTTGTCAGCAATAGACTAATCCATTAAGCCCCGCCCCATTACATATTGACCAATCACAACCCATTTGCGCAACCAGAAGTCAGACAAATTAAGGTCCGACATGCGTGCGCGTTTGCTTAGTGCGCGCGGCAGAGTTGGGCAGAATGGCATTAGAGAGGCGCACGTGTTCTTGCTCACACGTGCGCCGTGGGCGGAGCCTAATGGATAGGTCTATTAACTTCAATCATAGAAGTAGAACTAAGAAAGCATTGGTAACACTAAATATTGGCTTTATTTATTTTCAGCAATCTTGACAGTGTTATTGGGAATCTGACCAAGAACTTTGCTGAAGGAACTGAGTATTTCAAGGTATGGTGTTAACTGCGATTCTATGAGTTGGAAATCCAGTGATATGTGAGCTTGAAATAATTGGGGTGTGCTGAACTTTAAAGTAAACTTGTTACAACTCTGAAACAAGATATGATGGAAATTGGTATGAAGTTGTTCTCAGTTTGTCTGTTAGATTATTTTGTCTCTGTGGGTCTCATAAGCCACATGTAAAGTAAGGGTCATCCCATGTTAACCATGAGGCAAATTACAGGCAACCGATTCCAGGCAATCAGTTCCATGAAACCTGTTTCAGGCAGCCGGTTCAAGGCAACCGGTGTCAGGCAACTGGTTCCAGGCAACTGGTTCCAGGTAACTGGTTCCAGGCAACCAGTTTGTGGAAACAAGTTCCACCAGGCAACTGGTTCCAGACAAACAGTTCTTGGAAACCAGTTCAGGCCACCTGTTCTACGCAACCGTTTTTAGGCAACTGGTTCCAGGCAACCGGTTCTAGGTAACCGGTTCCAGTTTCTGCATCATTAATTTGCATATACATATAAGAGGACAGTGTTGTAAAGATGTTCTTTTGTTCTTTCAAATTCTACCCTTTTCGCTAGCCTTCAGCTTTGGCCTCATACATGTATGACATTATAAGTTATTTTTCTGTAATGTTTTAAATTTCTACTCCCCCAGATGCTGGTTGATGTGTTTGCTCCTGAATTCCGCAGCTCCAAAAACATGCATTTACGCCACTTCTTCATGATCCTTCCACCACTGGTATGAGAGTTCACGGTTCTAAGTCCTTTCCACTCATGACCTATCCCCCCTTCCCTTTTTTTGTTTAAACACAACGATAGTTTTTTCAACTATATTTGAAACATGGCCTTTATACTCTTTTAAAGCAATCGCACAACATCGGTAAACAGTATTGTCCAAAGGCCCGCACTTCGTGTATCACAAACCTGTGAAAATTTAGGCTCAATCTCTCATCAGAGTCGGGAGAAAATAATGGGAAAAACCCACCCTTGTTTCCGCACATTTCGCCGTGTCATGACATGTGTTTAAAATAAATTCGTTATTCTCGATATCAAGAATTGATAACTGTTTTAATGTTTTCTCAAAAAGTAAAGCATTTCATGGAATAATATTTCAAGAGAAGTCTTTCACCATTACCTTCTATAAACCCTGTAAGTTATTTGTAAATCTGTAATTTTTTTTTTTTTTTTTCTGTACTGAAAGTTTATAATGGCTTTAAGCAAGGTTCTCAAATTTTGGAAGTTTGGCCTCAGTAGGTTGAATTGACACAGGGTCATCAGAATGTTTTTACTTGGTGTTTATCTTAGGTTTAACAAATTCCTTGAAAAAATCTCCCAAAGTGCATGCCCCATGTGTTATGTAATCTGTATATGGTTGTGGTATGCGGAAGTTGCAAGGTAATAATAAAAGAAAAAACTCCCTTGACACACAAAGTTGTGTGCTTTCATGCTTGATTTCAAGACCTCAAAATCTAATTCTATGGTCTCGAAATCAAGTTAGTGGAAAATTACTTCTTTCTTGAAAACTATGTCACTTCATAGGGAGCCGTTTCTCACAATGTTTTAAACGATCGACCTCGCCCAATTTCCTGTTACCAAGTGAGGTTTTGTGCTAATAATTATTTTGAGTAATTATCATTAGCGCCCACTGCCTTTCAGACAAAAGGATACCAATTTGTGGATAGCTTTACTCAAACTAACAATGAAATATCTTTTATCACGACACTTTCCCTCCACAGACGCTAAACTTTGTTGAACATGCCATCAACTGCAAGGACAAACTCAGCAAGAAGAACAAGGTTGGAGCAGCCTTCACTGATGATGGATTCGCTATGGGTTTGTACATAATTCCTGATTCTCACTCTGCAACTGTACACTGTCAAATGTTGTTAAAGACACTGGACACTATTGGTAACTGTCAACGACCAGTCTTCTCACTTGGTGTATCTCAACATATGCATAAAATAACAAACCTGTGAAAATTTAAGTACTCTATATTGTACATTATTTATGTCCCATGTTTTTATGGGAACCAATTTAGAACCCTTAGAGGGTTTCAAATCTAACACTTTGTGACTATTTGTAAGATCATTCAAATCTAACACTTTGTGACTATTTCTAAGATCATTCAAATCTAACACTTTGTGACTATTTGTAAGATCATTCAAATCTAACACTTTGTGACTATTTGTAAGATCATTCAAATCTAACACTTTGTGACTATTTGTAAGATCATTCAAATCTAACACTTTGTGACTATTTCTAAGATCATTCAAATCATGGCATCTTTTGAACTCCTCAGAAAAAAACTTATTTTGCTGTGTGATTATCATCCTGACAGAATTCAAAAAGAGTAAATAAAAAAAAATCAAGATTTTGGCCTTAAATCCCTGTGTCCCTCACGCACTGTGCATAATGCATAGTGCCCAGTCCTTAAATTTTAAAATACACTCCAAGCAATGCATAT
The DNA here is from genome assembly GCF_902459465.1 of Asterias rubens. Lineage (NCBI taxonomy): Eukaryota > Metazoa > Echinodermata > Asteroidea > Forcipulatida > Asteriidae > Asterias > Asterias rubens. The sequence goes on along the minus strand of NC_047063.1, from coordinate 14,476,120 downwards.
TATTTTTATGGATAATGCAGTATGCAGTACAGATTCATGATATTGTGTTCATCATTATATGACGCTTATTATTTTGTGTTTTATTCTGTGTAATATGATTGTTTGTATTGCAATGTTTTTACTAATTTCTTGCTACTTTTTTAACTGTTGTAAATTTTAAAAAAAAACATATTGCTATTTTTCTCATGTTTTTTAATCCTGCATTTTAATGTTTTTCTTGACTGTACAGCACTTTGAAACAGTGTTAAAGCGCTTTATAAATGCATTTAAGTTAAGTTAAGTTATCGTTGGTGTGTATTTTCATTTTTATGCAAGGCATGACGGAAATGTGGATTTTTCGGCCTGAGGATATTTATTTGCATTCATTGTCTGTTTGTATTGCAGGAGTGGCGTACATTTTGAAACTGCTGGACCAGTATCAAGAATTTGACTCTCTTCACTGGTTCCATTCTGTTCGCTTCAAGTACCAGAAAGAGAAGGTAGTAAATTTACTGCAACACTATTGTACATTATAACACACCTCTTGCTTGTTCTGTATTCTGGTTGGCTTAAACATGGTCGCATGGGGTGAACTAATATAGTCTAGTGATTGCTAGCGCGTGTTTTGCGGGAATAGTGCCCGCCGGGCACTAGTCTTTGAAAATAGTGCCTGGTTACAGCGCCCTCTCTTGACGTGAACCGTGAACAGCAACTTCAAAACTTCCTTTCTTTTCCAGAATTCTGTTCTTATTTCACGTTTAAGACCAAGATGGGTTATAAATCACATATTGACTGGCATAATTCGTTACCTAGTGTATGTCTATTCCCCAGAGGGCCTGTGAGTGATCAGAAAAGGACCTACCGCTGAGGGAAATAGGTCCCTCTTCTGGTCACTCACAGTCCCTCGGGGAATAGACGTACACTAGTAACCTCATTGCCAATTGTGTAATAAGCACTGTATACACTGTACTTTATAGCTTTGTTTCAGAGGGAACTGTTTTACAGAAAGTCTTTTTCTTCAAGTGTTAACTAAATCAGAAAGCTTTCATACTAATGGCTATTTAGAATTGTCATTGTTTAAAAACTGTGATTTTTGTGGGTTTTTTTCTTTCAAAATTGTGGGTGGTTTGGTCAAAAGAAATGAATATCAAAGTTTGGTTTGAAATGTGGGAGGAAAACTCTTACTGTATAACCAGCAAGGATGTATATAATATATAAATATATATTCACACCAAAAAAAATTCTGAACTGTCTAAGAGTAAGATTGTAAATTTAATTCTTGATTAACCTACAAAGTTGTTTGTTTAAGCCTGATACAACTACTGATGTTGACATTTATTGATCTAAAATATCTGGTTCATCTGAGGCAATACTTTAGGAGTGGGTGGGTCAATACAATTACAAACATTTGACTAATCTAAATGGTCCCTAAATTTAAACAACGGTTTCTTTAACATTGAGTTTGAAAACAATGGGCCATATTTTTGACCACGTGAGGGCGCTCTCAATCACTTCTGGGGTATATTCATTCATACCCAAAACAGTTATTAGAGACTGGAACAGACAATAAGACATTTAAAGGAGCCGATACAACCCACCTCTAAAGCAACTTAAAACTACAGGGCAACATAAGTAACAGAACGCCTATTGAAACTGTGCGTATACCCCCAAAAGTGATAAACATAACTCTTGAGCTCACCCTCATGCGGCAAAAAATACAGCTGATTGAACCTACCTTTGAAAAGATGGTAAATGAATAGTCTGATTTTGTACTTAGGAGGCTGTGAAGAAACAGCAGGCTGGTGATGAGAAGCTCCAACAGACTGTCAGCTTGACCATCAAGAGACTCGACACATATCAGAGGGTAACCAAGTCTTAAGCCGTGTTCCCATTTGACTTTTTTTTTAGAAAAAAGTACTGCAACTTTTTTAGAATAACAAAGTTAAATCCAATGGGGATGCATGGTAAAATGACCTCCCTGTCAACTTACCGCGACCGTGATGTAAAACTAACAAGCCGAAAGAGGTTGCGGAAGATTTCCCCGCAGCCACAGTAACTTATCAGGGTCGCTAAAAAGTCCAATATGAACCACCTCCACACTGTAAACCTACCGTGACCATCCTAAAAAATGCTATGCAATGTCGCGGAGTACAAGTCCAGATGGGAATGCACGGTAGAATTACACCAAAGCCAGCCATGGTAACTTTCCTAGGGCAATTTACAGCCAACCACTTCCATTTACCCTTACACTGTCTGTTGCAGGAGTTTGACTTGCTGTACTACAGTCTTAGCAGCGCTCGTATCTTCTTCCGGGCGGACAAGTCGGCAGCAGAGGAGCAAGAAGATAAAGATAAAGAAGGTTAGTATTTAGTTTGGCAATCAATGAAGATTTTTGTAATTTGATTCAAAGCAATTTGATTTGGAGTGATTATATTTGGAGTGATTTTCTATCGAGTTATTTGATGTGGGGTGACTGCATTGGGAGTGATTTAATTTGGAGTGTTTCATTGGAAGTGATTTCATTGGAAGTGATTGGATTTGGCTTGATTTGGAGTAATTTGACATGGAATGATTTCATTTGGAGTGATTTCATTGGAAGTGATTGGATTTGGCTTGATTTGGAGTGATTTGATATGGAATGATTCCATTGGGAGTGATTTGATTTGAAGTGATTAGATTTAAGATTACACCTAGTGCAGTCCTAGTAAGTTTATTTTGGTTTGTTATAATTGATCTCTACACCATCCAGAGAAATCACTTTTATAGAATTTATATAGTTTTGTTTTTTTAATATAAAGATGAAAGTGAGAAGAAAACTTGACTAGGAGAACTTAGCATTTTTTTTAATTTGTGTAACTGATTTTGAGTACATGGCAGTGTGTTTGATGGTATTATTGTCCAAACTTGGAAGTCCGAGACCAAAAATCATTGAGGGCTGTGTTAATCTCTGATATTCACTGGTATCCATAGGGCACCCTCTTAAAGGGACGGTACACGTTTGATAATTACTCAAAACAAATATTAACTTAAAAACTGACTTGGTATCGAGCAATGGAGAGCTGCTGATAGTATAAAACATTGTGAGAAACGACTCCCTCTGAAGAAGCATAGATTTTGAGAAAGAGGTAATTTCTCACTAGAATAATAAAAGACTTCTAGCTAGAAGTCTTTTATTCCTATCTGAAAGCACACAAATTCATCCAACAAGGGTGTTGGTTCTCTCATCATTTTCTCGCAACTTCGACGACCAATTGACCTCAAATTTTCACAGGTTTGTTATTTTATGCTTATGTTGGGATACACCAAGTGAGAAGACTGGTCTTTGACAGGTACCAAACGTGTACCTTCCCTTTAAGCTCGGTCCATACTTCCTGCGAATGCGAATGCGATAAGAATTTTGACGTCACAAATTCGCAACAAATAATTAGCTACAGTTGAAATGTGTTCAACTCTTGCGGAAACATTCGCAGCAAAAACAGGGCTGTGACTTCAAATTCGCTTTCTAATTTTCAGGAAGTATGAACCGGGCTTCATTTTGTAAAGTTGTGTTTTAATCAAGCCTGTAAGACATTAATTTGGTTGTCTCTTGTTACAGAACCTCAAGGAGAGCAGGCCTCTGCACCTGAACAGGCAGCCCTGACGGACGCACAAAATAATCAAGGTCATTTGAATGAATTATATTAGAATTGCACTTTTTTACACTGTGAAAATCTGGGGAACAAATTTTTAAAGGAACTCGTTGCCTTGGATCGGATGAGTTGGTCTATTAAAAGTTTTTGAAACTGTTTGTTGTGAAATACATACAGGTATGGTTGGAAAGATGTTTTAAAAGTAGAACTCACTGATAAATGGCGTTGTTTTCCATTTATTTTGCGAATTAACACGGTTGGCCATTTCGTGGAGTCAAAAATTTGATTCCACAAAATGGCATGCCGTGTTAGTTCATGACGTATAAGATAAAAATTCAATTTAAATTGCCTTAGAGGCATTTTTGTGTGGATCATTATACTCTACTTTTAAAACGTCTTTCCAATTGATGCTTTTTAAATGATTTGGGGTTGAACAAAGACAAATTAAATAAAAAGTCGCATCGCCTTTATAATCCGCTTCCCAGGTAATAATTTGGGTGTGATCCCAGTGATCAATTGGGTGTGGCAGTTAACGGTGATATGGCTTCTGACTGGCACCTCAAACAAAGATATTGACAAAATAGGGAGACCAATTGACAACATAGGACCAGATAGCTGAGCAAGTAGAGCCCTGGCACGTTAATCCAGAGGTTGTTGTTTTAAGTCCCACTCTATAGTAAATTTTGTTTTTGTTCAGCATCAATTGACTTATTATCATTATTACCACTTCACAAATTTCAAATTTTGTTTTCTTCTTACAGCGGCCATACAAGCAGCACCGCAGACCTCCTTGCCAGCCATCATGGCCAGCTAATTGCACCAGGAGAGACCATTGTTGATGCTGCAGACTGTCTGGGATAACCCTGGCTTCAAGCTTAGAAAGTCGCTAGATTCAGAGAGTGAAAACATCAGTCTGAGAAATAAGGAAAATCAAGTGAAATTATAAAGGGCTGCTCAAATACCTTCTTTTTTTTTGGCGTAACTGTCTCTAGCAAGGCAGTTGTGTACTCAATTGAATTGGACAATATCAGTGCGGAGAAAAGAATGACTTTTAAACAAATGAAACGAATGAAGAAAATTTAATCTTTGATGCTTTCTAACAGTGGTGTTGTATTCAAATAACAAAACCATTCAATTCAATAACCCCATTCATGTATTTCCACTTCACTGCTTATGTTTCACTTAGTTACCTGTTCATGTTTGTTGTGTTGTCGTTTAGCCTTTGAGAAAGACTCTGCTAGGGTCGAAACTTCATGCCATTAACTATTTTTTGCAATTAATAAAAAAAGGCATATGACTACCTCACAGTTCAGTAAAATAAGAAGTAACTAAAAGTAATAAGCTTACAACCCTGTGTAAATTCTCTTTTGGGAGGAGTGTTGGCGTAGAGAAGAGCTGGTTTGGTCTCAAAATTGACAGTATACTCTTCTCATCTTCGGGAGAAAGCTGGACTGCTTACACTTACACTTACACTTACAGTTTGATGGAAAATGGTAGGCTATGCATTTAAATACCCCATATCTTTCCAATGTCTATCAAGCTCGTTTTTGATGGCATTTGTAGATTTTCGCTCCAATCACATACTTTGGGAGTTTGTTCCACTGATTTATTACTCTCTGCGAAAAGTAGTCAGATCTGCACTTCAGTGACTTGTCTAGTCTTGGCTTGAACAGCTTCAAACTGTGTCCTCTTGTATCTGTCTCAGCTAGTTGGAAGAAGCGGCTTGCTCGTGTCCTTCCAAAACTTTCAGAATTTTGAACGTCTCGATTAGATCTCGTTCTCTTCCCTGCTCTAGGCTGTACAAGTTGAGCGCATACAATCAGTCTTGGTATGTCCATAAATTGGTATGTCAAGTGTTTGATTTTAGGCACAAGTTTGTTGGCTCTTCTTTGTACCTTTTACAATAAGCGGATGTCCTTTTTCAAACCCGGGTTCCATGCCTGGACGCTGGTTGTGATGCAGCTTAAATAGAGCTTGCAGGATGCACATTTGGGCGGGAACTATTCGAGCTGTTCTTGATTGGTTATTCATGAGTTGAAATAGAGTTTAAATAAACTGAAAAGTTGAGGAAAATTCAAAACTTGTTGTTCATGATTCTAGACAAAATGAGACCTCTACATGTTAGTATGAAATGAAATGTATGAAAAGTATGAGCATTATATAATTTACTTGTTAAGATTGACTTTATTTTGTCAGGGGTCAAGTGAGCGTATATTCTCTGTTCTGTTTATAGACAATAGAGAATCAAGCTTAGAACGGAAGTCCTTTTGTCCATCCACTTTCTGCCTTATCTGTCATCCATTTCAATTGCTCTAGGGTCATACTTTTGCAGCTAGGGACAGACTCCATTTTGTGTGAAACCAGTGGCCAAAGGCTTTTTTTATTTTTTTTAAAGCCAATAACAGATTGAATAGGAAACGAGAAGATATGTTCAGTTTGAGATGTGGGAGGAAAACCACAAAGGGGGAAACTAAATCAGGTAGGGGCTGTAAACCCAATACACATGCAAGGCTCTTGTCTGAGGTGGGATTCGAACCGGGTTCCACAGAGGTGGAAGGCAGGAAAAGAAACAACTAAAGGCCGAGTCACACTGCAGCGATAAAACAATAACGATAACGACACAAAGGAAATGCATTCTATTGGTTGAATTGCTCCACGCAGAATACGCACACACTCATTCAACCTATAGAATGCATTCTCTTTGCGTCGTTATCGTTATCGTTAAGCCAACTGATCCCCAAATTGAGATTCATGCTCTGATTATTAAGGGGTCGTTCTTTTTTTCATGTCTATGATGCAATGGTCAGAGAGTAGCTTTCTATTTCTCCACACAGTGTTTCGTGCACCTCTGCAAGACCTCTTGAGCTGCATTGTCATTTCGGTAGTGCAGCTTTCAATCACCCCAGTAATGTACAATGAAAAATTAAGTATCAATTTACAGTATTAATGAAAGATGAAAGATGCATGCTACATGGCCACTGCATGCAAATTTATTTAGGGCTCATTACCACTTAATGAGATATTTTAAAGGAATTTTTACATCGGGAAATTTTAACTAAAAGAGGAAACTGAGCATTCACTGATTTGCCACTGACTTAAGATTAAAGTTAAACCAAAGTTGAGCATTGTAGTTCAACAATTTGAGAAGCCATTATCGAGGTATCACTATATCCAGAAAAACTGTTTCACAAAGTTGTTTGAGATATTTTTCTAATCAATGGCAGCTAAGTATAATTAAAAACCCAAAGTAAGCAAAATATGCTGAAGGAAAAAAGTGCTTTTCATTCAGTCTGTTTGTGATGTGTTTAAAACGTTTAAGTTAAAACTTGCCAATTTATGTGATTTCTATTAACAAATATATAATTGTTTAATTGTTAACTGTTAATTTTTGGTTTAGAAAAGTTTTTTCCTGGAAATACAGCCCCGCTTAAAACTGATTGGACAAACTTTTTGTGATTGTTGTGAATGAAAGACCTTCTTTTGTTTCCCTTTTTGCTCCATTGTTGGACTTTTCAAAAATTGCTTTTTCCTTGGCTAACAACAAGTCAAAGTATATCTTTGGTTTTTGGAAGTGTTTGGTTGTTTGAATCCTATATCAATGTAGGTATACAATCAAACTAGCCTATGAAAGATTCATTTTACTACACAATCTGAGAAACATTTCATGAATGCAAATTTTATCAGATTTGAACTTTGTTGAATCTCTCAGTCTTAAAGGCAGGGTGGACACTATTGGTAATTACTCAATTATTAGCATAAAACCTTATTTGGAAACGAGTAATAGGGAGCTGTTGATAGTATAAAACACTGTGAGAAATGGCTCCTTCTGAAGTAACATAGTTTTCGAGAAAGAAGTAATTTTCTACGAATTTGATTATGAGACCTCAGATTTATAATTTGAGGTCTCGAAAATCAAGCATCTGAAAGCACACAACTTCGTGTGACAAGGGTGTTTTTTTCTTTCATTATTATCTCGCAACTTCGGCGACCGATTGAGCTCAACCGATTTTCACAGGTTTGTTATTTTATGTATATGTTGAAATACACCAAGTGAGAAGACTTGTTTTTGACAATTACCAATAGTGTCCAGTGTCTTTAAGCCACATTCATTAGAATGGTTATACAAACAGCTGCAGTGCTTCCTTAAAGGAAGTTGTAGTAATTTACCAAACTTTACCTTCCCTTTACTTGCGAAATGAAGGTGGTTTCTGACTTGCATATTTGTAAGCCTACTGTCTGAACAGAACACATTTCAAAATAGTAAAATAGTAAACACAGTTATTTTATACATTATTTCTTTTCAGAAATGAATATCACAAAAGTTGAATTTTGTTTTATAAGTTGCTGATTAAAGTAGATCATTATTTTATTAAACTTACTTTTGGATTGTCTTGAACCTGATTTCTGAATCATGTCAGGTTTCATGGTAACTGTTTTACTGTGTATCACATCATCCATTCCATCACATGATCTATTACAAGGTGTAATATGTTTATATTATAAATGATTTATATAATGCTCACAAAACCTTAAAGTAACACAATTAAATGAATTACATAGTTTTTGAGAGTGGTTAGAATAAATATATTTTAATTCCAGTCAAACAAGATGTTTTGTGTTTAATTGTTTACCAGTATTGGATTATTGTTGGCATTAAATTATGTCCTTTGATAGACCATGCTCAAACATTAATGACCATAACATTTACTCGGTGACAACAACACTGCCCCTTTAATTCCTGCTTTTTGTTCAAGAAAAGTGGTCGAGCGCCCTCTAGTGGCAGCTGCCTTTTTTTCTTGTTCTTTTTTTACAAAAAGCCGCGAATCACTCTCGTTTGCTCGACCTATCTGCCCCGCAAACTATAAAAATGTTAAATTATCGTCGTCTTTCAGTCGGCTTAAGGCAAGCAACAACATGTGCTTCCAACGTATTTCTTTTCAACACGAGGCAAACTAAACATTTGAGTTTCAAGTTTAGTTCGGGGTATTTTCAGAGGTTTTATGCTAGTGCGTCTGTCACGGGACAAATCTCACTGAATCCTCGAAGCACTCAACATGGTGGAGGTAGTTCTGTTTCTAAAACTTCACCATTCAGGTCGATTTTGTCTGCTCGGAGTCTATCCTTATCAGGAACAGCACGCTCTAAGGAAGAAGCTAAAGCAAGCAAATCCCTGCTTGACCTCCAACCGAACGACTTTGTCGACTTCATGAATGAGAAGAAGATTCGGCGGTGTTTTGTCGTGTACGACAGGAAAACCGGCGAAGTTCGGGTGTCCCACCCAGAGCTGACTGAGCTGGGGGATTTTGCTCGCAATGACCGGGTGGATTATGACAAGCATGAGGCGATGTTCCTGGAGATTGGAGAGCGGTCGGGTTGCTTACTGGGTGCATTCGTTTGGAGGACCAACAGGGGTCAAGCTGTAAGTAAGAAACTGTCCCACACCAATCCACAGCAAGAATGTTTTCATGAGAATGTATTTTTGGATGTTAGACAACTCAACGGTTCGGAAAACTCAACGGTTGTTGAGACAGCTCGACCGTTCGGACAACTCGACAGTTCAGTCAGACACAGCTCGACTTTGAGACAACTTGACGGATGGCCAAGACAAGTCGACGGTTGAACGGTCGACCTCCGTTACTGACAATGTTTACATGAATAACCTGTTAATCCTAACCCTTACCCTAGCCTAACCTAGTTGCGATAACGTAACCCTCCTCCCGACGGCCGCCAACTGGCATCCGTCGGGAGGAGAGTTACGTTATCGTAACTAAGCCTAACCCTGTCCCTAAACCCTAACCTACCCCCCCCCCACCCCGTTCCCGGCCCTGTGCGCGCACTGTGCTGAGCCCCCGTCACGGCCATCCGCCGACTTGTCTTGGTCTTAAATCGAGTTGTCTGACAGTTGAAAAACCGTCAGTCGAGTTGTCCGAATCGTCCAGCTGTCTCAACCGCCGAGTTGACCAGGCTTTGGCGTTGGCTAGACTGTAGACCCAGTTACTGGGGTGCTGTACTCTTTTTTCTTGAATTTTGTCATCAGTCATACGACCAATAAAAATGAAAAATTTCAAAAAAAGGAGTAGGCCCACAGCGCCAATTACAAATTTTGAAAAAAAGCAGTACAGCGCCCCACAGCAACTGGGCCTAAGCGTTGGCCACATCATTTATCACAGAAGAATTGAGTTCTACCTAGCCCCACTTTTTGGCCAAGCTGAATATCCTTGGACACAAAAGTGGAGCTAAGTTTTTCCATGGTTTCTACCAAACCCACCTTAGATAATAATAGTTAATAGTTAGTAGGCCTTCACTGGGTAGTAGAAGTTAACTTATCTGAGTTACTGGACCACGCAATTCATTTTAAACTTGGATATGAAAATGCCAGATAATGTTTAAAGGTTAAAAATCATTGTTGGTTGGGTCCAGTAACTCGCCTATAATAAATAAACTTGGCCTTCAAAATTTAAGCCAATCACGATCTTCCTTGGATGAGTGTCCACCACTTTTGTTGATAGTCACATATCACAACGTGAGGTCGCATGCACTGTTTGGATAGTGGTTTTGTGTCTTTTGCTGGGATTATTTATATCACCACATTTGTTCCAAGGTATTTAACAATCTTAATCATGGTCTCACATTTCCCGATATGTCCTTTCTCTATGATTGTACAACAAGGACAAGGCATGTATTCCTTGAACGTTTACATTGGAAGATTTCAAGGGGCACCAAAGCAATAACCTTTGGGATGATGGCAATTTGCAGGTATTAACAACTTTTACAAGCCTGTCTAGACTAGCTATAATATAACTAACACTGGGAGACAGGTCAATCTGTAGCCAGGCACCGTGAAGTACAATAGAATTTAGAAACACATTTTTGAAACTTTCTGTTCAAAAGCCTATTTCACAACGGATCGAGCCAATTCCTAGGAAATTTCTGTGTTTTTTTTTATCCTGCCCAGAACTCCATGTTCAGTTCAAGCCTATGCAATATTTTCAAAGAAGGATGAACACCCACGATTCAAACACCTAGGTTATCTCGCTTTGAAACCCTATTCTCAAGCAGGGGTAACTATTTCCTGATGGCCATTTCCCAGGAGTTTACCAGGGTTAGCAATTCAAGTTAAAATCTTAAAAGTCTATTGGGATCTTTTGAAGGGGCAACAAGGCCAAGACCAGGGCAACAGATGCCATGTCATCTGTGATCTCTGTGTAATTCCAGGCTTAGTTTTTGACAGGATAACCCAGGTCAAAATTCCAGTTGAACCTAGTTAACTGGGGTCAACTGGTTCAACTGGATAGGGACCAAACTACTCGTCCATTTTCCATATTAACTAACTGGTTTGGACTAGGTTTAACTGTGCTCAGCTAGGTTGAAATTATAAACCAGTTGGTTTCTGTCCATTTTCGATATTAAACCAACTGGTTTTAACTGTGTTTAACTAGTTTATCAACTGGTTTTCAACTAGTTCCAGTTAAACACAGTTTAACTAGGTTCAACTGGAATTTTGACCTGAGAAAGAATACTTATATAAACTGACATTGACAATGTGTTATATTCTTCTGAATCTCTCTTGTCAACCAGTGTGGTGGTATCCGACTATGGGACTACACAACCATGGAGCAGTACTTGAGGGACGGACTGCGGCTTGGTCAAGGAATGGGAGTCAAGTCAGCTCTGGCTGGTTTATGGTAATATCTGTTAAACCTAACCACCATCAGAATAATACTATACGAGATGTTAAATTTGCATCAGGGATAACGGTTTTTTACCCGTACGCCGATGCATGTTAGCACTGTATACTCAGTACTTTCTCAAGTCCTGTGAAAAAATATCGCAGGCATGTTACTCGGGTGGGATTCGAACCCATGACCCTTGCGATTCTAGAGCAGTGTCTTACCAAGTGCAGTGTCGAATCCCACCCGAGTAACATGCCTGTGATATTTTTTCACAGGACTTGGGAAAGTACTGAGTATAAAGTGCTGACACACATATCGGTTATGGGTAAAAAAAACAAAATTAACATAATTATTATGTTAGACCTATAGGGTGTTTTTAGGTACCATACTAAATGCACCAACATGCAATACAATGAAAGTCAGGACCAGACCTGTTAAGTGCTAAGCTATAGCTAAATTCATACAAAGGATTCTGTATTGTGAACTGAGAACTGGAACACTTTCATAGAGCCGCTTTTAAAACCACAACAATTAGCTAAGTTGCCAGCCAAATAGCATACAATCTGTACCACTGGTGACTGGTTTTCTGCCAACTTCTTCTTAACAGGAAAAAATGTTGAGCACATTTAATCTGTTCATTAAGAGCTGGAAATCACTGCTTTGATTTGCTTAGCAAAAAAATGGGCACCAGTCACAACAATGTATGGTTAAATTATAGAATTTGACTGGTGACCTGTTTCTATCTGCTAACCAATATTTGTATTTTTGCTGTACTTGGCAAGTTTTTGTGCTTACCACAGGCTCTATGAAATTGGGCTCGTGTTCATTTATACTAGCCTTGCCATTGGCACTGGACAATGGAAGAAGGACCTTCCTCCACTCTATGGTTACACCTACCTTGCTGTATGCATTGAAAGTTTGGTGGGGACTTTTAAAAGTACTGTATCTGTCATATCTAGACCCCCTACCCTACTATGCAACACAATGCAATAGACTATTGGTATTAAATTGAATACAACATGTAAATGCAACAGAACACAATCACATTTACAGGGCTCAATAATTTACCATTTACACCCCCCCCCCCCACCACCCAGCCCCCTTATGTGTCAGTTGTATCAATTTATCAGTTACAAACTCTGTACAATAGATTGACGACGACTGACACGCATCACCATCACGGGAGTTGTATTTCACACCATTGCAAACCTTAAATGCATTCTCATATTAAAGAAAATCACCATGGATGCATTTCCCATTTAGCCCAACCATTCAGGCGTACAGATTTTTGTAAACGATCAACCATATATGTTTATTTTGTCAAAAACCTGATCATAACACTTTGCATTTAACTCTCTGTTCTTTTGTCACACTGATATCCATTTTTTGTTTCTTTTACGACCAGGGCACAATGTTTATAAATACAATCAACAATGTTTGTTCATTTGTCAAAAACTCAATCATAACTCTCTTTTTTCCTATCATCTCTTGACTTTCTTTTACACCTAAATCATATTATTATTAATTTTTTTCCCAGGGCCCAACAGTAGCTAAGCACAACAAATATGCTTACAAGAATAAGGGTACCAGCCAAATACCATGCCACATACATGTACCATTTGTGTACTGGTATCCTGTTCCTTTTTGCTGAGCAGGAAAATTTTAAGCTGTTTTTTTTAAGCAGCTCTATTTGAGCCCTGATGTGGACTTCACATACATGTGCTGCCTGCAAATGAGCATCAAATGTATAGCCTAGATTTCATTTCAGTCAGTTAAAAAAAAAAAGGAAAAAGGAAAACTTATTCCAGAAGATTATTACTTGCAATACAACAATAACAGTTATACCAAGAAGTGAACATTTCGCATATCACTATTTTTGTTGCCGATTTATTTAACAGAAGCTTTCCCCTTTATTTATTTTGTTTTCTTTTTGTTCTACATTTGGCAACCATATTTTGACATCTCCATCCTCACAGGGCTGGTGGAGGGAAAGGGGTCGTTCAACAACCACGTCTTGGGGAACATCTGGATCCAAACACCCGCTCAAAGATATTCTTTGATTATGGGGACTTTTTGTCCTCTTTAAATGGTTGCTACGGTATGACAACTTAAACATGTTTTTCGGAAACTGCTCAGTTGAGCAAAATGGGCATAAAAGTAGTAATAGAAAGTGTATGCTTGTGATGTACACACCTTGTAGTTACCACCGTTTTACAACATTTTAGAGTGGAGCCAGTTACTGCATTTTGCACACTGTTATAATTTGTTGGCGTGTGATGTAATCAGGTTATGGCGAATCCATGCATGGAAGAGAGTGGTACTGAAACAGTAACGATGGTTTGAAATGGTATCTTGTTATGCCACGATAATCAGTCTGCACGTATTGTACATAGAGAATCGCAATAGATAAAAGAGAGACTCCTAGGTTTATTTCAATTTTGTGTCGTATTCATTTTCCAATTTTCACAATGCTATTGTATTTTATACCCTTCCAGTATCTTAACAGATCCTCTGAGTTATCTTTGGTCTACATGGGTCTGTAAACGTTGTACAGGAAATTTGGGTTCAATCCTGATTTCCGATGATATTCAATCCAAACCACTTTGAATTTGAAATTTATTTTGACTGATGAACAATTCCTCCTTTTCAAAATCAAAACAAATAAATAATACTTAATGGCATGATGGTTCCACGCAAAGTCTTTCTCGGCTAGGGTCGATTAGGTTGTGATAACGAAACCCTCCTCCCGACGGCCGCCTGGCGACCGTCAGGAGGAGGGTCACGTTATCGCAACTAGGGTCGATTAGTCAGGCCATTAAATATTTTGTGTATGGATATATACATGTATCATAGGTCCTTTGGTTGGTAAGCAGTTTGCAACAGCTAATTCTATTTTCTCAATCCAGTGACATCATGTTTCATATTTCACTCTGGAAAAAAACTAAAAAACAAACCAAAAATTCCCTGTACAAAAATTAACAGACACCCCCCCCCCCTGCCTGTTATCATCTCTTTCTGTTCCCTCTAATCTACTCTTTCTATACCGACCACTTGGACCCATTCTCCATCTTAACCCATCTTAAACCTACCCCTACTCCTTCCCCTACATTCTAACCCCTCATCTCTACCTGGTCTTTCTCTCTATCCTCCTCCCATATGAAGGGCCGGTGGTGGTGTGGTTCGAGTATGCGAGCCGAGGGAGCGTCTATCACTTGTCTCTGACCCACGGTCATCTCTTCTGGCAGACTGTGGTTGCTTTCTGTCCAGCCTGAACGGATGCCTTGGTACGGGGCTTGACTGAAAATAGTCTTGAAAACACGAGAAATTCAAAAAAGTGCTTTGTTTTAATTTCTGCACACATTTAAAAACTCACTCATTTAAAAGATTGCTTGTGTTTTCCTTAAACAAATATAACAATGTTAAAACTGTGGCTGAAAATAGTCGGACACAAGAAATTCCAAAGTGCTTCGTTTTAATTTCTGCGCACATTTAAAAACTCACTCATTTCAAAGATTGCTTGTTTTTTTCTAAACGAATTGAATTTATTTAAACTGTTGCTGAAAATAGTCGGACACAAGAAATTCCAAAGCGCTTTGTTTTAATTTCTGCACACATTAAGAAACTCACTCATTTAAAGACCCTGGACACTATTGGTAATAGTCAAAGACCAGTCTTCTCACTTGGTGTATCTCAACATATTCATAAAATAACAAACCTGTGAAAATTTGAGCTCAATTGGTTGTCAAAGTTGCGGGATAATAATGAAAGAAAAAAAAACACCTTGTCACACGAAGTTGTGTGCTTTTAGATGGTTGATTTTGGGACCTCAAGTTCTAAATCTGAGGTCTCGAAATCAAACTCGTGGAAAATTACTTCTTTCTCGAAAACTATGGCAGTTCAGAGGGAGCCGTTTATCACAATGTTTTATACCATCAACCTCTCCCCATTACTCGTCACCAAGAAAGGTTTTATGCTAATAATTATTTCGAGTAATTACCAATAGTGTCCACTGCCTTTAAAAGTTTGTTTTTTCCTCAAAAAAATGTAGAGGCATCTTCCTCAATTAAAACAGAGTTTGAACATCAATTTTTTTCCTAGGTTTGTTATCTTTTAATATTCTGTTAACCCACACAATTTTTGAGTACAAACTGATAAATTGTATGCACTATACTCTTTGGAAAACTACTGGATATAAGTTTTCCCCCAATCAAAATAGGCAATTCACGGTTCAGTATGGACACAATTTCAATTTAAACATGGTTTATCCTCAAAGGCACTGGATCCTATTGGTAATTACTCAAAATAATTGTTAGCATGAAAACTGACTTGGTAACGAGCAATGGAGAGCTGTTGATAGTATAAAACATTGTGAGAAACGGCTCCCTCTGAAGTACATGTAATGTAGTTTTTGAGAAAGAAGTAATTTCTCACTAAAATATTTGAATTGAATAAATGGCCTCAGCTGAGGTCTCAAAGTCTAGGCATCTAAAAGCACACAACTTGTGCAACAAGGGTGTTTATTCTTCCAATGTTCTCTCGCAACATCGATGACCAATTGAGTCCAAATTTTCATGCAAATTTTATGCATATTATGTTGAGATACACCAAGTGAGAAGACTTGTCTTTGACAATTACCAGTGCCTTTATAAGTGGGTATAAGGGTGAATTAACAATGATGACACTTGCTGATTCGTGCACTATGATTATTATTATTGTGGAGTGGCTTGGCTCTTGCTTTTTTCTTTTTTCTTTGCATGATTGCATCTGTTATAGAAAATAACTTTAGCATCCTATGTTATTTTGTGTTCACACTTCTGTTTTTCCTGCACACTGTGTTTGGTTTGAAGCTTGTGTCATTTGCTACAACCAAAGTAATCAATAGTGGAACACTTGCACGTATAATTATTTAAAAGAAGATTTATACTTATTAGAATCCATGTTTTGAAATAGACGGACAGCTTTGATTATATTGTATTGACCCCTTGTAGAGGTCGCATGTCCAAAACAACGCTGTCACTGACGCCAATGAAGACCTATCATTTGCAGAGAGTTGTGCATGGTTGACCTCAACGATGACACAAATGCATGGGGTATACTCCAAACACAAACTTGAAAAATTTTCAAGCTTGAATAATAGTACCTTGCACAAATCATGTCTCTAATAACTCGATGTTGACCAATAGTACAATTCAGTGAGATGAAAATAGTTTCCAATGCTTACAAAGTGACTAATTTTTTTACCTTTAAATAATACTTGCAAAATCTTTTCTTGCATTTCCCTTTTTGTTTAAGTTATTTTCTATATTGTATGTTCGTTTTTTGGTTGCTGCCTTCTCCCCCATGCATTCTCATCCCTTTCATATTTCAGATTTTTACTCTATTTCATACAAACTATAATTTTTGTTGCAGTTGCTGCAGAGGATGTTGGTCTTAACGTAAGAGACCTGGACAATGTTCACATGTATACCCGCTACACGACTTGCATCTCTGAGGAAAAGGGAGGCTCTGGGAACCCCTCAGTGGCCACTGGCAAAGGTAGGGCTTTACCCTACTAATAACACAGGTTTTACTGGCCAATTTCAACACCAATCCATTCATTACTTCATTTGAAAATGGATGCCCCGTGCATTCAACTTTGAAAATGAGTAATTTTATTCAACCAGTTTAGCATTCACTGGTCAAATAAGATCACCCCTTTTCAATAGGCCCCGAGACCCATTCAATTTAGTAAAAGCCAACAGCAAGAGCTGGCCAACAATTCAATTTCATGAAGTGTAAATAGCTAGTAGAAATTCAACTTCAGAATGGCCAAAGAACACCTTGAATGCCTAGAAATAACTATGGGTGCAATCGTTTAGCTTCCCTGGGTCGACCCCGGTCTGCCCCGGTACGTTCGAATAGCTTTGACGGGCTCACCTGGGTCAGCCCCCAGTGCCCTGCTTGTGGAGTGGGTCACTTTGGGGTGACCTGAGGTGCATGCCGTCACCACGAGAGGGCAAGTGTGATCGCTCGATTAGCTCTTGTCAGGGGCTCACCCGAGTGAGCACCGCGGGGTACACCCAGGGAAGCTTCACGAATGCACCCATAGAATGACTTAAATGAATCTGAATGAAAAAAGTGAAATCATGTGTGCATCAAAAATGAAATTGAATGTAAGAGAAACTATAAACATAAATATGAATAGTAAACTTGCAGGTACAACCATGAATAAAATCTCTTTGGAAGGAGTGGTGGCTCTGAAAAGAGCCGGTTTGGTCTTGACATCTCCAACAGTATACTCTGCTCGTCTTCAGGAGAAACTGAAAGAAATTGAATGCATTAATAGCTCAAAATATGCCCTAGTTTTAGTGTAAACGGGGGAAATTCATGAATTTGAGTGGTGGTAAAATTGAATGTTTTTCATTCTGAAATTTCATGGAAAAAACTGCAATAAATAATAATACAAAATTAAAAGCACCATCTAACTATGACCAAACATATCCTGAACAATGGAAAAAAAAGTTAATTATTAAGAAAAGTGTACATAACAAGACACTTGGATTATCAAAGCCTTCCCGGCGAAGAGAACATAAGAAAATGTCTGATGGTTTTTTTTCAATTCAATGCAAAAATGGTTTATTAAAACACGTCTTGATTGATTTGGACATGTCTTGACATGATTTGGCGTCTACTATGGTCTCAAGAGCTCCCATTG
The DNA here is from genome assembly GCF_902459465.1 of Asterias rubens. Taxonomy (NCBI): domain Eukaryota; kingdom Metazoa; phylum Echinodermata; class Asteroidea; order Forcipulatida; family Asteriidae; genus Asterias; species Asterias rubens. The sequence goes on along the minus strand of NC_047063.1, from coordinate 14,458,145 downwards.
CCTCTGTGCAGTATTGAGCCTGGAATATGTGCTTTGTTTGACGTACTGATAAACTGTCTCTGTTCATCTCTTCTTGACAGGAGTAATCTGTGCAATGGAAGGAGCTCTAGATTTCTTATGTATGGGTTCTCTCGTAGGAAAGAGAATCGGCATACAGGGAGCTGGTAATGTCTGTAAGTTCACCTCCCTTCTATTGACGTAAATGCCATGTCACCTAATAATGCGCACTTCACTGAATAACACACGCTGACATTGACCACCAAAATGGCGCATCCAAGATTATTCTGATGATGACTTCAGGTGAAATGGGTCAATACCAACTATGGTTTTCAACATTAACCCTATGGAGACAATAGCAGCAGCAAGCGTCTTATACAGGCGTGATATTCTTCCTACATTTGTTTAATTTCTAACTTGTTTTGCCCTTGGAAATTCTAGAAATAATGATTAAATAGTCTGAAATTTCTATTAAAACCTACACCATGTGTGCATGTAGGTCAGCTCCTAATTTTTCCAAGGACCAACTATAATGCCAGCTACGATTTCACCAAACTCTTCCTTATTTAGGATTAATCTTAGGACTTGGGATGAGTTCAGTTCCATACCTAAAGACGTCAGGACAAATTGAACCCATCCTAAGTTAGGATGGGTTACTCGTCCTAACTCGAGATAGGAATCTGAATGCAACGGGGTAAAACTGTCTAGAATAAATCATTTAAGATACTGTCCCGATTCGAGTGGTTCCGTCTTTAACTTGGTATATTTTAGGTGTGGATCTGACAAGAAGTACATTCCTGTGTAGCAATTGATGTTTTAATCTTCCGATCTTTCTTGCAAGCTTTTGCCATTTTTTTCTCCTGGACGTCCATTACCTTTATGGCCTTTTTGGCTGATGACTAATTTTCATTTGTCTAATTGTTTTGTGAGCAGCTACCGTCATTGTCCAGGAGCTTTTGAAGAAAGAGGTGTCTCACATCTATGTGACTGACTGTCACATGAACAGAGTGACTGATATGAGGAATAGATTCCCAGGGGTAAGCAGTTAGCCCAAAATCAAAGTAATTGTTCGTGGATATGCTATTTAAGCAATCGCACAACATTTAGTAAACAGTATTGTCCAAAGGCCCACACTTAATGTATCACAACTATATAAAATAACAAACCTGTTAAAATTTAGGCTCAATCGGTCATCAGAGTCGGGAGAAAATAATGGGAAAACCCAACGATCAATGGAGAGCTGCTGATAGTATAAAACATTGTGAGAAACAGTTCCCTCTGAAGTAACGTAGTTTATGAGAAGGAAGTAATTTATCACTGGAATATTTGAATTAAATAAGACGCCTCTGCTGAGGTCTCGAATTCAAGGCATCTTAAAGCACACAACTTGTGCGTCAAGTGTTTTTTTTCTTCCATTAATCTGTCGCAACTTTGACGACCAATTGAGTTCGAATTTTCACTGATTTGTTGTTGAGATACACCAAGTGAGAAGACTGGTCTTGACAATTACCAAAGGTGTCCAGTGCCTTAAAATGAGTAGTGATTCCATTCTACTGCCTTAGTAAACATCACCATTGATTAACACAATTTGTTTGTCTTGTATTTCTGTACAGACGGCTGATATTCTACAGGTTGAGAAAGTACCGTTAGATGACAATGGAGTGTTAGCTCATCACTGTGATATCATTTCACCATGTGCCCTCGGCAATGTGAGTGTCCACCACTGAAGCAATGCTGGTTACTTATTCACCCAAACCAAATCCCTCAACTTCCTGCCTGCTTAAAGGCCGGTTTATAGCCGCGATGGTCGGGCGATGGAAATCTACTAGGGTTAATAAGTTAGTTACTTATTTACCCAAAAGCCCTCAACTTCCTGCCTGCTTCATGGAAATCTGCTATGGTTAATGAGTTAGTTACTTATTCAAACCAAAGCCCTCAACTTTCTGCCAATGAGGCCACAAGCAGCTTGTGCTAAAATGCCTGTAGTGGCCACAAACGGCCACAAGGTTTGACCTACTATCATTCACAGAAAGAGGTCCTCGCAAGTCATGTACAGAATTGACATTTTCCGATGTTAAGCCCTGAACTCATTCTTCTTGCAAAAGTATTTTAATGTAAAGTAGCTACTCATTGGCTAAAACAGTGACTTGTTTTTCAGCTAGGTTAGGTATCAGTAGACTTGCAGGGTAAAACCGTCTCGAAATCAAGCATCTGAAAGCACACAACTTTGTGAGACAAGGGTGTTTTTTCTTTCACTATTATCTCGCAACTTTGAGGACCAATTGAGCTCAAATTTTCACGCTCAAGTTTTTTATTTTATGCATATGTTGAGATACACCAAGTGAGAAGAATGGTCTTTGGCAATTACCAAAAGTGTCCAGTGTCTTTAAATTTAGATCCTTGTTGCAGACTGTTTTGGTCAGCAATGACTCTCAACCCTGGATAACTGATATAATGAAATGTTTCCAAAGTCACTTTTACTGTTGCTGTTACCAAAGTGCTTTAACTTTAAGAGTGGAAACAAATGAAACTTCTGACTTGTCTTTACTGCACAGGTTTTGAATGGAGAGACGATTCCCACAATACAAGCTAAGATTGTATGTGGAGCTGCAAACAATCAGTTAGGCTGCCCTAGTGATAACCATCTACTCAAGGAGAGAGGGATTACATACATCGTGGATTACCTGGCTAACAGAATGGTAAAGCCCATTTCACACCGGAGCTTTTGATCCAACAAATTTTGTGATTTCTTGCTACCAGGATAAAAAATAGCAAAAGCCACTCGTGTGAAAGCTATCCTAGTTATGAAATAGCAAACGATCCTGACTAAATATAACCACTATCGAGACCGACTATAACAAATCGAAACTGCGTTATAATCGCACTGATCGGACGTGTGAAACTTCTCAACCAAGGACCCTGGTTATGCTGTCGGAGTCTGCCTGCGCAGAACGCGCTGTGTGCCTCAGATAGTCATGTGTTTGTTGCGGTTTTGCCAGTACATGTACGTCCATTTTTCCATGGCACTGTTCATGTTTACCTTCAAGTTTTTCTGAGACAGCCTTCCATATTTTGTGGTTATCTTTTTCTGCACGTCTTCAGTCCCCATGACGTTGATCAGCTCGATCATTTTTGTTGATCGTATCATCGTTACTCCAAGTCATTTTTTTATACATTTTCTATGGTTTTCTAAATGGTACTTGGAAAAACACTGCTGTGAAATACCAAACGATCGTGGTGCCAGACAGTTGGCGCCCGTAACCGAGGACGTTGGTTATCAGTGCTCGTGTGAAAAGGGCTCAAAACTCCCCCACCCTAGAGTAACAAAACATGGCTTTGATGCTTGGTTTTTACACATAGCTTCTATGACCAAAAGAAGCTGCATATCTTGTGTGTATTAGATCTATTGTTTAACCCTTGAACTCTTACATCATTGTTCTTAATTGTAAAGGAAAGGAAATGCACACTTCGGGTGTTTATTGAAACTTGTACAATCTAATAACAGACCTGTGGTTGATTTCACAAAGAGTTAAGGCTGGTCTTATCTAGAGTTAGGACGAGTTACTCGTCCTAACTTAGGACTAGCCTTAAGTTGTTGATATCTCATAGGACTAGTCCTTACTCTTTGTGGAATCGACCCCTTGGTGCTTTTGCAACCCTTAGGCTTTAGCTCTATCTCTGGCTCTGGGCTTGGTTTGATGTTGTAAACACGGCGCAGAATGTACCCGGCTCCAAAATTGATGATGGAGCCGACTAAGCTGGGGCCAGAGCCTAAGCTGCAGTTAAAAAAGTTAACAAAAATAGCCCAGCTGTGTCATGATTTTTGTGTAAGCTCAAAACCATATTGATGTCTATACTTGCTTTTTAAAGTATCTCCTTTATGTGTTTATCTGTGTATATCCATGCTTGTTTGCTTTTTATAGTTGTTCAGTGATTTGTATTATCCTTTGTGCTTTTTTATACGCCCTTTCTTGCCTTAATATATTTATTGGGAGTCTGGAGACATACGCCTTTTGGCGATGGTAATTTTTTTTTTTTTACTTTTATGCTGTCCTGGGCACCCCACTGTTGTTTTACTTTTTTTCTAAAATATTTTGAATGTGTTGACTTGTGCTTGTAAATGTGTTTGCCCGAATAAATATTATTATTATTGTTATTATTATTATGATCAGTAAAACCTGGGTTTCTTAAACAAGATATTTGCCATTCCTGTCTTGTAGTTGAGTGATCCCCCTATTTTGTATTTTGAACTAATTTGTTCAAAATGTAGGATGGTTTTGGGTATCAAATAAATGTTACTAAACTGAAATGAATTACTGAATGTTTTGCATTTGTGTCTTGGATCTCCAGGGCATTGTCAACTGTGCGAATGAAACCTATGGGAGACTACCGGATGATCCTGCCATCAATAGGCACTTTGGACGAGAGTGGGAGAACTCAGTAAGTCAAAAGCAGACGTTGAAGGTTAAAGAAATCATAACAAGTCAATTGATCTTGCAAGTTTGTTGTTAAAGTTCTCAGTGATACTATATTGTCTCCCCCACTTTTCACAGGTAATCGTGTAGAACAAGTATCTGACAGATTTTTCTGAATAGAAATAAATAATGGTATTACTGGTGGGGCTAAAATTTACTTTTATCATTTAGTTTTATTTATCTATTTTTCTTTTTCTCTGGGGCTATGCGAGAATCCATAAGATCGCAAGTCATATAGCTCAAAGTTATCACAGGACTAGTCTTGTTTCAAGACCAGAATTAGTAAAAGCCATCTACACAGTTTGACGTATAAACAGTTTTTATTTGAGCAAGCACTTTTAGAAAAGATTGATCTCATTTGTATTTTCGGCAAGTATACTCCAATACTCAACAGAATTAAAAGTTGTTTTTAAGGTGTGTTCTCAAAGCCTTCAGGATATCATGGTTTTTGAAGTTGGTTTGAGACCATCCTTAATTGAGGAAGTGGTTACCGTGGGGTTGTGGTTGTGGTATCTTTCCTCACCTTCCACCTCTTGAACTGCGGTTCAAATCCTGCAGGGGCACTATTTCATGTATTTGGATTGGGTTTTCAGTCCCTACCCACTGCAAGAGTTTTCCCTGTAATAAATATATGGGGTTTCCTCCCATATCTAAAACTTAAAGTCACTGTACACTATTGGTAATTGTCAAAGGCCAGTCTTCTCACTTGGTGTATCTCTATGCATAAAATAACAAACCTGTGAAAATTTGAGCTCAATTGGTCGTCGAAGTTGGGGGATAATAATGAAAGGAAAAAATCACCCTTGTCACATGAAGATATGTGCTTTTAATTGGTTGATTTCAAGACCTCAATTTCTAAATCTGAGGTCTCGAAATGAACTTCGTGGAAAATTACTTCTTTCTCAAAAAAAATGTCACTTCAGAGGGAGCCGTTTCTCACAATGTTTTATACTATCAACCTCTCCCCATTACTCGTTTTATGCTAATAATTATTTTGAGTAATTACCATTAGTGTCCACTGCCTTTAAACTTCCTTTCTTGACATCATTTGGATTCTTGGCTATAGTACTTTCTGAAAAAAATATATAATAAAATCCCTTGGTACAAAATGTCTCCTCTCATTATTTAATAAACTTCAAACTCAACCAACTTTTATTACATATTTCTTGTACTAGATATTCTTGATGACCAAAAAGATCCTGAAAAAGGCTGCAACTGAGGACATCACTCCAGTGGAAGCAGCCAACGCCATTGCCGACAAACTCAGCATGGATCTACATCCAATATGGCCGCATCGTAGTCAACAAATCATCGATTCACTTGTGGAGAACAAATGGCATCTGCAGAAAGTATAGACTCAAGGAGCAGTGTTTAAGGCGCACATGTGTTGAGCATCGCGCGCTACTGCTGCGGTGTACATGTGCCTAGTTTTGTGCATAAAGACATGAGGAAATCATGTTAATTTTTACTCTTTATGGAAATTAAATGTTTTCCTCATCGACTTACACAATTTCCTTGCCAGGACATCATGATATACTAATCTAGATCACTGACCAGAAATATTTGCAACTAAATTGAAACCGAATCATCTTGAAAACGGTCATGTCTTAGGTGAGTTTGGGGAAAAGACGCGGAAACTGCATAAAATAGTCACTAAAATGAGTATTTGTCAGAATTTCAGTATTTTACTCTGTGCTTAATTTTAAAAAAAAAATTAACAATGTAGTAAATCGTCATTTTACATGCAGCCATGTCAGAAAAATGCTTAAATTGTCGAGGAAGACATTACATTTCCATAAAAAGTGAAAAGGGAAACGATTTTCTCGTGTCTTTGTGCACAAAGTTAGGCACAGGTACACCGCAGCAGTGGCGCGCGGCGCCCATGGCGGCGCCCAGGACTTGCACGCCTGGATTTGTCTATAGCCACATGCCTGCTTTGATCACGATGACAGAGCCCCTTTATGTGAAGGAAGTTACACACCAACTTCTCAGCCATTCGTGAAAGTAGACGAGGGACAATATAATGCAATTCCATTGCGGGCATGTACACACACTGTTAACATGGTGAAATACAATTCCATTGCGGGCATGTACACACACTGTTAACATGGTGAAATACAATTTAGCTGATGTATATTTCTCTGTTATCGTAGCTACAAATCTTGCTTTAAGGAAAGTGGGTTCTGACCTAATTGAAAGCTTTATTATTACACTACATTGTGATTGCACACTCGGTCTCTATCCACTTGACTCTGTACTCATGCTCTTTAAGTTCGAAGTGGAAACTTTTTCTCAAACATGGCTACCAAAATTGATTAGTTAATTGCAGTCTAGATGTGTGAACGATACATGTTATTAACAGAGTGTGAGTGAGGTTAAAATTGTTGCAAGGGTAGACTTGGTTTCCAGGGCCCAATTTCATAAAGCCTGTAAGCACAAACATTTGCGTAGCATGAAATTTATTTCTTAATAAAAACAGGGTTACCAACCAAATGTTCACTTGATTTTCAGGATAAGCAAGCAACAGCTGATTATCAGTAACAAGCAATATGCAACAAATGGAAATTTGGTTGGTAATTCTGTTTGTTATCAAGGATGAAATTTCATGCTGAGCATATTTTTTGTGCTTGCAGGCTTTATGAAATTGGGCCTTTGTGTTTGGACAGTTGTTGTCTCTGCCCACTAAAAGCACAGTGCACTCAAATAACTATCACATTTTTGACTATCCATTGAAAGAAAACACTGTAAAAAAAAAAATGAGGAAACAGGGTCTTATTTTGTGGACACTTAAAGGAAAGTTCCTCACTGTTTAAATTCTCAAGCAGCAATACCAACTAGGCCAAGATTAAAACCATAGTCTAATTAACTGGCACTAGAACATTCAGTTCAGTGTGCTGGATTATTTGCCAATACACCTCATAACCTGGGGACATCTTAAAAATGTTTATATTAAAATTCAGAAGCATATAAAATCCAAGTCAAAAAAAAAAGATACTCAGTTTATCTGGGGATTTTACCTGTTCGCAGAACTTTTCAAAGAAATCTTATTGATGCCCTACCAATGAGACTACATGACCAAATGCTGAGTAAATTTTAGTGAATAAAGAAAGACAACCTTAAAATTAAAATATCAATATTAGCAAGTGCAAACGTTCAACCTCGCAATATCACATAAAAGTGACACTTTTGCATATATACCTGCAAGTTTATTCTCTTAAAACAGGCTTGCATATATTTTTGTAGATCTTTGTTAGTTCAATTTCTTTGCTGTTTCCCGAAATTAATATCGACTAGTCCTTGAAAAGGAGAATTGCAGAAAAATGATGAAGGATTTCAACTGTTAGTTTTCATGAAGAGTTTCATTTGGTCAACAGAATAACAAAATGTGTTAATGCTCGGTAATGAACAGTACTACAGGTCATCTAAGTCTTGAGACTTGGACCCCGGTGGGGAGTCCCGGTGGGGAGTCCTGGCAGGGAGTCCTGGCGGGGAGTCCCGGTGGGGAGTCCCGGCGGGGAGTCCCGATGAGGAGTTCCGGCAGTACATTGGGTGTCATAGATGTCTAGTTGATAAAGCTCTCTATAGCCTCACCAATGTGGCCCTGGGTCAATTCATGGCTAGGACCATGTGTCAGTAGTGTTGTGCATTAGTTCCCACTTGTGTCCTTTAGCAACACACTTAACCATTGCTTCGTCCTTCGGATGGGACGTAAAGAAGCTGGTCCCGTGTGTTGTGTAATGACGTAAAAGAACCCAGTGCACTTACCGTAAAGAGAAGGGGTTCGCCCCGGTGTTCCTGGCTGGATTGGCGGCATATTGTGCCACAGCACCTACATGTAGTAAACCATTACATGGTGCTATGTAAAAGGAGTAGATCTCATAATTCAAAAACCTAGTCCCACATACCTTGCAGGAAATACTAAATGTTTCAGCGCTTTGAGACGCCCTTCGTGTGTATAAAGCGCCATATAAATATCGACTATTATTAATACCCCACACAACGGTGGTACCACAAGGGTTTTTCTCCTGGCCCCTCTGGTTTTCCTATCTCTGGCTGTGCTGCGTTGTCAAGTGGGTTGATGTGGCTGGATGCCAAAGGGGCCCTCGCATGCCTGCAGCCCAGACACGTTGATAGACATAAGCCCTACTCAACTCAGTTGAAAGTAAGGACAATTACTTTCAGACATGTTTGTAATTCTTCCCTTTTTTTAAAGCAGGAAAATTACAATGGTTTTATTCTTTTTGTAGAGTTACGTAATCAAAATCATACTAATCTCGTAAATAAAAATTTCTATGTAATAAACGTTTTAAAGGGGTGCACAACATTGGTAAGATTGCAAACATTTAATGTTCAGATTTGCAATTAACTTGGATGGTATTAAGATGGTCATAGTGGTAAACTACCCCTAAAATTAGTAAGAAACAATTGGTTTTGATCTCCAAAACAACAACTTTCACAAGTTTGTTATTTCATGTATACCTGGGTCACACAAAGTGCAGATATTGGTTGTTGACAATTACAAATTTGTTCACATTTATATTGCATAACATTAACACAATTTATGGTTCAAAGAAGAAAAGAAATTGAAAGTTTTAGAAGGTTTCAAATAAAATGTTAATTCCCATTAATTTTTTGAACAAATATTATCAAGTTGAAGTAATTGAATTTTACATGGCAGGCGATCATCAAAATATGATTATGATTACACATTCAAGTTGTTCGTTAATTAAATTAATTAGTTCACATTATGTCAAACTCAGAAATAACAATTACTGGAAGATTTAATGTGTTTCCTAAGATAAAAGTTTTTGTTTGGGGTAGATGATTGGATTTTTTTATGTTTTTAAAAAACTGTTGTAAAATAGTGTGTGAAACTTACTTTATTTGTCCTGTGGCCTATAAAAAAAAAAAACCTTGGGTAATAATCCTGAACACAAATTGTGTATTATAGGTTTTCTCGGTCAATTTGGGCAAATGAGCAGCCAATTTAAATGCCAAGCTATTTTTTGCGCAAAATCGAATGCTACTGAAAAGGGTCATTCGATTTCGTTTAATGATAAGTCAAATGTAATGTTGCTTCAATAATTATTCAGCTTATAAAACATTTATCAAAGCAGCATTCAAATTTGCAGACACTTCTTGATGCGTGTTTGTCACTAGAAAGAATGATGATACTCTAAATTGAACAGAGTGCTAAAGGAATTTGACTCGACTCAAAACGAAATTGAATGGCCGAATTCTGAATTTGTAATGCATTAACAACTGGAGAGGCAAAACAGCTTTAATTCGAACGCATGAAAATGAAATTGCCTGCTCATTTGACAGAGAAAACCTATACTATATACTAGCCTATAAAAGATTTCCAAAGATGTACTGGTAGTACTCTGCGAAACTAATTCATCTGAAGTGCCACTGTCAATTAGGAATCGATGAAAGTATGTAATTAAAAAAATGTCTTAAGATCACCTCTAGGCAATTTTTTATAATGTGCTTGGTATCCAATGGGAGACTTTCTGGGACGATAGAGGGCAGCAGACTTACCGGGTAAATCCATTGTTCTCAGAATTATGCGCATGTTCAGAACTACGTAAACAATGGAAATTTACCCGGTATGTCTGCTGCCACCTAGCGTTGGAAAGTCTCCAATTGAATGCTGCCTTCATACGGCAAGAGATGCAGTTGGTACATGGATGGATTATAGGGATTCAACATTGGTGATGAAAATTAAAGTTTTTGTCGGTTTTTCAACAAACCTAGACATTGTATTCAAGTCAAACTAACAGGTGACTTTAATTGTGTCTTTCTTGCTAATTTTGTTTATAAATCAGCATATCGTTGACCAAACAAAAAACAATGACCCCACCTTTCATATGTTTAAAGGCACTGGACACTATTGGTAATTACTCCAAATATTTTTTAGCATAAAAACATAGTTGGTAACGAGTAATGGAGAGCTGTTGATAGTATATAAAACATTGTAAGAAACAGCTCTTTCTGAAGTAACATAGTTTCCGAGAAAGGAGTAATTTTCCACGAATTTGATTTCGAGACATCAGAATTAGATTTTGAGGTCCCAAAATCAAGCATCTGAAAGCACACAACAAGGGTGTTTTTTATTTCATTCGAATCTCGCAACTTTGACGACCAATTGAGGTCAAATATATTTTATGCATATATTGAGAAAGACTGGTCTTTGACAATTACCAATAGTGTCCAGTGTCTTTATTTATTAATAACTATTATTTTTATTATATAAGTTTTAACATTTAATTTTTTAGTGCTGTTAGAAAAGACTATGGCACAATTTTTCATGCCAACTTTTCTTGTATTTTATTTTAAATAAATAAAAACATTTTCTGTTGTTTGTTTGTCAGGGTGTAAGCTTAGAACCGTTGTTTTCAGTTTGTTGTATGTTTTAAAAGTGTTGTTTCTGTGTTCAGTTATGTTTATTTTGTGTTTTAAAGCAAACCCTGAGGATGCCAAGTCGGACTTAGCCCCAAAAGATTGTATCTGGAATCTTTACCAAAAAAAATGTTTTGAAAGTAAAGGGGAATTCAATTTACTAAGGGGAATTCAATTTACTTAGGGAAATCTGAATTTGGTATTATGCCACTATTAAATAAAAATACTGTCATTTTGGCTTCCACATTTTATTTCTCAGGAAGAATTTGTTTGTGAAATCGACTGTTTTTAATAACTGGGGGGGGGGGCTTTTTGCAGGTAGCCTATGATAACTCTTCAAATTGATAGTTTACATTGGCGTCAATCCGTCTTGCTTGAAAGATTGGGCAAACTTAGATTTGGTTCCAATGTTGATCGTGGCTTTTAGTAGTTCGTTCGATGGCCGCAGGCACAGCGCCCTCTAAATAAACTTCCGTCATTTAGCCTACGATCATAGGACGCGTGGGGGCGTTTTTCGTGGCAGATGCAAAAGAATAACCGCGAGCTTAGACTTGAAATATAAAACTGTTTGGCAATCTGGGAACTCCCCTTCTCCGCCCACTGTACCAACCTGTCGCAACCGTTTTATTACAGCATCAGCAGAATATAGATTGGTGACGACGCGCGGAAAATTATCCGTAGGGGCTAAGCTTAGTAGGGGCCTACGAATACGTCGGGTTGGTTGACATGCACTGTGTAACCCCTGTTGCTTCCACTCCGATCCAGTCAACTCCAGCAGTCCGCCCGACAGTCACAGCTTGACAGTGGCAGTACACACAACACAGAGCCAGAGAAAAGACATTGGAAGGCAATATTATAATCATAGAGCAAGGCCTACCTACATAGGCTACCTTTTCCTTGAGTGAGTAAACTGCCAGTATACAGTAGTATAGACTATCTACTTCTATTTTAAGTCCAAAGAAAAATTCAACCAAGTCCAAGAACAGCTGTATTTTCTCTTTTCAAACTCGGTCTATAACTTGTCAAGTGGTCTGCTTTATACTTTCTTTGGATAACTTTCCGTATGGCGCCACCACTTTTTCACTCATTTTTACAAAAAGGGATATCTCATTGAGGTAAATTAGATACGTTATTATTTCATATCGAATGAAAAAGTGGTGGCGCCACACGGAAACTTTTCCTTAGATCCTTTTCTTTCTGTCAGTTTTGTAAAAAATAGTGTTTTTCTGTCTTGTTGTTGTTTTTTTTTTTTTAGTTCCTAATTTTTGGGTCTTGTTTAGTTTGCATGTTTGTTTGTTTGTTTGTTTGTTTGTTTGTGTGTTTGTTTGTTTGTTTCTAATAAATTTGTGTTTTGGGGTGTTTGATTGCTTGCCTGTTTTGTTCATTCTTTCAATTCAAGTTGGACTTTTTGGTGACTGTAGAATAGAGGCACTTTTGTCAGTCCTGGCAAACCTGGATTGTTGGTGGCCGTATAATGGCCTCAGTCATGTTGTAGTACTTTGTTTTTCTTTGATTGCCCCCCCCCCCATCTTTTTTTTTATTAAGATGTACCCCCCCCCCCCATTTTGTCTGAGTAATTGTTGCAATCAAGTCTAAAATAACTGTATGTCTATAATCACACTTTCTTGCACAGGCATGCCTTAAGTGAAACAAAAACAAGGAACTACAACAACATCAAAACTGAGAGCAATGAGTAATCACAGTAGGGAGGAAAAGTGGACAACAGTTCGAAGAAGTCAAAAGGCTCCACATAAAGGTAACAAATAAAAGATGTTCATGTATTATTTGTTTGTTTATAAACTCTGGTGGTGAAGCAAAATAAAGTACAACTTTTAAAGGGTTGGGTACTTTTTTGTAGGACACAAAGCACGATATCCACAGATTACATTCTCACATAGTTTGAAGATATTACTTGTTGAGGTGCTGTAGTTTTTTAGAAATGAGTAAAACAAGTCACAAAAATAATTTTTGTCTCGGTGAGACGAAAAGTATTTTAGCAAGAAAGTGTCTTTACCCGTTATTATTGTGACATGGTTTTACTCATTTCTCAAGAACTACAGCACCCCAGCAAGTAATATTTTCAGGGAAGCTTTCTACCATCATTGTCTTCAAACTGTACTATGTGTAAGTTTAATGTAAATCTGTGGACATGGTGTTTTGTGTTAGAAAAAGTACCCAAATCCTCTAAGTTGTATACTGTTTACAAACACTATACAATGTACGAGCCAAGAAACCCATTGATAGAAGACAAAAGGAAGGATGCTTTAGTTTTTAGATGTGGGGGAGACCAAAAAAAAAAATCCAGGGAAAACCCATGCAATCAGATGTGGACTGAAAACCCAATCCAGTACTGCCCTGGTGGGAATCAAACTGGGGTCAAAGAGGTGGAAGGTGAGATAAGAAACCACTACACCAACTTGACCTTTGGGTTACTCAAGGTAGCCAACAAATTGGGCCTTATTAATTTTGGTGTTTACCCAAACACCGATGTGTGTTAGCACTGTATATACTCGGTACTTTCCAGAGTCCTGTAAACAAATATCACAGGCATATTACTTGGGTGGGATTTGAACCCATGACCCTTGCATTTCTAGAGCAGTGTCTCACCAAAATTTTGCCTTGTGTGATCGGACCAAAGAGGTGCCATGTTAGAGGATTTAATGGGAAACTCAATATTTTTCACAGGTGCACCTTTACTGTCACCAGAAAGCAGTGCAAGTTCGGATGATGGATCCACCCATGGAGGAAGATCTAGTAGTGATGTTTACCAATCAGGTACTTAAAATATGATAAGACTTGAGGTTTAAGATTAATCGTTTGCTCAATTTCATGGTTTCAGTGTGGACAGTTGATGTTGGCAAGGGGAAATTATATCAACTGTCCACACTAAAACCATGATCTTTGCCCTTTGCACAGACAGCTCGTTGCCTTGAATTGGGGACAGTAGTAAAAAGAAACATTTGAGAACTCTGCATTGTTCAAGACACTTTCATCCAAACACATACACACACAAATTTGTATTGTATAGCATCTGTCAAGGCTCTTTACGATTATGGCGAATCTGTGCAAAGAATGAATATTTGTAGATATTGACCTCTATAAGGCCTAAGGGGTTTTAAATATACTATTTTTTGTATTTTACATTTAGTGGGGCCGCAGACAAAAACATTGAACACACAGTTTCTTCAGAAATTAGCAGGAGGTGTTCATGTCAAGGATTGGAAACCGATCTTCCGGGATCTTGTCAGCCCCTTTATTAAGAACGTAGAGGTTCTCATTGGTGAGATTGAGAAGGATAATCAGAATGACAGCAGAGAGCAGAAGTATCAGGCACTGGTGAAGTGGAAGGGCATCATGCCTGGAGATGATGAGGCTAAATACGAAGCTCTGGAGGCAATCCTTAAGAAACATCACTGCTGGGAGGACAGTGATCAAGAGGTGGAGAGTGTGAATACTGGTGGAGCTACAAAGAAGAAACCAAAACAGAAAGACAGTAAGTACCGAATTTTCCTGCGGATAAGACGCGTCTTATCTGACTTTTTTACCCCAAAAACGTTGTTGCGTCTTATCTTGCGGTGCGCCTTGTCTGCTGACGATTGAATTTTTTGGATAATAAATGTTGGTGCTGTCCCATCTAGTGACGTTGTATCTGTTCACTTGTTGTAAATTGAAAAGTGTATTGTGTTTTAATACGATTCCAATTATAGTAACTGTGCTGTACTGTTTCCACTGTTGTTATTATAAACATAGTGGTGATGGGAAATAGTTTAACCGAGTTGGTCTGTAGTGAATGTAATATTTGCGAGATTAAGAATATTGTTGCAGATCCTTGGGTAGCCGAGCGTCTACTACTGTCCGCAGGAATATACATTACAGACAAATAAAAGCAGGTTTATTGTTTTGTTCATAGTACACTGTAAAAAGGAAAAGAAAAAAAATTCCAATATTATCTGGTGCAATGTCACAGTATCGCAGTGTAGGGCATAATAATCAAGTTATGGGTGTGTTTTGGCGAAGATGGCTGGAACAAGTTCACTGACTGAAACAATTTCTGAGAGTAAAATGGGTCGGTAAAACAGAAACAGTTCATGCCGATTCTTTTGAAAATTTATGTTCTTAAGATGTGCAGCCCTCATTTTATCAGTTTGTAAATGGTGTTTGAAGTTTTGCATGGTGTGGAGAATAAGAGCAACTATAAATATAAATATTAATAGTAAACTTGCGGGTACAACCATATGGGTAAAATCTCTATTGAAGGAGTGGTGGCTCTAAAAAGAGCCGGTTTTGTCTCGACGTTTCGAACAGTATACTCTGCTCGTCTTCAGGAGAAGATGTGCAGTATACCGAGTATACTGTTTGAAACGTCAAGACCAAACCGGCTCTTTTCAGAGCCACCACTCCTTCAAAAGAGATTTTACCCATGGTTGTACCCGCAAGTTTACTATTAGTATTTATATTTATAGTTGCTCTTATCAGTTTGTAATATTGTATCACATTATTTAATTGTTATGCTTCAAGTGAAATTTTGTGAGAGTTTTTAGATAAAACTAAGCCTATTGGATCCAACAAGTCTGTTACTGTTTGGTCGGAACAGCCTCGTCACCGCAGTTCAATTGAACATGGGAAATGCTCAACCAATGACCGAAGTTCAAACATGTTTCTTGGTTGGGGTTGTCAAACGCACTCCTGTTGGTTATAAAATGTCTGTTGGCAATTCTTGATGCTTGTTTCTTTGAGCACAACAATTTACCATGTTAGTTGCTTTGTGGGTTGGAATGGACATGGAACAGTAGGTCCCCAGCAAGAGTAAGAGATATTCTGACAGGAAATATTTATTTCGTACTGACGTACATACAGCTGAGACCAAACAAACATAACCGATTAAAAAGAACAACATTGCTTTAGGTTTATGAGTAGACTATTCCAATATTCTGTTGCTCGTTGCACAATCACAGTTTTTATGAATGGAAGTTCTATTCTAGTAGTTGACATACATGTACAAATCCCCCGTCAATGCTTTACGATTGCCGTAAGAATGTATCGATGAAGCTAAAGTAAACATTTCATTAAAGAGCGGCTGATGGATAAAAGGCTGTATATTATTGTTCTTGAACATGAATTTACCCAAGTTCAGACTTTATAAATTCGAGCACCTTAAGTTTGCCAAATATGAGAAAGATTGTTGGCTTTTGTGATAATTCAAATGCTTTCTTTTGCAATAGTAAAGGTTTGTACATAGCGTCTCATTGTGACCCCAGGATAGTATTGTATAATTTAAATTATATGAAAGAATAAATGCATTGTATAATCTTAACAAAAGAAATTGTGGTAGAAAATATTTCAATCTGTTAATAATACCAACATTTTTTGAGATTTTGGTGCTTAAAACATATATTGACCCAATTCACCTGACGTCATCATCGGAATAATCTTGGAACCGCCATACTGGTGGGCAATGTAACTGTGCGTTATTCAGTGAAGTAAGCATTTTAGGCGATGCAGCGTTAAACCTATTGACCACCAAAATGGTGAGTGTGGCACAGTCGCCGCCTGTGACAGGCGTGCAAGGGGTCAATAGATGTGTTTTTTCCAAGACAAGTTCTCATCAATATTTATCTTCAACTCTTTGTTGGTTGAGAGCAATGTGATTTAAACAGAGGGGTACATGGCGCACATATTTCCTTTGCCTGGCACAACAAATTATACAGTTTGTTTTAAGATCATAGATTGACAGTTATATTTGCTAGAAGCCAGTTACGTATTTTAACAAGCTCTATGTTAAGGTTTTGTATAGCTATGTCAACATTGTTCAACTCGATTCAATTCAATTCAATTAAAAAAACTTTAATCATCCTCAATAGGCAATTATATCAGTTGGCCAGCTCCATATAAAAACGTTAACAGTTAAGGCTAGAAATAGCGGTATACAATTATTTAAAAATATAAAGATTATTTGAAAAAATGGAAATAAGCAGATATATGTAAAAGTGGTTGAAATGACGTCAATTATATACAAGTGAATACATGTTTGTTCTGAGATATTATTTCACAAAATCTATCATGAAATGCTCATTGTTCTCATTTTCAGCTGGAGCAAAGCCTAAAGTACCTCCAAAGCTAGAGTATGAGGTTAACGCTCAGGGAGTTCTTAATATTGAACTGGAAGGGAGTCCGGAACCATTGCTTCAAGTAAAACGAGAGGGTAAGATTCTCTTTGTTTCGTCATTTTTAAGTCCAAGAGAGAAAACTGTTTTATTCAAAGTGAGGTTGAACAAGGGGCAACTGATATCTTTTTACATAACCACATTACTTTGAAGTGAAATGTTTCTCAAAAAGCGTTTTAATTGCCATAAATGTCAAGAGTAATAACCAATTGTATACTTTCCCTTTTAAAAACAGCGATGTGAACATATATGATTTGGTAACATTTTTTATTTGGTACAAATTTGAGCCATGGAAATACGACTGTTTGCAAATGCTTTGTTGAAATTTTCTAAACAAGCTATCCCAATGAAATGGTATTCGGCAAACAATGTATGAACTATGAAATGCAAATAACAAAGATAACAAATAAAAAAAAACTAAATTGAAGGCTCACAAAATGAAGTTACAGTTAACCTTTGTCCCTTTTTGCAGGTGTCCACACGGTTGATAAAGTTAGTGTTGCAGATGCCTTGTTGGTTTCCATTATTAATCCAAGCTCTGCAAATCTCAAATTTAAGATGGAGCTGACAGAGTTGACAGAACGCTACAGTGGCAAGTATGGTAAAATGGGTTTATCATTTAAGGACATTGGTGTCGGAAGAGTCGAGTCATTTGTAAGGAATAAAAGTAGATCGTTGAAATTAATAGAAGACCCAAGTCACAAGAAATGCGTTCAAGAGGTGGAAGCTGACACGTGTGAAGGAGGTGAAGATGTGCAAGCAGTACATCCGGCTCTGAATCCACAGTTTTCTGAGAGTGAATCCGAGTTGGAGAATTGGGACAGGTATGAGACTGCATCTGAGCGGTCAATGTACACACCTACAAGCCAATGGGTTCTAGCCCAGAGCCCGAGAGCGAAAAAACACGGAGATCATCCCAGGTCGAGTGACGGTGAACTTCCAGGATCGAATGCTTTCAATCAGGAGATAGAAGAAGCTCAGTTGAAAGATCTAATCGTAAAGTGTGAGGGAAGTACGATTATATTTAGGACAGAGGAAGAGTACATGTATTCTAAAGAAGCTGGTTCAAATTTATTTACCAAGGATGTTGTGGCCTTATGGAATACACCACGAAAGGGTCCTGCACATATTGTTGTAGGCGTAGAAGCTCAACTATCTCCCCCACATAGGTTAGTTGGTATAACACAACCCTTATTTGATGGCAATTTTCAAGATAAGTTTAAGGAATCCAGTTTCTCTGTCAAGCCATCTTTTGTCTATTCCGAGGTTGAAAGTTCAGATAAGGTGTTTGGAGTAATATCTGTAGCAGATGGTGGGGGCTCTGATAAAGTGTGCTATGCTAAAGAGAATTGTTTGACGGGGGATAAATGGTCTCAAAATGACATCCTATTCAGAAAGGGGAATACAACACAATGTGCCACTCGATATGATCAATCCTCTATCTATAGATGGTTCTTGAGCTCACCTGTTAATACTGCTGGTGCACCTTATTGTAGCATGAGTGAAAGAAGTGAAGACTTTGAAGATTTTATGAAGCAGTTGGATGTGGAGAACTATGAAAGACGCAGCTACTTATTAATAGTAAGCCGTTGCTCAGATGAAACACCTCATTTGGCAGATTTAGCTGATTTCCCATGGGACCAAGTCTGGGATTTTGATCCTGACAGCCGAGAAAGTGGCTTGCTTGCCGTCTGTGAGTCTGAGGACCAAGTAAGGTTATCTCTTAAGACCTGGAGCGATCCTCCACCACATGCTATGTCTGAAGCCTGTTCTTTGTGGCTATTTGTCAGAGGCCTGAGAAAGAGAGAGGACAGTCTTGTTGAAGGAAATGCTCGAACATGGAATACACGGGTGAAAAAGGGGCTGGATGGTTATTTTCAGCTTCTTAACAAGGGTTGTGAGAAGAAGCCACTGACGGTGGTTGTCCTTTGGTACGGAAACAAGGAGTGCATTAAGCATCTACACCGTACTTTACTCAACATTGACAACGATGGTATCCAATACCTGATATGTATGCCACAATATCCAGAGGATAAAGAAAACCGTGGTTTGATTTTTGACATCTGTAACAACTTGGATATTCCAAGGGTTATTGAGTTGCCCCTGGACAGATTGTGCTGTGGGCTGCATGAGGACCCTAGATATGGTAAGAAACAGCAAGTCCTCGGTCTCCAGCTACCGGGTAGTACTCAAAATACAAGTGTTGACAAGTATAAAGCACAGTGGCTCCAGCAACACCTTGAAGTACTCTGCAAGTCTTATGACGATCTTACCATCACACAAGACGGCATCAAACATGGAGAGAGCTTTATGAAAGGGGGAACATTAAGCTGGGAAGATAAACATCTTGGTACTTGTGATGCAAATCGGACGCTGTCCACCAAGCTCAAAGACTACCTAACAAAACAACTCACAAAAGATGTTTCAGCTTGTGTAAAAGTTTACCATGAACCTGGCGCAGGAGGAACAACGTTAAGTCGACAGATGCTGTGGGAATTCCATACACGGTATCCTTGTGCATATGCCTTTGCAGATGCCATTGACCCATCTGAACTTTGTCCTCGACTAGAGTTCTTGTTTGAAAGTACTAATCTACCAGTTATTCTCCTCGTTGATGGACAAGAGTCTAGACTCGTCAAAGAGTTGTTTCAGAGAAGCAGCAAGAAAATCCCTATCATCATTCTGAGTGTCCATCGATACACAATGGAGATAGGGAACAAAACACAGCAAGGCGAAAGGTTTTGGCTCAAAGGTGAGGTTGACAGTGTAGAGGCAGAACGCTTCCGGGCTGTTTTCTCTTCGCAGTTGTGCTCTGGGGGAACACAGTCAGAGTTGAGAAGAATGGCCCAGGATGTCAAAGATGGAAAGAGACACTTTGTATATGAATTTGGTCTCACTGTCTATCATGAAGGGTACACTGGACTCCGATCATATGTTGCCGGATTCCTTGAGTTGCCAAGAGACGGCCATCTAAGTAATTGGCAGAAAGCAGTTGGCTACTTGGCTTTAGCATACTTTTATGGGCATCAGAAAGTCCCGTGCCAGTTCTTTTCAGACCTGTTTGGCAAAAACAGAACTGAAATAGTCAAAGCCGATGAAGACTTGACGCACAGTGGAAAGCAGTTTGTCATTGAGGACAAACAAAGCTGCACATGGAGAATTACCCATTATGCTGTAGCCCAGGAAATTCTTGAGCAGATTCTGACCCCTGGTTTTACCCCTGCTAATGACAAAGATGGTACACGTAGGCTAAGCAGTCGTGCCCTAAGGAACCTTAAGGACTTTGCAATGAAATTTTTGACATATGCCAGCACGACCCATCTACACTTGTCCATAATGGGCATCTTGCAGGTTATGTTCATCCATCGTGATTACAAAGAAGTTGGACAGGCTGCCCATAAACGAGAAAGTCTCTCCAGACTACTTTTTGATCTCCCCTCCTCTGACCAACTGGACATAATGGAGCACCTTGTGAAGTGTTTCCCTACAAATCCCACTTTCTTTTCTCACTTGGGAAGATTACATATCTGGATACAAAACTTTTCTCACGCAGAAAAGCATCTGACTACAGCAAAAGATCTCAGGCTGAGAGAAATCAAGACCAAAGAGGAAAAGTACTCTCAGAATAGAGGTGACCAAGTAAATGAAAGTGAATTTTCCCAAGACGCCAATCTGTGCACAATATATCATAACTTTGGCATTCTCTACCATGAAGAAATAAAACAACTCATTGGTGGTGGAAAACATGGCAGTGGCAAACAGTACAAGTGCAATCCTTACAAAGAAGGCCTCATTCAGGAATTGTGTAAGAAAGCATGTTCTGCAATTAACAACTTCACCAGCTGTAGACAGTACCGGAAAAAAGGCATGGATATAAGTTATGGCTTTTTGGGAGAAATCAAGGTGTACCTGCATGTTGCCGATTTCATACAGACACGCTTCAAACCAGATGGGTACTATGGATTTCTTGAATCACAAGGAAAACCGGAAAACATGATCAACCTTTTGGAGAAGTGCTTTAACAAAGCACATAGTCTTCTAGGAGAGTACCAGGATCTGATAACATCAGACCCAGATGACAAGCCAGTCACTGACGATTTTAATTATTGTAGGAACTGGTTTCACGCAATATTTGATGATGCAGAGACAGCTTTGAATTACTGGCAGGGAACCGACAGTGTAGACAGCATCAGAAGTAAAATAGCCGTTTATAAACTGAAACACCAAAAAGATAAGCCACTGGCTCGTGGGTCAGCCGAGGCTATTAATAACATTACTTCAAAAGAAGATGTGGATAGCATAACTGAGCTGTATGAACGAATGTTCGGGGATGCGTACAAGAAAAACATCCGTCTCGATATAAGTGCTGACCTGCGTGACTGGATGCTTGTGATACGTAACATCAAACGGTCTACTGTATACCCACTTGCAGGAAAGGTTCTTCATCACGTAACAAACTGCTGCAGTTTATCTATCCGCCCATCCCCCACAGCATTATACTACAGCTTTATTCTCAACGTTACGCTTGCCCTTTTCACACACAGTAAGAAGTACTTCACCGAGGCAAACAGCATCCTTAACAAACTGAGGAAAGTGAGGTCAAAATTGAATGAATCTTACAGAACCTTTACTTGGGAGTGGCTTGGGTTGAAGGTAGATGGATGTAGTATTGATTGTTTAGTCCACAGAAGTTCTCTGGGTGTGTGGAATTCAGAGAAACGCTTTTGGCAAGATGAGAGAGCTCATGCCAAGCTACAAGTATTCACAGGGGTTATCACAGAAAGTAAGATGCCCCTCTTGGGCAGGATCTGCATTACAACAGATAGCACTGAAGTCAGGCACTCCGCGAGTCCAAGTGAAGGCAGACACTCTGGGAGTTCGCTCAGTGCAGCGTTTGTGCCAAAAGAGTGTGGACTGTTTGGGAAGCACTACCTGAACACAGAGGTGGAGTTCTACATCGGATTCAATATTGAGCATGGTGTTCAAGCTTACAATGTTTGTGAACTCAAGAAGTATCCATGTCACAACTGTAATGCAAAGGGGCCGGTTTCAAAGCTTAATCCAATAAAGAAAGGCTGCGTAAAGTGTAACCATCCTGTACATGTCCATAAAGATTCTGAATAAGAGTAAGCTGTTTAAGGAAACAGTCAGCAAGCAAACCAGGACATGTAAGTGTTTGTGTCTCTTCCAACTACTTTTGATCTCTTTCCACCCTTTTGTCTTGGCCAAAAGGCTCTACTTGGACAGTGCTTTGAATCTTCCTTTGCTTTGCTCATCCCTACTTTGAATCAGACAGGGACTGTAAAATGAGCAAAATTAACTGCCTACGCATGATCTGCAAATACTTCACTATAAAGTGCTATTTTGAGGCAAATGCATTTATAACCACTTCAGTTTAGTACAAACAAATCTTCACTCTGCCACACTATTGAGCACTACTAGTAAAGTTAAGCTTGCATAAAGCATGCTTAAGCACAAATAGTAGCTAAGCACAACACAATATGCTTACCAGAATAAAGTCACCAACCATGTAATATGTATCATTTGTGGCAGGTAAATGTCAAGTAATATTTCCTGGTAAGCAGCTCTATGAAAATGGCCCCATGTAAGTCTACTGCCACCTTTTGTTCCAAACTCTCACATTGGGCTTTCTCATGTATTCCCACAATGGCAACAAAAATCGTCCTTAATCACGTACTTAACAAACTATGCCAATCGGAGCACTTTGACTTCACCACAGAGCTTTGTGTTGCATACACTATGTGGACATTCCTTCGTTATGTGATTAACACTGTGAGGACATGTGTAAGTCCACACAGTGTTTGTTTTATAATGTGGACCATATTTTGCTCTCAGATTTAAACTTTGAAAGCAATGCTTAAAAACAGATTCTACTGCCCAGATTATCTTCATACTATGTACATGTACTCTTCCTTTGTAATAATGCACATATGATTTTATATGCAACTTAAAGTGCAGATTCCTGCATTATGACCAAAACCAATCCCTTGTAAAAATTAACATATTATGATTAGAACTAGTCTTTGAAACAGATTTGATAGATTATTGAATTGTAAAATGTTTTCCATGCTGCCAAAACAATATGTATGGCTGCATAAACTTAAAGGGAGTTCTGAGTAAGATTTCTTGCTGTACATGTACTTTGCTAAAGATTTATGTTGTATTGGACAAGAAACTCATACAAGGAAAACCCTAATGCATGGCTTAAAATGCAATAGACCTCTTGCATGTGACATCACACTCTCAAAAAGCGCCCTCACTGGTGTCAAAGGAGCGAATGATTGGACGATGGCTGTTCTTTGTGTGTAATAATAAGCGCGTATGCTCATCGTTCCTGTAGCGTGTCGTGTTATGCAAAGGGTATATTCATTATATCCAGCACCTGATTTCCATCAATTTAACTTTTTGTATAAAAAAATTTGTGCATAAATATTTATTTTTGATTGGCAATAATATGCTTAAAAAAGAGTACAATTTTAAGTTGTTTTTGTTTATTTTAAGGTTATGTGAAACACGTTGTATTTTTCCATGGTGTAAAGCATATGTATGTCATAATTTGGTTTACATCTTATATTTTTAACACATGTTGTAAAACTTTCAAAAGGTGCATTTATCTCATTATTCCATAATAAAAATTCCTGGCAGCTCTTGAATTTTTTTAAGGTCAGTAAGTTTACATCTTTATGGCCCAAGTTAAGTTGAGCTGTTTGTTTACAGAAACATTTATATCAAAAAGGTTTACTTAAAAATTTGTAGCAAACAGTTAACATTCAACTTGTAGGTTTACTCTCAGATTAAGTGGACTGTCATTTTGGAAAAAAAGTTAAACAAATCACAGCAACACATATTTGAATATCTGTTTTGTTGTTGGTTTTTATACAAATGTTCCAATGTTGGTGAACTAATTTAAAACAAAAAATGTAAAACTTTTTGAAGACCACACAGATCTGCAGTCCTTGACATAAGAAATATCACATTCTGAAATACTGCCTGCTGTAAAATCTATATTTTTTAATAAACATATTTATGTACAGTATACGAATGAGTAATGACCAAAGAAGTTCAAAACTTCATCAATTGTAAGTTTACTACAAACAAATTAATAGTTTGACAATTTCATAAGTGGGTTTTAAAGGCACTGGACACCTTTGATTGGTAATTGTCGAAGACCAGTCTTTTCACTTGGTGTATCTCAACATATGCATAAAATAACAAACCTGTGAAAATTTGAACTCAATTGGTTGTCGAAGTTGCAAGAGAATAATGGAAGAAAAACATTGTGTCGCACAAGTTGTGTGCTCTTAACCTCAGTTAAAACATTTTTCTCAAAAACTACGTTTCTTCAGGGGGAACCATTACTCACAATGTTTTATACTATCAACAGCTCTCTGTTGCTCTTTACCAAGTAAGGTTTTATGCTGACAATAATTTTGAGCAATTACCAATAGTGTCCAGTGCCTTTACTATGCCTGTTGGTTTATTGTAAAGTGTCTTATTTAAATTACAGTCTCATCATCCTTGATTTCAGGTGTTCTAAGTGTTTTTTTAATACTATTTTATATTTTTATACTGCCTGTTATAAAACATACAGCGGCGCCACCAAGGATAGGATCAAGTGTAAGCTTTACCTATTTCCCTCACAAATCCTTCTATATCCTCTTTGCCGAAATGAAGGATACTGAGGGCTGGAGGTCTGGAAGACATTTTTTTTTTTTTTACATCGAGTGTCATGGCCAAGTGGTCTGGTGCACCGGTCACAAGTTCTGGTGGTCAAGTCATCTGGGTACTGGTTTGAATCACGGTCATGAAAAATGTGTCCTTGAGCAAGATGTGCTTCACCAAGAGCATACATTGGGAATCTGTAAGGAAAGAGGTTGAAATTGTGTTTGAAAAGGCCTTTGAAGGGCAACTGCAGTCCATTTTCCAATGTTATTACCGTCACTTTCTTTACTAAAACAGTATGGAGACATAAGTGGTATCTCATAAAGCAGTCATTTTGTTCTTATCTATTGGTAACCGTATAGGCATGTTGATTTTTGGTGTGTGATGTAAGACTTGACGTTGTAAAACAACAATTTTCAGTATTGATTTTAAAATATGTTTATTTTATCTGTTCCAGAGGTTGCTGTGTTGTTATTTAATATTATATATAATTGCCAATACAGCATTATTTTTGTTCAAAAGACATTAAGTTAAATGTAAAATCAAAGCAGTAAATTTTATGTCTTTTTAATGTGCTAGATCAGAGAAACTCATTATCAATTTGAAAACAAGAATTTGAAAAGAGTACAGTCTGAAAAAAAGTCGCTACATGTAGCTGTGAAAGCCACAGACATCACGGTCAAGTGAAACACCATGGACTGTTATCAGTATTTGGATGGGAGTACATTTTCCTTGGACTAATAGCTGAACATGTTATTGTAAAGTTGTTAGCATTGTATATTTCTGGCAAACTTGTCTATTCTTACATTATTTGTTTGTTTAAAAGGTCAATAAGTTTACCTTTTAAAGGGAAATAGAGCCGAAAAGACCAGATTCAAAATCAGAACACATTAAGTATGAACTGTTTTGATTTGAACAAGGACTTTGTGAATATTTATCTCCTTTGTGTTATGAGAGAGTACTTTTTGGCACTCAACATACTAATTGAAAGACGTTTATCAGACTCAAGCTCAACTTTTGATCAAAACAAATAATGTTGAATTGAAAAGCACAAGACCGCAGAACTTGTCCTGTTGTGAGTTAATTGGCACGACACTAAAATCATTGGCCTGGGGGGGTCGGTGGTCCAGTTAAATTTTGAGTCTTGTAAAATAATAAATGACGTACTCATCAATAACATGATGTAGGGTGTAATGGCTGAGTGGTTTAGAGCATCAAATTCAAGTTCTGGTGGTTAAGTCATCAGAGTGTGGGTTTGAATCCCGGTCATGGCACTTGTGTCCTTGAGCAAGATGCTTTACTAGTATTGCTTCTCTTCACCCCTGGGTATAAATGTGTACCTTCGAGGGTAGTGGTCGGTATTGTGTTTGCCAAAGCCTTTGGAGCGCTGTGGTTGCCCAGGCCTGTTTACTCCCCAGGGAGCTGAGAAAGCTGAGGAATTTTATTGGTCTAATGACCAGGGCACTAATGTAAAGCGCATTGATACCTTTAATGTGAAATGCGCCATAGAAGAACTATTTTTATTATACGAAGGGTTTACGCATTTTACCTGTTCAGGGTATCAGCTTGGTAGATTCTGATAAAACTGTCTGCTATTCACAGCTAATGACATCAGATGTGGTGATACCTGTGAATGTCAATCATTTTTGTTTCATACAATAATTAAATTTGTTTGTGGAACTACCTCACACATCTAGTTCTCTGTCATTTTATATGCAACTTAAAAGGTGAACATTTTTAAAGGGATTGTATATGTTTGGTAATTGAAACCCATACTGTTTGTTTCAATCTAAATACGTTTGTAGTTCATTTCAAAATGCAGTAGACTTTTTTTGAGATATTGCCGAGAATCTGGAGCGGTTATGTCCATGCAGGAAGAATCATCTGCAATTTGATGACACAATTTCAGAAAGTTACTGTCATTGACGGATCTCGGATTCAAATTGGGGGGATAAGAAGTGATATATATTTTTTCATAATCGCAGTACTTCAAAGTGAACAGTTTCTCAAAATGCTATCCAAAGCCGTTGTACTTCATAAAGTTGTTATTACCATTAATGTTCAGAGTCATAACCAAATGTATACAGACCCTTTTTAAGGGAACACGTTGCCTTGGATCGGATGAGTTGGTCTATAAAAAGCTTTTGTAACCGTTTTAAAAGTAGAGTACAATGATCCACACGAATTTACCTTGAAATTTCGTGGTTTTCCTTTTACTTTGCGAACTAACCCGGTCCGCCATTTATTGGAGTCAAAAGTTTTACTCCCATAAATGGCCGACCATGTTAGTCGACGAGGTTAGGAGGAAAACCGTCCAATTTCGAGGCCTGTTTGTGTGGATCATGGTATTTTACTTTGACAACATCTTTCTACCCATATGCATTTTATAACAAACGGTTACACACACTTTTCAAAGACCAACTCGACAGATCCAAGGCAACGTGTTCCTTTAAAACATACGTGTTTCATAATTACTGAACTTCAGTGAAAATGTGAAACAACTCAATTTTTATAACATTACATGTCAGCTTTTGTTAACCAAGATTGTTGAAAACTTTCTCTTGGATTTTATGATTCTTGTACTTTATTTTTTTAAAATAAATAAACTGATGAGGTTTACTAATGATCTAATGAGACCTTATTTAAGTTGTCAATGTTTCCCCAGCGGTTGTACTGTAGACATCTGATGCCTCCTGTTCAAACCATTGTTACCAAACTTTCTCCAAACCTCAGCTTGGGCTCTGGCTCCGTCATCGAATCTGGAGCAGTGTCTACTTTGCACAGTTGTTTTTCAACATCAAACATAGCCTTTCATTAAGGCGGAAGCTGCGGCGTCACCCTCAGATGTCACGCACGAAAAAAGACCAGCGCGAGCGGCGAAGCCGCGAAGCGCCTTTAGCAACGAGGTTATCTAATCAGTTATTCATATATGCACCTTCTGTGTGCTGCCCTCAGCACGTGACTTTTTACGTGACGATTATGTGTGTGTGTAATGGGGCTTGCATGCAGCTTGTGATTTATGGCAATTGTGTCTTCTTATTGGCCAACAACTCATAACGCTCATGCGTTATGCATTACATTTCTCCCACCGAAATCTGTGGCAAAAACAAAAGGCACCAAAACGAGTTGCTAAAGGCGCTCGTGCTGCATGGTCTTTTTTCGTGCGTGATATCTGGGGGGCGGGCTTGACATCTGGGGGTGCCGCGTGTGCCTTGACTAAAGGCTACATCAAACAGAGCCCAAAAACTTAACTGAATTTGATGTTTAGAAAAAGCCCTAAGATTGGGAGGGCTAGTCTAGTCTGGCTTCTTTTGGGTTAAAATTAGATTAATTTTTTCATTTTTGCTAATCTAGAGTTTGCACTCTAGTTAGTTTTCCTTTGTTCCACACAAAATTATTTTAAAATTTACCCAGTCAGTTTTTCTTGTCGATTATTACTAGAAATTTTAAAGTGGTAATAACTTTGGACAACCTCAAAAAGAAACCTGACCAAATTGATATGTGGTTCTGTTTTGGTTCTTCAATCTTACATACAGGCATGACATTTGGCTCTTGGAGTAAAGTAGGACAATATTGTTGATTGAGTACAAACTCTGACCTACGAGGCTTTTACAGACTTCTCAGGCTATTTCAATATCAGTGTTGCAGACATTTCTAGGGGCCAAAAATTGGAATTTAGATTTAAGTAGGACAAATATCATGCATATTACATACCTGCTTAACTCTGATGGCACATTCCTCTCCACCACACTCACTAAGAAGAGTCAAGGCACTCCATAGTTTCACAACGGATCTACAAGAATCAAAAACAACAAAACCAAACATTGTATATGGTTGGTTGCTCTAGGGTTGTGGTAGATCATTTTAAAATGCAAAAGAGTACATATGAGCCACTTATAGGCAAGTTCATACTTTGTTTATGACCCACACAAATATTTGAATTTGATTTCAAGACCTCAGAATTAGATTTGAGGTCCTAAAATCAAGCATCTGAAGTGCACAAATTCGTGTGACAAGGGTGTTTTTTCTTTCATTATTATTCTCGCAACTTTGATGACCAATCCAGTTTTGATTTTCATAGGATTGTTATTTTGTGCATATATGTTGAGATACATCAAGTGAGAAGACTGGTTTTTGACAATTACCATCCAGAGTATTTAATTGTTTTTCTTAATAGTTTTGCCTTTCAATCCGCATAATTTTGCAAAGTTCCACTTTTATATGAAACATGGACGAGTGAAAAAGTTTACAGACTACTTTTAGAAACAACAAGATCACTGGTCCCACTGGCTAATGTTTAAAAAAAGTTAAGGGAACACCCTGTTTACCTTCCTGGTACCCGTAATATGGCCTCCATTGTCTGGTCCCAGAAACCAAGAACATCCACAGGAATGGCAGCACCAGCATCACCAAATAACTCTTTCAGAGCCTTTGTCACGACTAACTTGAACGTCAAACTGTCTGTGCTGATTCCTGAGTCAACAAATTCTCTGTTATTTTTGAAAGAGAAAAAAAGTATACTTTAACAAAAAGATCTCAGCACTGAACTTGCATCTTTCTTAACTTGCTTGTCAACCGAGTTTGATAGGAAGTTCTGCACCTTGAACACCCAGCAGGGTGGATACGTGCGCATAACAAGTCTTATTATTATTATTATTATTATTATTATTATTATTAAACTTCACCATCAGATGCTTTATTTTTGTATCATGTATCATGCATAACTTGCCCTATTCTTTCATCTTGGGCCAATAGACCAATCTGATGCACACCAGGCGCGCAAGTGTTGAGCACCGCGCACCATTTGCTGTGATGTCTTCAATGCCAAGATTGTGCACAAAAAGACACAGCAGTTGGTAATTTTCAATAGAGGGCGCTTCCAATTTTGTTTCGTCGGATTGGTCTATACATTGAATATATAGCCCTCTAGTTAGTCTTAGTTAGTGGTTAGTAGCACTTTCCAGTCTCTGTGTCAGTCACAGAAACCCGGCGTCTTACTCTTACCACTAGGGCTACTTCTAGAAACTATAAGGCTCCCCCGTGAGCTCACGGGGGAGCCTTATAGTTTCTAGAAGTACACTGATCAAGTACAGCTTGTAACTTTGATACAGTTCAGTTCAGTTCAGTTATTTAATAAATGTAACCAACATAAATCAAAACAAAAGCATCTAAAGTGCTAGTTATTTGTTGCGGTGACCAGAGCCCTTTCTGGTCCTCAAATCAGAACAAAGTTACAATCATCCTTTAAAAGTTGTGCCTATTTAGTTTACGTTTACATTTCCGTTGATACTCGGCAGAATCCTTAAGTGAGGACGTAAGGCCAAGGGTGCTTGATTGTTGATGCAGTTAGATAGTATAAGTATGATAAATGACGCTAAAAGTTAAACTTCAAATTGAAAAATGAAGTTACTAAAACTGACATAAGAAAAACTAACTTTTAGCTTACTAACTAAACTAACAGACTACGTAAAGAAGTAAACAAACAAAAACTAACTAGTTTTAAATTACTTGTTGACAAATGACAATGACATGCTTGACTTTTTAAAATTAAATAAACTTGTTTAATTTATAAAATATCTTAAAGTTTCATTTAATTACTCACATTGCCACTTTCAAGTAGAAGTATTCGGCGCTGCCTTTACTAACAGTTCTCTGAAACAGCGTCATTATGGTTAAGTGATTAGATACACTTGCCTTTGCATTACAATTATATTTTAATTACAAATCTCAGAACAAGCCCCACACCACATGTCGAAACAACATCTCATGGGCGCAGACATTTTGATTTTGATCAACTTATTGTGTTTTCAGACGTGTAGTTGAAGTTAAAGTTAAATGGGGTCAAGAACCTCTCTCGCTAAAAAAAAACTTCTCTGACAATTTTTTTTAAATAAACTTTTGTTGTTACATGTCATTAACTTAAACAAAAAGTAAAGAAAATAAACAAAGGTAGGTGCGGGGAAGGTGGGAAGGTAAACACCAAGTACTTCTTTTTATTGTGTCCTTGTTGAGCATGTACGACTAAAAAGAGGGCGCACGGCAATTTGAAAGTGGCAGCTCGCTCGCAAACATCACCGCACGACGAAAAGTTAACAACAGCAACAAATTTTGTCCGCTTGTTTGTTTGCTTTGATTTTTCAAAACTGTCTTTATCAGTCACCATGGCAAGCGTATTGGTAAGTATATGTTTAACGTACATTATTTCAAATAACTCAAGTATGGTAGCTCAATTCCTCAACTTCTCTTGGTTGGGACTTGGGAAAAAGTGAGTGAACCAGTTGAATTGAATTGTTATGTTCTGCGCATTCTCCCGAATTTTGCTCAATCTCATTGCCTTATCACAAGATTGAGCAAAGTTCAAGTCATGGATCAGCAGATTTAGCGCCCAATTTCGAGATTGAGCCTTCTTAATGCCTTAAAAAAAAATTATATTCAATTCCAGATCTTGCACCGCTTTACTTCTAGAAACTATAAAGTATAAGGCTCCCTCACGGGGGAGCCTTATAGTTTCTAGAAGTAGCACCCCTTCTGCCCATCATTGTCCATATAAGAGCTTTCCTGGGGACAATCTGTACTTGACAGGCTTTCCTTTCTGCCCTACCGCGTCTGTATGTAGTATAGTCTGTATCCTGGTGTCATGTGTTGTTAGTAGGATAACAGGAAAATTGTTCACAATCAAAAACTAAAAAAAAAAATTCAAATCATCTATCCAATTTTTTAACAATAACACTTTCTTCATGGTGTGTTGAAATTTTTTAATTTTTGGTTTTACGTTGCGCGAGACAGTCCACCATTAACAGTGCTTATGCATGCACGACATTGGAGCAACGTCATATGTTTTCACACCTTTCATTGGTTGGTATTTTATTGAAGCTAGTATGGCGTGCAAAATAAATCAAAAATATTATTCAATTACTACTTAACAAATTTAATTACATTTTTGTCCTAAGGCATTTTGGCTACTATATTAGAATCCAGAGATATCATAAGGCATGAAAGTAAAACACCCCACCCCCCTGAAACACACACACATCATAACAATCCGTTTTCCCCCATTTCAGACCAGTAATGTTTGGTTTCAGGAGATAAGAAACAAATCTATGATATTTTCTCTTTAATGTAGACTTAATATTTATTACACTTATCGGAATTTATTACAGTATGCAGTAAATTTTTTTAAAAATTTTTTGTCATTTTCACTTAAAATATTTTAATATTTTCCCCATATTGGCACACCATAGAATCCCAAATAGTAACCACCTCACGTGATCCATCAAGTGACTAAAGCAGAATGAAACTCAATCTAGCAGATAGTAATTTTGTTTTGAACTTTCAAGGCTGGATGATGTTTCTTTGACTCATTTGAATGTTGGCATAATAATGCACTAGTGATTAGTACCAAAAATCAATCATTTTATAAATGTTTGAGCATAACCAAAGACAGGAAACTTTATTCTCAGCATGATTAAGCCTGATAACAATACAGACCGTGAGTAAACTGCAAAGCTTCTGTCACCGGTGCAGCTTGCACAATCTTGCGGTAAACGGGAATCAAAGTTGGGGACCGAAAACATATGAGGGTTGATAACGTATGACGCTACGATACTGTTCCACATCCATGATTACTGCTAAAAAGTGCTATGGACTTTTGCTTCCGCTTAAAGTTTGAACTGGGCTTTACACATTGGAAGGTCAAACCGGGGCCCAATTTCATGGCTCTTGTGGAAGCAGGGAATTCTGCACTTATGACTACGTCAAGCATATTTGACTATTTGCCGGTTAGCGCGGAGTTCTGGCTTGAGCGTGTGTTTACTCCACGTTACTAATACTAGGCATTCTACGCTAAATGCAGAAATGTTGAGCGTAGTGCAGAATTCAGTAGTTAGGAGAGCCATGGAATTGGGCCCAGCTGAGCTGAGGGTTGAACAAGTCAACACGAGACAACGAGTCATCTGTTCGGACAAGTCTTCTGTAAAGTGGCTTGAGCTGATTGAACGATGGTTTAGCTGTGGTAAACAAGCCTTTTGGTTATGAGAATCATACGTGTAGCATCACTTTTGTGGCCAAGTCTGAAATGAATTCTTGACAACATGTCAGGATCCATTTTTGTCAGCTTATCGATAAAAAAATTAAGGTGCATTCCTTTTGGTGAGTTGGCAGTTTAAACCATTTAAATGTGTTCACTCTCACCTCTTACTTAGCTTGCACTGGTTGTTCTGGATGTTTAAATAAAGAACATTTCAAAAAGATGTTTCAATTCAAATTTGTCAACTTCCTACCAACAACTTCCTTGCTGTGTACTGATGGAGTGCGGCCATTTTGGAATTATCTCAATCATGACAGTCATATAAAAACGCCATCAGCCAGTCGGCCTTGCTATGGGCGGAGCGAGGGTGCGAATAAATCAATGGCTCTGCCCACAGCTTGGGCAAGATAATAACTAGTTTGCAAGAGATGGTTAAAACTAACATAGAAAATTAGATTAATTAAAGGGCTGTTTATTTGAATTGGCGACTTGACAAACTGTAAGAAAAGTCTGATTGAAGATAACCAAAAACAAACAACCTGTTATGGCTTGACTCAGGTTGACTCTTTCTATCTGCATCCTTGATTAGGAAATAGTTAATACATTCAAGATCTTTTTTAATCTATTTTAAAAAGCTAATAATGATTTCTCTTACTTAATTTCAATACAGGAGGATCCATCGTTGGAGAGGCATTTTAAGGGTCATAAAGACACTGTCACTTGTGTGGACTTCAATCCAAACATGAAGCAGTTGGGTAAGTCCAGGGACTTTTTTTCCAAACTTTTTCCAGCTTAGGCTCTAGCTTCACTTTGGGCTCCTTCATAAGTTGTTGAGCAGTGTATATTGCACGGTGTTTCCGATATCAAACAGAACGGACACAGTCGGACACAAAGCGCAAGCGAGGTTTGGAAAAAGCCTCTGTGCAATTTATTGGTTTTTATAATGTAGTTACAACAAAAGCCAATGCCTTTTTTGTCTTTATGTATCTTAGTACACATTTTTTAATTTGTGGAGAACTGCCCCTTTTTCTGGGCAAATACTTATAATGCCTATACCTAATACAGTTAGGTCTATCTTGATAGATTTGAAAAATAAAGATTTGAGGTAAGTTTTCAATTAAGGCATTGCATGAAAAACTCTCCCAATGATAAGTTGTGGTTTATAATTAAAAACTAAAGTTTAATGGAGACTTTTTTAGATGATGATATCGGCATCTCACATACCGGTCATTTTCCATTGTTTTCAGCGCCGAGAACAATGGAAAGTGACAGGTGAGTGCGATGCCTGCTATCGACCTAAAAGTCTTCCATTATTGTTTGGATCCCGACATTATCTTGCAGCCATGTGCAAACAATTTGACACTTTACAAAGTATGTGTTCTGTGCTTGTCAGTGAAATATTCAAAAGATTTTGTATGTTTTAAAACAGCATCTTTTGTGCAAAAAATCTGGCCATGTAGTATGACAGTGCAGCACCAATTTAGAACTGTATTTTACTCAATTCAGCATATCTAATTAGTAAATCAGGAATTGCTGCCAAATAAAGCAAGCGATGGGACCTACTGTCCGACACATGGTGTTTTACCTGGAGCCAATTTCATAAAACTGTTTACCAGTAAAGTATAAAAGTTATGTATAAATATTTCATATTATCAACAAGGTTTGGGAGCCTGTGTGTGTGTTCACAATGAATTTGCCTTATTTTCATCACCAACTGCTTACCATAATGGCTAGAACTTGATATTCTTCAAACCTATTTCAGCCTCCGGGTCTATGGATTCTTGCCTGATGGTCTGGAACTTCAAGCCGCAGATGAGGGCCTACAGATTCGTCGGGCACAAGGTATGTTAGAACAAGCTTTGTATGGCCAAAAACCCGTGTGTTTGTAATGCGCAGTGCGCAATGCACAGTGGGCAATGCACAGTGCGCAATGTGTAAAAATTACCATATACATACATGTGTACTCTAAGCAAAGCTCATAATTCTATGAACCCAGCTTGCGCACTGTGTATCCGTAGAAATGTTGTGCATTGCTTGCTACATGTGTATTTTCATTTTGTCACTCATTGCACACTACAAAGTAAGCACACTGCATGACGGACTTGTGGAGTATCGGTGTCATAGGGAAATGTGGCCCCCGGATATTCTGTCCTCTTTGGGGCTGGAGGAGGATGATTCAAAGAGGGCACTATCAGAAGAAAATTTGTACACAGTTCGCCAAAGGGGGGAGGGTGGGGGGACAGAATCTCTTGTTGAACCTGTGTTAAACACTGTGATAATTTTTTTTTAAAGTTTTTCCTGAATATCATGTTGTTTTAAAATGCCAGAAATTGATGAATCCTGGCGTATTAGATTTTGAAAGTTGCACGGCATTGTGCACTACATCAGTTTGAAATCTGCACTGTTTTTAACATGAAGTTACTTGTCGGTATACAGTGCTAACACACGATCGGTGTATGGCAGTATGGGTAAAAACCAAAATTAATATTCTGTATCCTCGATGCAAATTTAACATCTATTATATGAAGTTACTACATGTGGTGGAAGTGCTCACTTGAGTTGTCTGTTAGGCTTTGCCTGCAGTGCAACAAAAGTAACCTGCTCTGAATTGCATTACAGCAATGAGCTTTCCCGTTAATTTGGCACATTGCGCCTGTACTTGTTTCCCCATTGTTAGGATGCTGTTCTGTCAGTGAGCTTCTCTCCCTCTGGCCATTTGGTAGCCTCAGCCTCAAGGGACAAATCAGTCAGATTATGGATTCCTAGTGTGTGAGTATTCAACAAAAACAAACAGGGGTCTATTTCACAAAGAGTTAGGACTCGTCTTATCTCGAGTTAGGATGAGTAACTTACGATTAATCTTAAGGTCTGCATGCTACAGTGCAGGGTTGGGACTCGTCGTAAGTCCTAAGATTAGTCTTAAGTTAGGAAGAGTTTTGTGAAATCGACGGCTGGAGGTTTATTCATTGAGATGATTTATATGCTGATTTTCAAGCAAACTTGAATTCTTGATTCTGATTGGTTGACCCATAGCAACAAGACGTGTGATGTAAACCTATATTGCATGGCCATATCACACCCTGCATATTGCACTGTTCAAACTCCTTGTCAGAGCATACTGATCGAAACGTCGAGTTAAACCAACGGTTCTTTTCAGAACCACCCCAACTCATTTAGAGATTATTACATGGTGTTACCGCAAACTCTTCTATATCTTTGTTTTGCGTTTTTTTAAGTTAAATTTAA
Source organism: Asterias rubens (assembly GCF_902459465.1). Lineage (NCBI taxonomy): Eukaryota > Metazoa > Echinodermata > Asteroidea > Forcipulatida > Asteriidae > Asterias > Asterias rubens. The sequence goes on along the minus strand of NC_047063.1, from coordinate 14,422,152 downwards.
AGCATGCAGCTTTTCAAGTTTGCTTGAGGAACAATTTGTTATCACACCCGCTCTCGAGAACACAGAAAATGTAGTGCGTCTTCGTCTCAGATTCAACTCGGCCTTCAGCCTTGTCGTGTATGGGACGCAGAAGCGCTATATTCCTCTCACTTTTATCTGAAGTCAGACTTTGTTATGTCTGCCTGTTGCGAAAAATAGCTGCCATTTTCTTCAGATATTAAGATATAATTCTGCTCTTTTTAATCTTTAGCGCTGAGAATACTGTTCCTAGAAGCTTGTTGAAATCTGTTACTCATGGGGTTGCCGAAAGGTGCCAATGCCATCCTTTCAACACATTTCTTAACAATTGGATCAGAGCTTCTTCAGACCTTTTTGTCAACATTGACTCTCCTCTGTAAATTATGAGTTATAATAATAATATCGACGTCTTCTATAGCACACTTATCTACCAAACAAGGTACTCTGAGTATATAACAGGGATGATATCGTTCAGACTTTTGGCTGAGTTCAGACTTTTTATGACGGCCTGGTGAAGAAAATCAGACAGTATTTTTTCCACAAATAAAGAAATCCTGCTCATTGGTCTACAGCCAGGAACACCGGGGCGAACTCCTTCTCTTTTCGATAAGTGCATTGGGTTCTTTTACATGCAATGGGACCAACGGCTTTATGTCCCATCCGAAGGACAAAGCAATGGTTAAGAGTCTTGCACAAGTGTCACAGCTGGGGACTCGAACCCACACTCTGCTGATCAGAAACACCAACGTTTGAATTCGGTGCTCTTAATCGCTCGGCCACGACACTTCCGACAGTTAATAAGTCTGACTTCTATCCTTGTCCTCAAATGAGGATAGACATAGCATGTTGTTATTTTCTTTCTAAACTATTGTCTCCATCTTATACAGTAAAGGGGAGTCTACCGTTTTCAAGGCACACACAGCGACTGTTCGAAGTGTTGAATTTTCAAACGATGGACAGTACCTTTTGACATCCTCAGATGACAAAACAGTCAAGGTATGTAGGCAAGGACACTTTGAAAACAAGAATTTTAAACTATTAAAATACTTTTAATCTTTTTCAATTTACTATTGACCCCTTGCACGCATATCACACGCGGCGACTGTGCCACGCTCACCTTTTCGGTGGTCAATAGGTTTTTGTGTAAACGCAGCATTGCCTAAAATGCGCACTTCACTGAATAACGCACAGTGACTTTGAACACCAAAATTAGGCATCCAAATTTATTCTGACGATGACGTCAGGTGAATTGGGTCAATGCTTTAAGGGTCTGCCTTGGATATGGCAAGTTGGTCTATAAAAAGTCTTTAAAAACTGTTTGTGATGAAATGCATATGGTTGGAAAGATGTTTTTAAAGTAGAATATAATGATCCACACAATTATGCCTCGAAATTTTCCTTTTATTTTCGAACCAACTTGGTCGACCATTTTTGTGAATTTGACTCCACAAAATGGCGTGCCGTGTTAGCTCATGACGTAAAAGGGAAAACCGTGTAATTTCGATGCATTGTGACTTTGAAACAGTGTTTCTCCTAAAAACGATCATAGCATATTGAATGAAGCGTTGAGTTGTTTTCACCATTGCTCCTTTACAGAGCAACTTATCTAGGGAGATTACTAAACATTAGTTTGGTGTCATGTCTCTTTTTGATAGGTGTGGGCGGTTCATCGGCAACGATTCCAGTTTTCCCTCAACCAGCACATGAACTGGGTCCGTTGTGCTAAGTGGTCGCCCGACGGTCGTCTTATCGTCTCGGGTAGTGATGACAAGACAGTCAAGATCTGGGACCGCACGAGTAAAGACTGTATCCACACGTTCTTTGAGCATGGAGGGTAAGTTTTGGATCCGAGACTCTTTGATGATCAAATCAAAATGAGGCCACTGTCAGAACTCAGATGGGATTTAAACTTTTAAAGGCCCTAGGTCTGATTTGATGTACATCTACTTTGCAGTAGCCTGAAACAACCAGTGGTTTGTTGATTGATAACTGCACTGTTTATTTTGCTTTGATACTACAGCTTTGTCCATGATGTAGCATTCCATCCCAGTGGTACATGCGTAGCTGCTGCAGGGACTGACAGCACTGTTAAAGTATGGGACATCCGAATGAACAAACTGCTACAGCACTACCAAGGTGAATGGCTGCGAGTGTTGCAAAAACTATTTGTTATTACATCTTTTCGTCTTATTTTAAGATTCCTTGTGTGCTTGGTCATTTATCCATTGTACAATTACAAAAGTTGCATACTTGATTGAATTGCCTTAAAGAACATAGATAGATGGATCTAGCCCGGCAGTGTGTGTGGATAACTGTTTAATTACAAATAACCCTCCCCACCCAGGGTCATTGTTATTGTTTTCAGCGACTTTCAAGAATTGTTGTTAAGAAAGTCCAGTGATTAAGTGTTTGGACAGTCCATGTAGATGTTGCCATCGGTCATAGTACAAATATTTTTTTGTGATGCAAAAATCGATACGCGCTCCCTTTCCAATTGTGATGCAAGGAAATCCGCTTTGCATGAAGCATTCGCAGGAAGTAAGTACGAACCAGGCTTTACTGTTTTGGATGTTGAAATTGTTTTGTAGATAAACCAAGATTATACCCTTTTTGAAACTTGCCTGTTTCTGTTGTTGACTGTTTGTTTTATTTTGTTTTTTAGCCCATACTGCAGCAGTGAACAGTCTTTCCTTCCATCCCAGTGGTAACTACCTCATCACAGCTTCCAATGATTCAACGTTAAAGATTCTAGACTTGTTAGAAGGGAGGTTGTTCTACACCTTACATGGCCATCAGGTAAATCATAACACTTGGGCATTCCTTTATTTTAAGAACTGAGAGAATAGCTGTAAACTGCTCCCCTTAAAGACACTGGACACTATTGGTAATTGTCACAAACTAGTCTTCACAGTTGGTGTATCTCAACATATGCATAAAATAACAAACCTGTAAAAATTTGAGCTCAATTGGCCGAAGTTGCGAGATAATATGAAAGAAAAAAACACCCTTGTCGCACCATGGTCACACGAAGTTGTGTGCTTTCAGATGCTTGATTTCGAGACCTCAAATTCTAAATCTGAGGGCTCTAAGTCAAATTCGGTGAGAATTACTTCTTTCTCGAAAACTACGTCACTTCAGAGGTAGCTGTTTCTCACAATGTTTTATACTATCAACCTCTCCCCATTACTCGCAATCAAGAAAGGTTTTATGATAATTATTTTGAGTAATTATCAATAGTATCCACTGCCTGTAAACAGCTAGATGAGCGGAATGTTTTCAACAGAAATTTTCAGCGCTTTCACTCCAACTTCTTAATAATGAAAGTCTTCCAAGTGGTTTGTTCGTTGTCATGATAACAATGTCCCCAATTTGTTATGTCTTGGAAGCTTCTGCCTTTTCATTAATTGAGATAACAGTAAAGCTAAGAAACATGTTACTAAAATGTGTCTCTAAGCAAGAAGGGAAAAAACCACAACACTGGAGACAGTTCTAAAAATGGTAAACAAAATGAATACCAACCTGCTGCTGTAGCTATAATTGGGTTGAAGTTGTACTTACATGTAATATGTTTCTTGTTTTCTGATCGGTGCATTTTTTAAATTTTTTTTTATGATGCATAATATGAGTGCAACTTCATGTTGGTCATAATAAATAAAATAGAATTAAATTTGCATAAACAAAAAATAATAAAGGGATGCCGAGTGTCGTTGAGATCAGCTGATAATTTACACAGTTGATTCTATAAATTCCCTTAGGCTGAGTAAATCACTGTAGCCCTTGGACTATAGGTGGCAGCAGACTTACTAGGTATAAGATCCATTGCTCTTGGACATGTGGGCATGCTCAGAAATCAACTACATGAACAGTGGAATTAAACCCAATCTCATAGTTCTGCTTAAGAATAGCATGTAGCTTAAAGGCAGCTGACTTACTTGGTAATGTGCAATTGGGAGAGGTTGATAGGAGAGGTTGATAGTGTAAAACATTGTGAGAAACAGCTCCCTCTGCAGTGACGTAGTTTTTGAGAAAGAAGTAATTTTCCACGAATTTGATTTTGAGACCTCAGAGTTAGATTTTGGGTCCCGATTTTATAGTTATCTCACAATTTCGACGACCAATTGAGCTCAAATTTTCACAGGTTCGTATTTTATGCATATGTTGAGATACACCAAGTGAGAAGACTGGTCTTTGACAATCACCAATAGTGTCCAGTGTCTTAAATAGCACAACTAAATTTTGCTTTTAAACAGAATAAGATTGCCAGCCAAATTACCATGTCACATGTCACCATCTGTGACTGGTTTTCTGCTCATTTTCACTCCGCAGAAAATATTTCAATCAAGAGTGTCTGAATAAGCAGCTCTTTGAAATTTGGTCTTGGTTGTCTGCTGCCACCTTGTGATCTAATTGAATTAATCAAAGGATCACATCCTGTATCCACACCATAACTTGGCCTGATTTCATGTACAATGTTTGGCTTATACTTGAATCAAAATTGTTTCCCAAATATGAATTGTGTCTCTTTCCAAGGCCCGAAGTACTGGAATTCCCTTGATGACTCTTTAAAAAAATGCAAGGGTACCTACATGTTCAAGAGAAAACTCAAATGTGTTCTCTTAGATAATTACCATGATTGAATAGTATTATTTTCCCTTAAGTATATATTACTATAGTTAACTGCTTTTGTTATATATTATTTTTGATACAGCTTTTACCACTTTTTTTACTTTTTCTCTGCTTTAAATTTCCCAGGCATTGTTCTGAAAACAAACTACGTTTGTATTTACTCACATCCCTGGGGGACTCCACCCTACAAGCTTGCTTTTGGGAGTCCTCCACCACTTAATCTATTGTGTATCTTTACTACTCTATGTTATATCTTGTCATCTGAAATGATTGAGTGGAAATAAAACTGAACTGAACTGAACTGAACTGAAGATGTTAGGTTTTAAAGGGAAGGTACACTTTGGTAATTACTCAAAACAAATATTAACTTAAAAACTGACTTGGTAATGAGCATTGGAGAGCTGTTGATAGTATAAAACATTGTGAGAAATGGCTCCCTCTGAAGTAGCAAAGATTTTTAGAAAGAGGTAGTTTCTCACTAAACTAATAAAAGACTTCTACTTCTAGCCAGAAGTCTTTTATTCATATCTGAAAGCACACAAATTCCTCCAACAAGGGTGTTTTTTCTTTCATCATTTTCTCGCAACTTCGATGACCAATTTAGCTCAAATTTTCACAGGCTTGTTATTTTATGCTTATGTTGGGATACACCAAGTGAGAAGACTGGTCTTTGACAATTACCAAACGTGTACCTTCCCTTTAAAGACTATGTAGGGCCCAGAGGTATTTGATATTGCACCCAGGGCCAAGGTCTACTCTGCCTTTGTGTTATTTTAAATGCATGGGGCAGTTGTTTATTGTGGCCCATGTGTTTGTTGCCATACAATCTTGAAATTTGTAACACAGTAGATACTTTCCCACCAGTCTTGGATTTTACCTTTGAAGGCTTTTAGTTTCATTAATCAAGCTGTGATGTATCTGGTCAGCAGAGTGTGGGTTAGAATCCTGTTCTTGACATTGTGTCCCCCTTGGTCCTTCAGATGGGACGTAAAGCCCTTGGGCCTGTGTGATTTGTAATACCCGTAAATCACCCAATAGTAACTGTTTTAGGAGAATATCAATTCCTGCCTCCAGCTCTTCTGAGTTAATTCCATGTTAAATCATTTTCTTCTCGTAGCCCCTTACCTAGAGTAGCTTTTAGCCTTGTTTGGGGCGAACTTGCATTACATTTTTTTTTTTTTTTTAAGAAATAGTAAAGAGAAGGGGTTCACCTTTGTGTTTCTGGCATGGTCTGGCGGCAATATGCACCACCTCACCTCAAACCCTTTCAAGGTGTTGTATATGAGTTGCTTCATCTCATCAAAGCATTCTTAACTTACTCCACCTAAATTGATAACTCAGCAACAGGAGTGTCATTCATGAAGGTGCATAATCTTGGTTTACCATTATTTAGCAACAAAGGCAAAATGTACTGCACGGTCCAGACCTGTTTCCTTTGAAATGTTCCATCATTTTTTAAGTTCCTCTTAGATCTACCCTTCATCAGTGATAGGAAAACAGAGTTGTTTCATTTAAGGAACATTACAGAATTGGTTTTGCTAGCAAAAAAGTTGCTGGCAGTGTAAGCACTTGATGTAATCCACCATATACATAAACTGACAAACCTGTAGAAGTTCAAGATCGATTGGCCATCTGGGTCACGAGAAAATAGTGAAAACAATTTTACAAATTTTGCAGTACATCAATGCCAAAACAAAAATGAATAAATTGCTCACTGTGCGATAAACTAGATTATTTATTTCTCATCAAATATGAAATTTCAGACAGAAATATTTCAAGGGATGTTTTCTGCTATCATCATCTTAGACCGTGTAAGTTTGATGTAAATCTGTGATCTTCACGACTTTTGTTTCTTACCAATTCTGTAACGCTCCTTTAAGTGTGAGGCTGAATGCATGTTCAGCAAACTAACCTTGTTGTAATATCTACCATGTGTCCGTTCGTCCTAAAGCTAGTTTCTCTGTGAATGGTTACTGATCTCGGTATGAATAAGATTTGATGGATGCATCAATGTAGCTTTATAGATAGATTTGATGAAGTGGGTGTCTGTTTTCTTGTTGTCATTTCAGGGTCCGGCCACTGCTGTTGCATTCTCCAGAACAGGGGAGCACTTTTCATCAGGTGGAGCTGACGAGCAGGTACAAGTTTCAAATAACTTTAACTACATGTATTAAGAATTGTATCAATAAAACACATTAAGTATGTAGCACTTATAACAGGGCTTGAAATAACAGACCAGACAAAATCGGCAGTCTTGTGTTTTGTCTGATAAATGTTCTTCAGAAGATAGGTCTTCTCAATATAGTGTGTACATAAAATATTGTTGGTCCAGTAAACATTTTGAGCTACATACCCTGCAGTTTTGTGGATATTGTCTCCAAATTGGTGCCGTACTAAACATTTTACTCCACTTAATATTTTATGGCAGCTATGCTATTTTAAATTATGAGAGGTTGCAAGGTGCTGTAACGCAACCTGCTGGCAACCATAAGTGAACACAAGTATTAAGCTGTAGGATTACCATTGGTCATTCCATTTGGTATGTTCCAGGTGATGGTCTGGAAGACAAACTTTGATCAGATCGACTACAACGAGGTGCTTCAATCCCACCGAGTACGTTCTCAGAGTAGTGCGCCCCCGCACATCCACGATATTCATCCCCGATCTCCACACCACAGACACGGCGCAAGATCAGGAGCACAGGACATTAATGTGAACAGTGAGCCCAAGAACATGGCTGCCCCAACGCCCAATGTCACCAACCTTGGACCAGCTTTATTCACGGAACAAAAAGTAAGTAGTACAGTGTGCCACAGGCTCCACAGTAAAATCTACAAAGAAATCAAGGAGAGTATGACCCAAAACACAATCAAGGGGATCATTTTGCACTTTTATTCATGTGTGGACATTATCGGTAATTACTCAAAATAATTATTAGCATAAAATGGGGAGAGGTTGATGGTATAAAACATTGTGAGAAACGGCTCCCTCTGAAGTGCCATAGTTTTCGAGAAAGAAGTAATTTTCCACAAATTTGATTTCGAGACCTCAGTTTAAGAACTTCAGGTCTCGAAATCAACCATCTAAACGCACACAACTTTGTGTGACAAGGGTGTTTTTCTTTCATTATTATCTCGCAAGTTCGATGACCGATTGAGCTCAAATTTTCACGGGTTTGTTATTTTATGAATATGTTGAGATACACCAACTGCTAAGGCTACTTTGACAATTACCAATAGTGTCCACTGCCTTTAAGGGGGTTTGAAATATATTTACTAATTCTGCACCAACTGTTCCAGGTATAGAATCAGATTAAAAAACTGTTTCATCCTGTTTCCATTATACTATTGACTAAATTCACGTGACGTCGTCATCAGAATAATCTTGGATGCGTCATATTGGTGGGCAATGTCACTGTGCACTAATCAGTGAAGTGCACATTTTAGGTGACGCGTCGTTACACTAAAACCTATTGACCCTCAAAATGGTGAGCGTGGCACAGTCGCCGCGTGTGACGTGCGTGCAAGGGGTCAATACCGGTGTGGTCTTGTGTTTTTGGCATAAGTTTCTTTTCAAAGTTACAAAATCATCCCGCCCCCACTCACCCTCCCCCTCTTTATTTTCTGACAAAATATGTGTACATATAAAAATATACTTTGTCAATTTCTCGTAAGTGATTAGTGTATCCTGTAATAGATGAAGTTTTTGTTTATTGTCCATTTTTAGTTACAACCTGAACATGTTGTTTTGGGTTCTAGACATTCATATTGTTTGAATTTTTATGACAGACATTCAGTTCACTGCTGATGTTCATAAAATGTATCACACAAAAGTTTTCTGCCATTAGAAGCTGACGCAATTACGTGGTTTTAAAGGTTAATTACAATACAAACAATACACAGTTGCCATTAGAAGGAGGCTTCTTTGTTGGTTTATAATTGCTGATTGAAATTTATTACTGCTTAAAGGGTCTATGTAAATTTTGTAGGACGAAAAACACAACGTCCACAGATTTACACTAGACTTACACAGTTTGAAGATAATGATAGTAGAAAGCTTCCCTGAAAATATTACGTGCTGAGGTGCTGTAGTTTTTGAGAAATTAGTAAAACAATGTCATGATAATAATTTTCGTCTCATGAGACGAAAATTATTTTAATAATTTTACAAACGTATTTTCATGACATTGTTTTACTAATTTCTCAAAAACTACCCAACCTTAGTTAGTAATATTTGAAGGGAAGCTTTCCACTATCATTATCTTCAAACCCTGTAACTTTAATGTAAATCTATGGACATTTTAAAAAGGTACCCAAATCCTTTAACCTGGCTTCCATCAGGCTCTTTACCTGGCTTACTGCAAAGTTAACTTTTAGTATTTTGTCGTTCCGCATATAGAATCTCTTACCCACAAGCTTTCTAATGAAAGCAACAGTTTGATTGATTGATCCACTGATGAATATTTATAATCTGCGTGACTTGACTTATTTTGTGGTTAAATATGGATAATCATGCGATGAAACCAAACTAGGATTATGCCCATGCAAAAATAATGTATGTGTGAAACCAAAGTTCCCCAAATCAATCAAACACTTCATGAAAAATGTCAAGTTTCCAAGCATTCAAGCATTTCAAGGTTTCAAGCACATTTAAAAAAAAATGTATGTAAGAATTTAAAATTCACAAAACGCTTCAAATTATTTTTTAAATATTTTGTATTGAGACCTTCTTTTCACCTAAATTTGGCACAGCGTTTTCCTGCCTTGTTTATACCTCATTGTACAAAAATAAAGTTTAAATTTACCCTCCTTAAATTTACCTTCTTACTACCTTAACGCCCCCAGTACCAATAGCAGGAGCATGGATTTAATTAGGGATTAGCTCAAGGTAAAATGTTTTGGAGCTGGGCAGGTATGTCTTCATAAATAAGTGATTAGTGTTCAATACTAGCTCAGGTGTTTCCAAACAGGACGTAATTATAAACAGTAAAAACAGGAAGTAAACAGGAGGCTAAATTAACAATTTCCTTTCTATTTAGAGGAAACCCCAAAGGAATTGCACGAGATGCAATCAAACATTTATGTAAAGTTATCAAGACGTCAGGTCCAGGGGATCAGCGCTTTACAAGAGAACAGTACGTTACGCGGAAACTTGTTAAACGCACAACAAACATTGGATAGAACAAATTGGCCCTTCCATGGCAAACTCAAAATATTATGTCGTTTTTTATATAAGTTTCTTGGTAAATTGAGGATGTTTCATTTTTCAATTTCAAAGTTTCAAAGGCATGTTATGTATTTGATGTGAATGTAAGGTATCATATCTCAGCTTCTTTTTACACTTCGTCCTGGGTTTTTATGGCAAAACAGCTCATCTCTCTAGTTGCTTTTCTCAAAAAAATGTTGAGTTCGGCTGTTTTGCCATGGAAGGGAAGAGTTGGTCCTGAGCAATCAACCATCCATTGAATAAGGTTTATCGCGAATAGCAAAATATCAAGAGAGGGCGCTGATGAACCCACACAAAGATATAGGCGATGCGTGCGCTAGTCGTGCATGACAACGTAAATCGCATAGCAAACTGCCCCATATGCCATCCCACAACGCATTGCGGTTCTGAATCGCGATAAACCTTATAGGAAAGTTTTAGGATGTTTCTTGAACATTTCTTGTGACCAGGCAGAACGGATTTGATGTAAGGGAGATTATTCCAAAAGCGTAGGGCATGTACCTTAGGGTCATGTCACACAAGGCAATTTAGAGGACAGTTCCAGATAATCTCCAAGAAGAGAATCCATTCACATTTCAATGTTCACATATTATTCTTTGGTATTGCAAGACAATGTTTTTAAAATTACTCATGTGCTACCAAAGGGGTCCTGTAGCTTGCACTGAGGCTGGTTGCCCTCAAATTGCCTACAAAAGTTGCCTCAAGTGACAAGGCCCTAAAATGCACGACCCTCATCTGTTGTTGTGCATCATTACTGTAGTAAGACCAATCTATATCAAGTGACTTTTTATGATAAAGTCATAGGCCCCGAGTGTTTGAGGGGTTTGGAAACTGTCATTATTGTGGTTTGTAACAAGTTGGCAAGATGCTTGGATTTGTTGTAGGTTAGTGGGTCATAGCTTGGCCCTCTTGGATTATAGATTGGCTCATCTACTCTGCTCAGTTCTGAATCGCTGACTTTGTGCAACCTGGCTCACAGCCATGCATCCTTTTTAGGAATTTGGTATAGGTCTCCCTAAGTCTCAATCGGTTTGAAATCTCATGCTTAATATAAATTATCTGATTCCCAACAACCAGAAAGCCTTTTTGTGTGTGAGTGAGATCATTTGACAGGGGAAGTATTCCATTTGCAGGGATTTAAATATAGGTTTATGCGTGTCCTTTTGAGCCTATCCCAGTTCCCATGAGTCAACACTATAATCTAATTTGACAAAACTCGCTGGGCGAAAACTCCTTTTATCTCGCGTCTTTGTAACATAATTGCAACGAGGACCCCCCTCTAGCTTTACCCGTGTAAGGTCTGGAAATAGACGGAAGTGCCACCCCTTAGCCCCTAAGGTGAACATGAGCCTACTCGTCCGAGGAAATGAGCTCTGAATGGAAACGAGTAGTCTCTGGTGGATTGGGAGGAACCAGTCAATTTAAAACTGGTTTCCTTGATTGCGTAGCACCAGGGATTGCGTGTGTCACATTTGGTAGATGCGTGAGGGAAATACACCGGTAACCAGTCTTCATCAGATGTCATGGGGCAGTTTACTTGATACCGAGCTACACGACCACATCCTATTTGTTAACCCCTGAAAGCGTTAAATGCCAATATCAGTCATCTGCTAAGTAGTGTTTGACAGTTCCGTCAAACGTAGATTGCCTAGTCATGGACATTGTGCAAAAAAAAAACTTAGCAAGGGTTTCCCTCCAGAGTTGTTTTTTTTGGTAGTGTTCAGGATGTAGATGAAATAATTTAGGGGAGAAAACGTTTCCGGAGGATGTACCTCGGGTGCAGCCTTTTCCCAAAATGTAATTTATATTTTAGAAAAGGCAAATAATCCAAGAAAGTTTGTCCCATAAAAGGAACCATTTTCAGTGTTGAAATTGGCATGCGTGTGTTAAATTTGTTTTAAAAATGTGTAGCGATATCATATGATATGAGCAAGTAGACATGTGCCACTACCCATGAGCGTGTTGCTTTGTGGCCTTTAAAGCTGTACCCCTCTGTACTACAAATCATTTTAAAAGATTTTGTCATTTTAGAAGTTTTCCCGCCTCCCCGGGTGTTTGGTTTCTCCGGAACTTATCAAAGTAAAGCAGGCATCTAGTGTAAGAGAGAAAGAAATAGTCCATGTTGTGTCCAATTTTGTAGTTTCATATTTCTGGTGATGAACAGAGTCTGCAAATCCCCTGAATTGTAATATCTGGGAGGTTCTGGGTAAAAACGGGGGAATTTAGGCCTGCAAGAATTTGATTAAATTATTTTTTTACATGAACATCAAATCTCATCTTGTCTCCCACATAACACTGTGAACGCCCTGGATGTGATTGTAGCAGGCCCTTCACAGTGTAACTTTAATACTCCCACACAAAGGAAGAGAGCAGCAAAGTCTCACACGAGTTTAGTTTAGTAAGGAAAGTATTCTTCAATTCATTGTAGAAAGTGTTGATATATTGTAAATGTATGGCAGCAGAGCGTGGGAGCTGCTCATTGCCGTATTCCACTCCCGAGGGTGACCTCCTTGCATCTGAAAAGAAACTCTGAACATAACCCGAAGGTGATAAACCACTTCAGCGTGGACTCAGTGATGCAATGTGTGGGCAGTGGGTGAAGTCTTTACCATACACACCATGATGGAAGGGTCAATGCAAAGGGGATTGATTGTCCGAATTGACCTTCACATAACACTGAGTTCAGATCCCCTGGTCTTTCACTCACGATGCCAAGGACCCCTGTTAGGTCAACAGAAATACATCTTTAGGCTGACTTTGAAGCCCCTTGTGGTCAGTACTGTAGCAATACAAGTGTATTGGAGTGCCACTGATAAAGCCTTTCGGTATTATTATGCTATCATCACTTGCAGCCCAAAGCAATATGTGTGAATAATAACTCTGATTCTCATTGCCTGCACATGTGGACGGCGTATGCTATGAGCCACTAAACATGTGCCACTGCCCACTAGTGTGTTGTTCTGTGGCCTTTCGCTGTACGCCACCTTTTGATATTTTCATATGCTGATTTTGATATTTATGATCAATAAGCAACTTGCTACAAATGTTTATATGCCACAGTTCAAATGGTTGTAGCCCTTAAGGCATTGTAAGGTGTGTTAGATTACCCTGCAGGCGTTGTTTGTGTCCATGTACTATTCCACTTTGATGTTCAGTAAAAAGTGACCCCTGAAAGTGGAGCTTGCCGTGGCATAATGTCACAAGGGTCCTCAAGAAGGCTAGTATAGGTTTTGACACTCCGTAGACCCACTCTATAGCACAGTTGTGGGCAGATTTGTTGTGTGCCCTTGCGGTCTATACCTTACATCTAATACTTGTAAGTAAAAGATGATTGACCACTCAGACCAAAGTATGGCTTTTTGTGGGGGTTCATTGTTAACATTTAATTGGATGAAGTCCTTTCGGATCTCAGGTTTTATGAAACCACAAATGTCCCCTCATAATTGGAATTTGAAACCCTAAAGACCAAGAAGCTAGTTCCCCCCACCCCCCCCCCCCAAGTCGGTGAGCACAGAAAGTGTTTTCAAATACCGCCCTGAAGGAGTTAAGCAGCATTATGATACTGGGTCCAGGTCTTATGATACAAGCAACAAACATATATGTTTGTTGCGTGTATCATAAGACCTGGACCCAGTATCATAATGCTGCTTAACTCCTTCAGGGCGGTATTTGAAAACACTTTCTGTGCTCACCCACTTGGGGGGGGGGGGGGGGAACTAGCTTCTTTAGTAATTGTTTTTGTTCCATTTTCTAAGTACTATAACATATTTGTTGTTTTGGGTATATTTTTCCATTTATATCTAGGCATTTTTCATTTAATGAACTTTTGATCATTATGAGTATGAAGTTACAATTACAAAAAAAAGATAGTTGATGTAGTGTCTTGACCAGGATTCGATCATCCCAATGACCCAGACAACAGTACTTACGTCTGATATGCTAAAGTGCGGCCAGAACACAGTAACCACATTTCATGTCATGCTTGTTAAAAAGAAGTAGTAATAAAACAAAATTTGAATGATTGCCCGTTGTTGCAGCTTCGTGAAGTGCAGTAGCTCTTAAAGTTGTTTTAATGTGATATTTTTAGTGCACTACAAAATCTGTCATACTTATTTTGTTTGATGCAAACACGAATGTACTTAATGTAGAACAAGGTTGCAGTTCACACCTCGTCCTAGAAATGCATTCAACTTTGTTCATCCTCGCAGGGAATCTTCACTTTTAGCCCGAGCAGAATTCCCTTCTTGGTGTTGGCCGGCTTTCATGTGAACTAGGCTAAAAAGTCTTCATGAGCCTTTTTACATTGATTTCATGTTATACTGTATTGTGAAAGCTATATGTAGGAGTTTTATAAAAACATTCTTTCTTTCTTTTTACTGAAAAATTCACAAACTTTTGTTCTATTTTCTAAGAACCTTGAAACCCCTGATGTCTAAATCCTAAAGTGGTTTATTTTTTTATTATTTTGTTACCTTGCAGCATAATGCTCTGGTCAATGGCTCAGTGAGCTCATCCAGAGGGTTCCAGGGACTTGATATGACCTCGGCGGACATTGCAAGACGAGACCTGGATGATGGCCCCACCCTGAGGGCGCACTATCCCAGCACTGCGCCTTTAGAAGTCAAAGAGATGCCGCCTGCCCTTTCCAAGACCTTGGAGAATTTTGTTGGGCAGCTGGATGTTCTGACCCAGGTGAGTTTTAATGTTGGGTGGCTTTCTGCTGGGTTTAAAATGAGTCAGGGCTGCGCTCAAAACAAAATTAATGTCACTGGAATCGCTTGAGTTGCCACCGGACAAAATAGTCTGGCAATGCAAAACAAAATGAATAGATCAGTGGTGCAGGAAGGAGAAGGTCTGGAAACATGTTTGGGTAGATTGGTTGTCTAAGAGGTAGCCTGTACGTAAGTATTACATGGTTGTGCTGTCTATGCCTTGTAAGCTCTCCTGGAGAAGGTCTGGAATCATGTTTGGGTAGATTGGTTGTCTAAGAGGTAGCCTGTATGTATCCTGGAGATTTGTCGATAGCTTCTCTCTCAGCTGTTGCAGGCCTGGTATTTCATTTCTTGACAGGGCATAACCATTTTTAATTTTGCAAAGGGTACTTCCATTGGAAAATCTTACAGTCAATGGGATATTTTCGAAGGGGCACCAAGGCCAAGACCATGGCCTCCTGTGGCCTGCGTGTTATTCCAGGCATGTGTTTGGCCTTCAATTCACAGGCAGCTAGAAATGCTACCAGATGATGGACCTCTTGCATCTATATATATTTTTTTTGCCGCGCTGGCCGTTTTGGGAGTCAAGTTGCATGTAAAAATTACTGTTTAACGTGTACATGTAAACACAGCATCACCTAAAAATGGCATCATACACAGGGACATTGACTCCTATAATGATGCAATCAAGATTATTTGGGATGGTGACCTCAGGTAAATTGAGTCAATGGGCCAATTGCCTTGGCCTAGTAGGACCTGCTCATTGCTCAAGCAGACAATGATGCTTACAAGTTTCCTGCTAAGCAACAATAAGCAGGACACCAGTATACAATTGTTGCAAGCTGTGACGGGATCCATGGCGTTTTGTACCAGTGGGTTTTGCTTCGCTTTGGGTGCCATTTTCCCCCAAAGGGTGTACAAAACCCATGGACCCCAGTCACAGCGTGCAACAATTGTTTTGTTAACCTTGGTAACATTATTATTCCTCTTCTCAAAGTTCTGTTGTCATCCTCAAACATTATTACGATGCTATGTCAGATTTTTTGCCCAAAACATTAAAAAATAGATTTTCTTTGAGTGAATGGTGTTTCAAAGAGTATCACCCACCTAACGAAAAAAAAGTTTAACTTTTACTTTTAATGGTCAGGAACCATGACCAAAATTTAAAACGTTTCTTATAAAACACATAAGAATTGGTCATGTGATATATTGTCGGGATCCTGACAAAAACTAATTTTGAGCACTTTATTTCACTGCTACTAATAATTGGCAGACTTTTTCGAGCAATGGCTCAAATGAAAGCTAGTAACTTTCTCGACCCCCATCAAAATATTTTTGGGTCAAATCGGCCAAAAATCTGACATAGCATCTTTAAGAAGCAGACGAACAGTTGTTCAAATAAGAAACAATTCCTCACTTTTCGCTCGAACCCGTGGCCGTTTTGTAAAAAGCGCTGGAAATCGACAAACGCTGGGAACGATCAAGGTAGTGTACACCGGTTAACAATACTCATGATACCCGCCGTCCTCCCTGTGCAGCCATGGTACATGCGTTTTTTGTTGCACATCATGTGATTGGTTCTCAACCAATCAAACTTCACAATATGTTACCGAGGTATAACAATCATGAAAGGTACATGTGACGTGATATTGTTGTTGTTAACCTTAGTCTAGAAAGCAGAACTGTTTAGTTACTATTTGGGCTCAGATGAAGACACTTTGTGACAGCATTTGATGTACAGTTGTGGTACCAGAGCTCAAACTCATAAGATAACTTGCCTTATTTGGCCAGCGGACCACTGTAAACATGGTAAAGGGAGAATGCTGGTGGTGCCACCACAGTATTGGTGGCATTCTCAATGTAGTGGTGCATTCAAGTGTGTTCAGTCGACAATGGATAAGTGTAATGGTTAGGTTTCTGTAGAATGTTTTATGCTCCAGTGGTCCACATTGAACATGGTATTAAACTAGTGATGCATGTCGTAACGGCAACAACTGAAACATGTGGTAGTCGTCCAGTTATGTACTTGTATAATATACTGACTTATTTATTCCTGCGTTCATTGCCTCGAAAGCATTTCCTTATGTGTTAAAGCTATTTAAAGGTGATGGTTGTATCATTTTCCCTGTTACTGCCAGTATGTTGTTTTCTTGTATCAATGGCCAAGTAAATAATAATAGCAATAAGAACAAAGGGGGAAAAAAATTTGCATCGAGTAAATTTGGTTTAGATAATGCTACCACTTGGTAAAAAAATACTGCAAATTCACCCAACATAATCAGCGCAATCACCTTGAATTTGAATCCTATATTTTAACAGTTGGTACTGCAACGATTTGGTGCATGTGGCTTTTTTTCACAGCGTACATGTACAGTGTTTAAAACACATCTTACAGTAAGGGCAAAAACAAAAAATATGCTCATGAAAATTGTTGATCTTTTTGAGAAAACAAGGTATCTCATTAGTAATTCCATGAAAAATGTAGCGCATTCGAGTTTCGGCACAAACTTAGCCCTGTGTAAATAATGAACGCTTCATCAAACATTTATTCCTTTCCGTTTCAAAGACATTCATACCCTTCAACAATGGTTAATACCCGGAGTCATTGAGAAGTGTATAAATACAATGAACCATAGTGTTATAGGGCATGCTGAAGGATATTGCATACTTTATTTAACTAATTGGTAATGCAAACATATTTGGTAACGTGTAAGTAGTCCGTAGAGAACTTGTAGAAACAATTAACCTTTTTTAATTGCTATCGTTAGTTTTATTTTTCCATTTACAAGAATTTTGCACACATATTTGATTGACCCTTACTCCCTAGCCCCACTTGCCTACAGGTGACCTCAATCCTCCATTATCCTCCTCTCCTAAGTCACTCCACACTAACATGGTTGGACTTGAATAAGTTTGGAATGCCTGGCCTAGTGATAAGTAATTGTGATTTGGACTGATAGCCCTCAATCCTTCTGAATTCTTTCATTCTGACAAAGAGGATAAAGAACGATTAAAGGCACTGGTCACTATTGGTAATTACTCAAAATAATTATTATCGTAAACGTAGTTTCCGAGAAAGAAGTAATTTTCCACGAATTTGATTTCGAGACCTCAATTTAGATGAGGTCTCGAAATCAACTTGCATCTAAAGGCACATAACTTCGTGTGACAAGGTTGTCTTTTCTTTCTTTATTATCTTGCAACTTCGACGACCAATTGAGCTCAAATTTTCACAGGTTTGTTATTTTATGTATATGTTGAGATACACCAAGTGAGAAGACTGGTCTTTGACAATTACCGATAGTGTCCGCTGCCTTTAAGTGATGGATGGGGTAAAAATGTAACATGTAGTCTGTGAATGAGTGATCAATGATACCACTTATTGGCTATGTGGGGAATATAAGGCTGTATCACGATTGGCGTCTACAGCTACGGCTTCAGCTGTTCCTAAGGGTGCTGCTAAGGACGTCCTATACCTCAATGCATGGTGTCGCGGTAATCTAGCTGTAGCCGTAGCTGTAGCCGCTAGTTCGTACACGGTCTTAGCCATTTAAACGGTTGCAATGCTCATTGGATCAGGGATGTGACTCCTCCGTTTGAAAACAGAATTTCTTTTCCTCTCTTTTTTCAAAAGAAATTTTGTTTTTAATTGTCTATCCCCCCCTCCCCCATCCCCATTCTAAAAGAAATGGAGATATAACCTTATAATAACGCCCCAGGTGGCAGTGTAGGGCTTTTGCGCTTTGCGCTCAGAGTTGAGTGTTTTTTGTGGGGGGTTTTTCAACAGGCTATCACTTCCCTGCATTTGATGCTTAAAAGGAAAATTCATAATGCTATAAATATCAGCTCTTATTATAATGCAACTCCCAAGAAATTATCATTGTGCTTTATTACTCCTGGTCACTGGAGCATCTCAATGCCCTAGTGAGTATACAGCCTCTGCTGCCAAGTATATATGTAGCCCACCAAGCTAATTCAGTCCATCTTTGCCCTGAACCCATTTACCTCGGGGTGAAGAGAAGCAATTATAGTTAAGTGCCTTGCTCACGGACACAATTGTCATGACCGGGATTCTAACCCGCACCCTCATGACTTAGCCAATAGAAATTGAGGCTAATGCACTAAACCACTTCGCTGCGACACGCTGAAGAACAGATGTGAAAAATACTTTCAAAAAGTTGTGGCATTCAGCCATACATGTCAAACCTAAATGCTTAAAAAAGTCCATGAAAATACATTGTAGGTTAATGCACTGAGAGTAAATTAGAACAAATGTTTATATAATTTTCATGCCTTTAATTTCGTTCTTGAAGGGGCCCAGCAATTTTCCTCCGGTAAGGGGCACTTCTATGAAGAAATGTGAATTTGTATTTGAACTTTGCAAAGGGCACCACAGTGAAAGGACAGGGCACAACACAATGGCAATTGTTGTCGGTGCCATGGGGTTATTTTGAGGCCTTGATTTTTCAAGTGGGAAAAATGTGCATCAAAAGACCATATTTCTACCTCATTATACACTGCCCACCATTTAGCCTTATCCTATACTCACTCTGTTGATCCAAGGGAAAATGTCACTACATTCTCATTAAAACGTTGTAAATGTAGCGTTACAGTGTTTCTGATAATTGAAGAATGTTTTCCCTGGCCTCAAATTAATCCATGGCAATTGCTGTGGTGCCCTGTGCTTTTGTTGTGGTGCCCTTTACACAAAGTTCCAAGATAATTTTCATTAATACTAGATCCTTTCGAGACAGGAATTGCTGTGCCCTTTCAAGTGTAAACTCTTTACTGTATAAAATCCGTTTATTTTATCAAAGAGAATTCAAAATTTTAGCAAAAACTTAAAGGGGTTAAATTAATAAGTTTCAAGTCAAAGGATTTCAACATACATGTAATAGACCCTCCTCATGAAATAATGTAAGTTGAAAAAGGCTGTGCGCACTAGCACTTTTGTTAGGCAAAACAAGGGAGCATTGTGTCTTTTTGTAAGCTTCTATGGTTGAGTGGTGCACAAATGTAAGGAATATCCTTTGTCCTTTTTGGTCAGGACTGCAACCGGTTCGACAGAGTGTTTTGTTTTGTCTCTGTAATTTTTACCAGGAAAAATGGATATAAACTTGTGAACAAAATGAGGAAGTAGTTTAACAAATATTGAACGAGACCCATCAATTAGCCATACAATTTAACGAACAAAAACACATGCAAAATTCCATAAAGTCTAATCTGTAAAAGGACGTTACATTGAAATACGGGCAACTATTCTGTGAAGCTCATTGCAATTTCAAAAAAGTGTAAAATATTGGTCGGTTTTGGAAGAGTAATGTCACGGATGTTTTCATACACATGTCATACAACTATACAACAAACGAGTGAATGTTTCATAAAAGCAAAACAATGGCTTGTCAGTTTTGCTGTTTTCTTGTTCTGCGAAACAGTGATGTAACTATAGATGCATATTAAAGGTTAAGCTCAAATACATCACCAAAACTTGTTATTGACCATTTATGGCTTTACGCTTTCGCAATACTTACTTGAACTACTGTAAACAAACAAGAATTGTTTACTTGTAAACTTCTTCATGAAAAAAAAGGTACTGAACATGTTTACGTATGTGTACTATGAAAATTAAATAAACTTAATAGGTCATCATTGATTATGGTTTTTGGTGTCAGGGATTTCAGGCACATTCATAGTGTGCTTTAGCTCAGCTTGGCAATTGTACAATACCTAGTGTGATGATGAGAAGTTTTCTACCACATTGCATTCTTTTAAGACAACAACTTATCTTGAGAGTTCGTACAAGCAATAAGTTATTGGTAATGAAACCGAGGAATGCATCATAAGTAAACTTTGCATCTCGGAAGATTAGACTGAGGAAACCTGTAAACAAGGATCCTTGATCCAGAAACACAAGGGGGATAACCCCTAACTCTTAAGTGTTCTTGGGTATTTATGGGCACTACATGTACCTATTCTAGCACAGTTTCATATCCCATCCATAGCAATTGTGGTAAAGCATCTTGCTTAAGGACACAAGTGTCACAACCGGGGCTTGAACCCACCCTCTGCTGATCAGAAACACCGAAGCTAAAGTCCTGTGCTCTCAACCGATATTCACCTGTCATTCACAGAGCCATTAAATGTTTGGTTAGTGTACCTTATTAATAGTATAATAGATGTTAAATTTGCATCAGGGATAAGAATATATTTTTTGGGTTTTTACCCATAACCCGATGTGTGTTAGCTCTGTATACTCGGTACTTTCCCAAGTCCTGTCACAGGCATATTACTCGGTTGGGATTCGAACCCAGGACCCTTTTTTATTAATAGTAAAAAAAAAATATTATTAAAAATTCAGCCACTTCAAACCAATAGACTCTGAATTAGGACACACATGTTCCAGTTTGTCATACAGTGCTAGATTGCCATCCAACCACACACACACTTCTTAACCCTCTTCTGGGAGCCACTGATAGTGATACCCGTAACTCATCACTCTTGATAGAAGCAGGCAAGTGTGAATTACGCCAAAGATGGTCATCCAGATCTTGACTGCAGGACACTGCTAATTAATACAGTCAAGGCCGGCAGCAGCACCTGATGAAAAACAAGGAGGCGGCCGGCCTTTTTTTCTCCATCTATTATTGCCATCTTTTAGTGCACACACTCAGCCTTTTCACACGCATTTCCTTGCAGCTAATGAGAGCTTTTTTGCACAAGGCCTGAAGGAACCCTAGACCCAGTCCAATTATGGTTGGGATTCATTCCTCTGTCAGTGGTTGCTGTAGTACGTCATTAGTGTAGGCCGGATCAACCAGTATTTGCACATGCACCAGGGTTGGCTGGCTTTTTTTTCTCTTCTCTCTTTCTCTTCAAGTCTTCTTCGTCTTGGTTGCATCTTCAATCTATCCAATCGCCAACGGTGATGCTAGTCCTCTTTTCTCGCAAATGTCAGAAAGTCATCTTGCTTGCACGCTTGGATTACGCTCGTCCCAGGGTTCCAGCTGGCTTTTAAAACAGCCGGTGAGATTAGCGCCGACTGCCTCCAGGACAATGTGTAAATCTGAGTGGGTAGTTTGCACGCCCAGTAATCAGTAATGCATTCAGCCTCTCCTGAGGAATTTGTGTACTTAAGTACATCGTGCAAAAAAAAAATGTGCGCAGTGATGGCAGGTGCTGAAGATGTGTTCCTGTAGTATAGCATGAGCAACAATTCGTTGGTTATGTATTCTTTCTGATTCTGGAAGATGCTTAATTTCTGGGTGGAATTCTCCCACTTTTAAGACATCCCCAAAGGAGGCTTGGTGTATCAGGAGCAATAATCTAGTTTATTGCTCAATGGGTGTATGTTGTCTGGGGTTCAAACAACTGGATGGTCTAGTTTCTTCATTTTTATAGATAGCGTCTGTGATGTGCTACATGTCTTTAGTTTATTGCTCAATGGGTGTATGTTGTCTGGGGTTTAAACAACTGGATGGTCTAGTTTCTTCATTTTTATAGATAGCGTCTGTGATGTGCTACATGTCTTTAGTTTATTGCTCAATGGGTATATGTTGTCTGGGGTTTAAACAACTGGGTGGTCTAGTTTCTTTATTTTATAGATAGTGTCTGTGATGTGCTACATTTCTTTTTCGTCCCTCAACCTTGTTTTTATCCTTCTCACTTCTTCAACACTCTTAAGCAGAGATACCTGTCACACAATGTGGATTAAACAACAATGTGTTCTTAAGGACCCCCTGCTTAATTTCCTTGTGTGAAAAGGGCTTTACTCTGTCTACCTATTTCAGTGATCTCTCGGCATTCAGACTCCCAATAACACAACTCTCCCCTCTACTCTTACACATCCCTTCCTCTCTATTGGTCCCACCAAAAGAGTATATGGTTCCTTTCAAGTACTCACCTATGAAATGTATAAAGTGTAGGCTCTTTACTCTATCACACCCCTCTCCTATTAATTAGTCACACCTAAACAGGGTGTGGTCCCTTTGGACCCCTCACTTCTATGCAAAGTGTTGGTGCACTCTGACTGACCAGTCTTAAAGAGAGCTTTTCATCCCTCCACTTTGCATACAATGTCACCTTTTACTCCTACTCATCCCTCTCTCAATCAAATAGAGCGTGGTTCATCTCGGTGGTGGAAAGCGATGGGGGTGGATTCTCACCTACAGTATGAATGTCTTTAAAACCAATCAAACCCATATAAGGCATTTCCCCCTCCTAAGCTGGGCAATTATCATAATTTGTCCCCTGCTTGCATTTATCCGTTTTTCAATCAATCTCAACCATTTAAGGGCCTCGCCTACGCATTTTGTTCACGGTTCTTCTTCATGTTATTTACTCTCTCCATCCGTCGGACCACCCTTCCTCTCCCTAGACCCCCCCCCCCAGTCTCCTCCATCTGTCCCTCCCATCAATGACTAAATCATTCTGCTGTCCCTCTCTAAGCCGTCGCTTCCACAAGATTTCCCAGCCTTGGCTGGTCATTACTTCCATCCGCTTACGTTAATTGATGTATCGGTAACTTTTAATTACCGAATTCCTCTTGATTTCAAATGGAATTCCGTGCTCATTCTCGGCGTGTGTTCTTAATTAAGCTCGGGTTTTGTGCGGTGTTTTTATAGCGGTGAGTAGAAGTAGTTGTCAGTCAAGTGGCAAGCAAGATTCTACTTCCTTCCAGTGACTAATGTCACGCTAATGATCCGCTAACTTGCAGGATATGTTGAGAAGAACTTAAAAAGATAAACCCGGGAAGTCGGTTTTTAATGTTTCTGTCTCTATTAATGGACAGTTATAAATGTCTTTCCTCATTAGCTGTGATGCGTTGGGAGGTTCGACTAGGCTCCTCCTGGTTCCTCCAGCATTTCAAACTTCAATGCTCAAATCATTCTGCCTTAAAGGCAAAGTATACCTTTGGTTGTAGGAACTGTTTGGCTGTTTATATATAATGAAGATGTATACAATAAAACTACTCTATTAACATTTCATTTCAAAATGTGATCGCATTTTTGAAATATATCAAATTGTTTTGGTGAAAATCGAGCCTAGCAGGTTTAACCATTCGCTTGGCCCAAGCGGCCAGTCTATCCAGGACCGCTGGGATGGGCTAATCGTCTGCACAGATTCTTGTTCAGATTCTTGTTCTGCGTACAGTGCATAGAAATATGGTGCAGTGTGAGTGTGATGCATGATGGGACTGCGCATTATTAAACCAATGACAGTGCGTGATACGTTTGCCCATCCCAGCGCCTTTGGTTAAAGCAAGGCGCTGGGGACGAGCGAAATTAAACCACAGAAAACAAGGTTTAGTTGGTACATTGGCTCCAAAGGAAAGCTTTTTTCAAATACTATTTATCAATAAAGTCCCCGGTGTTTGAAATCAAACTACATTGATCTATATTTAAAACTTTTCTCTAGAAGCTCCAGATAGAGTGATGTTGTGAAAAAAAGTATTTGCTACCAACAAGCTGCAAACACTCATTTTATCCAATTAAAAAATGTTTGTGTCTTGAATTACCACAGACTGCAGGACTGTGGTGCGCCATTTCCTTACCACAGTGACGTTGGTTTAGGGTTGCAAATATGCCTCCAAACTAATCAAATCATGTTTGCGTGTATTAACTGCGTGGTTTTTATTATTTCACACACGTATCGTTATTGGGTTCGTCATCGAAAAATTTCCATTATTGTGAAATATTGAAGTTGACAAGATTACAACTTTCTATAAACACCAACCACAAAGTTTGTCAATACGTAATATGACTGATTATTGTAACTGAATACTATCCTTGGCTATAGGATCTCATTACATAAGTTGGCTGGTAGCTCAAAAGTCGCTTAGTCATGAAGTCAGTGCTGAAACTAGGTTAACATTTTAGGGAGAAACACATACAAAATAAAATTCGGGCGAGGAGGCACTTCTCTTTTAAAGGCAGTGGACAATGGACACTATTGGTAGGTACTCAAAATAATTGTAGGCATAAAAACTTATTTGGGAACAAGCAAATATTGTTAGAAATGGCTCCCTCTGAAGTAGCGTAGTTTTCGAGAAAGAAGTAATTTTCAATTAAAATATTTAAATTTGATTTAGAGACCTCAAAATTAAGTATCTGAAAGCACACAACTTTGTGTGACAAGGGTATTTTTTCGTCCCTCTACTCGCAACTTCAACGACCAATTGAGTTAAAATTTGTTATTTTGTGCATTGAGATACACCAATTACCAAAGGTGACCAGTGTCTTTAAGCACATCAAGATCCTAAGCACAGACAAATTATTCTTCCCAGAAGGTTACCAGCCAAACTGACATGTTTAACACCACTTGTGACTGTTATCCTGCTCATTACTGCTTAGCAATTGTTAAGCAGTATTTACTGATTAAGCAGCTCTATGAAATTGGGCACAGGTTTGTTAAATCTGAGTAATTCAGAGAAACAGTAAAGGTCTTGTAAACACAGAGCATAATTTGCAAGCAACTTGGGGGCAACCAACTGCACTGCATGCAAAAGGAACACTCGGTAACAGGTAGTACAACGTGGTGTGTGCGTTTTCTCCTACACAATTTCACTTTCTGTCCCCAAGAAAATGTTGTGGAAATAAACATGGGAATAATTTTTCCTCTTTGAGATTATTCATTTTGGTGTTACCCATATACACCTATGTGTGTTAGCACCGAACCCACGACCTTTGCCATTCTAGAGCAGTGTCATACCAACTAGACCACCGAGATTGCCCGGTAGCTAGAAGCAGTTTGAATCCCATGTTTAAGATGTGGGTTCTGCAACAATTTATTCTTGGAGATTGTCTGGAAGTTGTTGCCTGTAAATTGCCTGGTGTGACGTGGCCTTTAGAGTGTCCGGGAAGGGGTTTGTCTTCTCACTCTCTTCCCTAATCTGGAACTCTGCAGCAAGGTCTCATTATCTAAGAATGTTTGTACTCCCAAGACATTGAAGGCCTCAGCAACAACAATAACAACAGCAGGATGCTTTCATTTTTACTGGCTGATAACATTAAATCTTGTTGTTTGCAGACGGTCAACATCCTTGAGCAGAGACTAACCATGACAGAGAACAAGCTTCGCGAGGTGCTGGACAACCAGCAGAAGATAACACTACAAGTCAGGCCTACTGACTGAGCTCCAGGTTATGTGGATTGAGTGGATGGATGTCAAGCTATGTTATGTAGGTTGGCCGGCTGAGTTGACTCCAAGCTACACTGGCTTTGCAGGCACATCTCACTTGCTACTCTCCCCGACATTTTGAGGGGGGAACTTGGACAAAAGGTGCGTTGCACTTCATTTCTTCCAACCTGGGGCTCCCCTCTATAGAAGCATGCACTAGTGCAGCACAAGAAGGACGATCTAAACCTCCATAGGACGAGCAGTAGAGCCATCATTCACAGGGAATTTGTTTGTAGAATATCTTTCGAGTGACGGTACACTTGATTGGAATTGAAGAGACATGACCACAATTTAACTTTTAAGGTAGTGGACACTAATGATAGTTACTCAAAATAATTATCAGCATGAAACCTCACTTGGTAATGAGTAATGGGGAGAGGTTGATAGTAGGTTGATAGTATATAAATTTGAGGTCTCAAAATCAAGCATCTGTGAAAGCACACAACTTTGTGTGACAAGGGTGTTTCTTCTTTCATAGTTATCTCGCAACTCCGACGACCAATCGAGCTCAAATTTTCACAGGTTTGTTATATTTTATGCACATGTTGAGATACACCTACATGTAGTGAGAAGGCTGGTCTTTGACAATTACCAATAGTGTCCAGTGTCTTTAAGGATTAGTACAGATAATGGGGTATCAAACTTTCTCGGAATTTGTGTAACTGCATCCCTTGCAATAAAATTCAAATATAAAAACTGTGCTCTTATCACAGACTGTTAAAAGCTATGGTTGATATTTACACCCTGTTAATTTGATGCAAAACTTTCTTAATTTGTTATTCTAAGACAACCACATTACCGATAACCATTAGTGCTGTATACTCAAGTGTTTTCAAAGTCTTGCAGGAAATTTAACCTTGCACATTCTCAGAACTTGGAAAGCACTCAACTGTTGTATTCATACGGCATTGCGTGTCAAAACTAGATTTCGAACCTTTATCCCTATGCAAGATTTACATCATATAGTTTTATACTGTCACTTTTTTAAGGAAAAACAGATTTCTTACAAATGCCATCCACCATAGTTTTGTGTACAAATATTAATGCAAAATTGTAAATAGAGAATTTGACTTGTTTGATAATAATTGTTTGAATCTAGATACCTCCATTTATACTTGTTTTGGGGTTTTTTGCT
Organism: Asterias rubens; assembly: GCF_902459465.1. Lineage (NCBI taxonomy): Eukaryota > Metazoa > Echinodermata > Asteroidea > Forcipulatida > Asteriidae > Asterias > Asterias rubens. The sequence goes on along the minus strand of NC_047063.1, from coordinate 14,395,260 downwards.
GTACATTTTGTATAATACTTAATATTATTAAACCAGTAGAAGACTACAACGGAACGTTTATCCAGCTTTGGGTAATCCCACAGTAGCTTGCATTACGAGTACAGGGCTCCAAAATATGGCTTTGTTGGGATGTCATCGCCGAGCAGTTTAGTGTACCGGATTCTACTTGACTGCGATACTTTAGTCTGAAGTTTTTTTGAGCTAAGTTATCAGGGGGTTGGTTCAAGTCCTGTGCTTGACAATAGACCAATTCATTAAGCTCCGCCCCATTGCGTATTGACCAATCAAAACCAATGGGAGACTTTCTGGGACGATAGAGGGCAGCAGACTTACCGGGTAAATCCATTGTTCTCAGAATTATGCGCATGTTCAGAACTACGTAAACAATGGAAATTTACCCGGTATGTCTGCTGCCGCCTAGCGTTGGAAAGTCTCCTATTGCACATTCCAAAAGTCTGACACTATAAAGTCCGACATGCATGCCGCGTATGCTTGGCGCGCGCGGCAGAGTTGTGCAGAATGGCATTGGAGAGGCTCACGTGTTCTTGCTCACGCATGCGCCGTGGGCAGAGCCTAATGGATCGGTGCACTGTGTCTCAGAGCAAGACAATGAACTAATTGCTACTCTTCACCTAGGGGTAAACTAGTACTGGGTACCTATGAGGGCAGAGATGATTGTAGTGATTGAATGAGCTTGTGTGCTTTATACTTTGCAGCAAGGGCTGTATACTCTCCAGAGAGCTGAGATGGTTTAAGGAACGAAATAAATGGCTCAGTGAACAGGGGTAATAATGTTGAACGACACGTCACAGTGATGGTTTCAAGCACTATAAGAAAACTTTCTTTCTTTTTTCAGAATAATTTTTGTTGTGGTTTGTCATTGATGGTGCACAAATCAAGTCACAAACAAGTCACACAAAAATCAGATTGAATGATCCTTTGGTTTGTTAAAACATTTCTTTGTTTCATTAAGATTTTTTTTTGTCATTTAGATTTTGAAATTAGCCAAATCTTGTTTTTTTAACCTCATATGCTGTGTGTGTGAGTGTATTAGGGGAGTTTGTGTACCCTGGAAATGTTAGCACATTATTCAGATCAGGTTTTTTGTTTTGGAGTCAGTTTTATAAGGTTTGAAGTACTTGATGCTCCACACCCAAACAATGCACTTCCTGACAAAGCTCATTTTTGTTCATCAGATCGATGAGAATAAGATCTTTCAAATAACACCTTATGAAGGCTATGCCAAAATGTAAACTTACAGAATGTCTCAACTTACAGAATGTTGACAACATTTACCATTGATATCACGGATTATTATTTGTTGTGACTATTTCCAAGAATGAGGGGGGGGGGGGGTGTTGATTAGATTCAATCTGAAGGTTACTCATTAAAAGTTCCTACCGGTGCAAATGATCCTGTTCAATGTTGCCATCAGAAGAAAAAGTGTCAAAACAAGAAAAATGCATTGGAATTGCTTGTTTTTATCACATAAATAAACTGTAGCAACTACGTGTTTTGACATGCACAACAAACTGGCAAGAAAAGGTAGTAGTCTGTGGGTTTCACTCAAATTATTAAAAACTAGAAGATTGGATGAAATGTACGGATATATTATCCCGAGAAAAAAGTGTGTGAGTTTCTGACCGCTTTTGCTGTCAGTAATTTTGCTCAGGCTATGGAACATAGAAAAGAGCAACACTTAAGTCGAACATGGAGGAGTTGAATGACATGTATTTGTTGAGGATGGGTTGCATGTGTTTGGGGAGTTGGGGAGAGGGGTGGGGGGGGGTTGCCTTGCGGTTTCCAAGCACATTCTCACACTCTGAAACACATTTCATAACTTGAGCACTGCTGGAGAATGTTCCACTTTGCTGTAGTAGGGTATTGTGTCTCATAAGATAACCTGTGACGACCTCCTGGTATACATTTTTTTCTTGTTTTTACTCAAAATTATTCTTATTTAACTTCATGGCGTTGAAGACGTCAACAGTGTTCTTGTCAGCATCTGCAGGAATAACAAAAACGTTTTTTTTGTAAATATGATTAAAATAATAAATACGAACGGCACTCCCCGGAGAAAAATCTTTGAGAAAACACTCGCGTAACACAACACCGACTATTTTGCCATCCAGACGCAAAATCGCGATAAACTTTGATTCAACGAGGGCTCAGCCTCGGCAACAAACAGGATGTGATGTCACTCACCCCGTCGCTGCTTCTGACTCCCAAGCCCCTCTTGTTCTCCCGCATATTTTGACCCATTCTGCGTTATTTTCCAACTCCGGAGACAAAAGACATACCGGGGTAAGATTATAGCCTGTGCAGGGATATCGATAAAAATCATTCAATCCAGATATTGCCACATAGGAGAGCTGAAATCTGATCAGAGATACAAAAAGGGTAGTGGGACGCTGTGAAAGGTTCTCAACAGCAACTGATGTCATTGATACTGATGTTTATTGGCAGGTTAGTTTCAGCAATATGGGTCACATACAATCCCTTTAAAGCAATCGCACAACATCGGTAAATAGTATTGTCCAAAGGCCCACACCTCGTGTATCACAACTTATATATAAAATAACAAACTTGTGAAAATTTAGGCACAATCGGTCATCGGAGTCGGGAGAAAATAACAGGAAAACCCACCCTTGTTTCTGCACGTTTCGCCGTGTCATGACATGTGTTTAAAATAAATCCATTATTCTCGATATCGAGAATTGATAATTGTTTTAATGTTTGCTCAAAAAGTAAAGCATTGGAATAATATTTAAAGGGAAGTCTTTCACCTATCTTCTGTAAATCCTGCAAGTTATTTGTAAATCTGTGAGCTTTTAATTTTTGTTCTGTTCACAATGTGTCCAATGGCTTTTAAAGTAGAAATGGCTTCCTAAATAGAATTTTGAATATATAACTTTTTCACAGCCCTTAAATACTAAAGAAAAAAAACCTCTTAACCTGCCAATCAAACTAACAATTTGTTCCTTCCAGTCATGACTTGATCTATCTAAATCCGAGATCAACAATTTAAGTGCAAGTTGAGTTTTTATCTTGAACTTACATTTACAAGATACTCACAGTCCCTTAAGTATTGAGTAAGATATCATCTTCAACTAAACACCATTTTGGCCGCTTGGCTCTACTTTAAGTTTTCAAATCTCTAGAGATTCTGTCCTTAAACCGTTTCTTCTTTAATTATTGTGCTCCGTAGGTCAAAATTGTTTTGCTTTATTTTGTTTCTACAATAATAGCTGTGAAAATTGGAGATGAAGGGTAACGTTAAGATATTTGTGCCATTTGTAAAAGCAGAGGCCAATGTTAGTGCCATTTGCAGAATTGTTTTAAAATTGGTGCAAAAGTTCGACTGTAATGTCATGGTAAATTTACAGTCAATACTATTGTGAAATTCAAAGAAAATTTTAATCACAGTGTCAGAGCTTCCAACTCTCCCTGATTCTGCAGAAAGTTCCAATCTTGCAAAGTTCTATTGAACAAATTTGACATTCTCCCTGATTGTGGAAACTTTTTCCTTATAATGTTGAATGTTATTCTAAATATCTTCCTGATACTTATGTTGGCAGCTCTGCAGTGACAGTTGTTGTCGAGTTATGTTGAATATTTGATTTGCTGGATTTTACACTTGGCATCCCCTGTGGTAATGACCTGGGCCCAATTTCATGGCTCTGCTTACTGCATAATTATGCACTTGCATCATGTTCAGTACATGTCACTGTAAGCACAGAATATCACGGTAAGCAGAGCCATAAAGTTGGACCCTAGCCTCAGCCAAACTGTTGCACAAGCAAAGTCTCCTTTTCACTAGATGTTTGTCTCTTGATCAATATCTCCCTAAATAGGACTAAAGTCTGTTTTACACCAAAAATCAAACAAATTAAAACAGTTTTTCTTTTCCTTTCCTCTACCAAATAATGCACTCAGCTCCTTGAACTTGTGTTGCCTACCCGCATGAAAAGTGAAGTGTTTACACTGAAGAATCAAAAATGTTGGTTTTGTGTACATCAAGGCAGTTTGTCACAGTAACTACATTCTGTCACCATTAAAAATGAAACTAAAATGTCATATGCATTTAGGTCTATTATTGTATTACACACAAGAGTGAAATGATGGGTATATTTTGTAAAACATTTTGAACATAAACATTCCATTAAATTTACTGTGAGATAGTGAAGGATTTTGTTATTTTTGTTCATACTCGCTGTATTCATGTTGCAGTAACCAAGTCTACAAACAATATTCCCCCAAAAGTGGTGTTGAAATGTACAGTTTCAGAGAAAAAGTTTTCTAGTAAGAGTGGTAATCTAACTTAAAAAATAAATTTGACTTGATTTGATATTTCATGTAAATAAAATGTACAGATTGTAAATATTTTTACAATGGACCGGATCTTGGTTATCTGTCTTTGAATTAATTATTTGGGTGCTGTTTGCATTCTCTTAATGTTATTGTTTGTTAAATCAGTCATTTCCTGTACGTATTCATTATAATAATAATAACCATATTTATATAGCACCTTTTGCCAAAGGATACAAAGCGCCAGGTATTATTACTGCAAGGAGTGGGACAAAGTTTGAGATAAAAGACCTAATGCTTAGCACCATGTAATGGCTTACAAGGTGCTGTGGTGGCGCAATATGCTGACAATCCAGCCAGGAACACCGGGGCAAACCCCTTCTCTTTACGATAAGTGCACTGGGTTCTTTTACATCCATGTCCCATCCGAAGGACGAAGCAATGGTTAAGTGTCTTGCTTAAAGACACAAGTGTCACGGCTGGGGATTCGAACCCACAGTCTGCTGATCAGAAACACAAGAGTTTGAATTCGGTGCTCTTAACCGCTCTACCTCCAAGCTATACTCCACCCTTTCAATGTCGGTTTACCATAGTTGTGAATGTCAGACTGCAGTGATGTTATTCATCTGTTGAATACATCTAAAACCATACAGCACACAAAGATGGTGTAGTGCTCTGTACCTGTTCTACACAAAACACGGGTGCAGCAGCCCATGTGCATGTCCCAATGCGCATGATCCCCCAATCAAAGTATTCTGGGTGAAATCTGATCCCAGGCTACACAGGTAACCATCATGGTTCGCTGATTTTGAAGCCATGCAGGACACAACTACCAAAGCATGGCATAGTTACAGTTGGCATCCATCTTGGTATATGGTAAACCAGGTTTCCAAAGTTGCAATGCATTATATTTTTAAGATGGTGCTTGTGCGTATAATTGGCTACTACTGTGTGGATGGTTGGAGGGTTCTAAATCTCTCAATAAGGGTATACGGATAAATGAATAATTAACTCTGAAAAGTTTGGTTAGTATAAATCATTACAAGACACTCTGAGGAATGTTTTCAATCTGAAATGCTGTCAAGTTCGTAAAATTTGTGTTAAAAAGTCTGTTTTTATTTCAATTGACTGGCTGTGCATTTTAATTGGGTATGATTGAGTATTTATAACATTATGAACAAAACTTAAGCAAAATCATGTTCCGTTTTTCTATACAAAGAAACATTATTTTGCAGGCACAGTTTTTCTTGCCAAACATATGCCCAAACAAACATATCAATATATATATAAGTGACCAACCATTTTAACCCTGATTTATTGGGCTGACAGTCTGCATGCAAAACAACGTAATATTTTCCAACTGATTCCTCCTGTATGCACATTTTTAAAGGCAAACAAACAAACAAACCAACAAAAACATTATTTCCAATCTTCACAGTAATAGTTTGGTACCTAGGCTACCTAGTAATACGGCCACCATCCATTTATTGGCATGATCCGTGCCACTTTTATATTAAAAACTATTTTAAATCAATACGCTCATTTACAGTTTCCAAAATGATGAAAGAATTTCCAGGCGAGGGTCTCTTTAAGTTTACGGCCATCTCTTTGCCAATCCCATGAGTTGTGTCTTCCTTGGTAGATAAAGTAAGTTTTCTGGAATGTAAACAGAGCAGTTTGAATTCTGTTGTGTGAGGCAGTTTAAGAAGTGCGGCCCTTCCACAGGTTGAAACAACCCGACTCGAAAAATGACATTTTGTAAAAAGGCAACTACAAAGATAAGCTGTTTTGCCATAAAAACGGGATAAAGATGTGAAAAGAGGCTGCGATAGGACATGTTATATTCACATTCGTACATATAAAAAAAAATGCCTTTTGAATTGAAAAAAACCCACCTCAATTTAACACAGAATTATGTTTTTTTATATTTGAAAACAAACCGAGTCTGGGCTGTTTCGCTGTGGAAATGGAGGTTGGAGAAATCGAGGATAAATGCTAATAATAAGGTCATTAATTTGAATAAGGTCAGCATCTCTTTCATGGACATTAGTGTAATTAGTGTAATGAGGAATGTGTAAAGGGATGAACATTTTCTATTTATACCTCAAAGCTTGAAAGAGCACAAGTTATTCAAAAAGTATATTTGGAAAACAATTACTTAAAATAAATCACAATAGCCTTGTATAACAGATTCTGCTAGGGTCCAAACATCAGGTCAGTAGATATTAATGTTTATGCATGTATGCCATAGATCCTTTGGTTGGTAAGCAGTTTGCAACAGCTATTTTTTTTTTTTTTTATCCTTAAATGGTCGCTAAAAAGGGAATTCCTAAAAATGACCAAAATATGTTTGTTTATTTATTTATTTATTTATTTCTTATTTACCCTGGGGATACCTCTCGGTGAAACACTGTTTTTCAGAGGTGCCCAGCAACTACAAACACATCAAAATAGTAAAATAGTATTATTATAAAAATTCATTTATAATAACATTAAAAATAGAAAATCAGCCACATTTAAATAAAGACTACAGATGTACGACAACAGCACAAAATCTTTAAAACAACCAAAATATACAATAGAGACAAAGTTTAAAAATCTGGTCAAGCCAGGAAAAACACCACATGACCAAATTAATGTTTTTGTATTGTACTTTAAAACTTGCTACAGTTAGTTGTATGGCAAGGGAGTTTTTAGTGTTGTTGTCATGGGAAACAAAACAAAAACTGCATGATCCCGTGACGATAGTAAGAAATAAAAAGCTATACATTTATATTAAGTCTTTCATATTAATATAACGGTCACAATCATGTTAGCTTACCGCACGAAACACATGTGTTGAACTATAATATTAATAAGTCCTGAGGCAACTTTTATTTGCATCCTGGGCGTGTCAAATGAGTTTGACCTTGGCGCGCTACTTGGAACTTTTCATTTTGAGCGAGGGGTGTTTTGATTATGCACTGTGGATGATTTGTCGTGTACATGTACTCTATAGCATGACAAGTAATTACAAATGCAGGACAAGTAATCACAAAATAATAATGAGTCAATTTGAAAAAGTTTCCCAATCTTCTTTTGTGGAGAATGTGTTTTTTATCTTATAAACATTACTGACTATTTTGATTTTTTTTTCTTCAAATTAATGTCCAAACTATGTTTTTTTTTTTAAATGTTCTGTGTGAATTCACAAAAAAATATTGATTCCTAGAGACGATGAATCATGTCTATTACCATGGACTCTACAAATTATTTGCATTCTGCTTACTAAGAGCCACTTCCAAGGAGAAGAAAAAAATTGCCAATTCTGTTGAAAGAAAATATAAATATCTATACAATGTATATCAAGAAGAGGAGAAGTTTTGCACTTTAGTGATACATGGGTCAATATGAATTGTGCTGATACAGAGTATTTGGCTGAAAACCAACCGACAACTACGTCTGGAACACCAAGCTTCCAAAACAACAAGGATTACACTAGAAAAAACCCTTATGTTACAAGCAACTTCAAATCGCGACCAGCTGAAATTTATATTTGTTTTTCCAAACTGCCTGTTCCAAGTTTATCTTTACACAATGTATATTTCATGGCCTGACAACTTGATCCTAGCAGAGTCTGTCTGGACATATATAGCTTCATGGTCTGGAAGGCCAAATGACATTACAACAAACAGAAACAAGTAGTGAGAAAGAGGGGGGGGGGGCAAAAAGCGTACAAACAAATCAATGTGTAAATTTTCTCAGTTTGAAAATATTTCTGTCATCAGAAATGATCTGGTTTATGGATCTGATTATGTTCACTTTTATTTTCCTATCCAAGAAATAAAGAGATTGTTAGTTTTTTATCACACCAGTAGCTTTTTCAAGGATGATTTGTGGCATGGTTAATGACATTTTTCTTTGCAAAAGTTTTAGAGGTGTAGTTTCGTTTATGCACACAGAATAGTTAACGCAACAATTAAAAAAGTGTTCATTAAAAAAAAATGCACAGGTTTGATTGAACAGAGCAAGGCGAACAAGTTCACAAAACAACTTGTCACACACGTTGAGTGAGCGCACATGAAACCCCCTTGTGTAAAAAGTGGAAGATTCCACATAATCGTATTCACACACTTGCCCAATGAATGATAAAGGTAGTCTTAGCAACAAATTATTATTCAAATTACTGCCCATATATCAGCATCTGTGATTGGTTAATGTTGAAGAGGTTCTCCGCTACTTCCGATCCTTATCGAATAACCTGTCAATCAATTCTGAGGTTTTTACAAGCCGTAATATTTCCACACAAAGTGCCGTTCATTTTGAGTTGTGCACAAGTTTTGAGAAGCTTTTGGAAAAGGGGATTGAATGTTCCAACAACATTGACGGGTAATGGAAGTGTGTGTGAGCACTCCCCAACCAGGATTTGCCTATCGTTCATATTAGTTATATAGACAGGGTTTAACAGTGACCACTTCGAGGGCTATCTTGTGAACTTATCTATCTGTATCGTGTATATGAAGAGTCGAGGCATATCAGTCAAGACTGCAGCAAAGATTTGTTGAGTTGTTCGTCTGTGCTATGCGAGCAAGCAGTACACTTCGACCGAGGTCACAGCGCGTAACGGTAGTCTACTGAAAGCTACACACACACACGCCGACATTTATTGACGTTGGGTTGCATGCACAGCGTGTAATATATATAACAGCCAAGGATTTCTCGAGATTTGGGCACAACTGTGCCATCCCAAATCGCCAGTAGTTATTCTGTTAAGTATGCCGGAGCAGACTGACGTCTTCTTTCGGGACATAATGGCACTGGCTACGAGTCCTGAAAGCCTGAGAAAGCAACTCTGTGACGGGGAAGTGTTGGTTCTTGACTACCGTCCGAATTCGACTTACACCCGGTCGCACATCGAAGGTGCGCTCAACCTCTCAGTGCCCGGAATCTTGCTTCGTCGTTTGAAGCGAGGAAAGGTCGCCTTTAGGTGTTTCATTCACGGTGATGAAGGAAAGGAACGGTTCGCCAGGAAATCTCACTTGGTGCCTGTGGTTCTTTATGATGAAAATTCGTCTGATGTGAACGCAAACTCGGACTCTCCATTCGTCTTACTACTCAAAAAACTGCAGGACGAAGGTTGTCATGCCACTTATTTACAAGGTATGTGACAAACTTACTATGGAAACATTTCATTATCTTGTGTTTTGTCCTTGGTTTATTTTAACCATAAAGCAACACACCTTGTTTTGGCTGAATTTTTACTTGAATGTAGTATTTGCACAGTAATGCCTAAGTAATGCCATAGTTTTATTACTTCAACTTCAAGAAAATAACACACAAGGAATGTTGGAGTTGTGTACTTCACCATTCTGTAAATAAGCCCACACATAATGTGCCCTGCATGCTGTGTGTGTGACAAGATTGAATTACAGTAGCTGGAAAAGTCAATATATTGATATAAAGTGTATAGTTTGTAAAGAAATGTATTACTTACATTGTATCTCTTCACTTCCTGTCTAGGTTGTAAACAACACCAAATGAGGGGAGTCCAATTGCTTTTGGGTACACTTTTATGTTGTTCTCAGGTGTTATTTGTTTACTTTTTTATTCACTATTACTAAGACCAAATTTAAGTTGTTTATTTAAAGGAAATTTACATGCTACATTTGTGATTATACATATTATTTGGTATATCCTTGCACAGTGTGTAAAGCTCTGTATACTTGGAAGTACTTTTCTGAGTCCAGTAAACCAAATACTTGCATTTAGTAAAACCATGGAGGAAGGGTCGAACCAAATAACATTCTTTATCCCTGATTCAAGTCTTCATACGAGTGTTACAATTACAAGTGATAACTTTAAAACTTTGTTTTTTAAAAAAACCAACATTCCAATGTGTAAAACTTTCACTGTTTTAGTTTAAATACCTTTAACATAGCTTTAATTTATTAGTTTAGGGTTCCCGCTTTTACTGAGCGTAATCTGAATATTGGTTAACTGATCAAAACATTGAGTTTTTGGTTTGTTTTCACCATGGTTATCCCACCATTTCATAGACACCTTTAATTTGGTACAGTTCCTGCCACATCTCTTCACCTTGGGATTGGTGTGCTTTCAAATATCGCTCTCCACACTGTTTTAATTTATTTATTCATTTATATATTTATTGTTTGTTTAAAATTGTAACAATCAAAGCTGTGTTTTAAACTTTCCTGTTGGTCCACATCTATACATCTTTCAATAATAATAAAACATTAAAGATGGACTGTTTCTGTAGAACTTTCAAAAAAATTCCCATTTGAGATTATAATTTGATAAATATAGGGTACATAGTAAGTATGGGGACATTAATAATAACGAAGTCTTATATAGCGCACGTATCTACCAAACAAGGCATTCAAGGCGCTCATTGACGATATAAACACCTTGATGGTGTAATGATGGTGTAAACAAGGTAATAATGGTGTACCCATCCTAAAATAGCAGAATCTCGGTTGCAGACAAAATGAAAATGTAATTGTTGGTCCTCCATTTCCAAGGATCATTGTTTCCTAATGTTTTTTATAACCTCAATGACTGGATTGGAAGGGAATGTGAACAACACTTGGTGGGAATCAAGAGGCCCTGCTTGTCATTTGTAGAATCAGCTGACATCCATTTCCTGCCCTGACTGTAATGCGACACTGGCTCATAAATTCCATTCTAAGTAGGGAAGAGCCCAGACCACAAGCTTACCCCCTATGGGCAAAGATCCTTAAAGGGTACAACATGATATGTAGTAAAATATTTTCTTCATTTCTTGAGAGAAAAACATTTTGTTGAAATATGTAAATAGTTCACCAAATATCATATCTTGCATTAGTTGCTGTAACTAAGGTTTTAAAAAATGGTCATGATATGTGTCACTGTCATTTTCCTACTTCATGGGTTTTGCCGCCTAAAATATGTCTGGGTCAAAATAATCTTTGGGATGCTTACAATCATAATTGCAAGTGCCTCCCCATCCATTTGCTTTAAAGGGGCTGTGTAATCATGGTCATAGCAGGCCTGTTGCTGTACATGGAATTTTGAAATTTCACCCAATTACTGCATGTGCGCGCCCCTGTGCGTTTTCAATAGATTGATTCATAGGGAAGGGCGCATGTGCGAACTGTGTGAACATTCATAAATTAACTTGTACATCCACAAGCCTTCTGTTATCATGATGACACAGCCCCTTTAAGACCATTTACTTAATTTCACGCTTCTACAGAACTACCCCTTTAAATATGAAAAAAAGGTTTGTGACAGTTGTTGCCCGAAGACAAAAAACTGACAGTTCTGGGTGTTGACTTTCTAGTGTTGGACAGCTGCACTGCGTATTTGCAGCATGATGCATGTCTTGTGGTCCCCTGGTGTAAAATGTGACCAATAAAAACATTGACACAGATGAGGAGCATAAATCAATCGTGCCGATCAGTTTGATCTAATAACACAGGGGAAAGTCGTAGTGTTCTTCAAGAATGTTACTTTATTTAATGAGATTTCCATAAAGTGGGAGACATGTCAGTTATTTAATAGCTTTGCTAACTGGCTTCCTCTAAGCTTGAACTGTGGAGGAAAAACCAATGACGTTACACAGCAATGTTTTGTAACAGCCCCCCGTTTCATGCCTTTTTTTAATGTTAGGCACTACGGTATATTTTCTTAAAATTATATATTTGATATTTAAATGTAAATTTTAACTGCGTTGGGGCTATTCATAAAAGGCTTTTGAACACAAAGCAAATTCAGGGTCAACCATTCTTCAAAAATAAAAAGTGGTATTTAAAAAAAAAGAAACCGTACAAAAAATGTATAGGTCTTACTATTTATCTATAAACAGAACACCTTCCTTATTCATCTTTGCATCTTTTTCATCATTTTACTGTAAAGTAATAATTAAATATAAGGACAATTTACACGTTGCAGAATACCTTACTCATGATATTAAAATTGTGGCTTTTATTTAGTCTCTGCAGGGGATGTTTGCAGTTCAGGATTACCTCCAGCTAGACATTATTCAGAAATAAGAAGAGTTTGATTTTGGGATCAGACCCAGTGTTTATCTGAGAAGATAATCCTAGTCAAACAGTTCTTGTTTGCTGAACCGACAGAATGGTGTGTGGGTTGAAATCAAACAGAGACTTTAGTGAACTAATTTAATGTCATTGTTTTTTTTAACTTGAGGGCTGCGGACAATTCCAGCTACACTGTACAGGGGGGAACCCCTTCTTTTGAATTAGAGTCTCCATGTTTGATTAAGTAACAATAGTTTTATCGTCTGTCTGTCCATGCATTGGCATTTTGAATCGCACAACACCCACACACACAGGATGTCTGACTGAATGATTTACATGAACAAAAAGAAAAGTCAGAGCAAACAATAAGTTGTAATTGAGAAGAATATTTTTATGGACGCCTTTATATATTTTATTGGATTGTTTTTACCCTTTGGGTGTTATGTCGGAGATGGTTGGAGTGATGTTTTTAGTGACAGATAATGTGAATTTTGTTTTCTTTTTTTTTCAAAAAATTGTATGAGATCTCATTTTGTTGTCAGTTTTGTTCAAAATGTAGCCTGTAAAAAACAGTATTATGTGAGCATGTATGTTGCATAACACTGGTTGAGGAATAATTATTTTTAATTACTCAATAAATTTAACATCGCATTTTTTTAATAGACAATGACATTTTAAAAAGTACAAGTTTTGTGTCAGGTCAATTGCCTTAACCAATGAGCAGACACCACTTATGCAAATAAGACTTGGAAGCTCTTCTACCCTGAACATTCTGAACAAAAACTTAAAATAAACGTCACTGAGGACTCCATGTAGATGATGTAGACTCCAACCTTCTCCACCGTGACACTTCCTACTTGCATGAATTGTACAACAGGGTGGGGAATGACTAATTTGGGAATGATGCCGCCAAGCGTCCAATAATTATCCATATTGGACTGCCTTATTAAATGCTTGACAATAAATACATGGCAAAATAATGGATGACACATGACCTAAGTTCCGCCAATGAAATGATAAGGATCAGTGTGTAGCGTTGGTATTTGAAACAATAATGTGCTAATTCCAATTAAGCTTCTTTTTTTCTGTGAACGAACGTGCACTAAAAAAAAATTCCGTCGCAGGATTTGATAACCAAATGAATATATCAAGACAAATCACATCCATCAATTGCTACTGAGTAAAGATTTGTCATGTGCATGGCCCTGTTTGTGCAGTTTGTAATTGGGATCAAGATATCTTTATTGATTGCTTACGTTGATATTTAACCTTCAATCATTGATAGAGATATGCAGCAAGCCTGGACATGTAGTTGGATAAGCGATTTTATTAAAGGGAGTGCGAGTATATAGACCATTGCACTGTAGAAGCCTAAATCATTTGCATTCTAAACCTATAATCTCATCTTCAGTAGTATTTTATCAACTTTATAATTTGTGTTCCACATAAAAGAACAAATTTCAGTCGCATGATACTGAGCAGTTAAAACTGGACCATTGCTTACCTCCTTTTCTCAAACAGGAAAGCACTAGAAATTGATTTTTCAGTATGATTTAGTTACTACAAAATCAGTAGAGTTAAATTACTAATGTGGCAAGTTTAGATGTCATGCCATGTAATAGTTGTACTTAAGGTGGTGTCTTTTTACAATAAATTATTTATTTATCAGCGTGCCTGTATTATAAGTATTGTGTTCCAAATGTTTGATAGAGTGTTACACATTCTGCCTTCTGGTCTGCATGTCCCTACCACATGATCATGCTCTGTATGCGCAGTGTGTGTATTTATCCTAAGAATGTTTTTTCCCCAATTCTGATTTAAAATAAGCACAATTATTTTGAGTTTCTGTTAAGAAGTAAAGAAAAACAAATAAATGAGCTACACTGTACTTCAGGAAACAATTTGATTTTATTTTTAAATCAGAATAATTTTGTGATTGACAGATTTAACTGGGTAAGTTAGCTGGGCTTTAAACATTTAGCGTAATTTTCACTGGTTGGTTTTGGCAAAGAGCTATAAAAAAGGTTCAGGGCCCAGCCCAAGATTCTTGTGAATTTCATTGAGGGACACATCACCAAATTTAAATAAGAAAATTTTTTGCAAAGGTTTTTTTGCGCAGTAAGTTTCCTTTAAAGCAGAGACATGTTGTTGCTGGAGTAGCGGAACTCTCTTATCTATGTGCAAATACAATCTTTGTCCTGAAGGGATTGCATGGTTTAGTTCCATGCCAATATCAGATTTTTTTCGTTAGCTGCCCGCATGACGCTGTATAGTTCAGAATTTTATTGAAGTCATGTTTTCAATTTTGTTAAGAAATGAATGAGTATAACGTGGGAAGGAAATTTTCATCTCTTATCATTTGATAAATACTAAGTCTTTCAACATGTCATCCTGTGCTGTTAGTAAAACAGAGTATAACTAAATGAAGCAGGATATGATTAGGGCTATATGAAATTCTTTACCTTAGGGTTCAATTTATTCACTCGGTTGAATTCCGTCCTTATAATACCCCAGTCAACAACAGCTGAATTGAAATTACATGAATGATGACAGCGAATGTTTTTGTAACACTTACCAAGTGTGGGGGTTCTATTATTAAATGGATGCAATTTTTATTATCCAAAAATAACTTCTGTGCATTAATTATACCACATGGTTATTTTAAATTCAGATTGTTGATGCTGTTGATTTGTATTTGAATGTATGCAAGTTATAAATAAAGGTCAAAAGAGTGCTAAAAATGTTAACTTCAAGATGATGTACTGTATATATTTTCATAGATGTTTACATTTGTTTACAGGGATTGAATCGGATTGAAAAACAAGGCAGTTGGACTTCCCCTGCAATGATCTAAGATTTTGTAATGTTTTTTTATTATGCAATTGCAAAGCATTTGGCTATAATAAGTTTTACCAATCCAAATGATGCAAAAAATGAATCATTTTGGATGAAGGTGTGAGTTAAAAGAGCAAAAATTTATTCCAACTCCGCTTCTATTCCAGGTGGTTTCAACCGTTTCAAGGAGCTGTACTCTCCCCTCTGTCCCGAGCAGGACGATAACAGCGACTCGGACAACTCCATCCCAGATCTGGGCTTTGACAAGCTGAAGATTGACACCTGCATCGACCTCGTGGGTTCAGAGACCCCTCTGGATAACCGGTACCCCGTTGAGATACTACCCTACCTCTTCCTGGGCTCCAAGCAGGATTCAGAGAATCTGGAGCTCTTGTCCAAGTTGGGCATTCACAGAATCCTCAATGTCACCCCAAACATCCCAAACTGTTTTGAGAGCAATGGTATGAAATACATGCAGATCCCTATACCTGATCACTGGAGTCAGAATCTCGCCAAGTTCTTTCCCGAGGCAATAGAATTTATAGGTAAGATTTCAGTTTTGTTTTGGTCAATAATAGGGCAAGCATACTGTTGCTCAAATGTTTAACCTCATACTACATGTACTTCTTCGGAGGGTTTGCTTTTTTTTAGTGGCTGGCCAGGAGACCATTAAGCTTTTTATTTTACAAGTCTGTCGGCTTGTACACCAGTCCATACCTTTTTTTAAGGACCAAATAGCATGCCTTGTGGAACCCTATGGTTACAGAAAAAATAGCATTGTTGCAACAGCAACAGAAATTGAGAAGAAGAAAAAATACACAACTTCAACTCTTTCCAAAAGTGATTTTAAAAGTATGACCTGTCTGACCTAATCATCTGAGTTGCACTTGTGAACCCTCTTTATTTCTTCCTGGCTCCACATATGGATAAAATATCATCTGTTATAGTGGGGGTACAAATGACAAGGATAAACACAATAAACCATCTTACATGTAGGCCCTATGTGTAGCAAGTTTTTCTCAAACTTTTTTTTTAAGGGTACATTTTATAAGCTTAGTATTTGCTCAGTATGAGAGGTATCATGCTTCTCTCAAAAATGTGCATCTAACTATCTCGTGGATTTCACAAAGGTAATCCTAACTTAGGACTAGTCCTAGGCAATGCTGAGAGATAGGACCAGTCCTAAGTTAGGACCAGTAACTCATCCTAACTTAGGACCAGTCCTACCTCTTAGCTTACCTAGGACTAGTCCTAACTTAGGACTACCTTTGTGAAATCCACCCCAGTTAATACTTTCTCATAAAAAAAAGAGTTATTTTGCTCAGTTAATCCTGTGATGTTCTGTTAACCCTATATATGTCTATCTGTTTTTCATATCAAGTTGTTTTCCATGCTTTCCTTGATGATAATGTTGTGCTCTATAAATAAAAAGTGAAATCATTTTCTGTTAGACCACTCGGTAGTTATCAGGTCTTGTGTTAGGCCTACACACTAGATCAGAAGGTATTATTTCTGGTGACAGGAACATTCTTTTTCTAACCATATAGCTTTACTTGCCAAATTCAGTATGCCCTGATTTGCTGAAGAATCCATCCATTTGATAATTTGTTGATGCTTTGTGCAACCTACATGCGGATACCTTGTCCATGAGAAGCCAGAGTTGTGAACCTGGGGCGTGCATGCCTTTCCAATAAAATTTGTAAAAATGCATTTTGCATCTTGTCAGGCATTCCGCAGTCAAAGTGGAACTCCAAGGTTTTCATTTAGACTGTGTGGATATGCCATCAATATGTTAAGTGCTGAAACAGCAACTCCCATCAAATCTGTTGTGATTACAATGCCTTCTGCTGGCTTATAACCTCACTCACAGTTACACAGTCAAAACAAAATTGTTTTGAGGTTTATTTTAAAGGCACTGGACAGTCTTGGTAATTACCTAAAATAATTGTTTGCATAAAAGTTCACTTGGTAACAAGCAATGGAGAGCAACCTCGGCGACCAATTGAATTCAAATTTTCACAGGTTTGTCATTTGTGCATATGTTGAGATACACCAAGTGAGAAGACTGGTCTTTGACAATTACCAAATGTGTCCAGTGTCTTTAAAGGAAGGATACAAACGTGGCTTTTGCTAAGTTCACCCTGAGTGTGTGTCTGAATTATGTTGATAAACCTACATGTATGTACAGTACACATGTAGTGTACTGCTCTTTTGAAAGCCATGATAGAGGGCACAGAATTGAGCTCTTAAAGGAGCAAGGCCAAGTTAGCTTGAGATAAATTAAAGTCCTCTGTTAGCGAGTGACAATGTCTACAGGACCTTGTTTGAAAGGGGGAAATGATGGCCTCTGCGTCACAGGCATTGTTTTTAGTAACCTCAGTGACTGTGGTTGGTGCAGTATTTTTCTTGAGGCATCAAACCAAGTTTAAACCCTCCTACTGTCTGACCATTCAACATTGTCTTTGGTTTTGAATACTATACAAATTACGCCAGCCGATTCAGTTTTGTGTTCAGATGTGCCCAAGCCACCATAAATAATCAGTGTTGTTGAATTGTTTTAAATGATTGTTCAACTCGCTAGAAAATATTTCTAAAGAAAGAGTAGAAGGGTATTAATGCAAATGCATTGGTTTGTTTTCCATTAGTCTTGTGTGTAAATTTCGTTCCCCAAAGTTCTCTCCACTGTGATTACACTGGCATAATATTTGGCACCCCTCAAAAAGCCCAACTCATTGCACCATAAAGTTTGGCCTTTCTTCCAGTAGAGAGTGCAAGCAAAACAATTTGGCGTGCACAAGGCGTGTGTTCAGTTGTATTGGCCATTCTTTACTCTGTTGCTGCGAGTTTGTTCCGTGTCTTCCCATGCGTTTTATAATAACATGACCTGCAGCCAGGGGTCAGTGGCAGGATTTTCTGCATAAACCCCAAGTTCGCAGTTCTTTTTTTCTTCTTGTGTGCTTCTCTTTAGAATGCTCAGCTTAACTTTGCCCTAGATCATGCAAGTACAATGGCTCTATTCATTCTGCATTTTTTTTTTCCTTTTTTTTTTTCGTGGGCTTGTCAAAATCCGTAGTTAGGTATTTTGGTATTCATCGCTAGTGTTTGTATTACTACCACAAATTTTGGGTATTGTATTGTATAGGAGAAAAAGGTGGTGTGTTTAGAAATGGTTTTTGCTTTTTGCAAAAAAAAGTAAATTTCAACAACTTTGGTTGTCCATTTGCTTTAGCTTTTTTGTAGAGAAGCCCACGGGGCTAGTTAAGTGTGCGTTTTACTTTCCCCAAGACGTTTGAGTTGCCCAGACTTTCTGATGTTAGTAGGGATCACTACTAGATTTAACGGTGGTTAATAGTGCTTTCTCTATGGTCAAATAAAGTAACAATGATTCACACACTCAAAAACAAATTCACATCTGTGAAGGAAGAAATATTATGAGTATTCTAAACAAGTAGGTCGCACTTTTTTTTATTTGCCCACAGGGCAAGTTGAGAAATAGTTTTTACTAGCCAATGACAGTTTTTACTGGACAATGTTTGCTGGACTGCAAAGTGCGAATAGACTTAACATGGGTGTGTTCCGAATGTGCATGCCCTGAGTTTAGCACGTTTTACTGAAGTCGTCCTTTGATAGAAGGTGTTCTGGTTATATACATTTATTTATTTTATGCCTAGGCCTACATGGTGCATAAGAATGGAAAAGGTAGGAATCATACATCATTCAATGGCTTTTAATACCTCTATACAGTCCCAGTAGCCCTGTCTCGCATGAGTGGCACTGCATTCACTAATATTGTGACAAGGCTCATAGCCGTTTGAAATTTTTGTTTGACTGCGCCCACGCTTTTTTTTCTCTCTTGTTGTCCGGCTTCCTCTTCGACGGATTGTTCCATGTGTCTGGCCTTCTGATCACTCGTCCGTTGCGCTATTTTTACTGAGTAGAAAGGAAACCAGTTTGGCAGGAGTTCATGTACAAAGCTGTAGTGTTTTCGATGGATTGTTCCATGTGTCTGGCCTTCTGATCACTAGTCCGTTGCGCTATTTTTACTGAGTAGAAAGGAAACCAGTTTGGCAGGAGTTCATGTACAAAGCTGTAGTGTTTTACTACATTTTGTTTTCTCTTGTACTGTGCACTGGTTCTTTCTTACAGTGTATGTGCTAAATGGTCATAGGAATAGTTATCCCCAAAGCAAGTTTAAAATTTTCTGACACGAGAGATAAATCTGTGAATTTTTTTTTAATTGTTTTTGATCATGATGTTAGTGTGGCATTTTCTATTGGGACGTGACTTGTTTGTTTTGTTGATTCCTTCGTCTAAATGGATTGCTAATTTGTAACAATTAAGCTAATAAATGAGTCCCTTGTGGGCTTTCAAACAGCCAATCTAGATGAATTCTCTCTACCTGGTACATTTTAATTAGCCAGACACCCACAGTCGTTTGTCATGTAATCAAAAGAAATGTCAACTCAGCCCAGTAGTCGACTATCTCAAGAAGAGGCGCAGGCAAAAAACTTTTGTTCAATTCAGCAATCATAATTTATATTTATTAGAATCTCTTTCCGGAGAATGACTGTGTGAGTTTTGAACAATTTTGCCCACCATCATGTATTAATCAACGAACAATATGTATCACTGCCATATTACTTGGAAAGAAAGTATTCTTGCTGGCTTGTATACACACATATATCAATAGGACAAAAGAGTCCTTTATTTTGCTGTCTTTCTCTCTCTAGGATGTAAATCATAAAAGAAACGTCCCAAATCTGTTACAGTCATATCCTGTCATTGTCACTGTCAGGTGAATCAAACATTTACGCTGTAGAAGGCTTTGTGTTGTGTTGTCATTCAGCCTTCTAGAAAAACTCTGCCGGGATCAAAATGTCAGGCCATTAATTATTTTTTTGTGGAAAGGCTTTTCATAGCTTCCTTTTATCAAACTAACTGGCTTTTATAGACTTATAACGTTTGTTAGTTTCATTTTGGGGGGTGGGAGCGGGGTGGAGTTTACGATATACATGAATCAATTATGTCTATCTTGAAATGTTAATCGGTCAAAATGAGGAGTCTTTTAATAGTTTCTGTATGAAAGTTCATTGAGTACCAATCATTGGACAAAAATAGTCAAGTTCGAGGGAATATTTTGAAGGGGCAAAGAGGCTGTTGCCTCAATGTAATTCCAGGCATGCTGGTTACCATCAAAGTTATGAGACTTATAAAATGTGTAATTTGTGTGGTTATTATTACATTAGGTACTGTATGTAGACTCCAGACATTTTGAAGAGTTCAGACTACAATGACAAGAAACACAATAAAGTGCACCACTTTCATCGTCTTGTAGCAAGTTCTCAAACTTCAAGTCTTTCTCAATATTATTCAAAAATGGCATAGAAAGTGCCATATTATCATATTGACTGGCAATATTCGGCCTTGGGAAATAGGTCCCTCTTCTGGTCACTCAAAGTCCCTCGGGGGAATAGACACACACTAGTTACCGAATTATGCCAGTCAATATGTGTTTTATAACACACCTCGATCTTAAATGTGAAATAAGAAAAGAAACTTGGAAAAGAAAGGAAATTTTTTAGTTGCTGTTCATGGGTCATGGAGAAGGCGCTGTATCATTCCTGCAATCACTAGACTGGTAGTTGACCCCACGTGACCGTGTTTCAGCCAACCAGAATACAGAACAAGCAAGAGGTGTGTTATAATGCTTTTTATTAGTGCTGGGCGAATAGTGAAATTTTGTTATTCGGATACCGCTGCCCAACTATCCGAAATTAACCGGATATTCGAATAGTTTTTTGCCGCTAAAGGGCCCTATTAAAAAAAATTAAAAAAATTTTTAAAAACATTTTCTTTTTTGCCGCTAGAGGGCGCTGTTCGTTTGTGAATGAGATCTTATGGGCGGATTGATATTAGTTTTAGACAGTGTCACTCGGTTCATTCATAAAAATGACCAGATCTAATTTAAAGATGACGATTTGCTTTTGCTTTTGATCGTAATTGACTCTACGTGAAGGAAAACTTTTGTAATCTTTGAACAAAATACGTTGGAAATGTCATTGTTTTAACTCTTCACGGAGGTGAGCATAGTTAAATACTTAATTTATGCTGTTTTATGCTGTCTTAATAGAAGTTTCATAAGGATTCAGACAAAACATTCATATCAGACATCCGCGGATATTCGGATAATAAAGAATATCCGGTTACTTGGTTGTAATTACAGAACTATCCGGTTTATAAATAGCTATTCGCGCCCTATGCGGATATCCGGTTAAGAAAAAAAAGGCATTCGCGGTTACGGATAGAAAACCTATCGCCATTAACCGGATATTCGAAAAATTAGCCCAGGCCTACTTTTTTCATACATGAATAAATTATACATCACTGTACATGAGTGTAGGAAGTTCCCCTATGTACAACATAGCGCAACGCTTTGCTATCCACACACATGGATTGCTAATCGTGGTGGGACACCAGAGTAGACTGTAAGGACGTTCCCCACTGTTATGTGACATATATTTAGAAGCTATGCCAATGAGCACCATCACACACACACTACGCTTACGTCAGAGCACGATCCATCAGCAAATTAAGCAGGGTCTTGGGCAGTGCAGGACAGGAAATTAAATAAATCCAAACAGCGGAGGCCGAGTGTGAAGAGGGAAAAAATCTCTTGACATTGAAACCAAGTAACATTGGAATGTGTGGTTAAGTGAGACTCTAGGACAATTCTTTTATTATGTAGCATTATCAACTTTGTTGCCACTGGGTCGATGAAATGAAACCCGTCACTGTGTAAATTGTCAGTTAAAAGATATAACGCTGAGAAAAGTTTAATGCGTGATTTCCTGTATTCAAAGTACACTATTGGATTGTTTTAGTTTGATTGGTTTTTTTTTTTTCTTTTTTTTTTTCTTGGAATAATCAATTAATTTCCATCCTCTAGTTTGAAGTAAACGCACTGTGAGCAACATCTGCAAAGTTGAACAAATTATGTGGTCAAGTTTGAGGGAAAATAGCAGCAATTGTTTCTCAGGACGAGTTCTTAAACACATCAAAATACACATGGTGTTACCGCAACCAAACTATCACCATGCAATGCCTCAATCAAACCTACATTCATGTTGAAATTGTCAACAATTTTGTGCTGGCTTATTTATGGTTGGTAAATAGAATAAACATTGCCTTTTTCTTGACTGAACTCTTCTGATAAGAAATTTCTTATCAGTGGGCTTTTAGATTACAACTAACCCCCAAGAGTGTTTAGAGGAAATAATTACATTATCGTTAAGTTTTATTTTTTTATCTAATCTTTTGAACGATCACATTGCAAGAAGTTGTACTTTTCTACATGCGTGTGTCCGTTTAATCAATAAATTCCTAGATTTTGAATATGGTCAATGTATTGACCGAACAAGCTTAATCATCAACTACACACATGACCAAGGACGAGGAAAACCACAGTGTTTCCGTTGTAACCATGGCTTGTTATTGCAAAATGAAACCAAGATTTTACCACAATGGGGCTTTTTTGTGGATGTTTTGACAAATTTTGGAATAATTTTTGGGCTGTTTGTCTGAACTTGTGAACAATACCGGTATATCACAGAAAGTAAAATGTGTGTTATTTGGGCTGGTTTTAGTTCACAATATCAACAATGCCATGTACTCATTTCAGCATAAAGGTTTTCATTAATTTTTGAGTCTTTCAGCCACGCCCTCCCCTTGATTGTGTCGACGGTGTTCCGTCATACAATAAAAACAATGTTTGCTAACAAATTGTATCTGTAGGTTTCTCAAATCAAATGTCAAATTGTTGACCTTATCCAAGCTAGCCATAAATAATTCGATGGGGAAGTTTGGTAACTCAATACACACACCTCCAACGGATTTGAACTTTGACTTCTCACAAGTTGTGAATGGCAACATTGGGGCTTGGTTTTCATGATTGTATGATTCATAGATGAAGGATTTCATGATTGTCTCCCACAATTTCATAGAGCTGCTAAGCACAAACATTTGCTAAGCATGAAATTTCTTCCTTGATAAAAACAGGATAACCAGCCTAATTTCCACATGATTTTCAGGATAAGCAAACAACAGCTCTGAATACCAGTAACAAGCAGTATGCAACAAATGGAAATTTAGTCGAAAATCCTGTTTTTATGAAGGAAGAAATTTCATGCTAAGCAAATTTTGGTGCTTAGCAGCTCTATGAAATTGGGCCCTGTCTGTCCACCATTACTGGAATGCAAGACATTTGCTGACATGTTGCATACAAGCTTTATCAGGTTGAACTCTAACTTAGATGCCTGTTATGCATTAATATATGAAGGCTGAGAGCTCGACGGTATGGGAAAAGTCACAGTGCTTGCCCACTAATGGCGGCACTCGGTTTGTCACAAGATATGATCCACTCCACATGCAGAAATGTTTGTGCTGTATATGCGTTGGCGGTTAGATAACATGTCAAAGCAATGTTGTTAACATGGATTTTGTGATTTGTATTTTGAAAGCAACTTAAGCAAATGTGTTGGTCATGTTACTCCTTAAATGTATTTAGGCTGTGTCTTTAGGGGACAGTTTTGTTGAATGAATGTCATGTACACTGTACATCACTTTGAGACATGTAACACAACAAATCAATTGCTCACACCTAAATCGTCATGTACATTTTATACATGTAGCCATCTTGAATTGTAATCAAGATGTAAAATCGTTCATGATGAAACCGTGGATGGCAACTGAGCTTTCTTTGATGAAGAACGGACATGAATATTCAGAACAGAATAATTAAAACAATACTTCTTGCTTTAATGTTCTGTTTTTTTGAGTTATATGAGTTAATCATTTTCACTCATCAGCGTATATAAAAATCGAAACAAGATGTGTGTGTGGAATATTTGTGGTTTATGTTTTTTCCAAGCGTAATCAACCGAACACTGCATTGCTAGGAGACTTTGACCTCTCTAAACTTAGTCGCCATCTTCTTTTTTCGGTTTCTTGTGTGCCACTGCCAGCAGAGCGCGTGGGTGTGATTGAAAAGCGTGGACATTATGCACTCGGCAAACACATCCAAAAAGTACACAGACGTGATCTATTGAATGAAGTGAGTGGGCCGAAAGCGTCCCTGTGCAAAGACTGCTTCAGGCCTGAATTGGATTGGGAACAGGCTTCCGTTTTGGCTCGGTTATTACATTAAACCATGTAAATATGAATATATCATGTGTTCAAGTTTGAACATGTACAATGTGTCCGCGTTGTGTGTCTAGAAGATGCATTGGGAAAAAATATAACCACAAAATGATGTTTTCAAGTTTGAACATGTTTTGAGTGTTCATGAACAGCATGTGAAAGTAAAAATGTTTTTTAAGTAAATGATTGATGCTTAATTGTCTGAAAGTCTTATGTGTAGTCATGCCAACATTATTACATTTAATTCCTAAATTTGTTAGAGTGCAGGCTCTAAGATTCTTTGGGCTTGATATTTAGTAAAAAGGGGGAGGCGCACCGAGATTACTTAAAATCAATTTAAGATGAGGTCAGGTTTTTTCACAATCCCCTTTTTAAAATTTAGATTATGATAACTTGATAATCTAATATTGTGTTACACCAAGACAAACAAGGACAGCCATCATCAAGCATAGCCTGGGCAATTCACTTCTCGTCATCTTCTTGTTGAATGAAATGTATGAATGTCTGGTAGTGATAGGTAGAGTGAAGGCTATTAGGGCTAATGGTAATGCTGTGTTACTAGCGCCCAGTAACCCCCCCCCCCCCCCTCCTTTATAGCATGACTTTATATGGAGGGGATATTCAATCTATGACTCTATTGTCCACTCGGAGTCTGATGGACATAAACCTATATAGGGCTATAACAAATAAAAAGGTTTCCTGCCTATGGATAATTGAGTTTGAAGCTGTGAGCTGTCTTTCTTTGGGATTATTGTGAAGGAGCGAGGACAGACAGTTATGTAACCACCATTCTCAACTAGGGGGTGATGCTGTTAACAATGGTGTATTGTGTGGCTGTTTACTGGTCAAGATGATGACTTGTTTGTTGCTGTAATGCAATCAGGAAGTGGCCTTGATTGACTTTTTTTTTATTCAAGTTGCCATGACATAATGCATTTTGTTGAATGAGGGGTTGTTCTGTAATGTTTATTTGGAGTGATGACTTTTTTTTTTCATTTTAGGATTCAGTATTGGTTTTTCCTTTCTTCTTGACTTCTTACTTAATTCTGCAAGCTCAATTAGCCAGCCACAAATTTGACAACATGGAGTGATACTGTTAAAAAGGGGAAAAAACAACCTTGCGTTGTGGTTTTTGTTCTACTTCATTGCTCAAATGGTTATGTCATGAAGTGGAATGTTACCACATGGAACAGCAAGAGTAACTCATGTCATTATCCTATCAGCAGGGATGAGATATTTCAGACTCAAACTGAATTCAGACTTGATTTTTAAGTCAACCTGGTGAAGATAATGTATAGAAATCCAGTTTTTTATAACCTATTGTTTCATTAAACCTCTTTGAAATTCGACAGGAATGGCCAGCTACAAATGTCCATTACTACTATTGTATCATTGCAATAGACAAATTCCTATATTATATTTATAGCCTACACACAGAAATTTGCCTGCCAAGAAATCTTCCGTAAATGCATGGTGTTTCTTTGTGAACAGGACCATCTAAACAGAGGCTCCGAAATGTTTTCACTCACATTATTGGGAGCAATATTCACACATTGAGGCCTGACTATCACATATACTCACCCATTTTGACACATCCCCCCCCCCCCCTCATTCTTCTTGGACAATTCCTACTATACAGGACAACACAGAGCCCTTGCTTGATTTCATTGTTCAACTGAAAGAAATACCAAGTGCACCTGCATGCTGGCAGAGGAGAACTGGCAGTAAAAAACTTTCAATTCATTGTTTACAAATACAAATATAAATTGACACAGTAAATAAAATACAACATGAATTAATGCGTAAAGAACAGAGATATGCTTAGGAAAGAAGTATGGCATTTGTCACTATTCAAAGGGTTTTGTGAAGACAGTTCAATTAACTTCTCTTTGTTGAAATTATCAAAGAAGATACAATTCAGAAGCCAGTACATCGCTCCCGTTTGTTACATTATGATGATATGGAATGTTGGATGAATAAAACTCAAGTGCACTCAAGATTGCATTCAAATGTGGCTGTTGTTATTGAAGGTGACCTAAAAGCATGGTGTAGCATGGTGTACACATGTTCCTTTTACTCCATTATGGTCAAAAACACCATAAATCATATTCTTCAATATTGTCGCTACAGGCAACAATGTGAAAATGATGTGATTATTGATGCACACTGAACATAGTTAAGATGGTGACATGACAGAGGAATTGCAATGTGTGGGCCTCTTTGAAAAGCTTTCACATTTTACAAAGATTGTTCTTATCAATGAATTTTCGTCTAGAATCTTAAAACTATATTTAGTTGAACGCCGGTAATAAATTATGACTAAAATCAAATCAACTTAGTTTCTCTTTGTCCGGGGAGAGAACGCAGCTTGTTTCATGTTGATGTGGTTAGGTTTAGCACGGCTGGGTTAAGATGCGCATACATTTACCTTGAACTATATGATCGCTAAGTTCCATGACGCTAAGCACTGCGTAATGCGATGTGCTGTAATTCAATTCAAGTGTAGGGCTGTAATTCGGTTTGAGAAGTTCCCAAAGACGTGCGGACACACGTCACTGGATGTATCTGATGTTTGAAAAAGAAGCGCGTTTCTTAAATCCACAGGGACTTAACTCAATAGGACAGGGATTAACTAAAACCAATCAAAATTTAAAAACTGGGATTTGGTTGTCAGTGGCAACCGATCAGAAATGGAATTAATGAGATCTTTTGGTAAGAATAATATGCATTGATTTTACTACAATTTACTACAATTACTCGTATCGTTTTGATGAATCGTTTGATTTGGTGCGTCCGGAAAGGGGGTTTGTAGCTTTCTTTTTTGATGAAGGAAAAAAGAGGGGCTATTTGATGAGTTATGGTTCATGAAATTTTTTTTATAAATTTTACAAATGTAATTTATTCAATCCATCTTGGTTCAAGGTTTGTTGGATCTCATATTGTAGGTAAATATTTATGCTGTGTGAATTGTTGAAGTCTTCTCATGCAGTTGCTGAGCTGGAGACCAAAGAATTAAATGCTGCTTATCATCACAGTATTATTAATCACACTTTTATAAAGTATGATATGTTTACTGAAATGAGTTACAGCTTTTGTAGACCTATACCACAACAACAACAACAACAAAGTATTGAGAACTTATCAACATAAATTGGATTCACCAAATGACTTTAATATTATAGTGTTTGTTCACCCCATACCGAGTATTGGTCATAGTCTACATTCATGACATAAAACAATGGTGATTGTTGGGGTACACTTAGGGGTAAACAAAAACTAGGATATGATGACTAGAAGTTAGTATTCACCAAAAAGTATTCACCAAAAAGGTTATGGGGGGGGCAGGGGAAAAAAAGAAGGTTATTGCATGTACTTTGGATGGTCGCACAGTGATAGTTGTAGTGTACAGTGAGTGTACATACTCCAAACTGTTATCATTGCCACCACGATTTGCCCATGGTGGATTTTGACCCTAAATCCACACAGCAACCTCCCAAGTTGTTTAGGCATGAATACCCAATCAGGGGATTTATAAACCAGTGTTCTGATTCTCAAGGTGAATACCAAACAACACAAGAGCCTGTTTCATTTATTTGGCTGGAGTGAAGGATCTTTTACTTATTGTTCACATGGAGGAACGTGATGCTGTTGTTAAGCAATGGCCTTATTACTGCACCTTTCTCCTTGGGACTCTTTTGTAGGAGTCTCTGTTTTGACTTGAGGTCTGAGCTCAAATTGACTTTTTTTTTTAGGGGGTTACTGGGTGGAAAAAATACATTGATAACTTGCTTTTAAAGAAATTATGCTAAAAGACAGACCTCGGAAGAGGAGGTAAAGCAATGCTGACAAGAAATAATTTAAAACTAACCACATTGAGTGGGTAGAGAAAAGTTCACAACAGAAGAGAAGGGGGCACACACCAGCATTTTAAACGGTCATACAGCAGAGTGCTCAATATAATTGGATTATTATATTCAGATTGCTTTTAGAAATTATGAATGAAAGCTTTGCCTATTGGCATTTTTCTTAATTGGGGTAAGGAAATATAGATGATGAAGCTAAGGTTTTGGTTGTTTGTTGGTTAGTTGATGTGTTAATTTATTTGTTTGTTGGTTGGTTGGTTGGTTGGTTTTTCTGTTTATTATTTATTTGTGTGCTTTTAGTTCTGTTACATTTTTGAAAGAGAAATTATGCTGTTTAGGGTGGACAAACTTGTACTTGTCACTTGTAAATCTGAATCTTTCTATTTGTTTGATACATCTATTATCTTTTGACTATCGCCCTTCTGCAGATGATGCCCGTAAGTTCCACCATGGTATCCTTGTCCACTGTCTCGCAGGAGTCAGTCGCTCCGTCACAGTCACCGTGGCCTACCTCATGCAGAAGCTCTGCCTAACCCTCAACGACGCCTACGACTTTGTCAAAGAGCGCAAGAACAACATCTCGCCCAACTTCAACTTCATGGGCCAGCTACTGGAGTTTGAACAACAGCTGAGTGACAGCCCCTGTAGGGGCGGAGACTGTAGCTGTGCCAAAGAGGGGCGGCGCCTGTGCATGAGACCAGACCCTGTCCTCCAATCTCTTATCCCGATCCCATCCTCTAGTCTGTCCTCCTCATCCTCGTCCACGTCATCGGCATCCTCCTGGGAGCAGACACCGGAAACATCTTCTAGGAAAAGGGAATTCAATTTCACGGTCGACAGCTGAGGATGGGCGTGAAGAAAGATTCCACAGGACTCGGTGTGAATTAACTTTAACCAATCCGACGGTGTGCAGTTTGTATTGTATTGTGGAATTGCACGCCGCGTAGAATGACTCGAGAAGCGGTTTACCGATATGGTTTGAACCCGGACGATGATTGTAAATATCCCTGGTGCTTGAGAGTAGACTTTACAGGAAGACATCGCAGTTCAATGTATTTTTTATTTCACAACACGGGAAGTTTAAAATGAGGAAGTAAGCTCTTACAAAAATACAGAAAAAAGTCACGTCGAAAGGAAGCTAGCGCTTTTGGTTTCCATTCTGTTTGTTATAATTACATCCTAAAGAAACAGTATAAAGTTACCACATGACTGGTGATTGTTATTATTTGGACAAACTGCCCATGTGGTATGTATTGCGTAGCGGGACACCAACTGGTCCATTGGCAATCAATATTTTTATACCTAAGCAAAAGTGCAGAGTTAAATGGTCAAAGGTCCATTTCTAACTGAAGTAAGAAGATTCAAGTGCTGCCCATATAGCCAAGTCGCAGCGGTGTGTGCAGATATGCAATGTGTAGTGACACGCATTGTTTCCTTATGATGTGTGGGTTTTCACCAACTGTTTCTTGCGCCATCGGAACTATTTGATTTTTCATCAGATAGCAAAGATCCAATTTCCTGAAGAGCGGCCACCTAGGTGTATACGTGTCCTGTGATGGTTTAATCACACCATTTATTGGAAATGCGCTTTGCATGTGGACATTCATAGTGGAATGGCGACGCATTTGAGTGTGCACAAGGGGAGAAAATGTTGGTACACACTAAAACACCACCTCATGATTTCTGTTACCAACATAATAACTAAATGTAGAGACCGGTGCAGAAACTTAAGAAATGTATGAACTTGAGAAAGATGCTGGTTTATTTTCCTTCTAAGTTTGGTTTTCAAAAACTTGAAGCCATTGTACAGGTTAAAGCCATCATGCAGTATACAATACTACAAAGACAATGTGTGTTTTTCTACACCAATGTAAATAATTGTAAATATTGTTATGTACAAAAAAACACAAAACATGACTTTTAAAGGTGCAGATTTGTACAGAATGTATGTTTGATATATTTTAACCAATATTATTATGGGTTTGTTTTCTGACTAGGCGTCTAGCTGATTGGTATAAATGGTAGTTTAATTTTGTTACAAAATAATGCACTGCTGACTACTTAACATTGTCATGTATGTTTAGTCTGGTGTCTTTATGTTTTGTCTGGATGCTGGTGTTCACTACAGGGGTATAGTGCTCTCCCATGTATACAGTATAGTCTTATCTGTTACATGCTCAATAAAATCCATCATAATGTAGGATTTTAACTTCTTGGCCCATGTAGCCCTTCACATGAAATATGCTATTCCACTCTCGAATGAGCATGGACACAATTGGTTGGCGAATGCCATACTCGAGACAGACGCAGAAATGCGTAGATGTGTCACGCCACCCTACAAAAAGGTGCGATATTTCCTGATTTCGCCAACCAGTATTGTCAGTATTGCATGCGCAAGGCAAAATTAAAAATTTTCATAGAGATGGTTGCTTAAGGGCCACAATCTATGAAATTTGCGGATGTTATCAAATGAATTTTTTTGCAGAAGCAAGCCCAAATTCCCTCGTGGACAAAAAAACTTTAAGGCTCTTGTCTTCTTTTTTGTTCATCTTTACGTCACCAGAAAGGTTTCATAACGAGACAAAAACGATTGGATATGTTTCTTTTTAAATCCTTTCTTTGGTGTTTACAAAGAGCATTACCCTGATTGATATTAGCATGTCTCCTCCCTAAATATAAACAATCCTTGTTTATTCCCCTAGAGAAATTCCACTGTCAGGCAGGGCTGGCAAACTCAAGGCCATGGAAGCTATTTTTCCTCCTTTCATTTTTTTTTTGTGACTCATTTCCAGATAGGCTTTCTGTGAACATAGTTAATGATGTGTGCTATGGCATGGAAAACTACTAGTACACTGCAACCCATGTCTTGCTCATTATGCTTGAATGGTTTGAGAACTGCATGGTGTCAATTGCAACCTTGCCTTCAGACCACCATGACGTAGATGTAAAACGGATATGTCACAGTGCTAACATAGTGACCACAACCGGGTTTTATCTATGGGTTTCAATTTCTTGTGTTCATAGTTTAGGACACATTTATTAGATTGTCCAGTGTGCTCGGGGAATATTGTAACCTGGAGATAGCAAACAGAGAAGATAACTTTCATTACTTGTGCGTACCTAACTTTCACTTTTCACTGTTTCCCTGAAGTTAGAAAACCTTTTTTGTGGGAAAATGTCATAATCTGCCCTGATGATGCATTACTAGACCTTAACCATGCAGTGGAATGAAACAAAAATGTCCTCATCCAATAGTTACATGTGCATAAGGAACTTGGCAAATCTATGGGATTTAGTTTCCAATTCATTTGTTTGTGTTTGTTCAAATGTATCTTGATAATTAATGTAAATGGCATTCAGCATTATTGTTCAGGTAGAGTTCCAATCAACATAATCTGTTTCTGACTTTATTTTATTTTTTATTTTTTTACACAACTCAATATATTTGTAAAAAATATATTACTCTTAGAAAATGTTGGTTTCCTCAAAGGCTGAATGTGTCTTGTATTTTTTTTTTTTTTTTTGAAAAAAATGACTGGAAATAGAATAGAAGTACTTGATTTATAACAAAATACAACCCTCTCAAGGAATGACCCAAATGTGTGTGTTTTTTTAAATTATATAATACAAATTATAAACATAAATAAACAATGATTACTCAGACTTTGTCTTAAGAATGGATGTATGTTTGTACCTTATTACACAAAACAGAATTGTGACAATACCCAGTGAGGATATTTCCTGCTGCAAGGTTTATACTATACTCTACTTTCAGGTTCTGATAATAACATGGATTGCTTTTGATTCAAACAATTTCTTGATGAAAGTATTTCTAAGGAAAGCAAATAAGTCATCTCTTTTTAAATGCAGAACTATGTGTTATACAGGAGTTTGATCAAAATTCTTTGCAAGATTGGAAGGTGAATAACTTGGGTGCAGAGAAAAGTTGGATTGGCGCAGCTCAAAAACGCAAAATCAAGATGGTGACTTATTGGAAACTATCTATACCAAGTTTGGATTTAAGTCATAATAATTGCCAATTACCCAAACTACAACCAACATCTTCCCAACATCTTGTAAAGGAAAGGAAATTCAGAAGACAGTTTCTAATTGTATCCCCTCTTGTGATCAGACGAGATATATGTATATATAGATAGATGTACCTCTGGCTTATCTTGCCACTACCCTATGATGCCCTTTGCACTGTACTAATGGGAGACTTTCTGGGACGATAGAGGGCAGCAGACTTACCGGGTAAATCCATTGTTCTCAGAATTATGCGCATGTTCAGAACTACGTAAACAATGGAAACTTACCCGGTATGTCTGCTGCCACCTAGCGTTGGAAAGTCTCCTATTGGTACTCTCTGCATTCATTATAATAATTGGATAGGTTGGCCTTTTACCCATTTGTGGACAATAACATCCACACGGGATCTCAGAAGCAGAACACGATTACTTTATGTGCCATTGCTCTCTATATCTCTCTACTTATAATTACACCTGAGTTACACTAAGTGAAATATTCATCAACAATTTGGTATATCCATTTAAAATTTACATGTAAGATGTATAACTCAATCATAAATTAACCACAGGGGAAACTGACTGGGTACATTTTAAAACTCGGTCACAGACGCGATGATATCCCAAAATTATTCTACGATAACTTAATGGGAAACTTAAAACTAAAATCTTATTATTCTCTAAAAACATTTTCTCTAAAAACATGTGTGATATTAAATTCAGGTCAATGCAATAAATGCATGTGGTATCAAACATGATTTATATTCACATTTCATGCTGCTGGAAATACCTGCACCTGCTTTTAACACCGCCAGGCAAGCCAGTGTGTTATAAAGGGTAATGGTTTGAACGGCAACATTCTTAATACAACACATGTAGCCTTGTGTGTGGTTATAAACATGGCTGCTTGCGTTAATTGTCCATTTTGTAAGACTTCAATAACAACAGCTTGTTTTAATCATAAGAGATTTGTTTGCTTGTGATTGGGGTGCTTTTTTCCTTTACGGAAGTGGTACTTTAAAGATAGGTCATTCCTGTAGATATTGTTGTTATAAATCCACACAAATCCTAGGATTTCCTGTCCTGAAACATCAACAAACCTCACACACTGATGAATAATTACATGTCTGGTTCCTCGGTTAATTCAGCATGGGACGGGGATGTACGACACTATTATGATTGAAAGTGAGGCCATGTTTGAATTCAAATCTTAGTCTGGCCCCTGACTATGATAAACAATAGCAGTGAAATCATGCTGGGGTGAAAAGGGGATTGATCTAGAGTTCTAGACTGTTAATCAGGGAGATGAAGATCGTTTATGGCCGGCTCTAAATTTGTGCTTATCCGGTGTCTCTATTAGAATTCATAATAAGTTTTCTGCATTGGGACAAACGGATGTACTTAAGTCATTACATCCGGCCAGCTATTATTAAAATGAATAACTTTTAAATAAGGATTTGTTTTGTATGTTTTGTACCACTGTTTATCAACATTCATGAGGACTAGTTTGAGCGAGAGTTTAATTTACAAAGAGACAGGCTGTGAAAAAACCTAAACGAACAACACCGCTGAGAATTGCTACAGATAATCGCTATGCACTCACTACATCAAGGTTTTATTAATAGTATGAATCTGAAATTGTTGGTCACAATTGAAAGTAATGACATGTTGTTTGCACCATTTTTTTTTACTTGCTAAAAAAACAAGTTTTTGTATGATGAATGATTTTTATTATTGTGATGCTGTATGTCCCTCTGCTTGCACCAGTTATGAGAAATTTCCCTTTTCTCTAACTTATCACAGAATTTATTTTAAGAAGGTTTAATTTGCTCCTGTTTATTTCATCCTTTAAAAGAAAAAAAGGAACATTATTTTTGTAGGTGATTGTTGGACATCCATTTCAACATGGTGTATATTTGCAGCAAATTATTTTCTTGAATGGGTTCAATAATTTGATCCGCTTTTGTTTTTGAAAAAAAACTTTCAGTCTGCAAGATGGAATCAAGAAAAATAGGGTGGTTTTTTAATGTTTGGAAATACGTTTTGCTTAATTTTAAAGTATTTAGTATCCTTCCATAATGAGGCTTTCTAAACTAAGGTTTAGTTTCATTTAAAAAAAAAAAAAAAAGGGTTGAAACAAAACGCTTATATCTTAATGTTTGTCTTTTGAGTACTTAATTTTGTTGGTTTCCAGACATGGTATTCAGAAAACAAAGTCTGTTTGATATGTAAATAATAAATGAACCATAGTCTTAGAAGAAGAAAAAAAAGAGAACAAGACTGTAATAGTTGGAAAAAAGGACAGCATTGCATGTGGTCCAGAAAAGGTATATATTTTTGTATCTGGTTTAAAACCCCCATTTGATGTGCTTGAATTATTTGTCACATGACTTATCACCTGACATTACAGTAACGTATTTTAAGTAAACTGAGGGTGCTTTGCTTTTTTATAATGACATGACAACGCAGTAACTGGCAGGGTTGATAATTTTTTGATTTTTTTTTTCAATGGCAAGTTACACATAATTTTTTGTTTCATGTGCTTCAAGTGTTAAATAAAAGTATGTTTTCTTTTTACAACCGATGCGATTTGTACTTAATGATGCCTAAAAGCAGCACTCGTCAGCAATACGTGTAAGTTGGTTTTGATCAACTGTGAACATTTTTAGAAAAATTGATAATTGCAGTTTCATCACAACATTTCAAGACTGCTTTGTAAAATAATATTTTTTACTTTAAGAATAGTCAACAACAACCACGACGGTCAGCATCGATATTGTGTACTAAGACTGTACACGGTAAGAATAATGGGATGAAGCTCGTGAGATTGTGTCAATTTATACGTTTTTTGCAGCTGAAAAAAATGAGGACGATTACTGAAACAAAAATCTGTGGGATTTACTTTTAATAGGAATGGGTGTGTTATTTTTTAATTCTCACTTTTGATTGTGAATAAAATATCTTCATTCTCAAATAAAGTGGGGGTTTTATTTTTCCAGAAGTTGGTCCATAGGATACGACTTTTAAAATGTCAAAATTGTCAAGGAAAAAAATTCAGAGAATGCATATTACTTGTAAGATATGAGCTGTACAACATTTAGTTGAGGTGTGAGTTAAGTCCAAGAGAACAAAATACATTGAAGGAACCCAAAATTAGCATAGCCTGATAAATGGTGCTATAAAGAAGGAACCAAACAAAATGCCATAGACATTGTTTCTTGCTATAAATATTAAAATCCTGTCAGGATGGTTTCAGTGAAAACAAAACACAAAGATGAAAGGTCATCAAACTTCTGAAAACATCTACTGGTATTTGCAATTTTCATCATTTTATAGATTTTGTTATCAAGCTCAACATTCAAAGACTTAGTGCCAGCTTTTTGGGCACCAATAATGATAATTTGCTTCAGTATTCGCGCCTCAATTTTTTTACATCTTTTTTTGATACCTAATAAATAGTGTACAGTTTTCACTTGACGTTTGTGATTATAGCGATGTTGGCAGACAATTCGCCTAGTGTGATTACGCCGTGTACAGTAAGGGGGATTTATTTTGGATTAGTGGAGATTAACCCACTAAAAGTATACATAACTATAGTTTTAATAGTAATTAATCAAAAGAAACAGAGATATCTTTTTGCCTGGTGAAATATATTTTTTATTAACCAGATGACTGTATTTAAAATGAACATTTAAAAAAATATAATAATGTAGTGTTGTAATATGTATTTATTAACTGAGTATATAATCAAGTAAGTGTAAGACAAATGACTTGATTTTTTTTTTGTGTTAAACTTTGATTCAGGAAATGCTTATTATTAAAATGGTGATCTTTTGCCAATGTAATAATTATTCATAACGAATACAATAAAACACGGTTCATCGATTAAAAAAATAGACGACTTTGATCTTGATTTATTCGTTTGTGATGGGTTTTTTTGTGCATCATAACAGGATATGACGGATGTGCATTTATTTACTTCCATATACACATTTGTAAGGATGCTACTAGTAAATAGACATGTACTTAGGTTTATTAAAAGGGTGTATTATTTTGTTGATAGTTTCACGAGCTGCATCACCAAATAACCATCTCAAAATTCACTCAAAAAAGTGTATCGTGAATTCGTGAGGAAAACAAAAATGGAACTATAGATTTCAACGATAGCTTTTGGAGAGAAAAAATTTACACATAAAAACAAAGCTTTGGAATTAGATTTGGAACAATAGCTGTTGGAGAAAAGGGGAATTGAAAATGGTCATAGAAAAAGAGCCGAAGCCTATGTGGTCCGATGCAAACGAAACAAATTGTATGTTGATTTTTGGCTGTGTGCTCTTTCAGAGTGGGGGGGGGGGGGGTTGCAAGGTTCTACCATAGAGTCTTCATTGCTCTATGGTTCTACCTGACCAGTTTTAATTGAATTTTAGGAAACATGGAATCAGGTATGACCAATCATAGAGGAAAAGTCCTTGCTCTATTGACAGATGTGCCATGGTCTGGTTAATGGGTCCATTATTTATACTATAAATCTCGTAATTCTGATTCAGCTATTGTTAATTTTGAAAATAACATCTGTATCCTTCCTCGGTTAGTCTTTAATATATATTCTACGCCACCCCCTTCAAACAGTTTCATATTGGTAGGTAATATTTTGTAGCTGTTTGTTTGTTTGTTATTGTTTTTGTTTGTTTGTTTGTTTGTTTGATTGGTTTGTTTGATTGTTTGTTGTTGATGTTGGGTGTGGTTTTTTTGTTTGTGGGGGGGGGGGGGCTGGGGGTCATAGTAGGCAACCTAACTCTGTTGTGCAGAGCTAGTTTCAATGAGACGCACGTTCCACTGAATATTATGGTTGTAGTTCTTGTAACTCCTGTCTGACTGAATGTTCTCTGAGCTTTTGGGTTTGTCCCTCAATGAGAGTTCAGCCCCAACAGTAGAGGGCGCTCGTTTGGTTTTGTTTACCATCAGGTCTTACTTTCGTCCCACTTATTTACCGATCGACTTACACTCAACTCTTTATAACTAATTAGTTACATTTTGAACAACTTAGTTACTTACTAACTCAGTTACTATACTGACTGTTTTACTTACGTACTCACGACCCAGTTATGTCTTACTAGCTTACTACCCTCACTAACTTTCTTAGTGTAGCCTAGGCCTACTTACTTGCTTGGCTTACTTTATACCCAGGCTTTGAAAACTTACTTACTCGCCTACTTACCTACTTTACTTATCCAATCATTTACGTAGGACCTACTTTACTTACTCAATGACTCACCCGCTTACTTACCAACTTACTACTAAGTTACTAACCTACTTATAAAACTTGCTCCCTTTAATTACTTATTATCCTACTTACTTAGGCTTATAGACGTACCTATACTTTCTACTATAACGTCGTTTGCT
Organism: Asterias rubens; assembly: GCF_902459465.1. Taxonomy (NCBI): domain Eukaryota; kingdom Metazoa; phylum Echinodermata; class Asteroidea; order Forcipulatida; family Asteriidae; genus Asterias; species Asterias rubens. The sequence continues at coordinate 14,357,613 of NC_047063.1, read as the reverse complement.
TACTAACTTCATCTTAAATAACTTATTCTATGAGCGTACTAATTTAATTTCGTAGGCCTATTAATATTTCTTTAAATGCTTCCATATCACATAATTCGCATAAGTGAAAGTCATTCTAAGATTGGTGCGGGTTGCCACTCATGAACACAATTCTCTCTTATTATGCGCGTTCACGGAGCTTGTACGTACACAATACATACGTACATGACAAGATCGTTTTTTAACCGCACGATAAATAAACAAACACAACATAAATTACTGCCGCTCACCCCGAAGGCCACACCGCAAGAATAATTGTGAACCCCAATGATGATCTTTCAACATTCAGGTGGCTTGTTTGAAACAATGTTTTAAACAAATAAATCATCCGAAGTAACAAGACACTGATATTATAATTCCGTCACTAAGCGATAAGATTCCGAACTTCCCACGCATTCAAAATGCTATTAGGAAACATCAAGTCGAGTTTGTAAGTTATAACGCTATGTACGTCACCACTCAACTTACATACATCCCCCCCCCCTTATTTTTACTATATACATCTTGCATGCACTACCAACCTACGCACATTCTAATATTGTGTAAGCCGACACCAACTTACGTCTCTGAGGTTTAGATACCTTAGTTTCTTCGTGGAGGGAAAACAAAAATCTTCGTGGTTTCTCCATTCTTCGCCAGGTTTTCTTTAGAGGAAAGTTTGGTCTTTTTGTGGAAATGATACGATTTGAAATTTGAAAACATCATAGAGTTTGCGGTAACACCTTGTGTGTATCTATATACTTGCCAAGTACAGTTTGTTCTTAGAGAATTGTTTTCTTTATTATACTACTACTGCTAAGTATAGTTTGAGTTTAAAAGCTTTATAAAATTGTTGTGACTAGTTGGTTAAAAATGCAGATTTTGATTGGATTTATTCCACAAATTTCACAATGAGTGCATCCATAGAGCAAGAACACTCTATATGGTGAATCATCCAAACACAAGTTTACACTAGAGAACTTTTCACACGAAGAAGTCGGGTTTTTAAAGTCGCAAACTTACGGCAAAATACAGTTTTCGTGTCATTCTGGTAAACTTTTCGGCGAGGAATCAAGAACTCATCAAATTATTGTAATTTTCTCACTTAAAAAAACCCACAAGGCTGAGCCTCGGCGGATATTCATGTGCTAATAATAACGGAGGAGAATAAGGGTGAGCAGATTTGTACCCCCCCCCCCCAAAGTACACTTTGGGTGGGGAGGGAAACTAATTAATTAACAATAAACAATCGTATTTGTGAAAATCTTTCTTTGAAAACAATCGGTCATTTTTCATCGAAAAAAAGTTTTTGATTTGAACTTTTAAAAATAGCCAATTTGAATACAGATTTAATGGTACGTTTGTTAAAAAGCTGTTGTGTGAGGTCGGGGTTTTTTTAAGACAGAGGAGGAAACGCGTAGTAGACGACCGTCCGACCAATGTGTCACTAAAGTACACTCCCACTTTCCCCCCGAGGATGTGATTGAGATACCCGCCAAATGGAGAAAACAGAGCGCCGAGCTCAAAGTATTCCATTTAGATTTTGATTTGATTTTAGAGCCCACATAAAAAGTGTTTCTGTAGGCTGTTGACTTCCAACTTGCATTTTTTTATGACATAGGCCATGAAACTGAGAGTAGAGGTGTAGGGACATTTTTCAAGATTGATGTCGGACGTTTCGAAAATCACTCACGACGGGCCCATGGATCCCACTATTACAAGCTTGGTGACTTCTATGTATTTTTGGTGTATTTCTTTTTCATAAATAGCATTTTACACTGTATGTTATGTGAGACGATTTGGTCATTGAGTCCGAGCGAAAACAAATTATGTGCATCATGCAGGCCTAAAATAATGTCCATCCGGAAAATCACCCTAACGCATAAAACTGTTACAGCGCCCTCTCTTGTCGATGCTTGTCGGTCTTTTCAATCGGCCATTTTAACTACTTGATCCTTCTCTGCTGATAGTGGTAAGAATCCACTAAATCTCAAGTTTTCACGTATCATCGAGGATGAAATAATCTTGTTTTATAAATTGCAATATCAGGAAAACACATTGGGTTAACTGGGAAGTAATATTATGGGTTTTGTGATATATAAAATTAACGTTGTAATTGACAATGCGTATGGGGATTCTTGAAGTTCTACCAGTCGGTAATGTCACTACCGAGTATGTATGCGGGATCGGTAGCAGGGCCTACAGAAACTAAAAACTCACTTGCCGTCTTTTAGCTCATCACTTGGTTTTAAGACAAGTCGCATCTTGAACTTCATATTTTAATAACTAGTATAATTGTCTTAAAGACATTGGACTCTTTTGGTAAATGCCAAAGACCAGCCTTCTCAATCTCACTCTCTGGTGTATCTTAACAAAAAATATGCAAAATAACAAACCTGTGAAATGTTTAACTCAATTGGTCGTCAAATGAAGTTGCGAGATAATAATGTAAGGGAAAAAAAACATCCTTTGGTCACACGTACGCAGTTGTGTGCTTTCCGAGGGTCCTACTAAAACTAAAAGCCGACTCCAAGTCCAAGCCGACAAGTCCAGAGTGTCGACAGTACGCTGACAAGAAGTTTGAAATACCTAAACAACAGACAGCAAATTAATTAAAGACTTATTAATATTAGAACTATGTCTGTGTGCTTTATAATATAAACAGAAATGTACTGTAATGGCAAAATCTCACAAAAAGGCTACAGTTTTAGCCAGCAAAAAAAAAACTTGCACAGCAAGCGGTCAGACGCCAGCTTGTCTTAAAAACCATGTTTCGACCAGTCCATCATGATGCGTTTATTTTATTATTTTATTTTAAATCTTTAGACATACACAATAGTTACAAGTTGTACAGGGGCTGTCAGGGTTAAAACAAAAGTATAAAACTGTCATCAAAAGATGTGTAAAACCAGACCCCCTGCCAACGATTAAAATATAATTATACAATATAAAAAGGTGATTGCACTGAAACATTTTAAAATCACCCAATAGAAATCATTAAAACACAAGCAAAACCAGACTATTGAAAACAAAAAACTACACCCACAACAAAACACCGCAGCGATAAGAGGAAGGGACAACAATAAGATAAAATTAGATTGGCGCTTTAACAACACAGTAGAGGGCGGGCGTCATGTAAAGACTTTCAACTGCACACAGTGTAGTGTAGTGTAGTGAAGGCATAGAGTTATATATAAGAACTAGAGGGCGCACTGGCCTATATACGCGCTCCGGCATGCCCTCTGGCAGCCATTTTCTAAGTTGACAAAATTGGCATCTTACAGCGTCTGTTTGTGCGGCCATTTTGTAGGTTGACAAAATTGGCATCTCACAGTGTGTGTTTGTGCAGCCATTTTGTAAGTTGAACAAACAGCATCGCGTGAGCGTTCAATAAAAAAAACCTCAAACGTGTATTTCATATTCAACGCACGTGCAGAATGACGCGCTTGTCATCTTGCGGTCCCGTGGCGTTTGTGCACGAGGCATCACTCGTGCGCCCTCTAGTTCTTATATATAACTCTATGAGTGAAGGTCTTCACATGATGCCCGCCCTCTGTTGTTGTTGTCGGCTTTTAGTAGGAGCGCTTTCAGATATGCTTGATTTTGAGACCTCAAATTCTAAATCTGAGGTCTTGGAATCAAATTCGTGGAAATTTACTTCATTCTCAAAAATTACGTAACTTCAGAGGAAGCCGTTTCTCACATGTGTGAAACTTTTTTTTTTTGACCTTTCCTTACTATGGTGTATACCAGCGTATTTCAGGGTCCTCTTAACTTCTACAAAATGTCCATACGTTGGCTTATGCTGGCTAAAAACGTCCAGGTGTGACAGGGCCTATAAAGGCACTAGACACTATTGGTAATTGTCAAAGACCAGTCTTCTCACTTGGTGTATCTCAACATAAAATAACCCTCTGAAGTAAAGTTGTTTTTCAAGAAAGAAGTAATTTTCCACAAATTTGATTTCAAGACCTCAGATTAGATTTTGAGGTATTGAAATCAAGCATCTGAAAGCACACAACTCTGCGTGACAAGGGTGTTTTTTTCTTTCAATATTATCTCGCAACTTCGACCACCAATTGAGCTCAAATTTTCATAGAAAATTACCAAAAGTGTCCAGTGTCTTTTAACAATGAACATTGATGTAGCAACATTGCACGGTAAATTGCTGTCAAAATAACTAATAAGAGGCTGTAGATTGATCATCAACAACCATTTGAACTTGGCTTTTTTCAATTTCTTTTCAGGAATTTCTGCGCCTTGAGTTCATCATGGCCAAGTCCAAGAATCACACCAGTCATAACAACAGTAAGTAGACCTTTCTAAGAAAACCAATTTTTGTTTTTTATTCTTTAGGGTGGGGTCTTTTGGGGAAAGGAAACCATTAGTTAATTGTTCCATTACTTGACAAAACTTGAAAAGATAGGTCTACATCAAGAACCTTACAGGGCGGTCTATATCCCGAGCCCATTTACAGGCCTGCCATTTCATATTTCAGAAGGAAAGGCCATCTTTAGGTTGCAAAGTGCACTTCCATTGCAAAATCTTGAAGTCTATGGGGAATTTTGAAAGGGGAACCAAGGCCAAGACCAGGGGCATCAAAGGCCGTGGCCTCCGTGTAATTCGAGACCTTGCTACTTTCGGCATCTGCCTCTTCATTTTCCAATACAGTAGAGCATGACTTAACAAACACTGCAGTCATGTTCGGTATAGGGAATGTTTGTTATTCAAGAATGTTCATTGCTTGTAATAGCAAACATTTTGTACAGCAGTATAGGGCGACTAGTGAAATATCCTTCAACTAGTGACTGTGTCACTGATGTCTGATTGTGAATAGTCGTGAGCGACTATTTTTTGTAGTTTCAATTTTTTTGGTTTTAGTATCAGTGGCACAATTAAACGTGTACATGTAGTTGAAAAATGGTAGTCGTGACTTGACTAAGCAATCAATAGCTGCAGCTATGCCACAAGTGGCACTAGTCACCCAGGCCTACAGCAGTATTCTACTGTAGTGTGACTCAGGCCTGTATGCTTCGTTTTTGAAGGGGCAAGGGCACCAAGGCATTTTCTCTTTGGCAAAGGGCACCCTTTTGAGGAAATTGTAAACTTTTACTGGATCATTTTAAGGGCACCAAGGCAATGGCAGGGGGCAACGGAGGCAATCGCCTCCATTGCCTCCGTGAAGTATCAGGCCTGGTGACTAATCTCAGAGTTGTCCACCTAATGGCAAATACAATGATAAACAATTGTGGTAGCCTGCCGATCTCTCCCTCTCCAGTACCCTTTGTCCATCTTGGTATGGGGGAAACTAAGCATATCACAGCCACAGTGAGTACATGAAGCTTCTGAATAACCCATGGCACAAGCAATTACTGTGCTGGCCTGTGCTTTTGCTGTGGTGCCCTTTGCAAAGATCCTAAACAGGGTCACCTTTTACTCATAGAAGTGCCCCATACTAGAGGGAAATGGCTGTGCTCCTCCAAGAGTGTGTTACCACATCACTCACTGTTGACACAAATCTTGAGGGTGTGTACAAAAGCGTGTTAATCAGGGTCTCCGTTTTCTGGTTCCAGTGTTGCATGTACACAACTTCCAGCCATAAACTGGCTTATAACAGAAACCTTATCAAGTATTCACTATGTGCTAAATAGGATGAACGAACAATTTTGAGGAGCAATGCCTTTGTTGCCTTTGTGTGTTACTGTGCCTGATTTAAACCGAATGTTCGTGTTGGCAGGTCGCAAAAATCACCGCAATGGAATCAAGAGACCCAAGAACTTGAAGAGCCCTTGTCTTAAAGGGGTAAGTACTTATTCCAGAATAAATCAAGCATGCTGACCATTAATAGTTTTATTTAGGGGCCAATTTCATTGCACTGCTTAAGGGTAAGCAAATTTTCATGCTAACTATAGGAGAAACTTGTTTTTACACGCAAGCATATTTCACAGGTTAGGAAGAAGATATAGGTAAGCAGCTTGATGTGTGCTCACCATGACACGCCATTCATTGTTACGCATTGTTACGTCATTTTGTTTCACAGTAAGCACTGGTAGGTTAGCATGCCTTTCCGTGTGCATATGATAAACAATGTTCTTACTTGGTCAGTAATCTCAAAAATGGCCGTTAAGTAGCTCTGTGAAGTTGGGCTCGTGACTTTGGCTGAAACTTAACAAACAATAAACCTTTGATAACGACCAGTGTTTATAACCGGTTGTGAGCAGATACTCCGCGCTAGTCTTGGTACAAAACGTTTCTTGTTATGGGCGATGCGAGACTGTCAGTGAGTTGGCCGCGCAACTACCCTGCCTGTTCTAAATGGCTGTGAAAGAACGAGTCGCTACCCTTTTATTCCCTTTTTTTTCACTCTGATTGATTTGTTTCTTTCTTATTCTTTTACCTAGGTTGATGCCAAGTTCTTGAAGAACATGAGGTTTGCCAAGAAGCACAACAAGAGACACCCTAAGCCAAAGATTGAGTCTTAAACCATTGGATGAACTGACAGAGATTCTACAATGTATTATTCATAACAAGAAAAACAAATACACAAAAAAAGCACAAAGTAGAGAACAGATGTTCGTAGAGTGGAGTTGCATGCAAGGATGGAAGATTAAGATTCTACTCCTATTCTATTTGACATAATGGATACCTTGCATTATTCAAAATAAATGTGTTTTGATTCAAATTTATTTGAAACGTTGAAAAAATAAACGAGGCTTCTCCTCTACTTGGAACACAGTCTGTGTATACATAGTGATTTATTTATCGGTTAAAGACAGTGGACACTATTGGTAATTGTCAAAGACTAGCCTTCACAGTTGGTGTATCTCAACATATGCATAAAATAACAAACCTGTGAAAATTTGAGCTCAATCGGTCATCGAAGTTGCAAGATAATAATGAAAGGAAAATAACCCTTGTCACACGAAGCTGTGTGCGTTTAGATGCATTTAAAATATTAGTTGCTTAGGTGCTGTAGTTTTTTAGAAATGAGTAAAATAATGTCATGAAAATACGTTTTTACATGCTCAAATAATTTGCGTCTTATGTTCACTGAGACGAAAATTATTTTCATGACATTGTTTTACTCATTTCTCAAAAACTACAGTACCTCAGCAAGTAATATTTTCAGGGAAGCTTTCTACCATTATTATATTAAAAACCTGCTTGAACCAAAATGTCAAGTCGTGAACTTTGCTGAATTCCATTTAAAATGTTTTCAATGAATAAGGAAATCGAGTCATATGATTATAAATAGATTTTGATTGTGTAAAAAAACAATCATTTTGAATACCCTTACCCAGTGCTTTTCTGAGAGATTTGCGAAAAGTCCCGTTACGTAATCACCCTTAAAACGTCATAGTTGGGAGCTCCAATTTGTAAAGCCGCTTTGTTGCAGCGTGGAGGTATAACAAAGCAAACTCCCACAAATGACGTCAGCGGCATTGTCCTTTGGCGCGCGCTCTCAACTGCAGAAGTGTTTTTAGTTTTTAAAAACCTTTAGGTTGGGGCCTGATTTTTTAATCGATAATTACGAAAAACTCAGAAGTGTAAATATATCAAAATTACATTAAAATGGTCAACAAGTGCATTATAAACAAGTCTAAATACCATTTCCGTTAAAAACCTTCCGCTCAGGTAGCTGTTTAAACGGTGTAAGTTTAGTGTAAAACTGTAGACGTTGTGTTTTTTGTCCTACAAAAAGTACAAAGACTCTTTAAACGAACATTCATAAATACCTCAGACAGTTTCGCTATTCCTATTATTGGTGGAGAGCGGGGTCACGTGGGTGTGTATAAACCTTTGTTTATGACCAGTCAAAACTGTTGAAACATGGGCGTGACACGCGAGCTTACACCTGTTCTTATAAGACGGTTTCTTCATTCCTATGGATCGAGAGCAACAGCTGAAACAGTTGTGCCAAATCACGCGATACGCGCGACGCACACAGCATTCCTTTATAAGAAGTTGTTTACCCGAGGGCGGCGGAGGTAAGGTTTGACCGAAAAGGTATTTATGAATGGGAATCAAAGTGTGTGGAATCGGTTTTCAACTAGTGGTTTTCAACTAGTAGAGGCCTGGTTCTTGATAATTTACCTCGACTTTGTCTCGGTAAAATTATCAAAAACCAGGCCTCGTTGGGATTAAACCACTAGTTGAAAACCTCTTCACCACACATTGATTCCCTTAATACAGAATTGGTTTGGCTAGCAAAAATGTTATCGATTAAACATCCAAGTTAGACACTTGAGCGTAATTTGTGTATCCAGGGTTATCACTGTGTTGCCTCAAACTAGGGTTTCCAGGATTTCCCGCTTAAAAAGTTTCAAAACCTACTTGTTTTTAAAAATGAATGAATTCAAGTTGTAATGACAAAAAGACAAAATTCTGGACCCACTAAGAATAACAACTGCTAAAGTGATAGAGCGCCCTCTTTTGAACAAGAGTGTCTCAGTCTTGCTTGGTTACAACGGCTTGTTTTTTGTCCGCTGAAATCCCGAGCGCCCCATCCGGTCCATTATGCAAGTTAGGTGCTTTTCAAGATGATTCACTTTGCGGGTCAATTCGAGTGATATACATGTGTAAGACGATATGGTTTGACTTTTACTGCTGACTTGAATGTTTTAAAAAGCAAAGGGGGAGGGGGGGGGGGGGGTTTCTATTAAAAAACTAAGTACATGTGTTAGTTATAAACAAAATGTAGTAGTTTAAGTATTTGTTGAAAAGGGGGCTAAAAAAGCTCAGTGATTCACATTTTTTTTAGACGACAATTCAGAAAAACAATGGATGTGAAAAAAAGGAAAATGCAAAGCAACTTCATGTTAATATTTATATTAAGCCTAGGCCCTATTTCATAAAACTTTCCTACACCCAGCCTAACCTTGATTCTTTCTTCATGATATTGGTTGGCGGTAAGATCCGTCAACGTCAACGATTCATGAGTTTTATATTTGACAGATTGCTTAATTTTATTGGAAGGATTTGCGGCCATATACTGAAACCATTTTTATGAAACTCCCGGAAGGGCGGCCGCATGCAAACGAAAAATTACCCGACTTTTCAGCTCTCTCTAAACAAAAAACTACGTGACTAATTCGTTATTTTGTCAAAAAAAAAAAAAAAAAACATGCTCAAAGGCCTAAATGTTTTATTGTTCTGTTAATTACTGTTTAGGTTATACTATTTTTCCCAACGATTCAAGATTTTTTTGGTGATTAACCTGTATTTTTGGTAGCAAAATAAAGTTTGACGAACCCTTTGGGACTTCCCTTTTATGACAAACGGTCAGCGAGAGTCTAGTCAAGCACCACTCAATTCGTCTGCTTATTTGCATAATAAATAGCGGGGGGCCAGGGGGCGCCCAGCACACTAGCATTATAGGGCAAACTCTGGTGTGTGACGTGCGCTCTCGATCTTTTTATCAGGCGTTGTTTCGTCTGCTCCAGCATCTCATACGAAAATACTTGAGTGGAGAAAACACAAATATTCTCGAGGAAAAGATAGATTTTGTTTTTACAAACTGGTAAGTAGTACTTATTGTTGCTGTATTAACTGTTAAGACTGAGAAATATTGAGTGTTTAATGTGTATTGAGGGTCGGATATTCCTGTTTTTGAACGTTGGCTGTGGCCGTTATTTTGGGCACACACACCCGCTGTGTGAGTACTGTGTGTGTACACAAGGGTAGGCCTACACATTTGAATATGGTTTCAACATAAAGCAACGAGCAAACCACGTTAACTAGTTGCGATATTTATCATCTGTATAACCCATTGCCAATTTTATTGTTTTTAATTGGTTGAATTAACCTTATTTCATTGGTAAACCGATGACAAGTGGGCCATACTTGTTGGAAATAATTATACAAACAAAATCATTGATAGACCTTGTAATAATATAAATTGAGACATGATTGATATTAATTATTATGGATAACTTTCCGTATGGCGCCACCACTTTTTCACTCATTTTTACAAAAAGGGATTGTCAATCAGGTAAATTAGATACTATATTATTTTATTTCGAATGAAAAAGTGGTGGCGCCATACGGAAACTTTTCCGATATTATTATTAATGATTGATTTTATTTATTATAAAAATTATATTATAAATTAAAATCGTGTATTTTTACATTAATTTATAAATTCATTTTCACTGTTGCAGTTTTGGTCACGTTGGGTGATTTGGGTTTAGGACTTAGGGATGTGAATATATTAGCATAGAAGATAGAGTACAGAATAAATTTCCGGTCTGTCGGGAGGAGGGTTACGTAATTGCAACTATCGATCTTGTTGAACACTTAGTTATGTAAGTTGTTGCCAGCAACCGTCTGGGCAGACTCAGTGGTCGAACTTCCACTCGAATCTGGAAGGTGGATAGATTCAGCTCCAAGTCATACCATGGTCATACCCAAAGTCTAACACTTTTGTGCTACGAGTGTTGTCAATAATGCCATCCAACATCACATGTCCAGTGGCAAAGAAGTAAAAATGTCTGCCCCTACCTAGTTGCGATAACGCAAACCCTTCTCCCTAGCGGCCGTCGGGAGGAGTGTTACGTTATCGCAACTAGCCCCTACCCTGCATACAATTTATTACAAAGATGCTTAAATTACAGACTCTTATACCATCATTATGTTATAATAAATGGTTTAGTTAAAACCAGCTGCAGCGGACAGTTTCTTATTTTCCCTTCAAATTTCTATGATTTAATTAATTAATTCATTCATTTATTTAATGATTTATTAAAAATCTCTTAGATTCGCTGCCAGTGCTGGAGAATTACATGACAGTTACATCATTATAATTCTGGAGCAAAACATATCTATTAACAAAAAACAAAGATGTTTATGATAAAACTGTTGAAGGCAAGGACCAAAAGATCCCACAATTCATGTAGGGAACAGGTCATTAAAACAAGTTTGAAAGAAACCACTACTTTTTCAGTTAGTCTGTGCAGAAAATTTGAAACAGTACGATGTATACAAATAGCTTGCAACCATGTCAGATAACAATCTCTTATTGGGGAGAAGTGGTGGCTGAAAATCTGAGAAAACGTGTTTCGGTAGCTCAGTCGACACTAATGATGTCACTGTCTTTCTACCATTAGCTCTTAGTCTTTGCAATAAGCCCTTTGGCAGTCAGCACGCCTGACCATAGCAGACAGACAGCACAGTAACCGGGTAAACATTAAGCTCGGACTGTGTTCATGCGTACATTAGTGAATTTTGACACATTTGTCTTAGATCTGAGCATTAGTGCAGAACGCTAAGTAGGGCCTATGTCAGGTCTTCTCAGAAAGAGATTTTATCCGCATGGTTGTCAGTTGTCACCTGTAAGGTAATTTCTTAATGAGTCAAAAAGAACCCGCCAATGTCAAATTTGTTTGAAAATCGCCATATGGGAAGTTCATTATTGAGTATTATCGTATAATCGATGTATCGAAAATAAAAATTTGTACTGTCATAAGTACATATAGCTTACAATGCCTCCACAAAAGCATTTATCGGAATTGAGCCATCTCTAGTTAGACCGTTATGACCAATGTCCATCATTAATGTAACAGTATTACCAGCAGACTCTCCAGTGCATGGCCAGTTTTGTTTGGGTGCTTAAAGAGGTCATGAGACTGTTTAAGGATCCGAGCAGTTGTTGAAAGGCTGGTTTGGGATACTTGTTGCCATCTTTGTCATCTCACATTCACACTATGTGTTACTGCTCAAATTATTCTTTGAATAATATAAGCGTAACATTTACTACATGTTGTGAGGCACCCATAATGCCAGCTAGCTGGTCACTCACACAAGAGACAATGAATGGTAAGGGACTACAACATGCCTGCATCTTATTATTCATTAATTTATTAGTAGGGATGCTAACTTTAAAAAGTGTTTCGGTGCCACATTGTTCAAAATTCATTGTTTTGGAGACAGTACTGTAGCCATTGCACAGCTGGCACACTTGGTGTTATGAAAGACTTTTTTATAGCCTAGTGTTTTCTCTTGGAAAGAAAATAAGTTTATCACATACTATGTATCTATGTTTTCAAAACAAACAAAATTGTTTTGCTTTTTGTGTAACATCTGATTTGGAATGTTTTCAAAGCTTTTAGTACATGTAGTCATTGTAAAGTACATTAAAGCAAAGTACACTTTCATCTTTACTCAAAGATTTATACTTGTCTTTCTCATTTCAAACTCCTAATGTAAAATGTGCAGGTCTAGAAATTTTGAAGATTGTGGTATGAAAACCCAAACTTTATTATTTTTTACCATACCAGGTCTTTATCCTAACACTGTAATGTGCTACACGGTCAGTGAATATTCACAACTGTTTTTGAATGGCACACCGTTATATCCCCATATTATATCACACAGGGGGCATGCTATAAAAACACCAATAACCCAATTAGAGTTGTAGCAGGAGTTGTGCCCGGCGGGCAGAAATACAACTTGCTATATAGTCATAGTTACGGCAGGGAGGTGTAGCCTCAAAAATATGGCAAGGGGAGAATTTTTCCATGGGTGTACTTATTTATTATAATGGGCATTTGAGTTTGGATTAGGAATGCAGGTCTTGTCAGGAACAATGTAACGACAAAGCTCGCTGGAAAATGTGACTCCTACCTTTGGCCCTGCTTGGCCATGATGCAGTATTAAATTGAATAATGGGTAGGATACGTAGGAATACCATTTTTGTTTGCTCTGTGACCTTCCAGTCTCACACACTTAAAATTGGAATGAATCAGTGAAAGTAACATGGACGGATAAGTTTCTTTCTCAAGTAACTATTGGTAATAAATGCATTTTGTTACTTTGAGTTGTTCATCTGAATACTATATTGGTAATAATATTAAACATCCCTTTTCCATTCAATTCAACAATTTCCTTTCAGTTCAAATTACGAACATCCTGCGTATCGTGGCTTATTTATTTTAATTTCTCTTTCAAAGGTTTGGGTTGCAAAAATGAAAGAACATCCAGTATTAAGTGTGCTTCTGATATGTTATATTAGGCTAATGGAATGAATTTATGATGTTGCCCATGTTGACTAACAACAATTAATGCAAATAATTTTTTGGAAAAGTGATACATAATGCAATGTTCTAGTAAGCGACATCAATAACAATATATTCCCTGTCCAAACAAACTCGTACAATTTTTGAAACATTTTTTAAGACCAAGCCTGTGGTATTCACTATGTATGCTGCATGATCTCATTTTGTGCATTAGTTGTACGGTGTACACAGGTTCTAGTATGGGCACACAGGCAGAGCAGCACACAAACGCAGTACGCACTGATTACTAACTCAGTGACTCACGCTTCTGACAATGCATAAATTACGCACTCTAAATTGCTCAGTTGTTGTCAAGTGGAAAATAGGCTGTCCAATTTCCATTAATATAAACTGGCCTGCTCGACTCCATGGTGCACTATGATAATTGTCGGAATTTCCCATGTGTACACAACTGTGGACCTTGTTCCTTATTAATATCTCTGGAGTTTAAGAGGGTCAGGGTGGAAACAGACATGAGTTTTATTATGAATGATGCTTGTCTTCATTTTATTTATGTTTTTTTCTAATGACATTTGTTTCAGAGCTAATATTTGGCATAAATTTGCAAAACCAGTTCTATTGGTGTAAAGGAAGCACTTTAGTGAGTTAATTAAACATTCAATAACTGATGGATGATTTTGGTATTTAATTTTGCAAACTAGTATCAGGCAAAAGATTTCAAGGCTGACTTGACAAAGTTACGCCTAAAAATCATTAGTTTTGGCAAATTTAAAGTAAACATCATCCATGAGTAATTGAATGTTTAATTGACTCACTCAGTTGCTTTACTAGTTGGTACTGCAAATTTGTGTCAAATATTAGCTATGAAATAAATGTACTAAAGAGAACTTAATTTCTCTACACCTTTATACAGCAGGTCCATTGAAAGCATCCTTTAAATTTATGAGCTTTTGGAAACTAGCCCTCTCATCGCATTTGGTTGGTTTTGAAGGAAGTGAGGAAAATAATATGGGAAATATAATTTCCTGAATGACTTTGTCAGTTTGCGATTCTGTTAACACGTATCGTCCTTTAAAATAAGTTCTTCATAAAGTGCAAAAAATCTCACCTGTCCATGTTTACTTCTGAGCACCTTTAGTTACATAAGCGGTTTTATTTTTGAACTTAGAAAGGTTTAAAAAAAACAACAACATGTAGGCCCCTCTCTTTCATGTTTGAATTAAATAAGGGCTGGTTTGTGTCGTGTACAGTGTTAAATCAATAATTTAAAAATCTTGAAGCAAATCTTGGAACTGTTTTTGTTGTTGAGCATCTATCTTATTTCAAAGCGTAAATCACACAAAAGTGTGAAAAAGTATTTAAATTTTATTTCTGGATAGTGTTGAAAGGTCTTGAATTTGTTATAATTTGTGAAATCTCGGGGCTATTAGTATTAGTGTGAATCTCGGGGCTATTAGTATTAGTGTGAAACTAATAAGGTTTCTGTTCATGGCCTGTGCAAATGCAACATGAATGTGAACCACACCTCACTAATCAATGCAATATCAACCCTCAATCCAACTGGAAATGACTCCTGGCATGCTCATTATGACCTGCAGGTCTGATGTTTTCTGCACTGCTGAAGGGGCATTTTAAAGTTGTCTAGTGTCTGGGTCCAGTTTCATTGAGATGTTTTTTAAAAGCAGAATATGCAGAAGTATGCTTACCATAGTAAGGTTACCAGCCAAAATACCATGTCACACCCTCTGTGACTGGTATCCTGCTTATTTAGGCTCAAGCTGAAAATTGTTAAGCATCATTTTCTGCTCAAGTAGCTCAATGAAATGGGGCCCTGGTGTTGAAATTCATCTTCTGTCTGATAGACTGACATGATCTGCAGCTGCAACAACAGGAGTTACTTTTGGATATCAAGGCAGCAGACCATGAGATCATAAGTCTTTAAGGAAACTAGATTTATCCTTGATTGGAATTAACATACTTGCAGTTATTGTCTCTGATGGTTTAAGTATTGTAGAGCATGTCTTATGGTTATCTCAATGTGATCACTCTTCTTATTGTCTGTGCAGTTTTCAACATTGTCTGTGATGCTACTTATCAAGAGACATTAAAGTAGATTTATAGAATGTTAAAGATTTAAATAAATGGTTGAAGAAAGAATTGATGGACAGCCACTTGAATTCTTGTGGCTTTTCTCCCTAAATTCTAGCCCTATTATTACATGTTAAGACCACAGTGTATAATTTGTAAGGTGTGAAAACCCCCCAAAGTACACTAAAAAACACCTTAAAAAAGCAAAGTTTTTTCTTGAACAGATTTTACAGTATATACAAATGTAAATGGATTTATAAACAAATTTGAAACTCAAGTACACCTAAATTGTAAATGAGAAGTACTTTTCACACCTAGTAATGAAAAGTAAATTTTGTTTTATATGGTACATTTTCCTGATAGCTGTGAATCAGTTATTCACTTCAACAGTTCCAGCATGACAAACATTGGAGGAGTGTTTGAATTGATTGTATGGCATTTTGAAGGTCAGTTTGTGACCTCTGGCAGAGGTCGACTTTGTTCCCTCTTGTCAACTTTGTTGAATTTAGATCCAGAGCACACACAGCATGACGTATGATTCCATTCATTAGATAACTTCACTGAATTAAGTTTGGTCTTTTTTCCCAGGGTTTGCTCAAATCATGGGTTGCTGTTGGCGTTCAATTGTAAAGGTGTGGTAGTTTTTTTCTTATACTAGACAGACCAGTGGACAATTATAAACAGCTTAACAGTTTGAAATTGAATTGCAAGATTTGAACTGATTTTGTGTAGTCGTGGACATGCTAGCAAGGTGCCCAAAGAGGCATGTTTTACGTAAGATGTACAAATTGATTGAATGTAATACTTGTATTTTCTTCATCTGAATTTTAAAGGCGAATAAAGTGTAATTCTTTGATTGATACTCACAGTCTCAGACATCATGGTTTTCAAAGTTTTTTTTAAGTATATTTTTAAATGAAAGTAATCTAACACTATCTATACAATTATAATGACATGTGGGGCTTACACATTATCCTTATTACTGTAAATTGGTTCTTATTTTAATCGTTTACGCCAATTGGAGTCAAAACAGAATTAGTGTAAAATCATACATGTCATCCCAGTCAAAGTTCTTGCCAAGTGCTCAGGGTGGCTCGTTCAGTTTATAGGAAAGCATTCCGTATTATTATTAATATGAAGTCGATTAAAGCCATTGGACCCTTTCGGTAAACAGTGTTGTCAAAGGCCCACACTTTTTGTACCACAACTCTATATCAAATAACAAACCTGTGACAATTTAGGCTCAATCGGTCATCGGAGTCGGGAGAAAACAACGGAAAAACCCACCCTTGTTTCCGCGCGTTTCGCCGTGTCATGGCATGTGTTTAAAATAAATCCGTAATTCTTGTTAACGAGAATTTATATTGTTTTGCTGTTTTCTCAAAAAGTAAAGCATTTCCTGGAATAATATTTCAAGAGAAGTCTTTCACCATTGCCTTCTGTAAACCCTGTAAGTTATTTGTAAATCTGTGAACTTTTATTTTTGTTTCTGAACTGAAAGAGTCCAATGGCTTTAATATGGACAAGTGACAAAGCAGACAAACTAGTGACATGACATGCTAACTGGTCCTGCTGGCTAGAGTAGTAAGAATACAAAAAAGTTAAGACCAAACCATACAATGTAGCCTTTTCACACGGTATCTCTTATCCCCGTTGAATACAGCCCTGAGGAGGCCCTGTGACTATTGTTACCCCTGTGCACTTTCACACTGTATCATGTTTCCATGGGGTTCCGGCCCAGGGTTTTACGGCTTACCCCTACTCCAGACCAGGGGTGGCTATTCCTCAGGGTATGGGTATGCCCATTTGCTGGGGCAGAACGGGGGTAAAGCGATCATAGTGTGAAACGGCTGAACGTTATTCCCAGGGGGCAACCCAGGGGAATAGAATGAATACTGTAAACTGTATTTTGGTGTAAATGTGCCCCATAAGGGCAAAAATCACAGACAGTCACATTTTTTTTTCAGGTGTGCTGAATCAATTGCATGATGTTTTTGTTCATGCCCCTCTTCAACACGTATCATATCAATGTCCAAGTGCTGCACATCAAGTATTGAGCAATATGAAACTGTATCTTGCTCAAGGGTATTGCATGATATCATTGATGTGAGATATTTATTGTTGGGACAGGACTCTTTCCTATTGGGGGTGAAAGACAATCCGGGACATGTCTGGCATAATTTACTGGAAGAAGCACCCGTTATTACATCTAGTTTTATGGGTCCTTTTAAAACTATTGATGAGTCATTCTTGAATATGAATCAGTGCGAACAGTGAGCATCGTGTTACTTATTGTATTAGTTCTTTTTTCTTTTTATTTTTGGGGAGGGGGGGGGGGTTAGGGGATGGGAGGGATGCATTTATTGTTAGCTGTCTGTTAGAAGAAGAACAATTATTATATTACCTTTTGAGGTATGGCGGACGTGATCCATAGACACAAATTTGCCCAAACCTTACAGCATTGTGTCCGTCATATCTCAAGAAGGCTTATTGAAATTTATATGGGAGTTTTGGGACAGTATGTGATTTATGTGGGCGTACCATTTACACTATACATACGGACATGTAGACTGTACATACATGTGACATGCATCTTAGTTTGACATTGTGTGCCTTGTGGTTATATATGCTACATTCACATGACAGTGTAATAAGCAAGTGTGATTTATTACGGTACACAGTATGTTCTAATACAAAAATTTGAAATGTAGCCTGTTCAGGTTACTGTTTTTCATCTAGGGCCTTGCTCAGTTGGTCTATGAACTGTTTCTTAAAGTATGTTGTGTACGTGCATACACATAATATGTAGGCCATGAAATTGGATTGGGGTAGCACAGACTTTAGTGCAGTAGTTTACGATTATCAAGGTATAATGTTACAATTTACACCGTGCTGCATTTCGAACATGATGTATGATACATTGTAGTGAGGCAAACCATGAAGAAAATGATTCTTGTCTGAAGAATGTTGGGCAGAGCCCAGAGAGGGGTCTAGCCCACAAACTCACTGTGCTCCTCAAGAAAGGTGACCTCAGTGCACCTGTTCAGTTTTGTCTTTTGGTGTCCAAATATAGCAGACAGGCTCACTGTGTTTCACGTTTCACTGTGTGCACTTTGTGACATTGGGACAGTTACTCACAAGATGGGGATTACATGTAGTTGCCAAATTCAAAGTAATCTTGCGCTCGTTTGAGCAAATTGCAATAAGTTTTAACTGGTACTTTGTGTGGGTTCTATGAATGTGCCCGCAGCTTGTGTAGAGTGCATGATTTTAACTTTGTCACAATCAGGTGACATTTTAAAAGGGATTCTTACTTCAAGAATATTTGAGGAATTGGTTGTGTCTGTTGTAACCGGTGACTTTAACTGTTGTCCTCTGTCTGAGTGCTTTAAAACATAAATCCACAAAACTACATGAACATGTATGGTGTCAGGTTGAAATTTGGTTTGACAGGTTTTTTTTTCTTCTTGCCTGTGAATTCTGCATACATGTAGATGGTGATGCCTTTACAGGGGCAAAGTATAATAAAAATAATAGCCTATGTACATGCCTAGATCATTGCCTTGGTGCCCTTGAAAAGGGTCTGTTGGATAAATTTGCCCATAGATTTTTCCAAGAAATACTGCAGTGTGCATACATGTAGGACCTAGAGTCATGTAGGCCCTTTGTACATTTGTATGCTGTTAAAGTAAGGAATACTAAATTTACAATCAACAACATGTTTTAAGCTTTGTTTGTAGGTCTGAAGTCCGTAAAAGTGAATGTAATTTACTGAAACCAAGGATTACACAAGTTTGTTTTTCAGCAAGAGTGAAATGTCTTAAGTTCACAAAAAAATATTCAACCCTACTTTGTCTAGATCATAAAATGTCATTTTAATTGTTGTAATCTATAACACTACCGTTTGAGCAAAGTATTTTCTTTCTCAGATCAGACATGGCTGTTTGTCAAAGCTCTGTGCTCAGGCATAGGAGCGAGAATAGTCTGCCCAAGGCTTTGGACAGATTTGGGAAGTTTTTGTTTTTCAGTCTAAACGCAGCTGTGATCAGCTGCTGATTGAGTATTTTTCACCTCGTTGTTATTCATAACTCACCAGGTTCAAACCGAACATAAATAACAAGATATGAAGGGATTTGATGTTGGCCATTAGCACATTCCACCTTGAGAGTGAAGGATAATTGCCTAGCAATTACCAGTGTTTGGCTGGTTATCAAAAAAGGTCTAGGTGACAACTACCCACTTACATACATTTTTGAGAAAAAATATTGAGTGGACAGATCATCAATCAATGTTTTTGAAGCCAATCTATGAAATTATAGAATAAGTGATATTTTTGTTGTTGAAAAGGGAGGGTTGGAATGATTGAAGGTTGGATTGGTGAAGTTCACCCATCCAACCTCCGTGAAACCATGTTGATTTCCAACATAGGGCTCGTTGAGAACACATTCTGTACATGTGCATGATGGTAGATCATTCAAATTTAAATCGAGGATGGAATGGTAAACTTTCTGGAAGTTTCTGAAATGTTTTGTGAACTTTCCTCCAGTGTCAATTTTAGCAGACCAGTATGTATGCAAAATTGTAAAATGTCAGTGGACACTTATGATTGATAAGCTACAGAGCCCAGACAAGACTTCTGTCTGCCCCATCCAATTATGTATTACCACTCCTGTGGTTGGGTCATGGAGTAGAAAATTTCATGTTTTGTTACTTGTGGTGGACAACTTATTTGCATCACACAATAGAGAGTGATGAGAGTTGCCCTCCAGCAATCGACCTCTAAAGTTTCAATGACAATTTCTTGCTATAGTTGTTGAGGTGTACAGCACACCTGTATCTGTGTTTGTCTGGGCATGGTTCTGTGTAATGTTTAACAGAATGACTAATACTGTCATTAACAGTGAAGATGAAAACAGCTTCATTGCTGGTCCTGCAAATGCACTATACACAGGTATTGCATTGGGCAATGAACCACAACAACATTTATTTTCTGTGTGAATGCTACACCATGGAGCTATCCTTTTTATAGCTCCATGGCTACACACAAATAGAAAGGTCTGCCTATGAATTTAGTCCAATTCGAATCACTGGCAGTTTTCATGTTTTTACCACAAAGTGCATTTGTAACAATTGAACTTTGAAGCAGCTGCACTATATCGTGAGTAATGTACATTAATGTTTTCTGCGAATCCTCTAACTGTACCCAGTATTGGTCACCTTGTTGCTTTGAATGACACACCAACTTTAATGACACAGTAATCAGCATAAACCAACAGTAGTAAAAATGCAGATAAATCGTGGTCTACCTCAGTGTACATGTCATGGTTAAGGTATGCGTGACTCTGGGCGCATTTAACCTTTTATCCCTTGTGTCAACTGTGAAGCTTGAATACAACCTCAGCCCTTGCTTTCATCATAGGGTACATTGTCAACCCCAGTTATTAAATCTGTATTGTACACTGCAGATGTTAAATCCCACATCTGTTTCATCCTTGGTAAATAACAAGTCATCTTTAAGAAGACTCTAGTGCTTTTTACTGTACCGTATATGGATGGGAATGTATTTGATTGGAGTTACTTCTTCTTCCTGTAATAACTGTACACTGGATTTGTTATTCATTTCTTGACTACGGATTTACACTGATCAGGAGGACTAGTTTGTTGTGGTGAGCTTACACTATAGGGACTTTTCGTTTTTGACGACGGATGGTTCTGCGACGGTAAAGATGACATTTGGCGTCATCTGCGCATGCGTCGGCTTTGAGGACGGTCGTCCCTCAATTTCTACGACAGTACTTGGGATGAATCTTCGTTGTGCTGAAAACGACAACGTTTAGCTGAACAACCGTCGCAGAACCATCCGTCGTCGAAAACGAAAAGTCCCTTATGTTAGTAAAGGGTATGGGCATAGAGTAAAGACAGTAGGGGTGTGGGGTACATGTATGAACAATTTTAATGATAGCAAAAATCCAAGTTATATGTTGTATTGAACAGAATACATTTTTCTGTATGTTAATTATCATTTTTTTAGGAAATATTAAAATTGCTTGTTGAGGGCAATTGTTATCAATCAGGCTTGTACAATTTCACATTACAAACATTAGGAAATTGGAACAAAAGGACATTCTTTGTAAGATTTTTTAACTGCAAAGCTTAACTAAAAATGTGTGTAATTTGTTCTGTAACAAACTGGACATTTTTTGTGATAATTGTAATGGTTCAAAAGCTATCATTATTTGTTAGTGCTTACACTTTATACTTGGAATCAGATAAGTTCAGATACATGTATAGACCATGAGGAACTTTCAAATCTCTTGACATGTTTTGCTAAATAACTATTTTGATTTGATAGTTTCTAAAATAAGCACAGTCAGAAGGAACATCCTTGTTTCCCTTCCTGCAGTCTTGCTTCATGTTCAGAATTTCAGACAGAAATATCAGACTGGGAAGTTGTTAAATTGTTAAAGATTTGGGGAATTTTTTGTTGTTAGAAAATAGAAAGTAAAACAAATCCTTGTTTCCCTTCAGTGCAGTCTTGCTTCATGTTCAGAATTTCAGACAGACATATCAGACTGGGAAGTTTAGTTGTAAAATTGTGAAAGATTTGGGAATTTTTTTGTTGATTTAGAAAATAGAAAGTAAAACAAATTTTCAACTTTGTTTTTAGTCAGTGACCATTAAGTTTTAAAAACAATTGGTGTCAGTTTCAATCGTCATA
This sequence comes from Asterias rubens, assembly GCF_902459465.1. NCBI lineage: Eukaryota > Metazoa > Echinodermata > Asteroidea > Forcipulatida > Asteriidae > Asterias > Asterias rubens. The sequence continues at coordinate 14,335,776 of NC_047063.1, read as the reverse complement.
TGTTCTTTGTACTTTTTTATTCTTCTTGTTGTTCAGATTGTTGGAGCACATCTTACAGAGGAGAGCAGTAAAAAACAACAAGTGACATTGTATGTCTAGCTGATTTTCAACAGGTATCGTATGGTTCTGTTTTTATTGTCCCCTGAACTTTTCTGTTTGCACCATGGTTTAAGACAATGGACACTATTGGTAAATGTCAAAGACCAGTCTTCTCACAGGTTACGAGATAATAATGAAAGAACAACCTTGTCACACGGAGTTGTGTGCTTTTAGATGTTTGATTTTGAGACTTCAAATTCTAAATCTGAGGTCTCAAAATCAAATTCGTGGAAAATTACTTCTTTCTCGAAAACTACTCCACTTCAGAAGGAGTTGTTTCTCACAGTGTTTTAAACTACCAACCTCTCCCCATTACTGGTTACCAAGTAAGGTTTTATGCTAATAAATATTTTGAGTAATTACCAATAGTGTCCACTGCCTAAATGTTCTTACTGTCTAAGACACAGTCTTTAAACAGTTAACGTCAGATGACCACACCAATTTTCCCCTGGATGCATGCTGTGACTTTTGTATTTTGTATTTTGTCTTGATTCATAGTGCATGAATGTGGTATTTTCTCAAAAGATGAAGAACATATATGTACTGTGGTGCTTCAAACAGAATTTATTGGTATTTATCAGACCCATAGTCAACTAAGTACATTATTCTGTTTCCAGGTTATTACTTCTGTCTCCAAGTTATTACACACTGAGGTATTGTTATTCAATTGAAAAAACAAAAACTGCCCGTCTGGTCATAAGTTTGCTGGTCCATCACTGAAACCTCTGGCCTCGGGCCTGCTGTCTAGTGTCAAATTCAAGCTTCTCATGTTTTGTAGTTGATCAGTTGACTTTCCTTTTTGTAGTGCCCTAGGGAAAAAACGACTAAAACCGTTGTGCCTAATTATAATTCTTCTCCCTGTTGTTACAATACAAAGTTGCATGTCTTATAGACCATGTGACCTATGTTTATATTCAAACCGCCCTCTGTTGACAAAACACTGTATCTTCAAAAAGACGCGTAGTCAGGGTAACATTGCATACACTTTCTAGCTGGCTACCAAAACACAAAGGTTTTGCCTGGCGGTATGCTCGCGAATCATGTTCATGGTTTTCGAGTGTTGTCAGAGGTCACATCGTCGATTAAGCTATCAAGTAGTAGAACATAATTGTTGTAAATTCTCTAAAACAGATCATCGGCTGAGGAAGTCTTTAATGTTAAAGGTTTACAATCGTGCATTGCTGTACAACACATCCTAAGCTCATGCGCACACTGGGGCATATAGATAAATTCAAGATCACATTTGTTTGACATTTAGATGGTATCTGCTGGGAATTTTTCTGGTGGACAGGGGGGTTTAAAAATTATTGATGATAATCCCGTCCAAACGCCTGAAGGTGTCTGGAAAAAATTTTGAACGTTCTCACTGCACAGTGTGGCACTGTGACAGAGTGAATTGAACGAGTGTGGAAGGCTGTGTGGTGGTGTTTGAGCTATCATCACTGGGCACCAAGCCAATAACAAGATCCTCATGGGAAAAATTAAAAGCAAGACTTGAACAATACAAATCAGAAAATCCCCCATACTGTATAAAAAGATTTGATGAATAATAAAATAATTCCCAAATGCTCTTGTTTGGTCCATTCTCTTTTTGAATTAATCACATGGGGATTGACTTCTGTGGAAGCCCTCAATAATAGGCCTACATGTAAGTGGTGATTCATTATAGCGCTGTCCTGCTTTTTACAGTAATAATTCTTCTGCTTGTTTTTTTTCCCCCTAACATGTGATTTACAGTAGTTTCCAACTTAATTGGTCAGTGTAAAACAGTCAACAACGAAAATGCATAGAAATAGAAACTGACTTCTGAGGCACTTGTTTCGCACCTTTATTAAGAACACAAAACAAATTGGGTTTGTTTACAGCAGTTTCCAAAATGAGTGGTCTGTAAAGTAGAACAATCAACAAATAAATAGCAAAGAAATCAAGACTGTTGCAAGTTTCTAACCTTTAGAAAGAAAGAGAAAAAAATTGGGTTTGTTCACAGTAGTTAAAAAAATTAGTGGTCAGTAAAGTAGAACAATCAACAAAGAAATAGCAAAGAAATCAACACTGACCTACCAGTTTCTCACCTATAGAAAGAAGACAAAACAAATTGGGTTTGTTCACAGTAGTTCCACAAATAAGTGGTCAGTATAGTAAGGAGTAAAACAGTCAACAAAGAAATTGCAAAGAAATGAAGAATGATGTCTGAGGCAACACCTCAAAATACTGGTATACTTGTTTAAAAAATTGGTTAAAGAATGTACTTGTAGATTATCTGTGAGACAAAATATATATATATATTTTTTTCGTTCATAAAATACTTAAGTTTCATTGAATCAAAGTTCGAGCTGTCTTTGGAAATATTATTGTGGCTGTTGATAATGACTGGGACGAAACCAAATGTTTCTTTAAGAATTTTTCGCTGTAAATCAAAAGGTCTTACAGCCAAATGTTAAAGCTATTACTTCATTAGAAACAGTTTTATTGGAAGCTGCATGTAAATAAAAATTGAACGGATGTAATAGCTATCTTTGTAATGTATTTTGAAACCTATGATGAAATGCACAGTAGCTGTAGGAAATGGTATGTAACATTATCACTTTGTAGCAATATTGTAATACACTGTTACACAAGATATTAATACAAAGTGTGCATTTATTTCCAAGTGCCCTGTGACTATGGGTTTGTTTCCCAACTGGAGGGAATAAGCTTGGGCGATATCACGATATTATCGAATATCGCAATATTAATTTGGAATCTTTCGATATCGGATGGATTTGGTTTTAATCAAAATATCGATATATCGCAATAATCGCGATAATCGCGATATATCGCAATATCGATTAAATATCGCGATGTATTTGTTAGCTGAGACATCTTGCACCCCATAGGTTTGGAGTAAAAGTAGAAGAATAGGTCATTAGAACACCTCTCTTAAGCTATGATTGTCTCTTCTACAACTTTCACTTGGAGTTTGAAGACTGATGATGTCAAATTTCATTAATCGCGATTATATCGAATATCGCGATATATTGTCGGCGATATATCGTGAATAAAATAAATCGATATCGCCCAAGCTTAGGAGGGAATTGTGACTCGACCAAATAGACTTGTGACTCGACCCACAAGACATGAATGAGTCTTGACCCAAGTGACTTGAGACAAAACTACATGTAGAATCAGACTCGATCTCTTAAAATCTGCCAACACATTTCATCACCTGTAAATATTTTCTTAATGCATACATTGTTTGATGGGTACTTGACTTGAAATTGGTCGCATTTGGGAGGGCATTTATAAAAATTTCTTGTATGTAAAAATATTGTTGTGGTGCCCTGTGTATTTGCTGGGGTGCCCATTGCAATTTACCAAGATACAAATTCAACATTTTCCTCATAGAAGTGCCCCTTACACCAGAAGAAAAATTGCAGTGCACCCTTCAAGAAAGAAGTTCAAGTCTTGGTTCCTTTATCCAAGATAGTGTGTACTGTTATGCATGTTTAACACTATTCCATGAACCACTATCAGATTGTTGTTTTTCCTTCCTACAGTTCTGAAACATGCATAATGAAGCCTGGAATGTGTTGAAGGACTGCTCTAGTTCTAGTTTAGCATAACAGTTTAAACATCCAGTACATACTACATGTACATTCAGCTTAATTATTTAGACGCCGACTGTCTTGTCACCTTATTTGCACAGAGCTTGCTTCAATAGTTGTGTTCTCGATAGTTTCTGGAGTACAGTTTGTAATGTACATCTGATTCTGAGAATGAACATTTGTCCTGCACATTTGAGAAATGCACACATGGGTGTGTCTAAAATTAAACTATATGATAAATACAATATTGGTGAGAATTGTCCATATTATTATAAGACAATTTGTGCTTGTGCAAAAATTACTAGTGATATGCCCACCCACTGGCTGCAGTGCTGCTTTCTTACTATGCTAATTTATGCAGGGTTATGATCACACTTGTGTTGACTGTTAGTATGCAGTATACATAGCGTTGGCAGAGAGTCACCATCAGTAATAATAACCCATGCTGTAATTGCCTGCTCTGTAATTTAATAGGTATCCTTTTATGCTCTGATCTTAGAAGGCCCGCTTGTTATGTCATGAACACTTAACTGTATTGACAGAAACATTTTAATATATTGATCCATTCTGTGGACCAAGCCAGTTAAGTCACAATAGTTGACTAATGAAAATACAATGCCAGAAGTTAAAGCCAATAATTTATTGTTAATACACTCATTTGGGGGTGCGAAGAATATTTTAGCTTTGGTCCACTGAACACTGGTCACTTGTTTTAGTTTGACCAACTGCTGGACATGTGTTTGTTTGTGCCTCTAGGCTGTGATAAATCATTTTGTTTATAAATTAAGATTCATTAGCGATACTCCCACAAACGCTTCTGCCACCATTTTGCATGCAGCTGTAATCATGTTATTCTAAGCACTATCATTGGATGTATACATTACAAACGATAATAACTTTTTTATCTTAGTCAACAGACAGATGGGCAGTTGATCTGTTTAGATTCTAAATACATTAATTGCCCTTGAAGCTGTAGCATCATAGGAATAACGAATTACTTGGGTGAGGAAATAAATAAGTAAAACATCTTGTTTTGAAAGCTGTTTGTATGTTTGTTGGATCCTTTGGACTAACAGAACTCTGTGGTATTCCAGCGACACAGTGTTCGAGTGATTCCAGTACATGAAGGTCTACATTCCCCTCTTCAATTTACCTAAAAAGGTATTAGGCCTATAGGATTAGCGGGCTGACAAGTTGTGTTCATGTTTTGGTGTAATCGTCCAAATACATGAAATAACAAACCTGTGAAAATTCTGGCATGATCTGTTGTTTGAGTCAGGAGGAAATATTGGGTAAAAAAACATCCACAATTTTCAGCGTGTAAACAAAATTGTCCTAAAATTCAGCTTTAACAACCAAATTTTAGCTGTTGTGTTTATTTTTAGGTTTCAGATACAGCTTTCTCAAATAATATTTAATTTCAGAGGGAAATATTATGAGCTTGTATTCTTACCAATTCTGTATAATATCTTTAAATAAATGTGTACAAATGTATGAAAATACATGTAACAATATGAATATTTCACAGTGCCCATAAATTTACAAGCCTTTTGTGTATTTCAATATTTCACAATATAATTCTCACACCTTGATTATGATGAAAAAGAAAAATCAAACCAAATTGATTGTGAAGTTTAATGTCATTCTGCAACATGGTTGTTTGTGAGTGGTAGAAATGTGTGGCTCCCTTAGTCATGATTCATTCTCTATGGATTACACACGCTGTGATTGACCCATTTTGTGAGAATTTTCTAAACTCATCAAGCCTCACATCAAATAGATCTTTTTCAATAGACTGTGGAAGTCGTACACGTATTCAAATATTTTTGGGATCACCCAAATACATTGCTTGTGAACAAACTTGATGAGGCTTAGCATTGTCTTATACATGTAGTTTGAAAACCATCCTAATGGTTTAACTGATACTAGGTCCAAATATCAATTGGAACATTCAAAGGCTCACTACAATACTTCCTTTTTTATGTATTCCTCATGTAGTTTAAAATCTTTTGAAGCGTTAAGAATGTCAGATATAAAATTGCAAATTTTAATATGCATACTGTACAGTATATTCATGAAGGCTTTCAGTGCATTAGTGTATGTTTGGGTGTAAGCATAGAGCAACAAGCTGTTTGGCAACTGCTTTATCTCTCATCTGTAGACATGTTTATAGTTCATGCATGATATTCTTCCATTTAGTTTGATTTTCCATTTGTTTTGCACGTGGGAAAATCCAAAGATTTGTGATTAAATAGCTTGAAAAGTCTATTTAAGTCTACACCGTGTAGGTCTGCTCTTGTACTCATTAACTTTTTTTCCAAGGATCAAGTATAATATTTTAGTTTTGAAGCAGCATTATTTGTCAAAGTTTGTTCAGAGAAGTATTCTTTGAAGAAGAAAAAGTGTCTCGGAAGTCTAAAATTTTGCTATGCAAGTTTAACAACGTAACCTGCAAGTAATGTTTGATTGCACAAGATGTTTTTGAATTCCTTTGACATGAATATGATGCATCAGGCTTGAATGTCTTACATACACACGCACAAAAAGGCTTTTTGTGTCTACAGCTGAATTTCACCTGTCAGACATTTAGGACATCGGGACCCCATGCTGGTCCATACTGTATACACAGAGACAAATAACATACATGTACTATCTTTTATTTAAAGGCACTGGACACATTCGGTAAATTGTCAAACTCAAAGACCAGTATTCACACTTGGTGTATCTCAACAAATGCACAAAATAACAAACCTGTGAAAATTTGAATTTAGTTGGTCATCGAAGCTGCAAGATAATCATAAAAGAAAAAACACCCTTGTCGCACAAGTTGTGTGCTTTCAGATGCTTGATTTCGAGACCTCAATCTAATTCTGAGGTCTTAAAATCAAATTCAAATATTTAAGTGGAAAATTACTTCTTTCTCTAAAACCATGTTACTTCAGAGGGAGCAGTTTCTCAAAATGTTTTATACTATTAACAACTCTCCATTGCTCAATACAAAGTATGTTTTTATGCTAATAACTATTTTGAGTAATTACCAGTAGTGTCCAGTGCCTTTAAAGCTAATACCCATACTGATAAGGAAGCTACTAGACTTGTCTATCATGTGTGTATCATGTGAGGCCATGTCCCCATAGTGACAGGCAAATTAAACATAATCCTAATGGGAATTGGAAGCTTTGAGAAAATAGAAAGGGTTTGCTTTATGGCTTTTGAGTATCCAGCCAATTGTTTGTTTAGGAATGCTAGCATCTTCTGAAGCAAGGGCTAATGTGTGATGGTAAGGGATTCCTTCTCTGTCTGTGTATAGCAATTAGCCAGATACCTAATTGGTAGGGGTAGGAGGTTTTGTCCATGGATGGAGAGCTATGAATATTGTCACTCAATGTCAGGGACTTAGGCCAAATAAAAACAAATTCCAGTTGATCGTCCCCTCCCGCATTCTTTTTTTGGCCACATCCTTTTTTGAACTATTTTATATTTTACTTTTTTTTTTTTTTAAAGAAAGTTTTTCTCTATATATTTCTAGATTAATTTAGTAATCTGTTTAAGAACTTGTATTGGTGGCCAGTTTGAAATAAAAACTGCTTGGCAGCCACCTTTGAAAGAAATGAAAAATAAAAAATAAAAAGGCCCTCATCCTCCGGTTTTGGAAAAACCTGGACGATCAAATGGTATTTTTTTTTAATAGCCCTATATGTAAACTACAGGTGCCTGGTTAATATTCTCGGAAATTGGATCACGTTTGTGCAGCGTTAGTAAAGGATATTCTTGTTTGTGTACTTGGGGCAAAATATTTTAAAAGCTTTTGAAAATTTAGAAAAATCAAGCTTACAAGAAAGTACATAGATTTCTTGTGTAATTCTTATGGTTAAGTTATATGGGTGTACACAAAATGCTCTCAAACATTAAATTTAGAACTGACACAATAGCATTTCTTATGAGCCTGATTTACTTTATGCACCGAGGCAATTTATGAAATAAATCAGAAACTAACTACCAAATCCAAGATGCAGGCTTCAATCTATCCAACAGTTAAGCATTTACATATTTGCATTTTTTATATGATCTGAAAATCCCCCTGTGTGACTGGGAATTGAGCAATACCAGGATGTGTCGGACTTTTACTTTGGTAGGTTATTTATAAATGTACAGTGGATTGAAAGAAGGATGCAGTTTCAATGAGATGTGCTGAATAAGCTGATCTCAAAACTTACATGTATATTCAATTTACTTTGTCCACTAATGTTTTCAAATACACTAGGATTTAAAAAAGTGAAACCTACATGTAACTACTGTGACTCAAGAGCCTACATGTCATGCAAAGCAAATTTTCTAGCCTAGCAGTACTGATTGTACTAATTGTTTGTGTCATCAAAGTTCACTGTGGCATTTACTTTCCTCAAAATCAAAAACCAATGTTACAGTACATACACTGTATAGATAGCCCCAAGTGCACATTGTAACATGAATTTCTCTTTAATGAAATACCCTTGAAGCAGTTTCGTTTAGATGCATTCAGACATCGCAGTCTGGTTGAATCACGCCTATCTCAGGTCTCAATCGTGTTTCTTGTCCGATCCAGCTGTGTTAAAAATGTGGGGGTGCCACTATGAGGAATTCAGTGGTGAGATCTTTGTGACTTTGAGAGAAAAAATTCTTAACCTATGATCGTGTGATCAGTAACCTCCGCCATTTGGGGAAGAGAAAATAATTGTTTAATTGAAATGAGTGTGTATTGAGAAATGAAACAGGAAAATATTGAAATGTGTAGGTCAAGTGCTTGAGGCGTAGGGCTTACTACACACAATGTTTCTGTTATGTTTTTGTTGTTGTTTCAAATATCAAACATGAAATGTATGTACAGTAGTGTGCGTGCTGGCTGTGTGGGCGGAGAATTTGTTTCACTTGAGGCTACCTGGGAAGGTCTTAAAATATTAATAATTTACGTGGCCATCAGAGGTTTTGAAAATGTCATTTCTGGTGTGTCTTTTGTTTTCCTGTGTGTTTGTAATTCTTTAACATGATGCAATCAATCAACTTGTGAGGCTTTTACAACTTATAACGCTCACTAATTTGAGCAGTTTCGCTTGATTGGCATGATGTGTATCGAATAGGTGAAACACTAGCGGTGGTAGAGCTCTGATTGGTCAGAGGTATAGCAGAGGATTAATTGACTCATTGTGACAGGATTGGGATTCATGATTCACTCCCATCGTGGACCTTGAACTCAAATTTTTAGCCTTTCCATAAATAATTGACCAAGTTAATATAACGATATAACAAACCGTACACTTAATCGTTAGGGGATAGTTATTTACTTATTCAACTCAACTATTTTTATTTTATTTATTTTGGGGGTCCGGGTGGGTGAATTTTCAAACAAAATTTCATTCAAAATATTTTGTTTGTTTGTTTGTTTTATTTTGATTGAAGATAGATTTAAGAGTTTTCTTGTTAAAGAGCAGTTGTCCCCGCCACATCTTTGTCTAGAGAAAGGACCCATAACCATGTAATTTTTAATCCACAGTTTGAGTAAGGAAACTTAGAGGTACATATTCTCTAAAAATCACAGTATGATACATTCATTTTGAAAGAAAATGCATGTTTTTTTAAACCTTTGGCTGCCTGCTCTGTCTATCTGTAGTCATAGTCATGAAAAACATAGTTAAATAGACTTGTGTGAAGAAAGTATACCAGTTCTTATCAATATTAGCTCTCTGCTGAAAACCTCATAAACTTCCTTTCATGGTTGCTTTTACACTACACTGTACATTTGCAATCAGATGACATGAACCCATTAGATCGAATTGAACTAGACATTCACTTTTATTGAATTGTTTGTTTGAGTCTGAAATGTGCAATTTTGAGTACCAGCTTATTTAGGAAAAGAATTCCTGTGCCATATATGGGCCTAACACGTCTTTCATTATTGCAGTTTTCTTGCCTGTGTATATTTGTTACCAAGACAACCCTTCATATTACTTGATACGTCAAGTTCCGTTTCAGACACATCCTCACACCAGAATTTATGGCACACTCAGAATCTTTGTACATGTACAGCATTATTGGTTGTGCGAAATATTACGCATATATTGCAAATAAATTGCTGGCTTCAATAGTGTCATCCAGTTGGAACGAATTGCTCCAACTACTCATACAATATATTGGTTTTGGGTAATTCACTTGTTACAAAAGGGATGTACTTTTCAATGAATTTGATTTTGATATCAAGTAGTAAACCACAATGGAAACTGACTTTGGGAATTTTTTTTAATTGATTTTGGGGGGAAATTTACTAGAATGCAACTTGAACCTGCTACCTCCTGCTGTGTACACATAATGTTAATTATACAATACTTTATAAAAATGCTCTGATATAGTGCACAAGTCTTTCAATGGCAGCTATGATTACATGAGTATTAGTTATGAGTAGCTAAATAACAGACTATACAGAACTGGATTCCCTTCTGAGGAGCCTCTACTGTTGCATCCATTACATAGCCAACTCCATCTTATTTATTTGCTCTCTGCCTCCGGCAGCCATCAAAGATCATTATAATGAGTTTTGGAGGACTAGCAAGGTTTGGGAGATTGATTTCCTGCCTCTGAACATTCATACTCAGAGGCATTTAATATGTCAGTTTCTGGACTGCCGACGAACCTGTGGAAAAACAAAATAAGGTTTCAGGCAGTCAGTCAGACACTGAAAACAGTAACCAGTGAATTGTAACAAACACGGCAATGTGAACTCTTCTGTTTTGAGATTTCTTGATGTCATTAATAACCAAGCAATGCTTCAAATTTTAAGTTAGATTTGATTTTCCATACTTGATTTTCATATTATCTAAAAGGACATGAGGGAAAAAAACAATAGATGTTGAACAAATAAAGAGCTTTGAAATATACTTAAATGGCACACTATTATTTAAAATATGAGAACAAATAAAAGGAAGTTTAAATTATTATACAATTGTCATGCACTCTCCAATACATAATTTAATGGTTTTAAAGTTTTTGTGATGTATTTTGTAAGTTTTAGTATTTTTATAATGAATCCAACCTGTATGTGGTTGCAAATAAAATGAACCTTACCTTATCTTACCTTACTTTTTGCAACAAACATATTATTTTTTCAGTACAGGTTTTTTTCTGGCAGACTGCAAATTCTACATAAAACAAGTTACAATGAATTTTGGTCAGGATTCTGAATCAATTTTGCTCTGAATCTGTGTCTCTTTCCCCCCCAGCAGCTGATATTAAATGTTTGCTGAAATATATATTCCCAGATTCAAAAGGGGAAAACAATAGAAAACACAACAAGGAAAAAAGAAGCGTCGTAAAAACCATTAGCAGTAAGGGTTTTTCTTTACCCTTGGGTATTTTATTGATGATTTCTCAAGTGCTACGCATCAAGGAAATTGGAATCAACAAAAATACCCCCTGTTCAGCCAAGGGGGCTTGACTAAAATCATTGACCCCTTTTCTCCCATGGTGAAATTTTACATTAAGACTTGGGAGAATACTGTGCACTTCAATAACAGGTGCTTTTTGATGTTAAACAGCCAATAAAGGATGATCTCAAATATATAGACATTACAGTTTTCTAACAGTTCTGCAGTCCATCCAGGAAACATAAAAAATATAACGAGTCTCTTACCTCACGTTAAACATGGTAAAAATGGGTTTTTCTCCAGAACGCTCCAAGCCAAATTTCAGAAAAACGTGGGGTCAAACAAACCCGTGCGACAAAGGAATCGTGACGTCAGTGGTGGCTATTTGGTGTGCAAATGCCAAAGCTGGAGAACTGTGTTCACAACCAATAGGGGAAATTCGTCACTGGCGTCCAGGGTCATTATAATAGATAAGCCGTTTTCGACTCTCGGCTGAAAAAGCTGCGTGGCCGGGTGCATTTTTGACTCTAGTTATTTATTACTAAATGCAAATTTTGAGAGTAAAATGGTTATTAATCGGTATCTGCGATGTCTATTTGGCCATAAAAAGGTAAAAGTTGACATATTGAGATCATCCTTTATTGGCTCTTTAAGCACAGAGGTATAGCAATGATAACGAGTATTATAGAGGATCAGATTGGTAAGGATAACAAAAATTGTTGTTTTATTTTAGACTGAAATCTTATTGATTATGGAGTTCATACTAGAACCATTTTTTTCTGTGAAATATTTTCCTTTGAAATGAAGTCATATTTAAAAAGAAAGATGTATCAGAAAACCTAAACAATAATGCAATTGCGGATTTCACCCATTACAAACAAAATTAACTTACATTGTACATCATAAACTTAAAAAAAAAAAAATTACCATTCAACTGCAAGTTTATTTCTGGTCTGACAGACTGTGACCTGAAATGCAATTATTTTTAGGATAGTGATTAAAGATCCTGGTTTGAGTTTTTAAAGATAACCTTTCTGGAATTCTCAATTGGAATTATTTTCAAAAAAGAAAAGAAAAAAAACCCAAACAATTCTTGGAATCAAAACATCATAAAAGCCTTTCTCTTGTTGGTTTCTTAAATAGTACATTGTAGATCATGCAGGAACAGCACACATTTGACATCTATTCTGTATACAAGTTGTAAGCCTAAGTGTTCTCTGATTTCAATAATTCATGTAGTTATTTTAAGAAGCAATTAAAACCCCACTTACAGTAGATGATGTTAAAACCTACCAGCAAATGTTTGAACCTGTTGAGGTACAATGTGCAATTTTGTAGGATGAGTGTGTAATAACCGCTATACCTTCATAACTATCAGCATAACCAGTGTCCTTTATATTTAGCAACAAGCAGACATTTATAAGATATCCAAGAGCACCAGTTAGCCTACGTACCATGGAGTTATATATAAGAACTAGAGGGCGCACTGGTGATGCTGCTTGCACAAACGCGATGGGACCGCAAGATGACAAGCGCGCTATTCTGTACGCGCGTTGAATATGAAATACACATTTGAGTTTTTTTTATTGAACGCTCACGCGACGCTGTTTGTTCCAACTTACAAAATGGCTGCACAAACACACGCTGTGAGATGGCTGTTTTGTCAACTTAGAAAATGGCCGCCTGCGAGCATGCCGGGGCGCGTATATAGGCCAGTACGCCCTCTAGTCTTATATTTAACTCTATGCTACGTACTTATCATAAAATGTCATCGCTTGCATTAGGTTGTGTATAATGAGCATTGGGTTCCTCCAGAGTTCAAGCACTTTTTTTCACACCTATGGTGCAATGAATAGTTCAACAAGATGGCCCAGATGATTGATAACTTGCTTTAACCGGATCATATCTGAGACCCAAATGAATTAATTTAAATTTATTTGGCGTACATGTCAACCCTGGTTTCAAGACCCTTCATCGTGGAAGGGTGTATTGGCTGAGCAGATGCTAGTGTTTATAAAGGCCTAGGCTTTAATTAAGCAGCCAAGCAGAGTGAATTATTACCTGTACATTTGAATATCTTCTGCTATTAATTAACTTCAAGAAACCTTTGGGGGATCCATCTTGTTGTTCTCCCATTCAAATCAATGCAGCAAATGGAGGCTGTACCATTTGTCCCCATTATCTTCAAAATTGGCTCAATGATATTCAACAAGAGCTGGAAAAAGTTCAAAAATTGAATAAGGAAACTTGATTTGTTATTTTACTTGAAGCATGATCTCTTATTTTGACTTCATCTGCCAATATTTTCCTCAAAGATTAAAGCATGTTAAGCAGACCATTTCTGTGGTGATTGGCTTGAATCAATTATGCTTATAAACTTATCTCTCATTTTGTATATTTGATAATGTCAAAGCTATACTATTCAATATTATAATACCAACCATTTACAATATGTATTATAAAAATGAAAGTTAGAGGTTGGGCTTGGCACTTGCCAGATGGTTGGTACTGACACGTATCATCCATCACTGTATATGATGTTTATTGCACTGTTGGGTCATTATGAAATTAAGTCTATATCCCTAGTAAATCAAAGATGAGAATCCTTGATGTCCTTTAATGCTGGAGCTAACACAAACCTGGAGTGGATTTCACAAAGAGTTAAGACTAGTCTTAGCTCATCTTAGGAAGAGTTACTCATCCTAACTTAGGAATAGAAATTATGTGAAATCTTAGAGCATGGACAAGAATCGACCCTGAGCTCATAGGACAGAGCATGTGTGCTGCACTAAACCCAACCAGGTACCTTCCAGTCGTTTTATTTATGGTTGGTAATTATGGGCAGACCCTAGAGGGCAGAACAGTCAAAGTTGTCCAACCTTTTGATTGGATAATTTGAACTCTCACCTGCCCTATCCAGAAGCTAGTTTAGTACGAAGACCTGGGCTTGGTTTTCACAAAGAGTCAAGATTGAGATCTTAGGTGCGAATCAATCTTGACTGCTAAGCATCATATGGATGTCACAGTTTAACCCTTTCATGCGCCATTTATTTGAGTGATAAGTTGATCATAAGGACACATTAATTGTTTGTTTATAAATTTGCAAACACCCCCCCCCCCCAAGAAAAAAATTAATTAATTAATAAATTAATAAAATACACACTATTGGTAATTACTCAAAATAATTATTATTATAAACCTTTCTTGATTACGAGTAATGGGGAGAGGTTGATAGTATAAAACATTATGAGAAACAGCTCCCTCTGAAGTACAGCTCCCTCTGAAGTGACGTAGGAGAAAGAAGTAATTTTCCACGAATTTGATTTTGAGACCTCAGATTTAGAAGTTGAGGTCTCGAAATCAAGTATCTGAAAGCACACAATTTCCTGTGACCATGGTGCGACAAGGTTGTTTTTTCTCTCATTAATATCTCGCAACTTCGATGACCGATTGAGCTCAAATTTCCAAAGATTTGTTATTTTATGCATATGTTGAGATACACCAATTGAGAAGACTCATCTTTGACAATTACCAATAGTGTCCACTGTCTTTGAACCTGTAGCTATGGACAGGTCGACACATGAATAGTTAAATCACTATTGTAATACTGACAACTCATATTAAGATGAATCCTAGTGTCTTTCGAATAGTGCTGGTTTTTCCTTGTCTTTTAATATGAACTTGTAAAGCCCAAGGTTTTTTTATCTGGAACCCTAGAAATTCATCAAAACGTTCACCAGACATGAACCCTCTTAAGAGATCAGCTGACTTCCTGCTTAGTTTAATGGTACCATCAAGAAAACTAAAAAACACTGCATTAAGTCGTAGAGAGTTTCCTTTTCGACAATAACAGAATTGCACAATGTTCCGTCTGTCATTTTGCAACCCAATCACCAAAATATATACAGATGACACGTTTATGTATACTTGGACAGCAACACACAAGCTGTGCAGTTTAATCTCATCTTTGCAAACTGTGGTCAGTCTTTAGATTGTTTTTAAGCTTTTGTAAATCCGCCAAGTGGGAATCCAATCACATTAAAGTTTGAGTTAATCAAGTAAAACGCCAAGGAGACATGAGTTATTATGATTGTCTTACTGATTCGAAGAAGCCGCAGGCGTACATGTTAGCTGTGACATTTTCATTCCGAGGAAAAAAGGAAAAAGGCATCTTCCTTTCTTCATCCACCCCAAGCCAAGAGGTAAACAGAAAAATCTTGCAACAGAAAAACATGGACGACTGTGGTTTTTCTAGGCTGTGGTGCACGTGGAGGATCGCCTGAACAAAGGAAATCAGGGGGGTTTCAGACAAAGTTGTGAAACATTCTAGAACAAACAGGTGGCTACAACTTGCATGTGTTTGAAATCAATACTATTTTGAAGACATAACTTTGGATGCAGGAGGGTATACAGTCATGAGCTCATTTTGTATGCTTTTGTTTGAAATTCTGCTTTTGCCACTCATTTCAGTTTATCTTGCGGTTTCCAGGTTGTGTTGTGAGCTAACAACTTTGAAGGTCATTTTGCCTCCTATGAAAGAGAATTAATGCAAAGCATTTTATGTCTTTACAATCAAAATGCTTCCATTCTTAATATTTTTGACAAAAAGCTTCACACCACAAGGAAATGTTTTCTGTAATACTGAGTGTGTTTCGTTGTTATTATCGGAATGGTTTCATTCCAAGCTTGGAATTGTGAACTTTGTATCTGTCTACAAATGTTACAGAAATTGAATGCTTTATAGTTGTACAATCCACGTTGCCTCCGAGGAAGGTCCGGTTTGGATCGAAAGCTAAGACCATCAACCCTACTCATAACAATCCATGGTACATGTATACTTTGGCTGATAATAACATTTTCCTGGTAAGCAGAACTATCTTGTTCTTGGCTAATGTTTTGTGATTTGTTATGTTTTGTACGTAGTGCGCAACTCCTTGAATTAGGGCCAAGATGTTTACATTGTCAATCAATGAATCAATCAATATCAGCAATGTCAATAGGGTTGTTTTTCATTCTTGTTAGGAGGAGGCCACTTCCTTGGAGCATTGAGCTTGGGCCTGGAGGAAGGACAACTCTATAATATATATATATATATATATATATATATTTTTTTACAGACACCAAGAAAAGGGCATGAAAATTTAATGACCTGCATTTCCAATCCCATCACAAGCATTTTTTTTTATTTAGAATAAGGTACAGGGCCCAATTAATAAAGCTGCTAAGCACAAAAATGTGCTTAGCATGAAATTTTGCCTTAAAAAAAAAAACAGGATTACCAACCAAATTTCCATGTGATTTTTTAGGATAAGCAAACAACAGCTGAATACCAGTAACACGCAATATGTAACAAATGGAAATTTGGTTGGAAAACCTGTTTTTACCAAGGCAGAAATTTCATGATAAGCAAATGTTTGTGCTAAGCAGCTACATGAAATTCGGCCCTGGTATTTAGAGATGCCATATTTAATTATGAAACCTTAGATTCCTATGTAGCAATTTTAAGCACGCAGAATAAAATTTGTTTCTAATGAGTGTGGATACATGCTTACTTAATTCCCCATGTAACATAGATGGTTCATGACCACTCTAGCGAACACAAAATTGCTATATCAATTTAAAACTACTTGTGTGTTTAAACAGTAAACTTTAAGTGTCTGAAATATTGTATGGTTGGATGCATGCGTCACATGTGCATTGTGCGGAAAACAATTTAGCTCAACTTCATTTCAGATCGTGTTTTGTTAAGTTTAGATATAATTTCATCATCACCAGCCCAAAAATCTTCTGTTGCTCAAATAAAGATAAATATGAAGTTCTTCATTTTAAAAGATGCATACATGCGCAAGGAAAACAAATTATTAAAAGAAAAAGGAAAGACCAGATTAGAAACTATTACATGTTATTTGTTTTTGTAGGATTTTGCACTTGCCAATGCTGCATTTAAACGATACTCCGTAATAATTTCTTCAAAATACAGAGAAGTTTTTTAGCCTCTGTTCCTGGGAGTTGAATCCCTGATACAGTACTTGAGCCATAAACAGTCATGAAATTTTTCCTACATTATTCAGACTTCCAGTTTCTTTTTATTCTTCAAGGAAAAAGTAAAAGAAATTGTGATAAAATAGTCTGAAAAGTCGATTACATTTAATACTGAAGCCTACACCATGTATACATGTAGGTCAGCCCTTGTTCTCAATAAAATATTACTACTTTTCAAGGACCAAATATCATCTTTACCGTAAACTGTGTAAACTTCATGCACATTTCGCATTTAGGAAAAGGTCGTAATGAGCAATCTCAAAGGCTGATCCTGTATGCAAGGTGTGTATTGCTGTGTGCTTTCCATTGTTTAATCATTGTCTTACCTCTGAAATGGCAGCGGTATGACATCAATGCATAAGTCCCATTCATTTACATTGGGTCAAGGTTTGAGGCTATCTGCTTATTATTCACAGCGATTGGACTTGGAATGATTCACACATTATTAACACTTTAAACTACTAGCCTGATCTAAACTGAATTTGAAATTATCATATGTCCCCTCCACACATGCATTACCTCATTGTGACTAAATATTCAAGTAGACCTTGTGCAAGTAATGTAAATAACTGTATTGTACGCTTTGTTCCGTATACTATACAGCGTATTTCTGAATTCATGTTTTTATTTGCGGGCTTCCATTTAAGGTTGTAGTCATCTAACGTAGATGTTATGTGCGTGGTCAAAAGTTACATGCAGGGATGAAAAATGTGAAACTTTTATTTAGAGACTTTTATATTACAGTTTTTCAAAATTGTTCTCTAGAAGTTCCCAAAAGCACATAATTGAAACTATTACTAGGCCTACTCGAGGGTTTGCCAAAAGGCAATGTATTGTGCCTCATCAGTTTCAGACATTTTTTGTCAGCAGTGACTTGAATACTTGATACATTATTATGACTACTATTGCTGGTTTATTTAAATCTGCTCGTTGTCACAGCCAGGACACTGAATTATAATACAGATTAACAATAACAATTTAAAAGTACAGCGAAGTATTTTTTACAATGGGGACGTTAAAAATGTAAAAGCAATACACAATAGATTTGTACATGGAAAGTACTTAGACAATACACAGCTTATGCTGTGTTTAGTGCCCAGAAAGTACAAGTGATTGACTGTTTATCAAAAAATTTAATTGCAGTCAATGGTAGATGAGTTTGAATGAATTTACTCTTTAACTTTTTTTTAGTTTTGAGTTTTTTTTAAAAACTTCCATGACAAGTGCACATGTACATCAAATTGTTAAAAGAGAAGTGTCCATGCATCAGGGTTAGATTAAAGTAAAAAAAAAAAAAAAAAAAAAAGCATTTTGAACATTTAACCCTTGACACTCTGTCATGTGATTTTGTTTTTAAATCACACACTGACACAGATAGAAATGTTATCATGTGGTCATCCTCAACGGGTACATACATGTACACATGTTATGAACAACAAGCACATGCCAATTATGCTACTACAAACATGTAGTTTATCTTACTAATATAGAAAATGCATACTATTCTGAACATTATTGCAGAGATGTTATTTAGAGAAGCATTTTTTCCCCAGTTTTACAATAATATTGTCCATATGAGCAAAAACTGCATAATGGTGTCTGTCCTAATCACACGTTAGGGGCCTAAGGAGTCTATTTGGCTGTCTGTCTTTTTCAGTGTACAGTTGCTGTGCCTCAATTGTACATAGCATATTATACTATTGAAAGAATCAATAAATTTATTATGATAATGACAATTATACTGGTCCAGTCATGCTTCATCATCCAACACGCATGCTCATTGTGAGGACATTTCATATGTCTGCCATCCTGCTGTGTACTGTGCCTGCCTCATCCATACTGTGTGCACCACGCTGAAAAGCATCTCCAGTCTACTCTCTCTTTTCTCTTGCGACTCAAACCTGGGATTATTATTAAGGAACTGAGGAAGGTCTCCTTTTCAGCCCTGGAGAAGACCGGCATAGTGCCCGCATACTACAGGTCAGATCTATAGTGTCTGTTGTTAATAGAAGTTGAATTTCATATTTTATTTGGTGGGGAGGGGGGACGGAGAGATGGAATGGTATCAATATAGGGGGGAATATAAAGGAGGATAGTGTGTAGAGAGTCTTAGCATTGCTCTAGCCGTCGCTGCCACACCCCATGTACAGTGTATGCAGAACCTTGTGCAATAGCAACGGAGCTCAGACTGTATGGCCGCTTTCTATTCAGAGAGGTGGTATTCATGACATTACTGTCGCATGGGGGGAGATTTGTAATTCAGACCAGTCAAGGTTATTTGCTGTGTGTTTCTGGGTGCATTTTTTTTAGTGTTTGCCTTTTTAGAATTATTCGCAAATAAAGAACTGAAGTGAACATGTAGTCTGGTGGTATACTATAGTGTTGTGCATGCTCGCCTTTGTTCAGTATTGGCTATTAAATCATCAACCTGAAGCACTAGAAAAAAACAGCCCGCACCTTGCACTGTCGGAGCACAAAACCATTAAAACCATTTAGATTATATGTAATGATGTACATGTAGTACTCCTATGTATAATGTGTGCGGTCGTTGTGTTGGTTTTAACAGGAATACCCTGTTTTCTTTCGAGTCCATTGCAAATATTATAAGGTTGAAAATACATCTTGTTTGGATGTATTTTAATAGCCTACAGTACATTATAGTAGAAGTTAGACCAGTACTTTTAACTTCTTTGGCATCGTCCTGTATGCAAGTGTTCACTCAAGTTAACATTTTGATTGGCAGTTTGTTATTTAACTATTGCATAAAAATTGCGGCGTTGAATTAGATTTAACTTTGATTACATGTACATCTTAATCACCTTTTCTAATCTTCCGTTGTCCTTATCTTCATAATATGAAGTTCTCACTTACACCAAATTTACGGAAGAGAGAATTTGACATTTAGTTTAGGAGCAGAGATTCTAATGATGACGTTGTTACATTTCAATTCTGTCTGGCAGTGCAGAGATGCAGACTTTTACCCTTGCAACCCACTAGTACAGTACATTGTACTATGTACATTAGACCATGTAACCTGTGACATCTAGTTTTACAAAACAGCTGCATAGCCTAGACTTGCCATTCTTGAAAGAGCCTTGCTATTTTTCTCTGGTAAGGGACACTTTAAACTAGCTAATGAGGAAAAGGTAAATTGTATAGAAACTTTGCAACAGGCACCACGGCAAAAGGACAGGGCACCAGAGAAGTTGCTGTTGGTACCATGGGTTATTTTGAGGCCCAGACTTGATATCACAAAATATTTTTACAAAACAGCCACGGAGGCCATGGACTCGATTTTATTAAAGAGTTTGAGATTGATCTTAACTTCGAATCAATCTTAATTGATAAGAAAAGTGTGATGTTACTAGAGAAATCATGATGACAAACTGACAACTCATCTGATGATTTTCATGAACCTTAGTGACTTCTCGGAGGTATGGTTTGTACACAACTCTATGAAAGAAAGTACACAATCTTAAACTCTGTGAAGAATTCTAACTGTAATTTTTATCAACATAGAGACTTACTAGACTGTTGCACTACAGTTCTGTTAATCAATGAGAGCATCACTTTAACTTGAAATGAATTATTAACGAAACCCAACTTGCATTGATTAAAAGTCAACAAGTCGAGCACACAGTGTGTGTAACTTCATCCACTGATAAAACACTGAGGTAATGTAAAGTATAATTGCTATTCTCAATCACCCACATTCCTTCATGTATTCATGTGCAAGTGTTAACAAGAGGCTGTTTGACACACAGCATCTGTGCTCATGAGAGTGGTGCCAGTAAGAAGGCTGTAAAGGGAGGTATTGTAAAAAAAATTCATGTGTTCGTTCCCTCAAAAATATTATTGTTTTTAGGCCTAATTTTATTCCCTTAAAATATACGTGCGCATTACAAGTCTAATTGTTATTATTATTATTATTAAATATGATTTCACCTTAAAAACAGTAGACTAGTTTGCTCCCTAACAACAAGATTTCGTTCCCACAAAATAGTACCTACGAGATATTATATCAAAAAACAATCTAAGGGAAGTAAATGATGGAAAACATTTGTTCCTTTATGGGCTCTGTAGTGGCAAAGCAGTTTGAGTTATCCTTCCCGATGTCTGTATTGAGGAAATCAGAGCCACCTTTCTCTAGCTAAGTTTAGAGTTTGAAAGTTGTGCAGGTCACCTGAGACGATTATTTAGGTTCAAGATGGACTCCTCATATCCTGTTATGGTGAACATTATCACTATGTGCACAATATTTTGTCAAAATGTGGCAATTGTTGATAAAGAGTTATGAGGCAGTGCGAGGTGAGGTATCAATGTATATTCAGGTTTGCTGTAAACACCATGTGTAATATTGCAGTGTAGATTGTTATAGCAAGACAAGCTCTTACAGACACTAGACACTATTGGTAATTGTGAAAGACCAGTCCTCTCACTTGTTGTATCTCAACATATGCATAAAATAACAAACCTGTGAAAATTTGAGCTCAATTGGGCGTCAAAGCTGCGAGATAATAATGAAAGAAAAAAACACGCTTGTCACACGAAGTTGTGTGCTTTTAGATGGTTGATTTCAAGACCTCAAATTCTAAATCTGAGGTCTCAAAATCAAATTCGTGGAAAATTACTTCTTTCTCGAAAACTATGTCACTTCAGAGGGAGCCATATCTCACAATGTTTTATACTATCCATTGCTCGATACCAAGTAAGGTTTTATGCTAATAAAACACAGCAAAGTTTAATTACATGGTAATACAACAAACCAAATGTAAATTGCTGATAAGACTTTCAAGGTTTTTGGCTTGGAATCTTAATGCATTTCAAATTAGGATTACAATTTCAACAATTCAACCTTGGTTACCAACAATTCAATCTAATTTCACCATTTCTACCTTATCCAGCCCAGTTATCAGATCTTGCATTATAACACACTAATGTCTTGGCCAGACTACACCACATGAGTGACTTAAAAATGTCCTTTGTGATTGTTTTAAAAGTATTGACCAAAATGAAGTTCTAGATGCCTGCTTAGAATTTGAGAATGAATGCCTTGGCAACATTCGTTGTTTCTTAAATTTGTAATTGAAATTTCTTTAAAATAGAGTAGTGATTGGGAGCATAAAATAAGTTCCAATAGTAATATTGGTATTTGTACAGGATGCTTTTATTGTTAAAGGAAGGAAGTTTAGTATTTAAGTTACAACAAAGAGATTAAGGTATGATGGTTGCCTCATATATTTCATTTGCGACATCGTAGAACAAAATTCCATTGGGCTGACTGGGAATACAGTCAATGAAGGTAATAATCTCATGAATGTTTTCTTGGTAGATAAGAGAAGATATTGCATTGGATGGACTGAAGGTCGGTTGAGGTCACACTGCAGTTGTTTACAGTAATCTTAAACATTTACCTTGAAAGGAAAGCTAAGAGCTTGGAGTAAGCACAAGAGGAGGCCAACAATTGTTGAAGTACTACTTGAAATTGCTGAGGAACAAACAGGGAATTATTTATGTTGAAGATCAACAGGTTACCATCAGGTCACATCCTCTGCAAAGGGTTTTTCGAGAGACAAAAAACCCCTGAACTATTTCACTGTTTTCTTGTAGAGTTGCAAGACTTTTGTGGTTAACTTTTAACCGGAGACAGAACGTTTAGAGACACTTCTAGACTTAGAAAGAATGTTACAAACTAGATGGTCACTCCTTGTACTGCTACTTCACTAAAAATTCACAATTTACAGAACAACATTTTGAGAGGGAGGGTCAAAGGTCACTCTTCATTTTTGTGGATGATTACCAGAAAATGTAAATGTAAATATATATATATTTTTGGGCCTACCACATTTTTAATACATGGCCCAATTTAATAGAGGTGCTCAAGCAGAAAACATTGTTTAACAATTTCCTGTGAAGCAGAAATGAGCTGGATACCAGTCACAAGTTGTACATGTGACATGGTTGTATGGCCAGTAATCTTATTCTGGTGAGCTTAAGCTATTTATTGTGCTTGAAGCAGCTCTATGAAATAGGGCACATGACATCATTAGAAAGTATACTGATTGTATACGTTGTACGTATAAAGTATGTAGGTCAAGAAAATAATCCTTCAGAAATCACTAGAGCCCTGCTCGAGACCTACATTTGAAGCTGTGCCTGGTGGAAAGAGATCCTACATGTAATTAACATGGACGTCAAACTGGCAGTCCTACTTGTCTATGTTGTTCCAGCATGACATTTGATCTGAAAGTGATAGCTACACCCATCAATAACCCATCAAGAGCATTTTCATGATACTTTACACAGAAATCCTGCCTTTTTGAAAGGTTCACTAAGGTTCACTGCATATTCCAGATTGCATGTTGGTTTCTATTGCCTACAGTGTTCACTTAGTGTGTCCACTGTGCAGTCTTTGCAGAACTTGTTTTTAAGGACTACTTACTTGGGATGGGTTGTGGGTTGGTTCCCACACTCTCTCCGACTTGTACACAATGTAGGCCCTTTTAGTTATAATACAAAGGACATGTAAAAGTGTTCTACTATGCATGTCCCCAGTTTCAAATAAACATGTGTTAAAGGTCACTGAAAAAGGACTAGGGGCATACAAAATGTAGAGCCTTGGCAGAGTTTATGATCATTTCCAAATAACAACCATTAGAATAGAAATGGTGACATCATCTTAGCCACAAAGGATTGTCAGATCTTACTCCACACAATCACAATCGAATGGACAAGGTTTGTGGTAGGAACCGAAATGCAGGCCTATTGAGTGGAGATTTTCCTTTCTTCTGGGTTTCGGCTTAAAACGGTTGAACCATTATTTGGCAGTGTGCCAATACATGAATCATTCATCGCTCCAAATATAGATTGTTATTAGTATAAGATATGGACACATGTTGGCATGTATGCAAAGATAATAATGTAGATCTTACAAAATCCTAAGTTGCGTGTAAACAACATTGTTTTTATTTCCTCCTCAGTACATAAACCATGTGAACAAGGGTACTTTTCCATTCTCTAAATTAGCATTTTTCCAAGGCATGAATAACTGAATAGTTTCTCTTGTACCATAGAATGACTAAATGCTGCACAGAACATATCAGTTACTACTCAAAATGATAATTTGCGACTGGATAAATAGCATTCAGTGTGCACAAAACACGTTCAGTCCAAATATTGTACTTTTGAAACATGATATACTAGGCATTTGACAAATGCCTTATAAGGTACAGGTTAGAGACAATGTATTTTGCGGTAAGATACTTCAATCATGTTTAAACAAACTTGTATGCCCTACAGTACATGTTATTAATATTACAGAAAAACATTTTATTGTAACAACTTCAGATTTCGAAAAGAAGAAAAGAGTGAAAGGAACAGATTGTGCCCTATTCCTACCCATGCCTCATTGTTAGTAGGTACATTGTACACTGCTAAGACAAGTTGAACACATCGTTTAGTTGTTATGGTTATAAAGCCCAAAATTCTCAGAAAAGCAGACTTACAAACATGTAATCACCATACTAGCCGAGAACCCCGTGGAGAATAGACTAGGAATGAGGTTTCAGTTATAGATACGGGAGGAAAACCCCAGAGTCAATATTCAAGGGAAAATCCAAGCAGCCAGGTAGGAACTGAAATGAAAACCCACTCCATGTGGTAGTGCTCTGGTGGGATTCCAACCGGGGTTCTAGAGGTTGAAAGCGAGGAAAGATATGACTATGTGAACCCATAGAGTAAGGACACCTGGGCCCAATTTCATAGAGCTGCCACGGACAAAATTTGCTTAGCATGAAATTTCTTCCTTGATAAAAACAGGTTTACCAACTAAAATGTGATTTTTAGGATAAGCAAACAAAAGCTGAATACCAGCAGTAACAACAAGCACGATGCAACAAATGGAAATTTGGCTGGTAATCCTGTTTTTATCGGGGAAGAAATTTCATGCTTAGCAAATTTGTGTGCGAACCAACTCTATGAAATTGGGCCCTGACAGCCCTTAACATGTATAGCAACATCACAGTCTTATGTGTCAACTACTGAGATATCGTTTGGAAAGATTCTGGTCTGAGCTGTGTGTGGTTTAAAGCTTAGCTGCTGTCTGTGCTCTGGATAGGTAGTATTTATGGGGCTCCATAATGTATAGGGAAGAAGTCTTAAATCTACCAAGATGACTCAATGCTGTTCTGAATCCAAATGCAGCCAGAATATTTCTACAAATGGATTGTTTATTTATATATATTGGCCCCAGTGAAGCCAAAGGGCAATTTTAATAAAAAATAAAAAGCCCTCCTCCTTCCTTTTTTTGAGAAACCCGGACGCTAAACATGTTTCTTTTTTTTTTTACTCGGCCTTAAATGTAGCTTAAATACACAATATGCTGACATTGAAAAACATGCATTGCATCAACCCCATGAAACTCATAAACATTACATTACATTATGTGTTGACAAAGTGTCTTGGTTCAAACTGCTTGGCTGCTCATAACATGAATGTGCGTTCAACTACCCATGTACATGTACATGTACATGTACATGTACAGTATGTATGTTATGGTACTATATAACCTTGACTCCTCCAGATGTACTTTTGAACGTATTTTTTTTACAGACATGTGTTTTCATTTTTAGATATCATTCCCTTGTGATGCTTCAACATTCGTAATGTAATGATTTACATAGGGGGGGGGGAAGCATGATGATGGCTAGTCTGTTTGAAAGATTCATAGCTAAGTTGCATGCTTAGAGTCTGAGAGACTGAGTTTCTGCAGTCTGTGTTTGTTTAAGCGACTGGTTTGTATCCTCTAGTAGCAGATCTGTTACTCAGTCGCCATGGTTACATGCAGTTTTTTTTTTACCCATACACACTGTACATTGCTGAAGGTCTGCAGGGAATCTTTTTGTACAATGCTTACCGACAAGCCTTTGTGCTTGAAAAATTTGTATTAAGAGCAGTTCAGAATAATATTTCGGATTGTTGCGCCACTCACCTACTTTGTTTTATTAGTTGCCAGCAATTTCGCACGCCTTTTGCTTTGTGGTAGGCAGTTATCTATTAAAAATAGAAACCGTGAGGTTCCATTATTGACCGCAGAGCGTTGGCTCAATCTCATTCTGTATCAGACACCTAAGTGAAGCGTCTACTCAGGGGACATACAGAGAGAGTGAGGGGAATGTGAATGTATAATGTTAAAGTTGTTGCTTGAATTTGTTGATCTAATTACATGCGATCTAGACATGTATGTTCAATACTACAGCTGCGTGTCTGCTGGTGTAGTGGTTCAATGGTGTATTATCTGAGTGTGTGTTCTATTAAGGACAAGTATTGATTTTGTGTGTCTGCATTGGTGTTGTACAGCAGGATAAATACATCATGCAATGTTCTCCAAATAGAAATCGGACAAAGGGGTTTTGAGTGTGAACATACAGTTAAACATGTCCCGCTAAAATGCCCTGATGCTTGGTGGCCTGGATGTTTTTTGTTAACTGTCTCAGTGGTCGGAGTGTGGCGGTTAATCTTAAAGGGGGACTGTCGTCATGATACATGTGGGAGGTCTATACGTTGAATAATGAACTTTAACCCAATGGGGGACTTTTAGGACTCTTGGTGGCAGCAGACTTTCCAGGTAAACTTCATTAATATCGGAATGTGCGCAAGCTCAGAACTATGTAAACAATGGAAAGTTACCTGGAAAGTCTGCTGCCACCTACATAGACTGGCCATACATCATAGATGGCAAGATCGATCACCACTGGGAGTGAGGTTGTGTTCATTCTAATAACGTTAAACATTTGGAGCACAAACTTGGATAGTTTAATATTTTAAGCATCTTCCTCTTTGCTTTCTCTTTCTGCAGGTTTCGGGGTTGAGCGACATATTGCCAAGATGTACACAAGACACTTATTGTGTGCTGCTGTCTGCACACTTTTCATTCTTATCACACATGCCCAACGTAAGTCTTTCCATTCAACATTTGATTTTCAGTTAACAGGATTTTGTTCTTAGCTAAACTTTTTGTTGTTGAGATTCTGATTTAAATTTCCTTAGCCGTTTGTTATTCACAAGCTAATGTAATTGTACAGTGCATTTGTAATATGGGATTTATAGGTTTTTAATGGAGGTAGGTAGGTAGGGAAAAGCTATGATGGTACCTTGTCACGCCTGGAATTACATAGACCTTTTCGCAAATACCATTGCGCGAGCGCTAACTGTTGAATGAGGTGCATGCTGGTCTAGCTAGTACCCAAATTTGATAGCTAGCTAGACCAGCATGCACCTCATTCCACGTCTATTGTGCGCGTACCGAGTATTTGCGAAAAGGTCTATGGATGCCATGACCTCTGTTGCCCTGGTCTTGGCAGTGGGCCCCTTCAGAAATTTTCCCCAGACGTAAGATTACTAAATGAAAATTACCATACCCCCTAAAAAGTACATTCCAGGTTTGCCTTGTGAAGGTGTACAGAGTGGTTTGACTTTAGTTTTTCAACCTTGCCCAAATTTCAAAGAGCTGCCTAAGCAGAAACTGTTACAATATTTTGCTTAGCAAAAGTTGCACCAAGCAGGATACCAGTGGTAGGAGTGACATACTATTTTGGCTGGTAACTTTGTGCTAGTCGGCGTAAATTTGTTTCTGCTAAGGGCTCTTTGTGCTTAAGCAGCTCTATGAAATTGGACACCTGTTGTGGAATGATTGTTTTTAAAAATAATCTTCATGGTCCCTTCCGATACAAGAAACTGTTTGTTAGAAAATGCTTGAAGGTTTTTGTTTTTGGTATTGATTTACACCCGGTTTAGTTCTATATGTTAAAGTGTATGTTTTTGAGAAGACATTTGATTAAATGTTTCAGTGAACTACAGTACTAACAAAAACAACCTTTTAACTTGTTGTTTTAATAGTGATCAGTTATATTTATTTTTGAATTGTTGTACACTTTTTATTAATAATTTTTTATGGCATCTATTTTTTAGTTATTTATTTAAGTTATTTATTTATTTATTTGTTATTGATGTGTTGGGTTATTGATTTGTAATACTCTTTCTGTTTTGGGGGGTTAACTCTTGACAATCCTATTCCTGCAGACACCACCCCTCTACGACCCGGCATTCTGTCCCTGAAGAATAATTTCATACCTTTACATTTCTTACATTCACTTAAAGAGGGCGGTGAAACAACGCGTAAGTGCAGATAAATTTCACCATTTACTGTCACTTTCTTTAGATTCATTTATGAATGCAGTCGTTCCTAATTCATACAGACATGATCTTAGTTGATATTTCGTTATTGTGAATTTTTTTGTTTCGTCATTCAAAATTTAATTGAATTCATTGTTTTCCCATCGATAAGTTTGATCATATTTTAAACAAATTTTACTGTCTGAAAAAAACATTTTTTTAATTGTTCATCATGGCACTTTGAAATTTCATTTGGGTCATTGTTGAAGATGCAGAAAGAAGGAATGACTTGTTTCATTGTCTGTGTCAAGTCAGTATGTTTGAACTGATTATTGTTTACATGTTGTGGCATGAATTTTTGTGTACGATCAATGGTCCAAACTTGTGAAGTTGTAGGCATGTTGACTTTTACGTCCGTTTTTAAAAACACAAAAGAATTAGAAGCTCACTCACTTTATGTTGCTTGATTTATAATCAAAGAGGAACGTTTTGTTGAGCTTACATTTTGTAGGATGTATGATAGTTCTTTATTTACATAGAGTTCAAAACTACTAGAGAGTTAGACTGTGTCAGAATATTGCGGCTTCGGCTATGGCTAATGCTTAAAGGTGTTGCTATTGGCATCCTATTCATTAATGTATGCTCAAGTAATGATTAAGCTGCAGCCACTGGTTCTGACACAGCCTGACAAAATTCTCAGCCATTTTCTGCACTTCCACATTTTCAAAGGGAAGTGTAAAAATGTGAATTTAACAATATGCCAAAAGTGATTGCATAAAGTTCCAAACTGAGAATTTTGTTTCGTAGGAGTATGAGATAACTCATCTTAATAACAATATGTTCATTCAAAGAAACTCATTTTAGAAGTCTGTTTAATTGTTTGTACATAGTTCAGAGCTTGAAATCTGCCCGAATTTTGTCTTCTTCTGTTGTTGCTTTAAAATATTTAAAAATACAATGTTTACGTTAAAATAGGGCCCGACTTTACAGTGGCTGCTTTTAAAAACAGACAAAGGTACAGCATGTAATAATTTGTTAAAGGTTAACAGAAGCAGGATGCCCATTGTTAATTTGGCTTATTTTACCCTTTTCCTGATCATTTAGTTTGTGCTTTGCTAAGTTTTTTGTGATTAAAAGCAACTCTATGAGATGGGCCCTCATCTTCCCATACTGTGCAGAAACCTCCTCTGGAGGATACTCGCACAATGGTTGAAGTGCAAACTAGCAGGTGCAGACAAAACTCAAGGGTATTCTTGTTTTCTGGCCCTGGTATTCTTAATTATATTGTTGTTTATAGACTGACCCTTTCATTGGATCTGATGGAGCAGTTGTGGCCATGAAAGCTCAGACATATTTGTGAAATAGCTAGTCCTAAACTATCCACATATTATGCAGAGACTTTCCAAAATTAAGGCTTGCATAGTTCCTGGGGATCCAAGGTACATTTGCTGACTACCGGTGCTTGGTCATGTCTTGTCGGAGTCTCTACCTATTGCAATAATTGAGCACAGTTCAGCTAAATGGAATCTGTTTCCTGGGTTTTGATGATGCTAAGTACATGTAAGTTGCTATGCTTTGGCTGTTTGCATCAAGTACCGTATGAATGGTCCTCTAGGGCTGCATCTTGGCTCCAATAGTTTCCGTTGGCATGAGCTGGATCACAGAGATGTGCCAGAGCAAATGGCAGGAATCGGTGGTGGGGGAATTCACCCAAACTGACTTGGGCCGTGCCAATCTTCAGCTAGATCGTAGAGGAGTGGTTAGAAGGTTTTGCCAACCTGAAGCAGCTGCAGTGGAATGCATCCTCCGCCTCCACCTCCTCCTCCTCCTCCTCCTCCTCCACCTCCTCCTCCTCCTCCTCCTCCATCATCAATTCAGGAGCAGTGTACATTCTGCACAGTGCTTCACGCATCGAACAGAGACGCAGCTAAAAGCTATCGATGTGGACATGATGTACTAACCTTGCAGACTAGAGCTCAGGTGATTAGGTATTGATGATTTGGATGTTAATGAAGGTGGTTCGAATAACATCAGATGCATAAAACCATGAGCTACTGCATTCCTAATTAGAAGCATCGACTAGCTAGTTTATCTCAGGTACAGCGCCAAACATAGTGAGAACGTTAACTGTTTTTATTGCAGATTTGTATCTCAAGGATATTTAGGGATCAGGCTATATAGATAGTCAAAAAGTGTCAAGTCAACCATCTTTACGACCAACTTTTGACTAGTTTACAGCAGGAGGCACATGTGAGATCTATAAAATTCTGTGTATTATTTGTCAGTGAACCACTTGGCTGCCAAGAAATAATGTCAACGTTTGACTTGTCCCATGTCAAAACCCAAGTTGCTCCAAGATGCATTTTAACAGGAGCTATGAAATTCCAGTCTCTCTTGTGTCTACATTTAAAAGGGAAATAATCAAGATGGCTGTCCAACCAGGATATGTGAATTTTGCGATGCCATCTAGGAGTTGTATTGTTTAAGCTCATCAAACATACAGCTTGGCTAGTTACACAAGGAAGGATGTTTCTGTAAAGCTGGCTGCTTCGCTCTACTTTCACATTTTGCTACTTTTGTTCCTGGCTCATCTTGTATAAGAAAGGCACCAGAAGGCTGAGAATCCCGACAAGCGGCATGAAATGGTCACGGGAGTTCCACTGTGCTGCGATTCGGAAACGCATTTGTTGATATTAAATGCTAAGGGGGAAATCCTGAAGGCCATTCGGGAGATTTTGCAATTTAGCTTGGAGACAAACTCTTCCTCCTGACTTATGTGTTCATGTACTTTCTTTTCTTTTTTTAATTTGAATTTTTTATTGATTGTATAAAGAACTGATTACAAAATTGGTTATGTTGAGTTTGGGTCGAGGTAGTAGTTCAGACAGTAGAAGCTGTTACTATGTGACCATGTACAAGATCACTGGTTCTTAGATTGTTTAGGTAATATTGTTGTTATTTATTGTTTCACTTAAATGTCTTTGTAATTTGGTCGATGTTTATGGCTATTGTAATTTTACTACACACAAGAGACAAACCCAGCAAAGTTTTGTATGCCTATTGTAGTTGATTCTTATAATGCTTCACAAATTCAAAACCTGCTGCTTTTCTCTCAAGCACTGCCAATAGCTCTTATTGAATGTTCTGCTTTTGATGCGCAAAGCTTTTAGCTAGTTTGCAGAGAAAAAGAATAACCTTTAGGTGCAGGTTAGTTGACTATAGACTAGCCATGGAGCTATCCATGGACTAACAAGTAACAACACAAATCATTATTGCTTTAATTGACTTGCATTGGTGCACAGCCACACTCATGGTTACACAATTGTTTTTAGTCCAACAGTTTAAGGTATCAGTTATCTCAATGGTGAATTAATCGCTGTGCCAATGATGAATAGAAAGTGCTTAAAATTGGGGGAATACAAGATTTGCAAAAAATTACTAAACATTTATCTGTTTTTTATTTGGTGTCTTTGTATTAAACAAAAAAGTGCGCCTGTGCTTGTGGCTGTGCACATTGCAAAACTAAAAGTATCAGTAAATATACCATTGCTTAATAAACAAACAGGGAGACAAAACAATCTAGTATTGTTACTTCCTATGGAGGATCCAAGCTTTATACAGCTGGTGTTACCACAGCTGTGGTTCGTGTAGTGTAGGAAATTATTCATTGACAATAGCGTTGATAATTTCCTTTTGAAAACCCGGCCAACAGTTACTGGATCCTGGAAATACCTCTTTGTTCTGAAAATAGAATTTCCTCACCCCTGGCTGGAACGGGATGTTCATTCATGAGTGGACTGGGCACTGTAAGGTGTAAGGTTGATGGGCGAGGAAAGGGCAGATGCAAAACGGATGACAATCCAGTTCTTATATTACTGAATTATAAACATTTTAAAAAGGTGTTTAAAATTGATTATGCTGACTTTTGTTTGAGATACATGTATATGTATCTTTCCTACTGAAATGCATCGAGCAGGCCTTGCATTCTACCACGAAACCGACAGCATTCACCCTTGGTTTTTGTTGTGATGCCCTTTTGCAAAGTTGCAATACAATACATTTTCTTTAGAAGTTTCCCTTACTAGTGGAAAATGGTTGCGCCCTTGTGTATAGAGCAAAGTTCAAGACATAATAACAACTTTTAGATGGCAAATCCTTCAAAATGTAAGTTTGTATTGACTGTGGTATTAGGTACATTTAATGCAAATATCATATTGTGTGGAAACCTGTAATATTTAGAAGGTTACATTGTTAAGATGATTTATTTTCCTGTTTTGTTATCAAATGGGATTTGTTTGTATTGCAGTTGGAGGAGCGTCGTTTTTGCCTGAAGGTATTCTATTGAACTTTTGAAAGTAGTTTGTTTGTTAAACTGAGTAGTTTTTACATACATCAGTACATGTTCAGCATCAAACTGCCTTTAGATACACACTAGGTGACCAATCAGGGAAAATAACAAGTTAACAACACCAAACACTTCAGAAGATCCAGAGTGTAATTACTAATGTGGAAATGTGTTGGTTGGTTGGTTGGTTGGTTGGTTGGTTGGTTGGTTGGTTGGTTGGTTGGTTGGTTGGTAATGATTAAACCAGGGCTCTCCCCAAGGTTTTTTTAAACTTAAACTAGATATCCAGAAACATAACTTCTGTTCCACGGTATTGCGTAATTGCAGTTCGTTGCCCTTTGTGACCAGGCCAAGACACAATTTTATTAGAAGCAGGTTCTGCATGTAGCATAATGCTTCAAAATTGTGTTTTATTCTGACGCAATTTTATAATGTGTTCTGTCAAGCAACACAAGTACTTTTTGATGATTTTTTTTACAATTTGGTCATTATTCCTTTGATTTGTGAACAAGTTTTGGCATTGCTCCAATAGACTCCTTGCATTGGCTGCCAATGCTGAGGCCAAACAATGGAAACATGTACGCGCCGTGCATGACTCCCACCCAATGATAGGTCTTCCATTGACCACAGTGAGGGCGCTGTTTGGGTTTGTGACAGTCACATGCAAGGTGTCTTTTTGCCTGGGGAGAGCTTGGGATACATAATATGGACGCACTACCATACATTGTTAGGCCGTGTCCGAAACGGCGACTTCGGCTACAGCTACGGCTAGATCGCGCGCGTCTGCCTATTCTTCAACACTGGTAGACACGCTGATCTAGATGTAGCTGTAGCCGAAGTCGTCGTTTCGGACACGGCCTTAGTTTTATCATGCACTACATGTACACAGGAGATTGCTTTCACCAAGCTAACATGGCAGTACATGTAACTATTAATGAGCATCTTTATTACTATGTTTATCATTGTGTACTACAGTACGTGTAGGTGACGATACGTGCATTAGACTGTAAATTAGAATAGTGACCTATGCAATTAGAAACTGTAAATAATTATACAGGACAGGCGCAAGACGTATAGTGTAAATATTTAAGGTAATATGGTAAATGCTTATAAAATTCATTTTCAAATTGGTAAAAAAGGGGGGAAAAGTAGTCTTATTGATGTTTTGGCAGTAATGAAATTTTTTTTAAGTATATATTTGCTAATTTCTTCTCTTTTTGCTCTAAATAACGACAATTGCTGGCAAATTTTGTGCCTTACTTTAAAACTGAAGTACAATCTAACTAAGTACAAATTGAAACATGAACTTAATTTTTTTGAACATGTTATAGTACATGTAGACTCCTTGCAAATATGCAAAACACGGGTACCTTTTCTGTCATTTTCTGGGGTCGATCGTTTAAAATAAAGTGTGCATTCTTGCCACCTGCCCATAGTGCTGTATAGGGTAATGCATTAAGCAATTTTGACCCCCACTTAACTGATATCTTGAGTACATGTACATGTATGCAGGCAGGCCCTACCCAATGAAAACAAATAAATAAAACAAATAAGGGCGTTGCTAGGCAATAGCTTTGGTCGAGAGGACCTAATGGATCATTTTCTAAATTTGATGATGCTGTTTGTGAAGAGGTTCAAAACCGCAAGGCTTTTTAAATGTTTCCTTAGATGACCATTAAATACATTTAAAAAGATTGTGCAATTTAGACAAATTTATCCATACATGTACATGTGTTTTGGTAATGATTCCAAAAATTAA
Organism: Asterias rubens; assembly: GCF_902459465.1. Taxonomy (NCBI): domain Eukaryota; kingdom Metazoa; phylum Echinodermata; class Asteroidea; order Forcipulatida; family Asteriidae; genus Asterias; species Asterias rubens. The sequence continues at coordinate 14,301,381 of NC_047063.1, read as the reverse complement.
TGACAATTGCCAAAAGTACACCCTGCGTTTATTGAATATGTCATTTTACTGCTTTTTTATGAACATTTTTAGGAGATCATGTTATGTCGTAATGGTAATTGTATAGTAGACATACAGTCTGCATTCTGCAAACACTTCTTCATGGTTCCCACATACCAGTTGATTTTACTCCCCGTCAGTGTGGCCAGCGGCCATGTTGGCCATCTCACAAACAAAAGCACGCGGGCAATTAGCTGTCTGCTGCAAAAATCTGAGAAATGAGGCTAATAATTCAAATGCCCCAAGCAAGCAAGTATTGCCGAGTCCCTCTATGAGGCATATATGTAGTTATGCAGCGGTAGGATTCTATTGCAGAAGCACATTTAACTGCTTGATAGACTATTCTTGGCTGCAACATTTCTTCTGTAGTTTATTACACATGTTGATGGCGTAAGGACAAAGTGGGCCTTTCCCCAAACAACCAACCTTTGTAACCAGGTCCAAGTTTTGAAAAGCCTGTGCGCACAAAAACTTGCTAAGCACAGAAAAAAATGCTTAGCAAAATTGGGTTACCATCCAAACTACCCATCTTTGTAACAATAGCCCTAAGTTTTGAGAAAAGCCTGTAAGCACACAAAAATTGTACAGAAATGTATTCCTTAGTGAAAAAACATTACCAGTCAAAATACCATACAGTTGCAATTGGTGTGACTGGTACCCCACTCATTTCTTGCATTGCAAAGAAATTTGCTGAGCAGAATCTGCTTTGACACACCGTGGTGAAATTGGGCTCCAGGGCCTCACAATGAGCCTAACAGTGGTAACCGAAATTCCCTGGCAAAGATTATATCAGATTCAAATTTTATACTGCCCTCTGGCGGATATGGAATTCCATGGGATACATTGGCATGCGCAAAAACCAGTAACGAGCGCAACTGCGAACCAGACGCTCGAAATTGTGGCACAGAAAGTGCCGGGAATTAGCAAGTTTTTCGTTAACAAAGCTAACAAAATCCCAAATCTTGAATGGAGAAGGGTGACATAGGCAAAAGTGATGCCCATGGCTTAATTATCTCTACATTTGATGTTTAAATAACCGCTTGGGGTAGACTTTTACTGGGAACTTGACATGGAAACTGCACCTTGTCCAAGCAATCTAGGATAAGTTCCAATCAAACTTGGAAATGCCAAGTGGTATGCCCTGAGTACAGGAATATTTGTCCATTTATGCCAGAAACATGAGTTAGAAGATCCATTCTATATGGACTGTATTGTAGTCGTATGCCTCCACACTGCAACAATTTTTGTCACTTTTTATTTTGACACTACCAAGCTGTAGTGGCTCCTCTAGAACTTGGCGGCTTCTCCTAAGCACTTGGCTGTACATAATTTCTTCATTAATGTCATTAGTTCATTATGTAGTTGCAAGTTATATACATACTTGCATACAAGATCTTATCATATTTTAGTTATACATCTTGTACATGTACATTAATTAGTAGCTTTTTTTTCCGTGTTAGAATCACCTAGATTTTTTAATTTCTTTTTTATTTTGCTTTTTTTTAAATAGTTAATCCGCCATTTAATTTGCTTTCTTTTCACGTTTGATGGTGTATCTGCTTCACGCTGTGCTTTTTCCTTCCCTGCTTGCTCTATGTTTCTGCATGTACTATAGAAGACGCAACCGCTTTGTCACCAGGCCCAGCACTGAACGGCGAAGACGATGACGGTAGGCTGCTTGCTTCATATGAGAAGCAAAGAGTTCACAAGGCATTGAAATGGCACAAGATCCCCAGCTCCTCAACCTCCCCGCTCGTGCTCCACTCCTCCCCAACCCAAGCCAAACCCCAAGCCCCACAGTTGAGTTGAAAATCACCTACAAGTATTCGCTTTGCACAATTAGTTCAAATTCATCTAAACCAAGTATTTTCCCTGCATACGTTACAGATCAGATTCCCAGGAAATAAAACCCTTAGAAATTCCTGGGAATTTTAATCGAACCGGCCAAACCATGTTTGTTTCACACTTGACTTGATTCAATTTTCCTGTGGGAGGGCTAGAAATGAGCACCAAGTTTGCTAACCCCGTAGGATATCTCGCTTTAAAAAAAGTATTTGCGGGATTGGTAGGGGTAAAAAACAGAAACAGAGACTATTTTAGTCTGAAGCTTATTGATAATGGAGATCAAACTAGAACCACTTTTTTTCTGTAAAATATTTTCCCCTGAGTTAGGTTTATTCTGAAAACTGTATCTGAAAACCTAAAGCAATACAACAGTTAATTTTTGGTACAACAACAATTTTAATTTTGGTTGTATCTGTTAGTGCACGCTTTTCATTATTCCAATGGATTCAGTCCAAAAGGTTTGTTATTTCATGTATGTGGTTTATCTCAAAACATGGACACTGTCTGCCACCATTTGGTCAGCCTTACCAATCCTGCAAAATACCCTTAAAACCCTACCCAAACTAGTTATAGCTATTTCCCAGGAGTTTGCTAGGGTCAGCAATTCAAGTGTGACAAAGGTGAACCAGTCATCCCCAGGAATTTCCCGGGAATCACTCATAGTAGTATGAAAGGGGGCTTAAGTATGCCCCAGCACAGATCAGCACTCAAACTGATATGAAGGATGTTGCAAGCTTAAAGCACCTGAACACTTATGACTAGTGTACACCATCATCTCTAGAATAATTCTCTCTGTTTAGTTTGTTGAAGTTAAGCTGAAATATATATCTGACTTTGAGACAAAAATATTTAATCTTTGAATTGTCTTGACCTGACCGATGGGAAAACAACACCCTTCAGAAAAAAAACCACACACACACACCCAAACCCTGCTGCGAACTGCATCTTGGTTCTGACACACTGTTTATGGCATACCTAGGGTAAGCTGCACTTGTCTCTATTATTATGCCAGCTTTTGACTTCCCTAGGCTGTGCCTCTGCCTTCCCATGACCTTAGCCCAAAAAGCCAGAGGGGGGCCTTGTTATTCTCGTCATGGATTTTATCCTTAAGAAAAGAGCTGGTTGGGAATTGCATTTTACTGCCTTGTGAACTCTGCTATCCTCTTGGGGAGCTTAACAATTCCCAGGCTTTTATTGAGTTCCTTTCTCTGCCTCGACTTTTGATAGCTGGAATAAAAATTGTTAACTAGCCATTAACACTAAACAGCCTGTATGAACACTACTAGCAGCGAAACTGGAGTGTCAATTCGTACAGTGGTCTGCACTTTGTGTTTGCAGTGTAAAAATGGAGAGTGAATGTCAGTTATGATGTGAATTATCTGTCAAATGTACAGCACACACAAGGTTTTAGCGAGACAGAACACTAATCCTGTGGTACTACTTTTGTTTTGTTTTTTATTCCTTTTTTTCCCCTCAATTTGAGCCTGACAATTTATAATCAAATGTTGAGGAAAAAATGTACTTGTGCATCATGCATTTTGACAAGTTTCAGCAAATCGTACAAGTTTGACTAATATTGGTGTGATGTACGCTGTAAAGAAATTGTAAATTACATGAAGCTTTTTGCAAGAGATGAATCAACAACATGTTGGACACATACTGTAGTGTGAAATACTGTTGCCCTCTGCACTTTTGATCCCGTTTAGAAACCGATTACGAACAAACAAAACAATTTCACTCCAAAAATGATAATTTAGACATGCTAATAATGTCATGATTCTACAAGCGTTTAATTGCATGATGCAAAGCTGTACAGCAATTAATCACTGTAATTATCAAAGCAAAATCGTCTCACAACAACAACCTTAACATTGATTATGTAAAAGAAAATGTTGTACGTAACACTGTTCTCTTGGTTTTGAGTTTACTAAACTTGTTATAACAAGCTTGTTGTGAACATCAAGTAAAGTATAACCCTTATACATTATAAGTGTTGTATCCTGCACTAATAATGTGTGTTAAGCAGTGTATACTATTTTATATTTCCCCTGATTTCTATAACCCCCCCAAAAAAACACAGGTTATTTATACTGGGATGGGACTCGAACCCATGACATTTGCCATTCTGGAGTAGATGTCTTACCACCTAGACCATCTGTACGTATGTAGATTGCCCTGTAGCTAGAGACAGTTTGAATCCTATTATATATTAGCAGTGGGTACCGCAACGATTTCTATTGATGTTAAATTTGCTTTGGGATACAGAATTCGAAGGGACTCAAGCTAACCGGGCAAGCATGGTGGTTTACTGGTAAGTCATCTGCTCAAGAACGGCATAGGTCTTGGGTTTGAATCCCATCTGAAGCTTATGCCTGTGGATTAATCCAAATCCAAATTACTTGTAGTAAAACCTGATAGATTTTTGTTTCCTTATTGCCTGGGATTGTGCAGGGACGTCACCGCCAAAAATCATGACACAGTCGGATCCGTACTTGGTATTTATACCCAAAGCACCAGTCGAGATCGTATGTCAAGCAGTGGGAATTCCAGAGCCAGAGTAAGTATATTCAAAGGGTTTGGTACCTTTTATAGATAAAGTTTTTGGCCATGACATGATGTAGAGCATGCAGCTATCTAGACTTGACTCAAGTCCCAATTTGAACTTAGGGGAGTGCAATTCAACAACTTTATAATACTTACACCCCCTTGCCTGCTGATGAGTTTGATCAAATCTAAGAGATGCCTAAAAAGGCTTGAAGCCTGAAGTATTTTATTATTTGAGTGAGAGTTTACCTCTTTCTCAAAAAGTACTTAACTTCAGAGGAAGCCGTTTCTTACAATTTTGTTGTACTATCAACAGCTCTCCAATGCTCTCCAAGTAAGTTTGAATGTAATTATTTTGAGAAATTACCTATAGTGTCCAGTGCCTTTAACACTCCTTAGATGTCTAAAAGTGGAAGAGTCGCGGCCGAGCGGTTAAGAGCACCGAATTCAAACTGGTGTTTCTGATCAGCAGAGTGTGGGTTCGAATCCCCAGTCGTGATACTTGTGACCTTAAGCAAGACACTTAACCAATGCTTCGTCCTTGCGATGGAACTAAGACGTTGGTTCCATGTGTTGTGTAACGCATGTAAAAGAACCCAGTGCACTTAGCGAAAAGAGAAGGGGTTCGCCCCCGTGTTTCTGGCCGTAGCACCTTGTTAACCCCTAGAAGATGCTATTTAGTTGGGTCTGAGAATGCATTTAACTTCAAGAACCTATCTTTCTACGTTGAAACCAACCACCCCAACTCATTAGAGATAGTCATTACATGGTGTTACCGCAAACCTTTCCATATCCTATCTTTCTGTATAAAGATACTAAGCGCCTTGCGTATTGTTAGACACGTGTGCAATATAAGGCTTTGATATTATTATTATTATTATTATTATTATTATTATTATTATTATTATTATCATCATTATTATCAATGAGTCTTATCGAAGTGTTTTCTGCTTTTCCACAAAGATACCGATGGGAGAAAGATGGAGAAGATGTGGATTTGTCAAAGTACCCGTTAAGAGGTGGTAACTTGTACTTGGCAAAGCCAAGCTACAGGGAAGAAGGCATATACAGATGCTTTGCTCATAACCAGTATGGTGTTGCCATCAGCTCCAAGATTGAATTTGTTATGGCATGTACGTATATGGTACTCAATTTGTAAACAAATCCTGTCATTGGAATCCATTATTACCCGAACTAGCTCTGTGCATTAGTAAATGGTTTAGAGGCAGGGTTGTGGCCAAGCAATTTTAGTGATGGTGTCTAAATTTGTTAAAGTCCACCAAGGGCGAGGGGAACAACAAAACAATTTATGTTTATTGATGGGGCTATCAATTAGGGAGGGGGGGGGCATCATTGCTGAAGTGCAAGATTCAGATAGGCATGATGCCAGGTTTCCAAACTGTTCAAGTTATGTGGCCATGCAATAAGTTGAACAGCCTTTTGACTGTAATCTTTCTCTGTGACATTCAGTACTCCTCATCACATCTGCTGTGTCTGAGATCAATGCACAGTGGTCGGAATCTGTGCCGGGCGGCACAGTGTATTTTGTTCAGGGTGCTCAGCAAACCGTTTTGGGCTGGCCTGCCCAGCCCGCCGTAGCTACAATGCTGTTTAGAAGGACAGCAGCCGATTTCACGAAACGCTAGTATTAATCCTATCTCGAGTTAGGACAAGTAACTCACCCTAACTTAGGATGGGTTCAATGCGTCCAGTCCTAACGTCTATGGATATGAAAATTAAGTCGTCATGAGTCTTAAGATTAATCCTAAATTAGAAAGAGTTTAGTGAAATCGACGGCTGGGGTCTTCAGGATATTACAGTGGAGGAGGATCCAGAGGGAATGGGGACTACTGGGTTTCTGCTAAGGAAGGATTTAGGTCATCAGGGCCCAATTTCATGAAGCCTCTAAGCCCAAAAATTTGCTTAGCATGGAATTCTTACTTGGTAAAAACAGGATTACCGTACCAACCAAATTTTCAATAGTTGCATATTGCTTGATACTGGTATTCAGCTGTTGTTTGCTAAATCCTGCAAATCACATGGAAGTCTGGTTGGTAATCCTGTTTTTATCAAGGAAGAACTTTCATGCTAAGCAAATTTGTGTTGCCTACAGGCTTAATGAAATTGGGTCCAGGCTGTCGTTGACATAAGAGGAAAGAGAAGGGTTATGCAGCTTGATCAAAATGGGAGACAGAAAAACAGGGGATCAGTTCTAAAAAGGGTCACTGTCCCTTTTAAGCTGAAAAGTGATTCATGAATGTAAACAAAGTCTGCCAACATACATAATGACATGTGTCTTTATCTTGTGCTGCTTTTGTTATCCTACTCTCTCTCTCTCTCTCTCTCTCTCTTCTCCACAGTCACGGATTCCTTTTCAGACGAACAAACCATCCATACGTTCACCAGGGGTGATGCAGCTACCATCCCTTGCAACAACAGGGAGAGCGTGCCCAAACCCTCTGTTTTCTGGACGGACGACTCCAATCCAGGTCAGAAGATCGTGCTGAACAACCGAGTCAGTGTGGATCCTGAGAACAACCTGCGCTTCTCCAACATCGCTCTAGAAGACATGAAGAACTATCAGTGCAACATCAAAAACGATTTGTTGCGTGTACAGCACCTTTCATCTATCAAGGAGGTAGTTGTGAGAAATGGTTAGTATCCATCTGTCTTCTAGTCAGTTCCTTTTATAACCACCTCCCTCCCCCCCCCCAACCCTGCCTCGATGTCAATTTGTGTTTAATGCTAACGGGGCCCAATATCATAAAGCTGTTTAGCAGAAAATACCGCTTGACGAATTTCATTGCGTAGCACAAATTGAGTGGGGCACCAGTCACAACAATGTTAACTTAATGTAATTTTGGCTGGTAATGCGAGGATGCATTACTGTGCGCACAAATGCATATCCGAAAACTCTCTCATAAAAATGCACCGCACAAACATTGAAACAGAAAAGTTTTTAAGTTCTTAAATGGCCGTTTAAATTTTGCAGGGTCGTGGCCATGCGATAAAGGCCACGACCCTGTCGGTTTTAAACATCTTTTTAGGCAGTGGACACTATTGGTAATTACTCAAAATAATTATTAGCATAAAACCTTTCTTGGTGACGGGGTAATGGGGAGAGGTTGATGGTATAAAACATTGTGAGAAACGGCTCCCTCTGAAGTTGCATAGTTTTTGAGAAAGAAGTAATTTTCAACGAATTTGATTTCGAGACCTCAGATTTAGAACTTGAGGTCTCGAAATCAACCATCTAAACGCACACAACTTCGGGTGACAGGGGTGTTTTTTTCTTTCATTATTATCTCCCAACTTCGATGACCGATTGAGCTCAAATTTTCACAGGTTAGTTATTTTATGCATATGTTGAGATACACCAACTGTGAAGGCTAGTCTTTGACAATCACCAATAGTGCCACTGCCTTTAAGAACTCGTCGTTACCTGTTTGTTCCCTTAGTAATACATCCCCCATCTTATTAACAACAAAATTAGTTTAAATAGTGACTTTGAGTTGGATAACTATCTGCAATTCTGTTGAATATTTATGCAAGTTATACCCATAAGTAAAACAAAAACACTGTGTAATAAGTTCTTTTCTCAACTTGTTTCTAGTCTTGCAACAAATTTTCGGGTCCGGCAAAAGTTTTGACATGAGGCCTTGCAGTATTGTTGATTTTTCCCAAAATTTCAAGCCTGGTTTACTTCCAGACAAAAAAAACCCAAAGAGAGTTGAAAGACTGTCAATGTGGTAAAAATAACAAATTATTCTTCAAGAATTCAAACTTGATTTTTTTGTCATTTAAATAATTTTTAATAAATGAACGCCCCTGTTTACGACAACACAAATTTTCTTTTCTCCACCAATGTATTAATTAAAATATACCCAGTCAGTTTCCCTTGTGCAGCCCCTTAAATGCCTTCATATTTTCTTCTTTGACAGTGGAAAACGTTGTTGGCAGGCCAGCGTCTCTTGTGTACACTCCACCATCAACAGTGGATGCGTTCCGCACAAAGGAACTCCGCGTCAAATGCATGGCTGAGGGATTGTGAGTACAACATTTTGTTTCTAGTTTATGATCACACACACTTATGTATTTTTATGAGTGATCGCCTAACATCACTGCCACTTCGAGGTGAGGGATACATTTAAAGGGTCTGGGTACTTTCTGTAGGACACAAAACACAGTGTCCACAGATTTCAATTAAACTCACAAAGTTTGAAAATAATGATGATAGAAAGCTTCCCTTAAAATGTCACTTGCTGACACACATCGGTGTACGGGTAAAAAACAAAAATTAGCATGAGGTGATGTAGTTTTTGAGAAATGAGTAAAAACAAGTCACAAAAAAATTATTTTAGCATGTAAAACATACTTTCGTGACATTGTTTTACTCATTTCTCAAAAACTACATCACCTCAGCTAATAATATTTTAAGGTACATAGCTTTCTAACTACTATCATTATCTTCATGTAAATCTGTGGTCATTGTGTTTTGTGTTACAAAAAGTGCCCAAATCCTTTAACTGATTTGAGCTATCGGCCCAAATCAACTGCCACCAGAGACACATTGCCACCTACTCAAACAGGGCTACCCCCCTTCACAGTCTGTAAAGGATGTAGGCAGGGGTTTCATCCACTTGGAGCCTGTCTGGTAGAGCAGAATGCACTAACTTCCCAACTATTATGTTACACTAGACCACTTGGCCATGACACGCCGCAAGCATATTTTTGCATGTTATGCATATTTTATGCATATTTTATGCATATTTTATGCAAATTTTATGCATATTTTATACATATTTTATGCATTTATTGAAGGGGGATTTGGGTGAAACTGCACATAAGATTTTGATAACAAATTATATTGTTCTGCCCCTTTCATGTATTGGCAACATGATTGATAATAAGTAACCATGGTGCTTTTACCTACTTTTTACAGCCCTACACCATCAATCACTTGGTCCAAGGAGGGTGAGGAGCTGCCAGCTGAACGCACAGATTATGAAAGCTATGGCCAGACTCTTGTCATCAAAGACATCATTGCCACCGATGCAGGAACCTACACGTGCTCTGCCAGCAATGGGGAGGGAACTCCGACCAAGTTTTCCACCACAGTCGTCGTAAAGGGTAAGGGTAATCCCAAATGTTGCAATATACCTTTATTATGGTGCGGCGGCCATCTTGATTTTCTCCAATCTGGACCAATGTAACCAAACCGAAGCTGGAAGGAAAAAAATAGTCTGGTTCCTTTTTTAGTACTAGCATTCATTACTGTAGTTTGATGCAGGGAACATAACCAAGCTAGCCAGTTGGTAGAGCTCTGGCACATTAAACTGGATCTTATTGGTTCAAATCCTGCTCTAGTAAAATATTCTTTTTTAACCACTAATTATAAACTTGAAGATCAAAACAGAAAGCAACTGTTAAACTTGCTCATTGCAAGGGTTTTGTTTGTTGCTGTGCTGTTCCTTTATGATACCCACATAACTTCAGAATTATGAAACTTTCTATAACGTGTAAGAGACTTTTCTAAGGTGAGAGATTTACATTTTTAACACTCACAGAGAAAAAGAGAGTATGAAAGGCTAAAGAATTGTTGGTTTTGATTACAGCTTTCCCATACTGGGAGAACAAGCCAGAGGACGTGAACGTGGTAATCAACGACTCAGGTGAACTGGATTGCCAAGTGGCTGGTGTCCCGCTGCCTGCCGTTACATGGCTTATCAACGGTGTACCTTCAGGTGAAGCAGGTATGTTGACCAGTTTACTTGACTCAAATCAGACTTCCCTCTTGATATATTGACCTTTTTACACTGTATCTCTTATCCCTTTGGAATACAGCTAAAGTAAGGTTTTATGCTAATCATTATTTTGAGTAATTACCAATAATATTAGTGTCCACTGCCTTTAACTACCTTTTTATTGTATTAACCACCAAATTGTACATTAGAGACCACAATTCACTATTTTTACTGCCAGTGTCTTTTAATCAATGTTGATGAATTAAATAAACCATTAAAAATATTATTAGTTATTCTATAGGAGCACTCCGTGGTATACTAGTAGTTGAAAGCATTCCATAAGGAGATATGTGTTATGCTTCTTTTGGAAATAAGTTGTGACTATATAACCATGTATGTTTTAACCCTACCCAACCCACTTCTTGCTCAGAACCAAATCCTCGTCGAACCATCACTGAAGGAGCAGGAAGCGGCCGTGTTTCCATTGTAGACGCTGTACCAGAAGACAGTGCCGTGTTCCAGTGTGTAGGGATGAATGAGTACGGAGAGGTATCTGCAAGTGGCTTTGTCAATGTACAGTGTAAGTCTCTATTCAGTTTGGTTATTCTTAAAGCTATAATACACTTTCGGTAAACAGTATTGTCCAAGTCCCACACTTCGTGTATCACAACTTATATATAAAATAACAAACCTGTGAAAATTTAGGCCCAATCGGTCATCGTAGTTGGGAGAAAGTAACGGTAAAACCCACTCTTGTTTCCGCATGTTTCACCGTGTCATGACATGTGTTTAAAATAAATCCGTAATTCTCGCTTTCGAGTATTGATATTGCTTTAATGTTTTCTCAAAAAGTAAAGCATTTCATGGAATAATATTTCAAGAGAAGTCTTTCACCATCTCCTTCTGTAAACCCTGTACGTAAAATTTTGTACAGCATTTGTATTTGCAGGAAGTATGAACCGGGGTTTTAAGGATGTATTTTTTTCGTCTTTTTCTCTCCAGCTATCCCAGCCGAAATAAGCGACGCACCACAGGCAAATTTTATAACTGTTGAACAGAAGAGCATTGAACTTGTATGTGCCGGGCAGGGATCACCCAAACCAGTGGTCTCATGGATATTCAAAGGGGAAAAGGTAATATGGACTTTCACATCACACTGTTTGTTTTTATGTTAATGGAGTTCTCAGTGTAGACTTCAAACACGATTGTGCCAGGTTTAGGAGGTAAAATTTTATTTAGGGTTAAACAATTTTTTTTTTTACCTGAGCGTAATTTTAACCTATGACCTTGGGATTGACTTGAAGCGCTCCATAAACCTCAAATGGTGGTGTCCCGATTTTGTAGAGTGCCAGCCTGTTAATTCCAAGGTTATACGTTCGAATTCTGCTCTAATAAATTTGTCTTTGTTCGACCCTCAACTAATTATATAATTTACCCAGTCAAGTTGATTTTGCTGTCCATGGGGTAAGTTGTCAAGCAACATTTTTAGTGTCAAGCAATTATCCAACCTTTTCATAAAATATCTCGAGTGTGGGTAGACACAATTATTATCCACAAAATTATTATCCACAGTCGTGGTGTGAATATTCTGACTAAGGAAAATAAAAAGCAGTACACAAATAAAGTAGTCCAAAAATATTGTACATGTCGAATTCTTCTTCTTGTAACAAGTTTGTGGTTAAAGCCATTGATGTTCTTGTATTGCTTTAACCTGTTTTTCCGCAATATTTGTGATAACAGCTGGAGACTGGTGGTAAATACGACATAGTTGAAGATGGGAATTCTGCCTTGACGTCTAGCACCCTGCTTGTAACGGGGGCAGTGGTTGACGACAGCGGTGAATATACCTGTAGTGTCAGCAACGGCTTCGGTGAAGTACCAGCCTACTCTAGAGTCACAGTCAGAAGTAAGTGGTGTCATAGGGGATTTTTTGTTTCCCCCCCCCCCCTCCTTATACGGTAAATTAACATGGGCAAGGAAGTTGATTTAAGGCAAGTAAGGAACGTTATGCTATCATGCATCAGATAGATAGACTCCATTTATATGGGTAGCTTGGTTTTGGCTTTGAGCTTTGTCGAGCGTAGACTTGACTCAATTCAAACTTTCTTAGAGTCCTCGGTCGTCAGATTAATCCTCCGTATGCACACACCAGCACATAAAAACTACATATATTGCATACAGCTAGCAGGATTTCACCACTTTGCTGTGCGACCCCACTTGCCAGGAAAATACCAATCAAATAGGCAATTCAACTCTCATGATTGGCAATTACTTGACACTAGAGGGCACACTAGCTCTCTGTACTGCCAACGACTTGGGTAAATTTGTTTGTATACACCCAAACCAAACAGTACACTCCTATCAAGTCCGCCATAATAAGGCTTATTGCTCATTACCAAGTAAGTGTTTTATGCCAACAACAATTTTGAGTAATTGCCTTAGTGTCCAGTGCCTTTAAACACTGTCTTCTAAATATATTTCACAGTGGGCACTAAGATCATCATCGGCCCACAGAAGACAATCACAGTGGTGGAAGACCAGGACGCCGTCATCTCATGTGAGATAGAACACGACGCTGCTCTCCCCGTTGAGGTCACCTGGACTCGTGACATCGGAGACGGCCCCCAGGTGTTGGACCTGAAAGTGAGTGGCGGACGCTTCAAGCCGGAGCGCCCTGGCTCGGACAACTTGAAGGTGTTGGAGACCAAAGTGCAGGATACTGGTCGGTACACCTGTAAGGCAGTTACCTCCATGGATGAAGTGGAAGATTATGCAGAACTCAGTGTTCAAAGTAAGTAGAATTTATAACTTTCAATAATCTCTCTTTCTGTATAAATGTATATATTAAGCGCCTTGAGTACATTGTTGGTAGATATGTGCCCTATAAGACATCAATATTATTATTATTATTATTATTATTATTATTATTATTATTATTATTATTATTATTATTATTATTATTATTATTATTATTATTATTATTATTATTATTATTATTATTATTATTATTATTATTATTATTATTATTATTATTATTATTATTATTATTATTATTATTATTATTATTATTATTATTATTATTATTATTATTATTATTTAAATCATTTCCAATTAAATTTTAGAATAAAATAGTCTGTTTTGTTTTGTTTTGTTTTGTGGCTGTCTATTTATGTTCTTTTGCTTCTGTTGTACAGCTCTTGCCGCAGCGCCGTCCAATGTGGTCGTTACTCAGCGAGCGGATGACTCTGATACGATGGCCGCACTGGAATGGGACGTTGGAGACGATGGTAACTCTCCCATCACTAATTTCATCATCTCCTACGAGACGGACTGGAGCGACCTCGGATGGCAAGAGATGAAAACAATCCCGGCCGCCTCTACCAAGACCTCGTTGGACCTCTCCCCATGGGTCACCTATCGCTTCCGGGTTGTGGCTGTTAATGCCATCGGTAACTCCGAGCCTAGTTCACTGTCACAGGATTATGTAACCAGCGCTGCAGCACTGACCGAAGCTCCAGAAAATGTTGTTATGGAACCCACGGATCCAGGAAAGATGAGAGTGGAGTGGCCCGTAAGTGATCAGCCCTTTGTGTTTAGCAGTCTTGGGATATGATTGGGTTTGCAAATAGGTATCTTTCCTTGCCTTCCACTTTGAGGACCCGGGTTAAAAAAACTGTGAGTTTAGGGGGCACAAGGAGGATTGGGTTTTCAGGCTCTACCTGGTTGCCTGGGTTTTCCTTTGAAAAATTATTTGGGGTTTTCTCCCACTTCTAAAACTGAAACTTCCTTCCTTGTCTTCCCTCCACCGGGTTCTTGGCCAACAGATGAAGTTCGCTTTTCTGGGAGCCCTTGGCTTTACAACTAGAATAGCAATCTTGGATATCAGTCACACTCTGAGGTAGTGGGTTGACATACGGCCTCACTGATAATAATCCACAAGGGAAACCGATTCGGTAAATTTTAAATGAAATACGCCAGTCGGTTTCTACTGATATTTGAAATAAAAAGTCGCATCCCTTTAAGGTGATCCCTCTGCTGCTGCTTCGGCTTCCTAGGTTGTATCAAAGATATTGACAAAGTAGGGAGACCACTAACATTAGGGCTAGACAGCTCAGTTGGTAGAGCGCCTCATGTTAATCTGGAAGTCGTAGGTTCGTTGCCTTGTGAAAAAATAGCAGACAAAATGTCGTGGTTGTTATATATTTGGTTTGCGGTAACACCATGTGTGTATCTACTTGCCAGATAGAGTTTATTCTTAGTGAAATGTGTTTCTTTATTCTACTACCGCGGATGTTCGGGAGACTTCTCAGTTCTGAAAAGAACTGTCCTGCTTTTTAACTACTACCCGGGAAAGAAGGTATAGAAAATTGGCTGGGACTACTACTTTAGCTTAAAGGATCGTAATTAACTGCACTACCGCAGAGTCAGTTCTTGAAATGGTCTCAACGTTTCGACTAGATTGCTCTAGTCATCATCAGGAGACTGAGAACAAAGAACAAACTCTACCTGGCCAGTAGATACACACATGGTGTTACCGCAAACCACATATATATATATTGATACCTCACCATGCAATGCCTCATAGACATGGTTGTTGTTGTTGATGTTATAGGAGGTGCACCCTTATGATCAGAACGGTCCTGGATTCAAGTATGTCATCAGATGGAGAGAGCCTGGAACCGAGGAATGGCTAACAGAAGAGATAGACGACTACCAGACCACTAGTTATGTGATTGACAGTGGCTCTAACTACAAGGAGCTGGAAGTTGAGGTTATGTACAAGAACGATCTCGGCCCTGGGCCAGCATCGTCTGAAACTGGCTTCACCGGGGAAGGAAGTACGTATATTTTGCTAAATCTGGTTTTTTTTCCTGAACAAGTAATAATTTAAATTTCATTTTTGCCCTTACATCGATGTGTATTAAGCCCTGTGTACTTTTCCAAGTTTTGTGAAAAAATTTCACTTGCAAAGCACTTGGGTTGGATTGGAACCGTGACTTATGCATTGCTAGAGCAGAGGTCTTGCTACTAGACCATCAGGCTAGCCCAATGGCTAGGGGCAGTTGAATCCTTTTGCAGCGGTTACCACAATGTTTTCATAGATGTTCATTTTTGATTGGGGATATTGAATATAATTTGGGTTTTTACTGGGCTGTGTGAAAAAAAAATTAACATGCACATCATACGGGTGATTCTATCTATTAATAAAACATTGGTTTTGTGCTTCTTTCAAACTTTCAATGGTACATTTTGGTGAAGATTGCACTGTCCGTCTGATTCTATGTCAACTTATGTTGTAAAGAAATGGGGAACATCTAAAAAACTTCATCTGCAACTCTCCAATTCATTCGGAAATTATGACACAAAATGTAAAAAAAATGTCCATATGACCAGGGTAGTATCTCGCCTGCCATGAAACACCTTGGTATGTACCAGGTCACTCTTTCTGTAAACAGAGGTTACTCTGTCTTTGTTGTGGCCATTTACCTACAATCCTGGCCAAAATGCTTGGGCCACGTGACAAACGCCCCTTTACGTGTTCCCCTGCTCAATTTTGTTAACCCCAGCTGGAGTGCAGACCATGCAATGAGAACCAAAACTGAATGGAGGGGTGGGGGGCCTAATGAGATACGGCCAGGAGGAGTGCAGACCATGCAATGAGAACCAACATTGAATGGAAGGGTGGGGGCCAAATGAGATACGGCCAGGAGGAGTGCAGACCATGCAATGAGAATCAACATTGAATGGAAGGGTGGGGGCCAAATGAGATATGGCCAGGATTGTACATCTTTGTTTTTGGTCTTGAGTTATCTTCATTTTGATTCTCTGTTTCCCACAGCGCCGACTGATTCTCCTAAGAATATTCAAGTTAGTGCCGAGGACACCCCTGGAGTGGTTGTGGTAACATGGGATGAGATTCCACCAGAGTCTATCAACGGAAAACTCCAAGCTTTCTTGGTAAATACGCTTAACCCACTCATTCTCCTACTACTCTTCCTGAATTTGGGACCATAGTTTCTACAACAAGTGAGACAAAATTTTTTTTAGTCAGTTGGAGTAATAAGTCAGGGTTGATATGATGTTGTAAGGGCAAGGCAGTTTTTCTCTAGTAAAAGGCATCTCAACGGGGCACCAAGGCAATGACCAAGAGGCATGATGCCTGCATGAACTGTCAGGCCTGTTGTAGACAGAATGCACAAAATGTGTATGCACTTTGTGCAGGAAGAATAGTCCGAAATTGGAACACAAAATCTGAGAAAGAATCTAACAGTAATGTCTCTCAGATTCAATTTTTTGGGGGGTTGGGTTGGGGGGGGGGGCAAAAAAAAACCGGATATATTTTTGCATAACCACATTACTTAGCAGTGAAATGATTCTCAAAATGCTTTATACTTGGAAGAGCTGCTGTACTTCTAACCATGTCAGTTTTTATTGGCATTCATTTTGAGAGCGATTACCAAACAATATACCTTCCCTTTAAAGGCAGTGGACACTATTGGGAATTACTCAAAATATATGTTAGCAATGAAAATTTACTTGGTAACAAGCAAAGGAGAGCTGTGGGTAGACTGAAACTTTGTGAGAATTACTCCCTCTGAAGTAACGCAGAGGTTATTTCTCGCTAAAATATTTGAATCTGAAAAAGGCTTAGACATGTTTCTGAAAGCGCACACATTTTTAATTATTATTTTTTGGCAACTTCAAAGACAAATTAAGTAAACAAAATTACAGATTTGTTATTTTATGCATATGTTGGGATACACTAAGTGAGAAGACTAGTCTTTGCCATTTATCAAACCTATACCTTCCCTTGAACATGTTTCTTCTAGGTTTACTACTCGATGGCGGATGCTCAAGCTCAGGGCCAGGAGCCAGCAGAATGTCCCCCTAATGCTGACTGCCGTGTGAGCGGCCTCACACCCTTCCAGACCTACTCGTTCCAAGTATCCGTCAAGAATGGCCAAAAGGAAGGCCCCAAGTCAGATGCTGTGGTCTTCCAACTTCCAGAAGGACGTACGTTTTGTTTTCTTAAGCTTTGATTCCCTCTTCATTAAGTTATCATCTTTAATCATCATGAAGCGGGCGCATGCTTGTGGGGCGGCCATTAAGGTACAAGCCCTGCGAGCAGCATCCATATAAAAATCTTGGCAATAGTATCTATCAACTGTGGCAGTTGTTGGGGAGGGTATGTCACCCCCCCCCCCCCCAAAAAAAAAAAAAAAAAAAAAAAAGCATAAGAAAAATACTACTTCTACTTGTTGGTTTGAATATCGAGTTCTATGAATGCGCTGAATACTTGAGTCATAAGACTTCCACTGTAGGCTTACAAAACTAATGAAATGTTCAGTCTTTACGTATGTTTCTCGACATTTACTTTTGATCTACCTCTCTAGCACCGGAGAAACACTGTTCCCCAAAAGCTCCCTTAAATCCATAATTTCAGGGGGTATCAAAAGATTTATACGGCATTATTTCAACATGCCTTTTAAATTGTTGAGCCCAGTTTCAGAGCTTTTTGTGAATCATGACTCTCACTCTTGCTTATGTTGCACCCATTAGAAGTGATTATGGGGCTACCACCATTGGGTAAAAGCTGTAATGAAAGGATGAACAACCCAGTACTACTTAATTTCTTAGTAACAACCCAGTACTACTTAATTTCTTAGTAACAACCCAGTACTACTTAAT
Organism: Asterias rubens; assembly: GCF_902459465.1. Lineage (NCBI taxonomy): Eukaryota > Metazoa > Echinodermata > Asteroidea > Forcipulatida > Asteriidae > Asterias > Asterias rubens. The sequence continues at coordinate 14,283,520 of NC_047063.1, read as the reverse complement.
TTCTTAGTAACAACCCAGTACTACTTAATTTCTTAGTAACAACCCAGTACTACTTAATTTCTTAGTAACAACCCAGTACTACTTAATTTCTTAGTAACAACCCAGTACTACTTAATTTCTTAGTAACAACCCAGTACTACTTAATTTCTTAGTAACAACCCAGTACTACTTAATTTCTTAGTAACAACCCAGTACTACTTAGTTTCTTAGTAACAACCCAGTACTACTTAATTTCTTAGTAACAACCCAGTACTACTTAATTTCTTAGTAACAACCCAGTACTACTTAGTTTCTTAGTAACAACCCAGTACTACTTAATTTCTTAGTTTAACTCTTTTCACACCACCACTCATCTACAATGTGGCTAGATGGGCTTGTGTCATCTACATCCAGACCAGCTGATCTGCACGGGTCTAAGTTTGGCTATTGAACAATGGGGTTAAAAGTAGTAGTTGCTGCTGTTGTTCAATTTTTAGTGAGGGCTAAAGGCCGAGTCACACTGCAGCGATAACGATCACGAATGCGTTCTGTTGGTTGAACGGCTCCACGCTGAATACGCACATACTCATTCAACCAATAGGATGCGTTATCTTCGCGTTGTGATCAATATGGTTTTTTTTCTTTTCGTTTTAGCTGCAGTGTGACTCTGCCTTTACTCTCTGTTATTTTTTTCTGTGACCTCTACCTTTATAATGTTTGACTCGTTGGTTGTGACGGCTCTGATGATTTGATCCTTTTGATACTGTTACAGCCGCTGGACCTGTGCTTGACCTGAAGGTACGTGCCTTATCAGATCGTCTGTACGTCACATGGGGTGCACCAGCTCTACCCAATGGTGTCATAAGTGGATACAACTTGAGCTATTCTGAAGGTAAGCATGTGCATTATATTCAGCATTTCGTTCATTCCTTCAATTCATTCATTAAGACCAAAATTTACTTTCTTTATCCCCCGATGCACATTTAACGTCTATTATATCATTGCAGTACCCGCTGCCAAAACATAGGATTCAAACTGCCTCTAGCTACCAGGCAATCTCGATAGTCTAGTTGGTAAGACACTGCTCTAGAATTGCAAGGGTCGTGGGTTCGAATCCCACCTGAGTAATATGCCTGTGATATTTTTTCACAGGACTCGGGGGGGAAAGTACTGAGTACACAGTGCTAACACACATCGGTGTATGGGTGAAAACCAAAATTGATATCATTTATTCCTGTCGCGAAGCCAAGGACTTTATCACTATACTTTACAGTAAAAGCCAACTTAATCACTATACTAGCCAAGAACCCAATGGAGAGAAGAGAAGGAAGGATCTCTCAGTTTTAGATGTAGAAGAAAAACCCATGCAGTCAAGTAAACCAATCCACAAAGTGCCCTGGTGTCGCGGTCCTAGATGTCCAGCGTGCTAAAAGCTCCAGATTACTAAATACGGCAGTATTAAGTCAGTTCCTACCTGCGCACAGCAAGCGAAAGTTGTCGATTTTATTGCCGGACTGAGTCGACTGTTTCGCTTGATTGTCATGGCGGCGTCCACAAGTAAATCGAGTGGTGAACGAGAGGAGCGTCTACGCAGTATTGTGAAAAAAGTAATCACATAATCAAGTAATTGAGGAGCGGGAATTACAAAGAAGAATTCTTCTGAAAGCCAGAAGAGGGTTTTGGGTTGCCAGGCGAAAAAGCACTCGTACGAGTGGTGAACGAGAGAAGCGTCTACGCAGTATTGTGAAAAAAGTAATCACATAATCAAGTAATTGAGGAGCGGGAATTACAAAGAAGAGTTCTTCTGAAAGCCAGAAGAGGGTTTTGGGTTGCCAGGCGAAAAAGCACTCATACCATAACGAAAAAAGGTTTCAGAGATTTATTCACGTCCACAACGAAAGCTTGGCTCGCCGGACATCTGAGACCATGACTACTGCGTGACATTATCTGTGGTCCTAGAGGTGGAAGGTGAGAAACGATTCCACTACACCGACCCGACCAGCAGCATATGGACCTAGTGCTCCAGCATGAATGCTTCTTATTTAATTGGTGAACAGAATGATGAAAACTTACACAGTGCTTAGAGTACAAAAGTGGGGGCTTGTAGGTGAAATGTTTGGGGGAATAGATCATGCAAATCTCAAACTTTTGGTCCCACAGTTGTTTGTTTTGTTTTGTTAATAAAAGTAAGATCTCTGTGTATTATTTATGTACAACAGTCTTTGACAAAGAACTCAGTATTTAAACATACAGAGATATTTTTGCCCACCGAAGAAGTTTGTGAAACATGTGAAACAAATCCCTTTTTATGACTACACACAGTATTTAAAGATACTGGACACTATTAGTAATTGTCAAAGACCAGTCTTCTCACTTGATGTATCTCAACATATGCATAAAATAACAAACCTGTGAAAATTTGAGCTTGATTGGTTGTCGAAGTTGCGAGAGAATAATGGAAGAAAAAACGCCCTTGTTGCACAAGTTGTGTGCTTTCAGATGGTTGATTTCGAGACCTCAAAATCTAATTCTGAGGCCTCGAAATCAAGTTCAAATATTTTAGTGGAAAAGTACTTCTTTCTTGAAAACGGCTATACTTCGGAGGGAGCCGTTTCAATATCAACAGCTTTCCATTGCTTATTACCAAGTAAGTTTTTATGCTAACAATTATTTTGAGTAATGACCAATAGTGTCCAGTGCTTTTAAACCCAATTCCTTTGTTACCCATAGTTGATGGTGACACATTGGTTGACACTCAAGTAAAAGAGATTAAGGGCAAGGATACGACCAGCTTCAAGATATCCGCTAAACCCAGCACGTCTTATCGCATCGAGATCTTTGCCATCAATGGAGCAGAAGGAGCAGGTGATAAGGAAGAGAAGGAGGTTGATACAAGACCGGGCGGAGGTAAGAATGGACAGGATTTCAATTTAATCGATTTCATTTATTCCGGTTGTGAAGCCAAGGACTGTCAGAAAAGGGACCTTAATTACTGTACTAGCCATGAGGAAAAACCCCCCAAAAAGTCTTGTAAAAAAAAAAAAACGGAAAGTTATTTCAGGGTAAACCCATGCAGTCAGATAGTGACTGAAAACTCGATTCATGTAGTTCCTCGGCGGGGTCTTGGAGGTGAGAGGCGAGGCAAAATAACACTACACTAACCTCATCACAAGATTGTGGCAGTTTTTCCTTAGCTCAACCTCTATAAGAGTGCTTAGAAAAAGAAATTCTTTATAACACTCTCCTACTGTGTTGAATAATACACCATGTCGGCCTCTGATATGATATGCTGTAGTGACTGTCTCTACACAGTGCACAGTTAACCCTCCTACTGTCTGACCATTCAACATAATGCACTGTGGGTTTGAATAATACACCATGTCGGCCTCTGATATGATATGCTGTAGTGACTGTCTCTACACAGTGCACAGTTAACCCTCCTACTGTCTGACCATTCAACATAATGCACTGTGGGTTTGAATAATGCACCATGTCGGCCTCTGATATGATATGCTGTAGTGACTGTCTCTACACAGTGCACAGTTAACCCTCCTACTGTCTGACCATTCAACATAATGCACTGTGGGTTTGAATAATACACCATGTCGGCCTCTGATATGATATGCTGTAGTGACTGTCTCTACACAGTGCACAGTTAACCCTACTACTGTCTGACCATTCAACATAATGCACTGTGGGTTTGAATAATACACCATGTCGGCCTCTGATATGATATGCTGTAGTGACTGTCTCTACACAGTGCACAGTTAACCCTACTACTGTCTGACCATTCAACATAATGCACTGTGGGTTTGAATAATACACCATGTCGGCCTCTGATATGATATGCTGTAGTGACTGTCTCTACACAGTGCACAGTTAACCCTCCTACTGTCTGACCATTCAACATAATGCACTGTGGGTTTGAATAATGCACCATGTCGGCCTCTGATATGATATGCTGTAGTGACTGTCTCTACACAGTGCACAGTTAACCCTCCTACTGTCTGACCATTCAACATAATGCACTGTGGGTTTGAATAATGCACCATGTCGGCCTGTGATATGATATTCTGTAGTGACTGTCTCTACACAGTGCACAGTTAACCCTCCTACTGTCTGACCATTCAACATAATGCACTGTGGGTTTGAATAATACACCATGTCGGCCTCTGATATGATATGCTGTAGTGACTGTCTCTACACAGTGCACAGTTAACCCTCCTACTGTCTGACCATTCAACATAATGCACTGTGGGTTTGAATAATACACCATGTCGGCCTCTGATATGATATGCTGTAGTGACTGTCTCTACACAGTGCACAGTTAACCCTCCTACTGTCTGACCATTCAACATAATGCACTGTGGGTTTGAATAATGCACCATGTCGGCCTCTGATATGATATGCTGTAGTGACTGTCTCTACACAGTGCACAGTTAACCCTCCTACTGTCTGACCATTCAACATAATGCACTGTGGGTTTGAATAATGCACCATGTCGGCCTCTGATATGATATGCTGTAGTGACTGTCTCTACACAGTGCACAGTTAACCCTCCTACTGTCTGACCATTCAACATAATGCACTGTGGGTTTGAATAATACACCATGTCGGCCTCTGATATGATATGCTGTAGTGACTGTCTCTACACAGTGCACAGTTAACCCTCCTACTGTCTGACCATTCAACATAATGCACTGTGGGTTTGAATAATGCACCATGTCGGCCTCTGATATGATATGCTGTAGTGACTGTCTCTACACAGTGCACAGTTAACCCTCCTACTGTCTGACCATTCAACATAATGCACTGTGGGTTTGAATAATACACCATGTCGGCCTCTGATATGATATGCTGTAGTGACTGTCTCTACACAGTGCACAGTTAACCCTCCTACTGTCTGACCATTCAACATAATGCACTGTGGGTTTGAATAATACACCATGTCGGCCTCTGATATGATATTATGTAGTGACTGTCTCTACACAGTGCACAGTTAACCCTCCTACTGTCTGACCATTCAACATAATGCACTGTGGGTTTGAATAATACACCATGTCGGCCTCTGATATGATATGCTGTAGTGACTGTCTCTACACAGTGCACAGTTAACCCTCCTACTGTCTGACCATTCAACATAATGCACTGTGGGTTTGAATAATGCACCATGTCGGCCTCTGATATGATATGCTGTAGTGACTGTCTCTACACAGTGCACAGTTAACCCTCCTACTGTCTGACCATTCAACATAATGCACTGTGGGTTTGAATAATGCACCATGTCGGCCTGTGATATGATATTATGTAGTGACTGTCTCTACACAGTGCACAGTTAACCCTCCTACTGTCTGACCATTCAACATAATGCACTGTGGGTTTGAATAATACACCATGTCGGCCTCTGATATGATATGCTGTAGTGACTGTCTCTACACAGTGCACAGTTAACCCTCCTACTGTCTGACCATTCAACATAATGCACTGTGGGTTTGAATAATGCACCATGTCGGCCTGTGATATGATATGATGTAGTGACTGCCTCTACACAGTGCAAAGTTAACCCTCTACAGTCTGATCATTCAATTCCAATATAATCGCACCATGCCGGTCTCCTAACGTAATCTCCCCCCCCCCCCCAAGATTCTGTCCTCCATATGGGAAATTAACATGGTCAAGAGAGGGCACTATCAGAAAAAGTTGGGACAGAATCTAAGAGGGGGACAGAATCTCCTGCCACACCGGCATGTTTCTGCGGCGGGGTGAATATCTATGTTACAGCAACCCATCCATGTTTTATATTCACAGTCCCATTGGAGCCCGTCTTTGGAGAGGGTCAACTAAGCCCTGGCCTTGAGCAAATCAACGTTACTTTCGTTCAGACATCCTCAGGCCCTGCTGCCAACAGTTTCTATGTCCTTTTCAAGGAAGCAAGTAAGTGTGTTTTGTATTTGTAAAAAATTTTACATTGTGAGAAATACCAAACTCCCCTTGTCATTTGTGCATGCTTAAGCCATAACAATGTTTAGAAGTCATGCAGATGTTTTGGTTTCATCATAGATTGTCATGATTTCCTTTGAAGGTGATTTGGAATGCGTCTGGGTAGGCTTTTGGTGTAGGGATCCTTTTTTAAAAGTTTTCTCTGGAGATGGCACACAGCATTTGCTGAGCCAGTTTACCCCTTTTCTCTCTGCTGTAGTGCAACGGGATGCAACATTAGAAAATATGCACGGCCTGCTGAGTGCAACCACAACAACCACCGACCTTACCATAGTTCTCTTTGTTCTCCACCGAGGGCAGTTAAACACAAATTATTTATAAAATGATTATTTATTTTATGCATCTTGTTGTATTAAGCATGGCTGGGGCATAGTAAAGGTTACACGTGGTGTAGATTTAAAGGAGTACAGTTTGTCTATGAGACATTTATATGAAAATGAAATCTGTTTTGGCGTTACACATTCCCTTCAGGGAGGGTGGTTTGGACAATTCCATCTTGAAGATCAGTAATTAAAATGTGAATCTTAATGCAAATGCTATGTCCTATCTCTAAGAGAATATTAAAAGAGGGTTTGGTGTGATTCATTAGCTCTTAAGATCACTCTGCAAGCATCTTATAGTTCCTTCACTTTCCATAAGATTAGAATCATGGGTAGGTCATGTTTGAATTGAGGGCTGAGGCTTGGTAGCCATGGTAACATACTTTGAAGCATAGGCTCACCATAGCAACATCTGAAGCTGCCACTGAGAGACTTCCCCTAGAATGCTAGGTGGCAGCAGACTTAGTACCACATAAATTTCTGATGTTTCTGTAGTTCTGAGCATGGACACATTACCAAAACAGTGAATTTTACCTGGTAAGTCTGCTGCCACCTAGCATTCCAAAAGTCCCCCGTTTGGACACGGCCTTAGAGATGTGCTTTTTCCCATTTCAAAGGCATGCTATGTATGGATGTGAATAAAACCCCAGCCTCTTTTCACACCTTTTTTCCGTTTTTATGGCAAAACAGCTTATCCCTGTACTTGCTTTTTGAGTGAGGCTGTTTTGCCATGGAAGGGCTTATGGCTATCGCAATGGCTGCTGCTGTTGCTGAGGGTTTTTGCCATGGGCCTACTATGCTTCAACACTGGTTCACGTGACAGCTTAGCCTCAGCCGCAACTCAAACATGTGTAGAGACATGTAGTTGTTCATTTTGAAAGCCATTACTAGTGGGACTTAAGGCCCGGTCACACAGGCCCCGATAACGAGAACGAAAACGATAACGATAAAAATGCACGCCCTCGATTGGTTGAATGAGCGTGGGCGTATTCTGCGTGGAGCAATTCAACCAATCGCGAGCGTGCATTTTTATCGTTCTCGTTTTCGTTCTCGTTATCGGGGCCTGTGTGACCAGGCCTTGAGCCTGTAAATGTTAAGTGGATAGTGACGAGGTTGTGAAATTAACAAAAGGGAACATTAATCGGTTTCCAGCTGAAAACATCTATCTGCATCTGTGCATAATGCTTGTTTGGATCACTCTGGAATTAGAGTAGTACATCATGATATCATGATCGCATAATGATCTCATTGCTACTTAACTATTAAAAACCATTGGTTTAGAGTTTGTCATAGATTTGAAATAATTTTAACCTTCATTTGACTCCTCAACAGATGTTAACTTTTGGTTGTTGTAATTTTGTTGTTTTATGTTAATTAATTTATTCCTCACTTGATTTTTGTTCCTATTACAACAGAACCTGACAACAGTACTGGTAAAACATTTTTACTCATGCAAGATTCTTGAATTGGCTCTCTCAGTGAATGGAAAGTACAACTTGTTTTAAAATTATAAAATTCAAAACTTCTCAGTTGTTCAAATAATAAACGTACCCTCGTGGTCATTTGGAGGGAATTTCTTGTTTTTGTTGCCGAGTTGTGAAATCGTTCCGTGATGGGGATTTCACTCTTGCTGAGTATCTTGAACAACAGGGGGCTTATACCGCCTTCAAACAATGTTGTACCTTCCATTCAGATCATCAGCAATTTCTGCCACTTTTTTGTCTCAATTCATGAAGGGAAAAACTTCTGTTTTGACACTTCTCGACCTGATAGTCTGAACAGTGGGACTGTAAACTTGTTAAGTTTGGATCCATCATAAGGTCTTGCAGACCAGTGTTAATTTTTGGGATGACTGTTTACTTTTATTGGACTTCTATCCACTCTTTTTAAAACATTATGATAAGCAAAAGTGTCAGAAATTGCTGGTTAAAAAAAAAAAAATTAAAAAAGGAAAAGAAAGAAAAATGTGGCCTAACAAAATGTTTCAGTTCGCCTAATATCCTATACTTGCCCTTATAACCATTTTGCTTTTCCTTTGTGCCTCAAACATTAACAAATTTTGTGCAGACTTCAGCTCAACGGACGCCAAATCAATCTGTATGTTTTTGTTATTGTTCCTACTCAACCCCCAAACCCCCTATCCCCCAAACCCCCATCCCCTATTCCCCTACCCCCGCCTCCACTGCCCTCTATCATTTGATATCTCACTATCTTTTCCGATGCTATTTTTCTCCTGATAGTTGGAATGTTGATTTTGTGCATAACTTGAATCAGTGGCTCTTGTTTTTTACTGCCGAATGAAGGTAGTTTTCACAAGGTCACGAAAAGCTTGAAGTGTGGATGCGAATACTTGAACTTTCTTAAAGACAGTGGACACTATTGGTAATTGTCAAAGACTAGTCTTCACAGTTGGTGTATCTCAACATATGCATAAAATAATAAACCTGTGAAAATTTGAGCTCAATCGGTCGTCGAAGTTGCGAGATAATAATGAAAGAAAAAACACCATTGTCATACGAAGTTGTGTGCTTTCTGATGCTTGAATTCGAGACCTCAAATTCTAAACTTGAGGTCTCGAAATCAAATTCATTGAAAATTACTTCTTTCTCGATATCTACGTCACTTTAGAGGGAGCTGTTTCTCACAATGTTATATACTATCAACCTCTCCCCATTACTCGTAATCAAGAAAGGTTTTATGATGATAATTATGTTGAGTAATTACCAATAGTGTCCACTGCCTTTAACAATAGAAACAATAATGTATGGTGAAGAAGCCAGCCTCCACTTATGCTTTTGGTTTGGCCTGTTAAAAAGACACATCAAACAAGATGTTTGAATTAAAGAAGTTTTGCTTCAATTAAGAATGCTATCTGTGAGGAGAGAAAACAAATATTCTTCAAATACACTGACTGATGTTTAACAGAAATTCATAGCTTGTTTAATTTGTGCATGGGTGACTCCACAATAACATAGGCCTTAAATAAGATAACTTGATTTATTTGTTCTACTAATATTTAAATAATTGCTACACAGATAATTGCTTAATCGTGCATGGATCATATTTATAACTGACCTTGAAACTGGGTGACTTTTGTTGACAAACGGTCAACAAAGGAACATGTTGTTTAGAATGGTTTGGAAAAGTTGTGCATCAAACGAGCCAATTTGACAGGACACAAGTGCCATGTAAACCTGTTCTTGCACTCGATGTATAAACATCAGAAACAGATGTGGTTTAAATACTGCACACAGCTCAAATATCATTTGGTCTATACACACTATGTGGCAAACCCATCTCTAGTTTCCTACTAATTGCATTATTTATGACGCGAAAAATGGGTCATCATTTAAAGGGAGTTTCACACCTCCCAATAATCGTAAGAGGATTTGGTAAAATTATCATCACAAAAAAACAAAACATGTAAGACGGCATTTACAGGGTTTACTCTTAAACTTTTTTAGTGACTGGCCAGCAAAATTAGTTAGTAGGATTTGAAACTTTGCATGGTGGAAATACGATATGGAAAGGTTTGCGGTAACCGATGTAAAACTAGTAAGCTCGTCAATTCATTAGTCCGTCAGATTTAAGACGGGTTCATCCTTAAAATGAAATAGGGATGCTTTTTAACACTGAACTAGCCAGAAGGTCCACTTGGAGTGAATTTTGACTGATCCTCAAGTGTAGTAAGTGGTATTTGGCAAGTAGAACACTGTTAAGAGCGAACGCTGATTCTGAATAGGTCATGACACCCCAGAAAATGTTTTTTAAAAAAGGACAAAGTGGTCAAAAGGACCTGTTAAAGTTTTTGGTGTTTATTTGGACAATATTAAATTTAAAATAAAAACTGTTTCATAATTGCAGAGTTATTATTGTGTTAAGGTTCTAAAAGTTGAGCAGCTTGTTCCTTTAATGTGCAATGCAAATCGCTTGACAGTTGGCGCAGCATAATTACATGCAAGTCATGGACAATAGACAAATTTTTGCATAAAGCAATTTTAAAAACCTGGCACTTGCGTTTGGATTGTGTGCTAAAGTGGCTTATCCATCAACACTGTACTGATAATCATGCCATATATACAGTAACAATTTATTGGCTAATATTCTGCTGTTGGAATTTCCAGGTTTAATCAAAGGCAAGTGTTTTGTATCATTTTTGTTCATACAAGTCTTTTCTCCATTCTCTAATGTATTTGTTCTTAATATCGCGAATTGCAACGCATCATGAGTCTTGTCAATAGTTCATGTGTTTTTGTGTTCAGTATTTCTTACGAAGTCTGGTATGCCAGCGACGAAACTAGGGTGAAATTCTAGGGGGCACAAGGGGTGGACAATTTTGATTTTATGTGGCACTGCAGGCACAGGCACAAATTGTGCATGGGGTGGGGTGGGGTGGGGGGTACGTCTCTCTCCCCCCTTATTTATGCTGGGGGACTATGTTATTTCTTACTGCTGTGTTAGTTTGGTGCTTTGCATTGTGCAGAGGCTTGAAGCTGCACGCTGCACTAGTTATTTGATTCCCAATAATTCCCGCAAGTTACAGTTACGTGACATTGTATGACCAAGGGTAATCACCAGGATTCGAACCCATACCACGATGACTAAACCACCAGAACTTGAATTCGATGCTCTAAACCATTCGCCCATGACACCAGTTAAACTATGATGTTGGTTTTATCCATAGTATTAAATTGTGCACTACAATTATCTATATAAAAGGAACAAAATGGGAATGTGACCCTTAAAGAAAATACCTATAAACTACGCTACCAAGTAACAAATGTAGTTACATGCCTCCCCTGGAATGTAACAATGGGTGCGTTCGATTAGCTTCCCTGGGTTGACCCCTGGTCTGCCCCTGGTACGTTCAAATAGCTTTGATGTCATTCCATGGGCTCACCCGAGTCAGCCCCCAAGTGCCCTGCTTGTGGAGTGGGTCACTTGGGGCTGGCCACAGGTGCACGACGTCACCACGAGAGGGTGAGTGATCGTTCGTTTAGCCCTTGTCAGGGGCTCACCCGAGTGAGCACCACAGGGTTGGGGGTTGACCCATGGAAGCTAATCGAACGCACCCAATAGGAAGGATCATGTTGCATGCCCATCAATATGGTGTCATAACACCACATTCGGAATGATGCAATGATTCTGTTTCAATTCAGTCTTCTCCTCTACACATTACTTACTTCAATGCATCTTGCATAACTTTATCATAACATATTGTAGAAGCACCTTTCATTTCTTCGTTTTTTTTAAAACTTGATTTTGATTCTTTCATAGTCATGAAATTATTATTGAAACGATACCTAAGGTTACTTTGACCATCTTGGATTTTGTTGTTCAAACAATTAATTATTGTATGTTACCATCTTGGTTTCCAAAACAAGTTCATTTTTTAATATAAACATTTGGGGAAAGTTGTGTGGACGAATAGACTTCTTAATCCAAAACATTTCTTTCAAACTGATGGGTTTTCTTCCAAAAATATTTATGTTCGGAGAGGTTTTGTAAAAATAAAATGTGAATTTTTGAAATGGTATCTCCAGTGTGGCCTATTTTGAAACTTTCACACCAGTATGGAAAGCTTTTATCTTTAGAGAAAGAGACCAACCCTATCAGTAAAAGCACTTGTATAAACACTACTACTGCTGTAGCTAATCTTGACACTCTCCTGTTTGCATTCCACTATCAATAATATTGTAAACTTGTGCTGGTATCAATGCAATATGGAATGTCCAAGGAACATGCCAGTAAAAAACAAAAACACCTCAGCACTATTTAAGGAACATGCCGAATGTGAATCTCTTACTCGAGTAGTAAGATTCACCAAGCATCAGACCAAGCAACCACTGGGATCATTAACGCAGTCTTTATTTTTTGTATTGCCAGACGACGACGAGGCTGATTTTGTGAAGTCTGGCTCGATGGATTTACTGGATAGCTCTCTACTTATTGTGAAGGGACTGAAGAGAAACACTGAGTATGTTATGCAGATCGTGGCGGTCAATGATGACGGATCGACCAAAGGACCAAATCAGAGAGAGAAAACACTAGGCGGAGGTAAGCAACACATTTTCATTCTGTCAGTTTAAGTCCTTTCTCAAGGAATGACGTGAAATAGATGTGGGGATCGAACATTTGACACGACTCTGCACCCGCTGCCAGTGATTTTTTTTGTTGTACCAGTAAATTCATGACTGAACAAGTCCAGTAGTGTTGTGTTTTCTCATAGGATGTCCTTTACCAAGGAGAAGAGTTTTTTTTTTAAATGAATGTGCAATGTTTTTCTATGTAAATTTGTAATCTTTTATCTTAAGTGCACTTCTGTAGATTGTTACTAGCTGGGATCCATGGGAGATCAGTGAGTTTTTCTTACTGAATGGATTTCCCAGGATAAACAAGAAATAAATAAATCATTAAATAAATGCCTTGATTCTCTTCTAAAGCAGTTCGAGCTCTATGACCGATATTTTCAAATGTACTTTTTGTTTTGACAACACAGAAGCTGCAGTAGCTCCTCCTATCTATGTGAGAGGATGGTTCATTGCTCTACTCATCATCATCGTAGCCTTGTTATGTATCCTGTTAGTACTGTGTATCCTCAAGAGCCAGAGGGGTGGCAAGTACAATGGTAAAACATAATCCATCAATCTAAGGCCGTGTCCGAAACGGCGACTTCGGCTACAGCTACGGCTAGATCGCGCGCGTCTGCCTATTCTTCAACACTGGTAGACGCGCTGATCTAGACGTAGCTGTAGCCGAAGTCGTCGTTTCGGACACGGCCTAATGTTATCATTCCACCTTAAAGCCATTGGACATTTTCTGAACAGAACAAAAATTAAAAGTTCACAGATTTACCAATAACTTACAGGATTTACAGAAGGTAATGGTGAAAGACTTCCCTTGAAATATTGTTCCATGAAATGCTTTACGCTTTGAGAAAACATTAAAACAATATAAATTCTCGATACAGAGAATTACGGATTTGTTTTAAACACATGTCATGACACGGTGAAACGCGCAGAAACAAGAGTGGGTTTTCCCATTATTTTCTCCCGAATCCGATGAGCCTAAATTTTCACAGGTTTGTTATTTTATATATTAGTTGTGATACACAAAGAGCGGGCCTTTGGACAATACTGTTTACCAATGTTGTGCGATTGCTTCAAACGATTTGGGTACTTTTTGATTTACATTAAACTTAAACAGCTTGAAGATAAATGGTAGTAGAAAGATTCCCTTCTTGCTGAAGTGCTGTAGTTTAAAAAAAAAATGAGTAAAACAAGTCACAAAGTAATTTTTCGTCTCAGTGAGATGACAATTATTTAAGCATGTAAAAACGTATTAACCAGTTAAAGACCGTACATAACTGGTGATTACGTTTTTTACATGCTAAAACTGAATGGTTGTGGACATTGTGTTTCGTGAATTTTTTTTTGCTAGCAAAACAGTTGCTGGCAGTGTTAGCACTTTATATTATCCACCATATATATGATCTGACAGCTGTAGAACTTTGAGATTGACTGGCCATCTGGGTCACGAGGAAATGGTGAAATACCGATTATACATTTTTCATGACAATTATAAAAAAAATAAATACATATACATATATAAATATAACGCTCACTGAGCGATTAACTCCAAACGGGAAATTAGTTTTTTTCTTTCTTTCTCATCAAATATGACATTACCGACAGAAATATTTAGAGGGATGTTTTCCACTATCATTAACATTAGACCATGTAGGTTCTATTTAAATCTGTGATCTTAGACGATTTTTTTCGTCTTACCATTTCTGTAATGTTCCTTTAATCTCAACTGATAATCCCGTCTTTATCTTTATCTGGATACTGATAATCCAATATAAATGTTTTTTGAGATATCCCTGAAAATCCAGAGGGAACATGTCCACACAGGAAGAATAACCCCCTAGAGAAATATATTGACCCATTTCACCTGACGTCATCAGCAGAAAAATCTTGAATGCGCCATACTGGTGGGCAATTTCACTGTGCGTTCCAACCATTAGTTTTTATTGCCATTAATTTTAAGAGTGATTACCAAACGTATACATTCCCTTTTAAAGCACTGGACACTATTGGTAATAGCTCCAAAATAATTGTTTGCATAAAACTTACTTGGTAACAAGCAATGGCGAGCTGCTGGTAGTATAAAACATTGTGAACAACGGCTCCCTGTGAAGTAACAGAGTTCTTGAGAAAGAGGTTATTTATCACTCAAATAATAAAATACTTCAGCTGAAGCCTTTTATTATGCATCTGAAAGCACACAACAAAGTAATGCAACAAGGTCGTTTTTTCTTTCACTATTCTCTTACAAATTTGATGACCAATTGAGCCCAAATTTTCACAGCTATGTTTTGTAATGCATATGTTGGGATACACCAAGTTAGAATACTAGTCTTTCTAAATTACCCAATGTATCTTTTCCTTTCAATGATGATTGTTTTATCTCTTGCTTGTAGTGTCTGATAAGGAGCAGCAGAGGAAAGGAGACATTGAGAGCACACCTCTCAAGGATGATGGAGGATTTGAGGAGTTCGATCCCAACAAGTAAGTCTACTCTTAAGGCCGGTTGATAGACGGTCGCGAGATGGTCGCATGATGGAAATCTTGACACGCGATCCTAAAAAACACAGTTTATATTCAAAAACTGTGTCTTTTTATGATCACGCGTCAAGATTTCCATCGCCCGACTATCTCGCGCGACCATCGCGCGACCAACTATTACTCAGCCTTTAAGACAATAGAGAGGTTTCGCAATTCTACAAAACACATACGTATACAGTTACTGATACGTCGACACTATGTGTGTTCACTTGACGCGTATCTGCGACTATCATGTTTTGCACACTTGTAGCAACCAATGCAGGAGCCCATACATGTAAGTAGCTGACTTCCAGAACATTATTTGGTCACAAATCGTAATTGTTTGGTCACGTGGTGTTGCCTTGTAGCCAAAACAGATTGGCCCGACTGAATCAACATGGGGGGGGGGTGCTATTACAGTTAAAAAGCTCCGTTTGAAGAGGCTGTCTTTTTATACAATTGTTGAATACCTGAAGCATCGCCGACCAAGTTTCTAAAGTTTCACAAAAAGTTAGCTTGGTGTTGAAGGTTAATTCATAATAAAACACATTTCTTAATTTTCAACCAATCAGGGACAATCCGGACGGTGAGCTCCCAAGAGGGTCACAGGGCAGTCTCCGTGACAGTGAACCAGGCAGCAGTGACACTGACAGCCTGAAGGAATATGCCGATGGTGAACTCGGCAAATTCAATGAGGAGGGTTCCTTCATCGGCCAGTATGGCGACAAGAAACAGCGACCAGCTGACGATGGCGAGCAGGGAGGTGCCGCTTACTCAACGTTCGTTTGAGGCAGCCACACCCGTTTCGGAGAAACGCTGTCAACAGAGTATCTTATTAAAATATGGGCAAAAGGGTAGGGATTAACCGCCCATTACTTCTTCTGACCCACCCCCTTTTTAGACATTTTGAATGGCTGGAACGTGCTGTGCTGTGTGATGTGCAGAGATGTTTGTTCTCTCGATGGAGACATGAAAAACGATGGTTCCACAAGGTCACATCTCTGAAATTTCTTATCCTTCTTTGTTTCCTTGTTGTTTCTTTGTTGTTGTTCTTTTTTAAAACTCATTTGGCAACTTTGTGCTTGTTAGCTTTTAGATGATAATGTTAATCATGAAGGGGTATCAAAGCAACATTCCTAGAGAAAACCAAATCTTTAACCCAAATTTTTTTGTTTTGGGGACTTGATTTACCACAACAAAATTCTTCAAATTTCTTTCAAGTACCTGGTAATCCTTAAACAGTTGTCCAATTTTCTTAGGGTATTTTTATTTGTTATTATTTGATGGGATTTTCCAAAGTACTGAGGATGCAGTACTAAGTATGTAAATTACGGCAATGATTTGTGTAAGTGATACTTCTTTAACCAACACCAAGTCACGTCTGACAAACATATCAATTCCTGAACCTGTATTTTGTAAAAAAATAAAAAATAGACACACATTCTTTTTTTAGCGTTAATGTTAGCCGCTGTTCCGGCAGGCATTTATGATTATTTTGTATTTAAATGTTAACCTTTTGAAAGTGCAGCATGGCAGCTTTTAGTTTAACTGTAAACAAAATATCTAAATAAAAATAAAAACAAATAAAAATATTAGAATATATGGTCCCTTTGAACTGAACAAAAATCCTGTGCTTAAGTTCTGATAATTCTAAAGCGGTAAAAATTCAGAGAGCTGATGGATTTCAGTGTTGTCCATTTTGACGACTTTTGTCATTTTGCACTTTACCAAAGTGAGCACTGTAGTTGGGTAGGCTGTGCACCTTAGCAAGACACCTGCGTTATGCATGGCATGGGGGCTATTTCTAATACATGTAGTGCATCATTTAGAGGGTGGTAGCTTTTCCTGTATTTTTTATATTAATATCACGATGTGGTTTATAAATTGATGCGATGTTAAAATACCTACACAAAGTTTCTGTGGTAAATAGAATCTGACTTTTTTTCTGAGCACCGAGAGAGTTTTCACATAGCACAGTTTGTTCGATCCTTTAGTCACAGGAGACTCGTTATGAAGCTGGCACTCAACCTAGACTGGTACCATGTATTAACCCCCAATGTCACCTGTGGTTTTCTACATGGGACAGTTGATATTGAAATCTACTTCATGACTAAAAGTTTGCAAAATCATTCAGCAGCTTTAAAAAAAAATAAAAACCCCACAAATACAAAAAAACAGGAAAACTATGTTTGAAGAACTTTAACAGAAGTGTTGGTCCAGAGTTCCCTTCCACACAGTTTCATTTTGCTGAGCATGCTTACAGAAAATGCAGGAAGGGAATTAAGAAATGTTAATGGTGCTTATGAAATAATAAAGCGCCTTGTAGATTGTAATACAGCAAGAACTTATGTAAAAAGTGCAAACAATGTAGTGTTCAATTAAGTGTAGTACCCTGACTGCTATTCAACTGCCATCAAAGAGTAACAAGGCAGTGTATATAGCAACCAGGCTAATTAAGATAAGTAACACGTCTTAGAAATATTTTAAAGCTTAGTAAAACTGGTTTTGAAATTTGGTCTTCGAAACACTTGCTTGTTTTCTCAATAATACTTGGCAGCATGCTAAAACTGGTGACCAGCTTTTAAGTCTACTTGGTAGTTCTTGTGTGACTTGGTTATCATTGTGGATGTATCAAGATGTGGTGGTAGCAAAGTACCAGTGCCTGGAGAAAGTAGGCACGTGGTCATCGGAAGCAAATGAAACAAAACGGCTGTGACAGAAATTTGTTCTCCGTTGTTTCTCGGTTGTCACAGAAAGAAAGAAAAAAATCTGTGAGTTTTAAGACGTTAGCTTTTTGATAACAAAAGGAAGATAGAAAAAAAAAAGATGAATTTGTGTAGCCTTTTGGCACAAGCGAGTTACTAAAGTGGTTTGTTGTTCACTCACAAGAGTGTGCAGTATAATTGTGTACCTAACTTTACAATACCATCCATACACAAGTTAAATGTACATGTACTTAGCTGTAGAATCTTGTATAATATTATGTACCGTTATGCTGTATATGACTTAGTGTAGCATAGCTATGTCGTATTTTACTATGTGCATTCATCTTGTAACGGAGCCAGAATTCTTGAGGATTTAAAAAAAAAAAAAAAAAAATCCACTGTTTTAATGTACCAGTAATATCTATATTGATAATGGTTTAACACACTAAGTAGAACCACTTTTAGCTTAGAGACGTGTGTGCATATATGCAGAGTTGTATGATATTCTAAAAGCCCCATTTGTTTGGTCTCTATTTGCATGTAGGGACCAGTGGACAAATTGAAAGGTGTTTATACTATATGAGTTTGCAATTTAAAATTTGCGATTTGTTTTTTAAAACAGAGATTGAGAAGATGTGCTGTGTAGATTATAAGTATTTTTTATTACTCTTTTTGTCTTAATTATATTTTATTGCTGGTCTCTGCACTTGCCAAGCTAGGTTGAGGCTTAAGTAGATGCAACAGTGAGGATGTGTCCGAAACGGCGACTTCGGCTACAGCTACGGCTAGGACGTCTGCATCTGCCTATTCTTCAATACTGGCACACGTGCTGATCTAGCCGTAGCCGAACTCACCTGGTTTCTATTGTGCATATTCTTGTAGTGTAATAAATTAACCAGATTAGTTTTTACAAAGCTTTAAGTTAACCTGCAGACTTTAGGTGCAGAAGAACGTATGTAAAATTAAGTTAAGGATTGAGATTTTCCTCTCAATCTGTCCCCTTCCCATGATGCAATTGGGTGGGCTATTTTTAGCCTCCCGTAATGGGAATGAAAGGATGTTAATTTTACAATGCTCTTGTATTATACTGTGATTTTTATTACCTTTTAAATTGATCTTCGTTTTGTGACATTCTATCTTTGTTTAATCCAGTTCTCCATTCCCAATTGTTTTTAATTTTTTTTATTTTATTTTTTTATATTTTTTTTGGGGGAGGGAACTGATGTTTGTTTTTAATTTTAATTTTATGCAGCTTTTTGTCTTCTTCATTCATATTCCTTGAATTTGAGCAACCCAAATTGTAGATTTGGCAAAATTGCTTTAATGCATACCATCCAAGAAGCACTAAACGCCAAAGTGCCCCCATATAATAAGCATTTGAATGAAAATGATTTGGGAGAAGTGTAATTGATTTTCTCAAATTACTTTCATTGTCTAGAAGGCGCCATGAAAATCAAAACAAAAACCAAAATCAAGTTACCTTGTTTTAATGATGAGGTGAATGGGGAAAGCTATAACAACCTTAGACAAATTGTTAAAACCATATCAAAACACACTCCAGTGAAATGAGACAAGCTTTGAATCATAACGGATTTCACTCTAGCCTATATAGCTACATGTACATCACCATATCTGTATTATTGTTAGGTTTTCTCACTAAACAGATGTATGTAAAGTTGCACTGTTTAAAGAAACACCAAAATGTTACAGTATTGTTTTATGCAGAATCCTCATTTAAATACCATTAACCTTTTACAAGTTTTGGAATTGTTAAAATTCCTTTTGAACGGATTCATAAATGCTTTATGGATAATTAAACTAGTGTGATATCCCCATTTAGCCTGGTTGAGGTATGGTGGACATGGCCAACATGTTTAAAAATGACTTATAAATGAAGTCGCTCTTAAAGTGATTTGGTTTTGTCAGGATAACTTAATCATTTTTAAAGTGGGTAAAAATACAAAGTTGATCTGTATTGCATGCTCTGATGCTTATAAATTATGGTTGAGCTGTAGATAGTGAATATGAACGCTGGTCTATGTTACTTGTACATTTTTAAAAGTGGCGTTGAGTAATTTGTTTAACTGATTGGAATGTAAAAGCTATAGGGGATTTAAATCAAAGCTTACCATTTTTTTTAATCGAATTTTCAAACCTGTACAAATCACTTACTTCAAAGCTTGTAGAAAAAAAACTTTTGACTGGTTTTTCTTTCGAATTAATATTTCTATCAAAATGATAACGCTAATTATGCAGCTTTAATAAAAGGCTATTAAATCAATTTTATTGTCACTTGTAGTTGTTGCAAATCCATTGTTAATCAGTACTGTCAAAAAGGCTTTTTATCTGGTGTTTAAATAAAATTAAAATGTTGTTTAAAACACAATTAGATCTACTGTTTCATTATTCGTTTGTTTATGTATGTGGCGAGTACAAAACAGTACTAAGCATTTCACCTCCTGCTTTAGATAATAGTCCAAGGTCATAATATAGGCAAAAATCTGAAAAATGGCTCCAAAAAAGATATGTTCAGGAATGTGCCTACAATCCCGGCCCAAATGCTGGGCCACCATTCTAACGTATAAGTATAAAACAATTCCCTGTGCACTTCCAATTCGCAATAAAAAATTTGTCCCCTGCTCAATGTTGAATGTAACGCAGAAGAAGATTGGCAATTGGAACCAACATTGAAAGGGGGCAGGGGGGCCCCAACCAGATATGGCCGGGATTGTAGAAGGACATCAACCCCCCCTGGCGCTCTTTGCAAAATCCAAGATGCATCCAAAATAGCCCTCATTTCTGAACCTTATCATAACTATCCAACCAGACATGCTGTAAATACAAATAAAGTATCTAATTAAAAAAGGGTATTTTCGAAACGCCCCGGCTCACAAAACAACTGGAAGCACTTGGTAATTCCAGTGCGCTGTTTCGACTTGGCCTACTTCCAGTAAAGTGTTTGATTAACAGTTTAGTCAAGATAGCTGCAGATATGCAGAGTTTCCCAGGTCAAAATTCCAGTTGAACTTAGTTAACTGGGGTCAACTGGTTCAACTGGAAAGTGACCAAACTCGTCCATTTTCCATATTAACCAACTGGTTTGGACTAGGTTTAACTGTGTTCAACTAGGTTGAAATTATAAACCAGTTGGTTTCTGTCCATTTTCCATATTAAACCAACTGGTTTTAACTGTGTTTAACTAGTTTATCAACTGGTTTCAACTAGTTTCAGTTTAACTAGGTTCAACTGGAATTTCGACCTGGGTTATCAAATTGTTAACTTTCATAATGAACTTTTGATAAACACAAATATAGCTTACTGTTCAGCTATTTTTCTTAAAAGCTTAAAACGCATCAATGTTATTGGTGTTTCAATGTAGACCAATGTTTCTCTACAATTCAACAAAATGGTCTGTTGGTTTTTAAAATGGTACAATCTTTTTTCTTTCTTTAACAAGCAAACAATCATGCCATGCGGTGAATTTCCGGGTGGCGCCCCTTTTTTGAGATACAAAAAAAAATCATGAATCCTGCGTCCACTTCTTAGAAAGAACTGACCAATGCTCTGGAGCTTTGTACCATCTTTTCAATTGGCGATTATCCAAAATAAAATCACTGAACATTTAAAACCCGGGAACTAGCCCTCTCATTATATTTGCGCCAGAAACTGTATCCTGGGTTTGTCCACACTATTGCCCACTAGATAGTCCGTTTGTGACAGTGCCGCCTGTATTTTTTTTTACCAATTATTAGGAGTTTTACGTTTACAGCCACAACCCAAAAGGTTCACGATGACTGTCCCTTAAGTTTTTTTTCTTTAAAAAAATCACATTGAATAATTTCCCCCTTGTAAATTATTGAGAGTTGAGACCACTAGTGCGCCACCAAGCGGCGTTGATGGTGTTGAAATATTGGGTTATACTATTCGCTAAATAGGGTTATTCTTTATAGACTTGGATCAACGACAAATGTAATACTTTTGTATACAATAAAACAATATTGACGAGCTTTTAAGCTGAACAAAAGGAGATAATATTTTTATTTACCTGTAATATTATACAGGAGATATATATTATTTATAGCAACTGATCATTACTGACGACAAAAGATAACCCTCAAAATTAAATGACATGACCCTGGTAAACTGTGCATACCATGCGGGTTGCGATGTGCAGATGACTTTGGATGCGTTATTCAGCAAGCAAGGGGAAATCTTGTGTGTCCTTGATTTGCTAGCTTGAAGCCTGCGCCCAAACTGCTGCAAGCTGGAAGTTGGTTTTGTCTCCACACACGTCCACTACGGTTGTGTTTCTTAGCTTCTTGCTCTGAAGACTGAAGTCAAAGACTGACGTTAGGCATCAACGAAGGGAGGCAGATATCGTAAGTAGTGATTTTCGTTGACCTGTTTTCTTCCCAAAACGTTTCTTTTAGTTTATTCTGCATGTAACTTTATAGCCAGCATTTTTTGCTAATGTTTTTGTAAGATAATTTGAAAAACGGAAGAAAACGTTTCTTTTGTACTGCTCTCGGGATGTTTTCATGGAGGAAAGGTCCGATATTACGAAGTGCATTCCCTCATCCATGGTTTGAGCATAGAGCAAGGACGGTTGGAGCAATGCTCTACTGTCTGGAACATGGAGAAAATGTGGCAAAAAAACTTGAACATACTTGTGATAATATGAAGCTATAAAGTGTAGTTGCATCCTGGACTGCATGGACAATGATGGACAGCAGTAGACAAGCAGACTATACCAAGGGGGGGGGGGGCAAACCTTGTTCGTTGGATGATCCAGATCCAGCAGAGGGTTTGATGCGGATAGCCTGTGTCTTTGTACTGTGACTAAGACTCCAGGAAATAGGAGGCTATATGGTTGCAAACAAAATTTAACCCCAAGTAAAGCAATGGATTGGTTGGAGTCTTGACTTGAGCATGAAGTAAGGAGTGAGGCATGATGGTAGATGCAGTCAGACTGTGGCGAAACCAGACATCATTTTAAATTTTCAATTGAATTTGAATATCATTTTTGGGGGATGAGATGGCAAGTGGTTGCACTGGCAAATCCGTTTTTCCATGCTACTTTTGTAAATGCATTGAACCATAATTCAAGTGCCTTTGCTTCAGTTGGTGGGAGGGGGTGGGGGTGGAGGGAGGGGGGGTGGAGGGAGGGGGGGTGGAGGGAAAACTTTCGGTATGGCGCCACCACTTTCCACTTATTTTTACAAGAAGGGATATATCAATATCATTGAGGTAAACTAGAAACTATACCGGTATATCATATCGAACCTCCGGGGGAGGTTCTGAGCGGAAAAATCCCACCCCTGCCCCAGTGACTGGGGTGCAGATTAATTTTTTCGAAATTTTGACATTATCGGTCATCTAGATGACCAATCTAGATGGCCGATAATGTCAAAATTTTGAAAAAAGGAATCTATGACCGATAATGACAAAATAAAAAAAAAGGAATCTAGCGCCCCAGTCACTGGGTCTACCCCTACCCCTCTTTCTGGTTGCACCAGATTTGAGACACTCTATAAATGGAATGGAGAATGAGGGTAATGGGAGATATAGGTTGTAGAAATATTAGCATCTTTCCATTTCATTTCAAGTTTTGTGTGGTGTGGGAGATAGTTTCTTCCTTTTTCTTCCTCTGTCTACCCTTCTGGTGTCCCATGGAAAAATAGAAATTTACAATTGACTGCCTTTGGTGCCCCTAGATTCCTAGAAATACAAATTCATACTTTTCTCATAGAGAGATCATGCCCTTTACTAAGGAGAAAATGTCTTGGTTTCGTGCTCTTCCCCTTTCATAACGGAAGCATCAGACTTGAACTTTTTTGTAAAACTTTTACGGTTTGAGGCAATTAATCACTTTTGAGGTAGTCATGGGGCTTACAAGTCAGTTTCAAAGACAATTCCTTTAAAAACAAACTTTTAAATCTTTTACGTTGGTTTTGAAGCATGAGAGCATTTTGTGCAGGTTCTGTTGTTGTGATTTTTGAATGATTTCATGAAGTGGTAGTGCATGGGTCACTTCTAAGTTCTAATGTCAAGGGTCTCATCATGCCAATCCAGCCCCTCTCCTCAGAAGAGGAAGACAGTGTTTGTGTTGTTTTGGGTCAGATCATAAAAATGTCAAACTCACCTCCACATCATACTGCACAGCAGGCCTGTTCCCATACTTTAAGCTTATAAGTTTTATTGCAGTGGTGTTGTTTGTGTCTAAAATGTTGAAAGTATTACAAAAAGCTTTCCTGATAAAGGTTGGTAGTCTTCTTTTTGTGTCCTTGGTGTGTGGTGGTGGTGTTTGAATTATCCAGGACCGCGATAAGGATGCTTCAACCATGTTGGTATGATGTAATAATATCTCTTTTATCACAAAGCTTGAAAGCATTGTTTAGTCTTTCTCGGAACGGTGTACTGAGGGTAACTGTGTTAAATAATAGCACTGTGTATTTAAGCTCTTACAGTAGCTGTGTACTCTCACATGATTGGAAAGTCTGGACGTACATTGTGTACAAGTGGTGAATGTGGACCCATCCATCACAATCAGTCCCCACAATACCACAGACCTATACTCAATCAACTTTTATTCAAAGATAACTGTGGAATTTGTTTTGCAGTGTGACCTTTGCTTACTCCTTTCAGTCACTCATCTGAAACTTTCTTATTCACAATTTTAGACAATTGTAGCAGCTTGTCCTTGCCAACATGGAGCCTCTGTAGTTAGAGATGGCAAGGCACATGTTTGATAAAATAACTGGCTTGTATGGTGAATTGCATGGTGAAGGTAAAGGGGACATCATTTGATTGGGATCTTGTGCTAGTGGCAAGGTGTTTTTAGCCAGAGAGTTTGAAGGCGTGCCTACATAGATGAGGAGGAAAAGAAAGGAACGTTGTCTGTCCATGCAAGGTGATCACAACCATTCCCAGTTAGGGCCTCCTGGTAGGCTTTGTCCCATTTCCATGCCTGAAGGACTCTAATTTTCCAAATTAAAATGTCCTCATTCATCCAGAGTTAATGTTATTCTACATAACAGGACCATCCTTGGTTAACAGACTGTTTCTTGAAGATCTATAGCAGGGCTCAACTTTTACACTAGACAGCAGTTCCAAGGCCAGTAGTTTTAGTGTCGGGCCAGTAAACTCACCGGACAAGTCTGGCTGGCAGTCTTGTGTATTTTTTAATTGAATACTAATAAACTGAGTTGGGAAGGGAAGGTTTTGTTCTCACTTTGATTCTGGTCTTGTTTAAACAATTCTGGCCCAGTAAACATTTTGAGCAACAAGCACCGCGGTCTTGTGGATTTTCCCCTCAAATCCGTGCCCTGTACAATAAGTATACATGTAAATGTAGGAAGGCCTGTGCATTCTACCTGCATGGTTCACCATTTTGCATATTGACTGATGCACTTACTCCTGTAAAGCCCCGTTCAAACTTCCTGCGAATGCGAATGCGATGCAAATTTGACGTGAATTTGATGTCACTACCCTCTTTTCGCAGCGATATTTGCAAGTGAGTTGAGCAGAGTTGAACTGCAGTGAATTATTCGTTGCAAATTTGTGACGTCAACATTCGCTTCGCATCCGCAATCGCAGGAAGTATGAACCGGGCTTCCCGCTTTACTTACTCCTGTTACTTGCACACTTGGGGAGCGGTTTTATTTAACTAAAATAAATCCTTTGTAACTCGTAATATAATGTGTGACTGGGAATTTAGATCTACACAGTACTTTTGTTCAAGCCTTTGTAATGTGCAAGGCTCCAAACGACATAAATATGTTCATGGTAAGCGGGTGGGACCCACCCCTAAAAAATTGAAAAAATGTAATACTAGGATAAAAAATATATAATGCTACTACATGTAGTATTATTATTATAATCCGTTTAGTGTTACTCCTGTCATCTAATCTCAGTTTACTGATACGGTTAAGTGATTATTCGGCGATACATAAATTATGACTAGACCAACCGTACATGGAACATTCATGTCTTCATGTGGAAATAATTGGATCTGTTGTAATATGAGCAATATGTTACACATGGTGGGAAAGCTAATAAGTAGGTACTCCATTAGAGTATTGGAAGGTGGGCTTACATGTATGAAGGGAACTATGCTACAGTATAGTATCATACGGCTTTAAAGTCATTGGACCCTTTCGGTACAGAAAAAAAAAAAAAGGTCACAGATTTACAAATAACTTACAGGGTTTACAGAAGGCAGTGGTGAAAGACTTCTCTTGAAATATTATTCCATGAAATGCTTTACTTTTTGAGAAAACAGGAAAGTAATATCAATTCTCGCTAACGAGAATTACAGATTTATTTTAAACACATGTCATGACACGGCGAAACGCGCGGATACAAGGGTAGGTTTTCCCGTTATTTTCTCCCGACTCCGATGACCGATTAAGCCCAAATTTTCACAGGTTTGTTATTTGATATAGAAGTTGTGATACACGAAGTGTGGGCCTTGGACAATACTGTTTACCGAAAGGGTCCAATGGCTTTAAAGGAAATCTCCAACACTTCAGTAAAAAAAAAAGAAATTCTGTGTTAGGCCTACTCAGTTAAAAATGCTTACCGGGTGCAGTATGAAAAACAATTATAAAGTGATAGCAATTCTTGGCAAGAATTCTGCAAAATTCACAACGCCTGAAAATGAGCGTTTGGCGTTTGTACAACGTGTACAGTAGTTATGAAATTCACTTCAAGGGCCACCTAATTGTGGTTGCACATTGAAGTGTGAACTCTCTACCAGTTACAACTGCATGGCCCGCGCCTCCATAAAAGTGATATGAGGGGGATCGAGGGCTTGTTTTTTCAGTAAGGGTTAGAGTTCATAATTCCATGTGCAGCCACAGGCCTGTTTTTATCATGACGACAATGTTCCCTTTAAAAGCTGAACGGCACATGAGTTGAGTTTTTTGTTTTTAAAACAACGAATTTGAGAAAAATATGGAAAAAATAATGAAAAATAGGTTTTGAGTTCTACGATTTTATGATTTTCAATAATGTACCCTGTGTATCCATTGGCAATTTAAAACATGTAGGGCTCAAGTTTTATAAATTTGTGTTCAAATTGAATTCTCCCAGTGTAAATGAGAAGAGAACTGTGCTCTTGATGAACATGTGCTTGTACAATTATCTTGGGAGAAGTTACTCCCATTAGACATCTGTCATTTTCAACAAAAGCTATGATATGAAATTCAGTGTTAGGAGCTGAAACGGATCAATGTTAAAAAGTTGCTTACCGGTGTTCAGTTACCATTCGTAATAAAATTATAATTAGTTGGAAATGGAACACTGGTTGCTAGTGAATTAGAGTCATAAAGGTTCAGTGCCAAAACAGTTAGTACAAATTTGGCTCTTTCAAGGTTCTTGTTATAGGCAATACTAGTTATTGCATAATGTACTTAGTAAAAATTTCTTCTATCAAATAGTATTTATTAAATTTGTGTAACTACAATGTATTATGCATGAGGCACCCAGAAACTCAGAACTGACACAGACTATTATTCATGAATTGCACAGAGTAGGCTACCCATGAGACTAAGTTGCATAAACCCATGCTGCAATATTATCACATAATCTAATCAAGGAATTATAGGTCTGCCCAGGATCCACACAGGTGTCCTTCCACTATGGAGTAATCCATCTGTTCCAATGTATCCATCCTAACAATGTTGTAGAAAGATCAGTGGTTGCAATACAGTGTTGCCACTAATGAACAAAGTCTGCATTAAAGGGCAGCTACAACCAATGTTCTTGGCTAAATTTCCTGGCTCTGCTTACCGCTGAATTCTGCGCTTTCGATCACCATTCTCCACTAGCATGGCAAGGGCAGAATTTCTCTGCTAGTGCTAGCTGTGTAAGCATAGAATGCCTAGTAATGTGGAGATGCACGAGCACAGGCCAAAATTCCCCGCTAACCCGTGAAATACGCTTGGTGTAAGCACAGAATTCTCTGCATCCCCAAGTGCCGAAGCAGAGGCCATGAAATTGGGCCCTGGTGGCCAGATGCCAGTTAAAACGCCTGAGGACCAGTGAAATTTATTATTGTCTGGCCTTCTAGTTCAGTCTTGAGAACACAGCTACGCCTATTATTTGAAATGTATCTTGTACGTGTATGAACTAGTGAAATGGCTGGTGTACTAGTGAAATTATACGCAAGCTGGTCCTGCTGATACTCACTGAGAAAGTTAAAGTGCAAACCCTGACAGGAACATCAAGTTGGATCAATGAGTGACGTTCGGGACGCTTGGTGGCAGCAGACTAACCAGGTAAAATTCATTGTTCTTGGTAATGCACGTATGCTCAGAACTACGCAAACATTGACAATTTAGCTGGGAAGTCTGCTGCCACCTACATGTAGCATCCCTAAGTCTCCCATTCAAGTGTCTTCTGGAAAGATGGATGGTACATTGTACACTAGGGCCTACACAATAGACCATCCTGTGCACATTACATTATGATGTATTTTTAGATGCATAATAATAAATGTGTGCACATTATAAATGCTCACATTGTTCAAACATTTTAGAAATAGAAAACAGTTAAAAAAGAGAGGCTTAATACCAGGAGGGGGCCTACATGTTTGTTGTCTTGTATAAGTGTACATTAGAATACAGTGTACGTGTATACAAATGTGTGTGAAAAGGATGCCCACTACTGTACATGAGTTGTTATGTTTGTAAATGGTACAATGTACACTTGTGTTTACATTGGAATTTTCCATTCATAAATACCTCGGATAGTTTCGCTATTCCTATGTGGAGAGTGCGTCACGTGGGGGTGTTTAATCGGTTGATAATGATCAGCTGCAGCTATGTTTTACGGTTGTTTGCGGATACTACGGGCTAGTCTTGGTGCAAGACGCTTCTTGTTACGAGCGATGCGGGCGTGCTGTGTGTGAAAGGAAAACGAGAACACCTTGCACCAAGACTACACACGCACGAACGAATCCAGAAACTGTCGTCATAACTATGCATAACACGGACGTACAGACCTGAACCACGTCGGAAACGGATAAGTTTGTTAGAGTTTCTTGCTTTAAAATACGCCTTTTCACTAAAAAGGCATATGAATGGGAATAAAAGGTAGTGACTCATTATTAAATGGCCGTTTAAACCCTGGCTTGGGCCTTAATCACACGGCAACGACCTTGTTGGTTTTAACCGTTAAAGAACTCATTCGCTACCCTTTTATTCCCTTATTCAAACTAAAGTCATTTTGTTGTTGTTGAAATCTACATGTGTCTATGATGTAGAATTTGAGGAAACAGTTTCAAGGTCTTTGACTCAAGGACTCAACAAGTGAGATACTGAACATTCCATTCCATCCTGAGAGATAAAGCTTAATTTATAGCCAATTACATTGTTCCTTGAAACCAAGGTCTTTCTACCAGAAAATTTATGTTAAAAACAAATAGCTATAATTCAATCTTATCCTTTCTCTATTTCAAACATTTACCACTACTAGTATTTGAGTTATTTCTTCAACAACAATGCTTAAGAAGTGAATGATTAAGAATTTGTTTTAGTGCATTCTTGTAACTAAATAGTATAGTGCATCTGGATGTACTTTAACCATGTACGTTGTAAATTACAGTAAATATATACGCATACACACATACACAGGAGTGTCTAATTACCTGCTGTTTGGATAAAAAACCACACCCATACTTGTAATGTACATGATGTACTTGCATCCATTATGATTCTTCATTCAAAGTACAACTGCACAATGTAATTAGCGTGCAATATGCGGCCTGTCTGGTTGGCTTTTAGAACAGTTTACAGTGTACTATTGATGTGCATCCCCAACGTGGTGTATGAGTGTAATTGGATCTATGGTAACATACAAGGACAGTATGTTCCATGGTGTGAAAGTTAATAAGATCAAATTGAGATTCTTTATTGGAACATGGGTGGGTCCGCGGACATTCTGTATCATTTTGCAGTGAGGCAGATCATGGGCAGATGTACTCATACTGCACAACAGTGCAGTACAGGGACTACTAAAAACAGGGTCGGAGGGCTTGTAGCTCATTAATTTTGCTGGATTAAATTTTTTTAAACCAGAATAAAAACGAGAACAATTTATAAAAATGAATACATGTTTTATGTATAGAATGTTTTCATTTGATCGAACCATGTGTTCAGGCCTACTTCGATACTCAACAGAATTGAAGATATGGAAAGGTTTGCGGTAACACCATGAAATGACTATCTCTAAATGACTTGGGGTGGTTCTAAAAAGAACCTTTGCAGGCCTGATACTTCACAGAGGCAATGGAGGCGATTGTCTCCGTGTCCCCTGGTGGCCTTGGTGTCCTTAAAATGCTCCAGTACAAATTTGCAATTCATCATAGGATGCCCTTTACCAAGAATGCCGTTGGTTTCAACTCGATATTTTGATCAGTATGCTCTCATCATTGTCTTCTGGAAAAATAATTGAAGCATGTTTGTCAGACTCAAAGTCAATAATTGAATGTTGCTTGGTTTTTTAATTACAGATCTAGATACTTTATGCTTGTAATACACAAATGAGGTATTAGTTTTTATTCAATTGAAAAACACAAGACCGCTTGACTTGTCCAATCTAAATTCACTGGCTTCAGGCTTGATTGAAGGCTAGTGTAAATTTGAGCCATTTTAAACAATAACTTAAATGTGCCTTTGAAGACTATGAACAGAGTTTATTTAATTTCAATTGGTTACTCAAACCATGGAAGTAGAACTACCTCCATGCTCAAAATTAGTCTGTGAATAATTTTTTTGGAGTTAAACTGATGCAAAATAAGTTATCTGTCAAGTTGTAATTTACAATAATATCAGTCTAGGAAAACAAAGCCTGATAAAAATAGCAGGGGGAGTGGTGGCAGGGGGAGGGGTGGCAGTGGGGAGAATTGGCAGGGGAGGGGTGGCAGTGGGGAGGGTGGCAGGGGAGGGATGGCAGGGGGAGAATTGGCAGGGGAGGGGTGGCAGGGGAGGGGTGGCAGGGGGAGGGGTGGCAGTGGGGAGAATTGGCAGGGGAGGGGTGGCAGGGTTATACTGTACATGTAGTAGCCTGTACACATACCTGTATAACAACAGACTGAATGGAGTTAGGCAACTGTAAAGTACATTGTCGACTTGTATAGCTTGTAAAGTATTGTCAACTTGAAATGTGTGTACTGTGTGGTGTACTGTGTATTTGTAGACAATGGCAGACAAAAAGCTCAATGTGCACACTTTTCACTCTTTTCACCATTTAGTGTGCCACTATTTATTTGGCCATTATACAAAATACAAGACCACTAAATTTACATGAAGGCCTACATGAAAGCCTACATGTATTTTGCTTGTTATCACTATACTCACGCAACAGAGCAAGGGTACATTATGTAGAGTAAGTTACTATTTTCTCTTTAAAAGTGGTCGTTTTTAATTACTCTAGTCTACAGGTAAGTCGTCTTTGTTCATGATGTCAGCTAGCACTGGTGAAAAGAAAATTATATGACTCATTCACGAATCCATTCATAATACTTGCAGTGGTACGTGGGCGTGCATCAGCCCATGAGAGAATCATGGTTGTCTCCATTTTGATGAGACTAAAAACAAGCAGTTGGAAATAATCCTTATAGTGTTCATCATGGGGTTTCTTTTCAAGAATTATCATTCATCTATGATGCATGCGATCAATTTCTATACTCCTTGTAGAGCTTTGACCTACAAGGTGGCTGATTTGCATGATGACTTGCAAACGCTATGGGATGGCCTAGCTAATGTTATTGATTGATGACTACCAAATATGCATGGCTTTCTCTTGGTGTGATTGGAAAAGTATTGAGGGTAATGATGATGAACATTCCATGTGGTATGCACAATCACCTACAATTGAAGTAATCTGCACTATGAAAAATCCCATAAATGTAGTGCAAAGTACAATCCCATGATGATACAGTAATCTTTGTAATCCCTATTAACATTCAACAACACATGGATAACTTACATTGTGTAAAGCATATGCAAACATAAATGTATTGTGTTAAGTTTTTGTAATCTTCTACAGTGCTTGGCAAGGCCAGAAATGAAAGGACAGCTAGTGCCCCTGTTGCCACTGGGTTAGCCTGTTTTCCCTTGAAATGTTCCAATAGAAATATATACATTTCTCTTAGTGCCCTTTGGGATTGCCTTGCTGCCCCTTAACATGCTCCAATAGAAATGTTCAGTTTCATTATTTCCTCGTGAGAGGTGCCCTTTAAAATTAGCAATGAGAGAAGCGCCTTTAATAGTGCCCGTCCTTTCTCTTACAAAATGAAGTATCAGGCCAGTGCCACCATATCTTGTGTTTGTGTGTGTTCCTGTGTCTAACTTACTGACCAGCTCTATAGTCCATAGCAACATGATGGAAGGCAAACACCTGCAATTGTTAAAAATAAAAGGAAAGTTCTGGATCTCGGTGACACACATAATAAATTTTTTGGCAATCCAAAAGTACAGGGACTCGTTGAGAAACCCTCCTGGTCATGTCGGTGTGCCATTGCTTCGTTAGCTGACTAAGTTTATTTTCAGAGTGGAGATCTGTTTATTTTGTTGCCTCTGATTTATTTTGCTTGTGGTCTGAGGTTGGCATTGAGGTATTGATAATTGTACATTTCTAATCTTGGCGTTAGATAAATGATAACATATTTTTCAGTCCGCCACATCG
This sequence comes from Asterias rubens, assembly GCF_902459465.1. Classification (NCBI taxonomy): domain Eukaryota; kingdom Metazoa; phylum Echinodermata; class Asteroidea; order Forcipulatida; family Asteriidae; genus Asterias; species Asterias rubens. The sequence continues at coordinate 14,251,219 of NC_047063.1, read as the reverse complement.
GCAAAATATCTGATTACATACTTGAAATACAATGGCGCAGTACTGTCTGTACATGTACGCAGTTATTACAGAGTAGAAAAAGTTATGGGGGATATTTGTGAGAGAGATTTTGCTGCCATTTAAACACACGAATTTTGTTTTGTACTGACACAGGCACATTATGCTCCATTTTACATTTAGTACGAAGGATCCGATCACATTGTATCAATCACCAGTAACCAATTGGTTGGGCTGAGTCCGCATTGATGGCTACAGCTAGATACATCTTTGCTAGATTTTTGTGCCATACATTGAAGTATTGAAGTTAAGTCCGTACATTACACAATCTGGCTGGTACCATGTTTTTTTTGTCGTGACAGGCAACATAGTGTAGACAGTTGATGAAATTGGGCCAGATTAATGTGGAGTGTGTACATAAACACAAATTCCAATTGAATCCAACTTGCTTTTAAGCCCCTCCCTTGTGTAGTTGCACACTGCATGTACATATGTGTGTCTAATGTAATGCAATTTCTGCCTAGGGAAAGTCCCAGGAGAATTTAGCAGACTTTTCAGTCTCTGTCCTTACTCTATGGTCTTACCCAACTGGTACACTCTCTGGAAATGGCTTTATCCTGGGACCCTCTTGGGAGGGGTTCGCTTCGGAGGGATAACCCAAAATAAGCCCAGAAAAATTGCAGCAATTGTGAAATGAATATGGGGTAGAATTGGCTGTATGAATGAATTCAAAATTTCCAGCAATTTGTTTGAGATAAGTTTTTCCCTTCAGATTTCCTGGAAATCCATTCTGTTATGTGAAATGTTCTTAAAGACAGTGGACACTATTTGTGTTTGTCAAAGACTAGTCTTCTCACTTGGTGTATCTCAACAATATGCATAAAAAAACAAACCTGTGAAAATTTGAGCACAATTGGTCATCGAAGTTGCGAGATAATAATGAAAGAAAAAACACCCTGGTCACACGCAGTTGTGTGCTTTCAGATGCTTGATTTCGAGACCTCAAATTCTAAACTTGAGGTCTCGAAATCAAATTCGTGGAAAATTACTTCTTTCTCGAAAACTACATCACTTCAGAGGGAGCCGTTTCTCACAGTGTTTTATACTATCAACCTCTCCCTATTACTCGTTACCAAGTAAGGTTTTATGCTAATAATTATTTTGAGTAATTACCAATAGTGTCCACTGCCTTTAATGTATAGTAAAACATCAGGGGAATATAATAGGACGTTTGTGTATACAACTCGGTCAACCAACCCAGGTAGTCAGTAATTCTGGAAGTTGTTCAATTACCACCACATGACCTTGATATTTCATATCAATAATTCTGGTATTTGGACATGATTTGCCGCCCACGGTGCCATCAATTACTGTTGATACCAGACTGTTCATGATGCGTTATGAAACTGAACATTGTTGCTTTATTCATTGTTAACATACAAAAAGTAGGAATCCTTGAATACCTATATTTTGTAAAGGCTGTATCATTGTATGAAGTGTTGAAACAATTCTTTTAGTTTGTAAAACAAGGGCAAGGGCACCAGGCATCTACTAGAGCATTTTAAGGGCACCAAGGCAATGACCAGGGGACATAGAGGCATCGCCTTCGTTGCCTTAGTGAAGTATCAGGCCTGGGTACTGACTGGAGTATGAATTGTTAGAAAAGTCTGTGTGTACTTATGCTACTTCTTTGCTAATTACTCTCCTTCTTTAACGTCTTAATTTGAGCATTCATCTTAATTTAAAATAATTTGATCTACAAACGGCCCCATCGGGGCCACTTAATCTGTCATGAAAATATGCAGAGGAATGCATCGTCAAGCATTCTTGACATGACATGAGTCAGTGCACCTCAACCTAGCCATTGGCAAATGAATTTACACTTGACGTTAGTCCTGTATTTTTCCCGTAAGCCACGCTGCAGCCTGTGCGTTTACATGCGTGATTGAGAATGGTATTTACACTGTTTTACACATGTCGCTTCACACAGGAAGATATGTGTTTAAAAACAACCTAAAGGCATTCATGCTGGATATGGGGACTGGTTTAAGAGCTAAAAGGCAGGGCATACTTTTGGTAATTGTCAAAGACCAGTTTCCTCATCTTCGTTTGGTGTATCTCAACATCTGCGTAAAATAAAAAACATGTGAAAATTTAGGCTCAATTGGTCGTAAAATTTGCAAGAAAATAATGAAAGAATAAACACCCTTGTTGGATAGAATTCTATTGGTTTTTGTGTACATTTAGAGAATTTGAAGTGAGAAACAGCATTTTGACACTTTCAAACTCACGTCATGATATTTTTAGGGATACAACCTTTTTGCGGTGACACAACAATGATGTAAGTATGTCATGTAATGACGTAGCATATTTGCGAGACTCAATGATGTCAAGTCTTGAAGCTAATAAATTCAGATCCACAAGTGAATGGATTTCGAGAAGACCCTCCCCCCCAGTACTATATTATGTAAATTCTCATTGAGGCCTTAGCTCATCACTGATGACTCATTCATGCAGTTTGACTGAGCTGGAGACCCAGTCTGTCAGTAGATTGAACGCATCACTTGACATTACTGGTGTCTCTCTCCCACAGGTCCTAAGCTCTATCTAGGCAACCATCCAGGCCATCCAATCTGTTTCCAATTCATCAGCACTTGGCGTCTGTTCCATGTGCAGACTGATTAACCAGAATTCGCTCATAATGCAGAATTGCAGTAAGGTTAAGTATTGTATTTCTGTAAACAGGGAGGAGGGGTGTGCTAGTGGGGGAAGGGGGCAAGTGTTTTTCTGTATGGATGGTTATGGTGGTTTTTCAGTCGTAGGAAACTTCTACTATGCAATGCTAAAAGTAAATACTGGAAATTAATATTTATAAAGGACAGTAAATAAATATTCGAAAGCTATAGGCCTTCTGCATTTCTTGTTGTGTCATATTATTGCTTTGAATGTTTTTTTCGTTATTTCAAAATTTTTATATTTTTATATAAAGTTATAATTCATTCTACACTATTCAGCATTTTTCTAAATAATGTTGTATAGTGTAATAAAAATGAACTGTACACTGTGCAATATAATTTGTATGAATTCGCCAATCAGCTACATATACAGTTGAATATAGTAGTCCTACATGTATGTTTTGTTACTGTATATATCTGCATTATCATTATTTCAATGCATGGACATTATGTAGAAAACATTATAAATGTACCAAACCAGTAAGCATAAACTGTAAATGATTTACCAGACATCATCTGGAATTAATGATACACACATTTTGTAACAAGAGCACTTGGAAACCTGAAATTTGATCGTTGGATATACATGGATTACAAATGTTGAAGACTGTTCGCCACAGTGGCAGTACATAGTAGTCTTGATGCAAGACGTACCTAGTAAAGTTTTGCTGGGAGACTTTTGGGACACTTGGTGGCAGCAGACTTACCAGGTTAAATCCATCTTGGTAATGTGCGCATGCGTAGAATATGTGAACAATGGAAATTTACCTGGTAAGTCTGCTGCCACCTAGTGTTCCAAAGTCTGACATAACTGTAAACTGTGTAGTGATTTAGTTATTTCATGATTTGAGCTGCAAAATGCCAAACCGACATCTTGTACTGAGACTACGGTGGAGATAGAAGACTGTTTGCCACAGTGACAGTAATGTAGTCTTGGTGCGAGAAGTTCCTAGCGCAAGTTTGCTGCCCAATTGGTTACTGACAAAATGATTCACCATTTGGGCAGCAAAATGAGAAATAAACGTCTTGTATTGAGACTACTGTGAGTGGCTGTGGTCTCAGTAATGGCAACCTACCATTAAAATCTGAAGACATTCTTTCGAAAGATATCAGAAAACACAAGAAGTTCTCCATTTGAAAAATACTGAAATATATTTAAATTAGGGGCTCATTATGAAAGGTATGCACTAAATGACAGTCCACACTTTGGGGGCGTGGTCAACCTATTAACAGTTCCAATCGAATGGCTTTACCAAACATCGTTCCTTCTCTAGCAGACACAGTCTTGTAATTAACAACACATGTCTTGTCACTCAGCTGCAGTGTGCTCTTGAGTCTTGACTAACAATCAGGAAGATTTATTTTTAAAATGAGAGATAGAAGTTGGAATTTTGTAGGCCTATAATTTGAGTGGCAAGATTTTTGCAGGGACAATTGTTTTCTCTGAAAAGTTTTTGACTGATGCTGGTTCAAAACAAATATTTATAAAAATATTTGTGGCTAATGCCACGGACAATGCACTAAACATTATGCAACATGCACAATTGTTTGTGTAAGAAAAAACATGTTAATTAAGTTTTAGAATTTAACTAATTCCCACTTACGTATCATTGGGTTTATTTTTTCTTAATATGTCTTCAATGACAGCTTATAGCAAATTGGCTAAAATTCAGACATGGCTGCAGCTACTTTAAAGATTTCATGCATTTTCAGGAGCCGAATTCGCGGAGAAACTCTGCAAGACTGCACGGGTTTTACATGTACATGATAGCTCAATGTGTTTATTGACCAGAATTGTTTTTACACGACCAGAATCAAAGTTGAGGAAAATACTTCCTGGCAGGCTAGAAGGCACAGTTTATAACATTACAAGTGTACATGTGTTGTATAATGTTTTTACATGAACAAGCACAATGCTAAAGAAGATCTCGCTTGTCTTTTTATACCTAAAATAATATTAAAAGACCTGTTATCATACCTTAAGTCAACAGTAAAACATAATTTTTGTTTAGTTTGTGAGGTATTATTCACTAATATTGAAAAAAAAAAGGCCAGACTTAGATTTGTCTGGTCCTAACTTTACTGGCCCAACACTAAATCTGTAGTGGCCTTGGACCTGCAGACCATTGAACATTTGAGCCCTGATAGATTATGTGCATATATAACATGTAGCCTTGACAATTTCTCAGCTTGTACGTGTTGTCTCATTATTACTTGCAGTATTTATGTAGCTGACCACGCCCAGCACAGCATGCAATGCCATGTTGTGTAGATATAAGACTGGATACTTTAAGTATACTGGTATTTGAATCTTTGACAGGGCAAGGCTGTTTTCATTTTTTAAAGGGCACTTCCATTGGAAAGTCTTAAAGTCTGTGGGAAACCTTTGATGTGGTACCAATGCCAAGACCAGGGGCCACGACTAGGGGCCACGGAGGCCATGGCCTGTGTGTAATTCCAGGCCTGCCTGAAGAAAACTTTTTAAGAAAAGGCTTTGCTTTTTGTGGCATACTAAAACTAAAAAATGAGAGCTCATTCAAAGTTGGTTCACTATCGGAACATTTTCAGGTATTTATATACCTTTCCATTGCACATCATGTTGAACTGTCGCCATGGCTTTTATTCTCAGCCTGCTCCTTGTCTCGGGTTTGTGATTTATCAGCAGTTTAATGAAAGGAAACTTCAGGGGAAGTCTTCAATCTTAAAAGACCTCAATCATGTAAACACAGGTTGTGTGCAACCCTATGGCTGATGGCTGTTAGCTTGGGATTCTTGATTAACTTTGATGTATGTATTTCGTGTGGCAGGGATCGTCTCTCTGGTTGATTGTGCAGCAGATCCTTAAGTTCATTCTCAACCATATTGGCATAAATTGCATCAACAACGGTGTCATTTTTAAAGGAACACGTTGGCTTGGATCGGACGAGTTGGTCTACAAAATACCTTTGTAACCGTTTGTTATAAAATGCATATGATTAGAAAGATGTTTTAAAAGTAGAGTGCAATGATCCACACAAATTTGCCTCGAAATTGCTTGGTTTTCCTTTTACTTTGAGAACTAACACGGTCGGCCATTTATGGGAGTCAAAAATTTGACTCCCATAAATGGCGGACCGTGTTATCCGACGATGTAAAAGGAAAATCGTGCAATTTTGAGGCATGTTTGTGTGGATCATTGTATTCTAGTTTTACAACATCTTTCTAGCCATATGCATTTTATAAACTGTTACAAACGCTTTTTCAAAGACCAACTCGACCGCTCCAAGGCAACGTATTCCTTTAAAACTTGTTTGTAGCGAATGATACGCTTTCTTCATTTGTAGTTGTCAAGGTAAAATTTAATAAAACTCATAATTTACAATGGTTTATTTGGTGAACATGTAACAAAAACAAATAGTTGTGCTGTGCAAAATCTACTTTTGTTGTAGTGAATGTGCACATGAAACAAGGAAAAGGTGTGAAGTAGCCTATGTGTTTGCATTCTCATAAAATAAATAATACATATGTACGTATTTACATATTGGATTGTATACGCTGTTTTACGTATAATAAACTGATTAAGTAAATCCCTATCACAGTATAGTAAAAATACACATTATGAATGCTTCACATTTTTATCCTTGGAATGATATTTGCATAGATCTGTTTGCTTGCCCTTCCAGATATATTGTTAGTTTTTCTGTCTCCTTGAATTAACATGTAGAGTCTAGATATGTATACACGTAGGCCAACATTTTTATGTTGCATTATCTTGCCCATTTCAAATCAACTTGCAGATTTTGACTTTAAGTGAATGAATCGCATGATTTCATCATTTTCAAATCATCCAATGTGTCATGGAATGGTTAAACTTGTTTTAGGTACCAGTTTCGGTAAACATACTGCGTACCTTTTCTGATGCCTTACTGAAAATGAGTAACAAATGTAAACCATAGAGTACTGTTTTTCACCTCCGTCGTATTGTTCTAGTAGGATGGCATCACAGAAGTGAATGAAAGTGAAAAGGAAATTTAAGAAAGCAGTAGACTGGTTAAATAGATCAAGAGAAGGATAGGGTAAGGAGAAAAGGAAAGAGAGATACATGTATGAGTCATACAGTTTCAGTGTTTTTTTGGTGGTTTGGGTCCTTCAAGCAGATGTAAGGGAGGACTTATTTTGTTATGCAAGCTTGAATGGCCCCCATCTCTTGTGTCTTCTGCAGGTTACATTAGTGTAATAAGTGTGATTCATGCACAAAGTGAATCACCATGCAGTGAAAGCACAATTTAAAGGCCATTTTCTAAAAAGATAAAACATGTAGGGGTTAGGTTTCACTGGAAAGGTGATGAGAGACAATCAGGATAGGTGGAAAAGTGCCTGCTTCAATTTAAAAACTTGCATAAATTACAGCTGTTAATTAGGCAATGTTAAATTCATTTACACTTAAGACAATTAAACATCATTATTTGTTAAATTTGAATTGGTTATTAAACATATTATTTGGTTTTACCCATACATTGATGTGAGTAAACATTGTATAGGCCAAGCCTAGTGATAACTATTTAATAAAATGCAATAAGTTGTTGGAATGCCCAGTCTCCATATTGTTTTAATTTAGGCTCAATGAACAATATGTAGCCTTACATTCTACCTTTTACTTCTCTATTACAAACATACTTGAACCATCTTAAACAAATCACTACCATGATGTCTTCTTGTGATCATAGTGGAGATGTTTTCATTGAATTTTTTTTAAACTTCGATAGTTCTTTTCAAAATCTCCTGTACACTGTCATTCACTTCCATTTGTACAGGATGGTATTAGCACAATTTGGCTTTCAAATACCAAGATAAGAAATGCAATATTTTCATTTGGAAAAAAAAAATAAACACTCGGAATATTATACAATTTTGGCTCAAAAACAAACAAATACGAATACAAAGTCTTGTGACTTAAACTGCCTGCCAACAGGCATTAGGCAAAATGCAAGCTCAGAATCCTACATGAAGCTTGGTTTGGGAGCCCTGTTTGCCACTTGTCTGTCACCAACCTGCTCTTGCTTATATTAAAAGAACACCAAATAAGGCTTGGGAGGCAAGGGAGGCCCAATCCCTCCAACTGTCCAGGCAGTTGAGTTCACAGTAATGTGCATCAGGTATAATTTATAATGTAAGGCTGAGGATTGATTCGGAAAGACCCATAGATTTCGTCTTTGTGAGCCATACATTTATCTTGTTAGGCCCTTCAGTCCTAGAGACTGAAGGCATGGTTTTCTAGAAGAAAAAACAACATCTTTTTACAGTCACATCTTCAAAGGGTAAGTGTTCTTTCCTCTCTGAGTATTGTCTGAAATGTTTGATTTATGAGCTTAAAGGGCCTGCAGCCGATTTAACGAAATGCTAGGATTAATCCTATCTCGAGTTAGGACGAGTAACCCGTCCTAACTTAGGATGGGTTAAATGTGTCCTAACATAACTCGTCCTAAGTCCTTAGATTAATTCTAAGTTAGGAAGAGTTTGGTGAAATCAACGGCTGGGTACTTTTTACATAATGTCCACAGATTTACATTAAACTTGAGCAGTTTGAAGATAATGATAGTAGAAAGCTTCCCTTAAAATCTATTTGTTGTGTTAAATACCTTTCTATAGGTAAGTTTTTTAGAACCATCAACTTTTGTTGTCTCATAGCCATTGGACACTTTCGTAAAAAAAAAAATCACAGATTTACAAATTACTTACAGATGGTAACGGTTAAAGACTTCTCTTGAAATAGTATTCCATGAAATGCTTTACTTTTTGAGAAAACATTAAAACAATTATCAATTCTCGATACGGAGAATTATTGAAATTTATTTTAGACACATGTCATGACACGGCGATACATGCGGAAACAAGGGTGGGTTTTCCCGTTATTTTCTCCCGACTCAGATGACCGATTGAGCCTAAATTTTCACAGGCTTGTTATTTTATACACAAGTTGTGATACGAACTGTGGGCCATTGGACAATACTGTTTTATTACCAAAAGTGTCCAATGGCTTTAAAATTATCTTATCGTTTTGGTCCCTCTTATATTTGTCTGATATAATATATAACAGAGTTTACAGTACATAATTAAAACAAAATTAATTTCATGTTTCAATCCGGATAAAGACAGAACTATAAAAAAGTGAGGAAAGTTGATGAGCCATGAGGTAAATGATTAATTCAGGACATGCTTTGGACCAATACGTGTATTCTACCATCTGTCAATGTTTTTGGGGGTATGCACACCGTTTATAAACTAGACTTGTGGACAAGACGTTAATGGTCCCACGCGATGAGATAGTCGAGTTGTGGCTGTGCTCTCGCGAGATCACTTCTCTCGTGCGAACTGCTGGTTGCCCGACTTCTACTCCCCATTAACAGGGAGTAGAATTCGACTACCAGCAGTTCGCAATTTCGCCATAGCATCGTACCACCAGAACTCTACTATCTCACTGCGTGGTACCATTAACGACTTGTCCACAAGTCTATTCATAAACTAATGTTCATGCAAAGTGGCGAACGCTCTCACACTCCTCTCGGCTTACTCTACCATTGTCTGTCGCATTCTGAGCCTACGAACCCAACTAATAGAAGGGACCCTTTTTAGGTCTCTCTTTCGTTTTATCGCCCACTCCTTCTGAGAAATGATCCTCTATAGAAAATGTCTGTTTTTCTTCAGCTCCCCTTTCTCCACTCTGTCAAGTACTTGTGAAATAGTTGAAGCAGACAGTTGCCCATCCTTGGTGTGTCAATGGTCTCTGTTCCCTGATTATGATACAATTTTTTCTCACACCAGTTTTTGAAATAACATCCAGGGTACGATTTTAATCAGCGCCGTTCTTGAATGGGCAGAGACCTCAATTTACAGAGTGACTTGGAAGCTGTGTAATTACTTTGTGCCATAGTGACACCGTTTTTTTCTTTGTCAATGCTTCCACTTTCTGAACAGAAATACAGGCACATGCAGGCCTACATACATGTAAGAACATAACAGACAGGAATTGTTATGGTATGACCAAAACCCCTGCCAGTTCTGAACTTTTTTTAGTGAAGCTCCATTACTTTGTGGATTGGACAGTCCCTGACAATTCACAATTTTCTAATCATGAATTTATCAATTATTTTAAAGTATTGTAAAATAAATCATGATTAATGGAAACGTACACAAAATTAAAGCATGGAGGTAGGAAAGAAAGCAAAACAGCTAAATAGTTTACGCACCGTTTTACTGTATACGCTCATGTAGCCTACATTCTGATCACAACAATGGAAAATAATATCCTTTTGTGTTGAGAGTAAATTCAAACAAGAAGACGTCTCTTATCTTCTTGGAACGTGTGGCTCAATTCTTGGATTTGGAGTAAAGTGGCTCAATTCTTGGATTTGGAGTAACTCGTTTCTCTTACCAGCAAAAATCTGAAAGTTTGTTTGTATTGATAAGGATAACTAGATCTAAAACTCATTGTGAATGGAAAACTGAAGCAATAATCTGGCTGTCTACATCTGCTTTTGAAGGATACAGTTTGGGACCATGTCACCCAAGAGCTCAGTTGCTGGGTTAGGTCCAGGCACCTCTGCAAATGGCCATGGATGGATGTGATTGTGGAGGATGTATTATTTGGGGTTGTCCTTCAGTTCAGAGTCAGAACTAGTTTCGAAATGTGACACATGTTTTTTTTTTTTATCAGGGTTGTGTTTCTGTCATGGAAGATCGCCCCCCCCCCCCCCACTCTGTACTGTACTATGATGTAGTGTACACAATGTACAAATCCAAGCTCTTGGCATTGAGAGACATAACACTTTACTGTACAAACAAATTGTGTTTTTGTTAGGGGATGAATATCATGTTAGTTTGGCTGGTTTTTTTTTTTGGGGGGGGGGGTGGCTTGAATTGCATTATATATTGCTTTTGGCAAGACTAACCTTGCTGGTGCTGAGACTGCTTGATGTGTTTGGCATGTGTGGGACACTCAGTAGAGCCTATACATTTTAAATTTTAAGTTCTCAGTCAGTAATTTGTTGGGAACAAACAACAAACAGGATTCAGACGCGTGACTTTCATATGTAGGCCTACTACATGTACGCCTACTATATGATGTGAATGCCGCTTTATTTAAATAGTAGTTTAAATTCACCTGGTCTCGGTTTTATTGGTGTTTTTTAAGATTGATAAACATTCTTTTGTCAAACCAAGCTCTGTGTGAAATCATTCTCGGTAGGATAAAGTCACTTTCCAGATGCCTTAATTGAATAATGATCAAATACATTTATCTCGTTAATGCTCTTAACTCTGCACAAATGGCCACACCCCTGTCAACAATGAATTTTCAGGTCTTCATCCTAGCACCTTACTCGCTTTTTTCAGCCGAGGAAACACAAACTCTCATTAAATTCAACAATAAAAGCAAACAATGTACACTATGTGAGCATGCTCTCATGTAACAAGACAGTTCCCTTTTGTGCTTAAAAGCCCCCCATGAAAATTAATTAAAAGCTTACTGCTTGTGTTCATTGGGAAACAGGTGTGACTTAAATCACAGGCTTGGCCTTGTTGTAATTAAACATTAGCCTCATGAGTGTTGACTGCCGCAAAAATTAAAAAGCTAATAATGAGAAGTAGGGATGAGGTCAAACAACATTTTTACAGACGAACATGTAGGTGTACAACAAGTACCTCAATGCTTAAAATACCATTTGACTTAATATTGTAATGAAATGTGGGATCTTTACTTTTTTCTCTTAAAGCCTTTAGTGTACATTCTTGACATTAGGTCAATTAAGTTTCTTTGAAATTGAATTTTGAAACTGAAACCGTTATCTTTTGATCTTGAGAACTCTTCTTTTCTGATTGATTTAAAGACAGCATTGGGAGAGCTGACAAAATAGTCTCAGAAAGTTTTCATGTTTTGTTTAGGGATGAACCATACATACATGAAATGAAAAACCTGTGAAAATATTTTGCTATGTATTTCGTTGTGTGAATCAGGACAAAATTTTCTTGTTCACTTCATTTCATAGGAAAATACTTAATAACAGCAAAAATTGATCTAGAATGAAGTTCATAATTGAGTAAATTTTCAGACTAAATTTAAACATTTATATTTTTGTATCCTTACCAATCCTGTATGATACCTTTAATACTGATTACCATCCCCTAATTGTGGACAAGAAGAGAAGGGGGAGGGGAGACATTGATCAACACAACAGTTATAATTACTTGACAGTTTCTTAATAGGCCTGGCTCAAACTTACAGATCATTTCAAAGAAACTGAGCTCAGTCCAAAACATGTTCACGTTTCTCCGTAGATAGCCTGAGGTTTACGGGCCACACTCACTGATATGATTAAAAATGTCTACTTAAAAACATTTATATAGTCCAAATGGTACAAGGGTATAGACCCACTGTCTGCAATACTTATCATAATTTAGAGATTTGCAGATTAATATTAAGGAGACTGAGAAAGGGGGGGTCAAATGCTTTTCAGGCTGTGTAGTAAACTCTCAATTTTTTGCTGAAATCCAACCTGATTACTGCGGAGTATAAAATTACGTTTTAATAAATAATCTGAAGGTGAATGACTAAGTGTTCTATTCAAATGTCTTAATGCCAGACATTGCAGAAAAAAATACCTGCTCATATTCATGGATCATGAAGAAAGAGACACTGGAAGGAAATATTTCGAGTAGAAAGATGACGGACCCAACCGCATGAACGTCTCTTTGCACACTGTGCCGTATTTATTATGTATATGAAATTGGATTATGGAATACATGTGTTGAATACGATCAAATATTCCATAATCAAAGGCTCTCGGTTTGGAGCCAGGTCCCGATATCATGGCTCTGCTTATTGTGGAATTCTGCGCTTAAAGCTCGTGGTATTTGCTTTGTAACATGGGTATGTAAGCACATAATTCTGCAATATTAAAAGCAGAACCATGAAATTTTGGGATAACTTTCCGTATGGCGCCAACACTTTTTCACCCTTTTTTTTTTTTACAAAAAGGGATATCTCATTGAGGTAAATTAGATACTATATTATTTCATATCGAATGAAAAAGTGGTGGCGCCATACGGAAACTTTTCCAAATTTTGGTCAGATTTGTCATCGTTTCAATCTAGTTCAACCACTTCTGTCGTAGACACAGGAATGATAACATGAATTAGTAAATATGTAAAAAGCTTTGTATTGTACTGTGTCCTTGTTATTATGTTAAAAATGTCAAACATTATGCGCGCGTGCAGAGCTTTTAGCCAAGGTTGTACTCCTCCATTTGTGTACAACGGGAGGGATTGCAACTGAAACTAGCTTAACCCATAACTCCCTTGAGTGATTTACTAAGAGCATGAAAGTAAGGTTGTTCCTCACTCTCACAAAATCCAACACCATAATATGGTAACTCTGCACCTATATTGTTGGACTCTGCTGATCGTGGTGAGTATTAACTTGATTCACCTGACAGCATCATCAGAATAATCTTGGAACCGCCATACTGGTGGGCAATGTCACTGTGCGTTATTCAGTGAGTTGCGCATTTTAGGCGACACAGTGTTTACGTGAAACCTATTGCCACCAACATGGTGAGAGTGGCACAGGCTGCGCGTGTGACTTGCGTGCAAGTGGTCAATACATGGGCCCAGTTTTAGGGCTCTGCTTCCTGCAGAATTCTGCGGATATGGCACATACATGTACATAGAAGTACATGTGCTTTGCAGGGTGCTGTAAGAAGAAGAAGAAAAAAGAATAAGTCGAGAATTAATTAGACTGATTCTTTTATTCATAAACACTGCGGGACAAGTTTAGTGTACATATACGTGTATTATATAAAAATGAAATCCCCTGAAGCATTTTAATCTGTTATGTAATTTAGTTTAAGGGAGGGTATTTGTTAAAACGTCAACAATTAATCACCATGCGTGTATATCCTAAAAACTTAATTTGCGGTTGATATAAAATTAAAATAAATTGAAACAAACCCTTTGAAATTTCAGAGAGAGAGAGAGGTAATTTTTCACCCCCAAATTTGATTTTGAGGAAGGCTTTGGGCATGAATGCTAATTCGGGCATCTGAAAGCACACAATTGTATGCAATAAGAGTGTTTTTACTTCTTTCATTATGTAATTTCTTGCAACTTCGCTGACCAATTAACTCTAAATGTTATTTTATACACGTGTTGGGATACATCGAGCTGGTCTTCGACAAATTACCAAATGTGTCAAGTGCCTTTAAGCCTCATCTCTCATACCCTTACATATTACATCAAATAAAACTCTAATGTGTTTAGTAAGAGGATTACATCGTTCTCTCTTCTAATCTGTTTCAATTTGTTATTCTGTGCTATCACTCAGAATTAGTTAGACAATAGTAGACAATACTTGTACTATTCTATACATGGTTTAGCTAAAGCTGGACTGTTCCTCTACTGTACACACAATTCATAAGCAGAGTCAGAGTGTTAGACGAGGAAGCGACTGATCTTACCTGTTATTTGCTGCTAGCTAAACTCATTAACATTCCAACGGCGGAAAATATTTTCTTGGGGCTAGGATGTGAAAGTCAGTTACTCGTCCTTAATCTGTTAGTTTTGTGAAGGAATCCATATCATGAAATAAAATAGAAATTGCAACTTGTTTAGTTTAGCTCGGGAAGTTTTAAATTTAGTTGAAAAGGTTGATCGTCTTAAAGCTGACAATTTGATTCTTTCTTGTAAATTTTCTCAGGGGAACAAAGCTCACAAAATAACAATTCGTTGGAAAGATAAATGTGTGCGATATCAATTACAATAAATTTGAACAATAACATGTATAAAGTTAAAAATGTAACTAAGCTAAAATAAAATCATAATTGCATTAACTTTAGGCCTAATTGTCTGCATGTTTTCGATTAGGTGTGTGGGGGATGAGGGGCTGATGCCACCCCCTTACTCTCCAATTTAGAGAACACAACTTTAATTGTATGAAAAAGGAAGAGCCAAAATGTGTGGCTTTATTCATTTTACAGTCCGGACCACCGATAATGGATCTGATCTACAAGTTCCTTAATGAAGGCTCATCACAATCTGGACCATCCGGACTACATGTAAATCTGGCAGGAAACAATGGGTCGTTACTCTTTCCTGAATCCATTCGTTTTGTGACTTGTATAATAGGGTATGATTGTACTATTCTATTTTTGAAAAGCCATACTTTTCCTACTTGGTCTGATTTTTTGCCATTTGAAAAATGAGAAAGTTATAGGTCTACCCTTGTACTGGATAAACTGTCCCAACTTTTTTCCAAGGACAAATATCATGCCTGGGAATTTTTGTTTATGGTGTTTTTCCATAACAGCTGCTAACCCGACCACTTAGCGCTGACTGTGTTGATATGAACCTTGAAGACAAAGCGTGTGATTGGTATATTATTCAGAGAAAAAAATGGGCCAAAAGCAAAAAGAGACTCATTTAGATATAGTTCCACTAAAGCGTGACCACTTTTCTGGATATTTTATGGAATATTAATAGGTTGACTGCAGGGTTTTCTTGATTAAAAACTAGTGGATGCAAATTAGTTTTTTCTTTGAAAAACGTTGCGCTTGCCCTTTAAGATTAACTGATGCCCATTTTCATTCCAGACTATTATATATGTAGATGAATGGAATAATACCTTGATTTGAATAATGAGCTAACAAAAAAAGCCATTCCCAAAATGCCATTCTTCTGGACCCCATGGAAAGGAACGTTTAACACATAGCATGTTTACACAAAATTACACATTAAAGCAGGTGATGGCTTTTTTGATCAATAGCTGACCTCGGTATCTTGAGCTGTTATTGACAATCTCATGCCTGGAGATTAAAATGTGATCTACAGTCTGCACTTGTAGAGAGCCAAAGCTTTGTTTCCAGCAGGGCTCCTCTGTGGTACCAGCGTTAGATGTTGTGAAAACATGGAAGACAGCAGTGTCAATGACTATTATATAACAGCAGTCTAGTGTGTGGGTTAATATGCTGGGGCCCAGCCAAATGGTGTCCTTTTCAGCTTGAAAGCCGCTATAGACGTCTTTTGTCTGGGTGAATTTTTTGAATTGTTTGAATTGGATTGGCAGTCTGTGCAGCAGGTTTGTTGGTGGTGGTGGTGTCTTTTAGCAGTTTGTCAGTTGGTAATCTTCAGAAGTCAGTGAAGCAGAGTAACGGAACACGTTTTTGCCTTGTGGAGCTATTCAGGTAGGCTCACATGGAAGACGGTGCTTGGTTTATCAGTCTCAGGAGATGTTCACTCTGGTATTTTTTTTTTTGCAAGAGTTGCACAGCATTTGGAAAACATGTTTTATAGGAATTTTCTCTCTGGTAAAAATGGAGTGCCTGGACCACAATCGCAGACCTTGAAAGTGATTCTTACCTTATGTTAGGACATGTCAGCAGCAGTCAAAATGTGACTTATTTAGACTCATCAATGTTGGTAGACAAGAAGATCAACATACAGTTTTGAACAAGAAATGTCTCTCATCCAAAATCAAACTAGAACAAGTTTAACCAAATTTAGGGCTTACATTTTACACTGGACTGCAGGATTTGATGCCAGTGGTTTCAGTGTCAGGCCAGTAGACTTATGAATGGACAATTCCGATGGTCCTGTGTTTTTCAATTGAATAACAAAGTTTATGTAAAAAAAGTTCATGGGTAAAAACCAAAATTAATAAAGTTTATGTACATGTACCTCGCTGTGTAAATATTTTGAATCAATACAAAAAAAATTGAATTTTTATATTTTTTGAGGATTTTAACAAACTGAACTATCAGTTTCTGTCCCACCCTGTAGACCAATGAATAAATCCCTCCAAATTCCAGACTTGAAATTCCAAATTGTTTTAAAAAACTATTTTGTTTGGAGTCGCGTTAAAACATTTGTTGGTCTCTCTGCTTCACTTGCCATTGTTAAGGGAATCAATGCGTGGTGAAGAGGTTTTCAACTAGTGGTTTAATCCCAACGAGGCATGGTTCTAGATAATTTTACCGAGACGTAGTCGAGGTAAATTATCAAGAACCAGGCCTCGGCGGGTTTAAACCACTAGTTGAAAACCGATTCAACACACTTTGATTCCCATTCATAAATACCTTTTCGGTCATAATTATCAACACATTTTGGTCAAAAAGTAAAATAAATGCAAAAATTATAATTGTTCAATGTTTCTTTCAACACAGGTGCAAGCTCACTTGTCACGCCCATGTTTCAATACTTTTAACTGCTCATAAACAAAGGTTTATACACACCCAAATGACGCGCTCTCCACCAATAGGAATAGCGAAACTGTCTGAGATATTTATAAATCTGCTTTTATCTGGTGAAATTGCAATGTTGTATGGTACATGTACATGTGTGTCTATTGTGTTAACAACCAGTACTTGTTTTGAAGATCTTTCTGGAGGGTTCGAAGGACAGTCTTTTGTCTGGTTTTGTAAGGGTCAAAACAGACTCAACTGTCGATTGATTGTTTGTAGAGTTTTGTGGTCTCAGAAGAAAGCGTTTTGAAGACAACTCCCATCTTGTTAGTTTTTTTTTAGAGGGCTGTATATGTGGTGTTCTCACTTTGAGATTCAAGTAAGCTAGTAAATAGTTCTTTTGTGTGTTTACTCTTAACTACCCTCTCTACCCTCAGAGAGAGGAGAGGAGGCCTTTGATTAAATACTGTAGTTCTGAAATGTGCTGTTTTAGATTTGTGTGGTTCTCTACAGCTTAAAAATGTCTTCAGACATCCTTATTGTACATGTCATCAAGGTTTGCCCTTGACTTCTTTAGTGACTACCCAGCAGGACCAGCTAGCTCGCCATTTCACCAGCCAGTCAGCGTTTCACTGGTCCATGTTCCAAATGAAATAGGGAAGCTTTTCAACTCTGGACTATCCTGTCGGACCACTTGGAATGAAGTTTGATTGGTCCTCTGCTTATTTAATTGGCATTTGGACAGCGGATCACTGTTATGGAGAGTATGGCGGACAAGTTCCTAAGTCTGTGTATAGTCAACTTATTATTTGTCAACTTTGAAGCCAATGCTGATCTACTTCCCTGCCATTATACTATGCAAGCATTGATCTTCTTGAATTTTGTACTTCAAGAAGCACCAAGTTTTAAGTCATAGCCAATTTAAATGTGAGTTTATTTTTTCTTCACTTAACAGGCCAACCCATTGAGCTCTAAGCATCCTGCATTAGATAGAAATCAGCAGTGAATCTGCATTTGGTGAGTATAGATTCAGTTCAAATTGTTTGTTTGACCACATTTCAGGAACTTTATAGAGCAGTGTTACATAATATCCAGTTGTGGAGGAAAACAACCTGCAACAAATAACTCCGCCAAAATAAACATCCTGCACATTTATATGGAATCACCCGATTGTCTTGTTTACTTTTCTACTGTTTCCTGTCAATTAATTTAATGTGAAACCAAATCATAAAACGGCCGTGTTTATAACTGTTTTTGTAGGCCAAAGCCATCTTTATGTAAATTAATTTTTTCGTTTACCATCCATGACTCCCTCTGTTATTCCAAAACAGAAGTCATGCCCCAGTCCCACTAGCCCCTATGTCAGATTTTAATGTGATAATATTGAAAAGGGAAAACTGTCTCCGAGTGGAAAAGATGAAGAAAAGAAACGGTTCTTTCCCCAGGGCAAAGTGTGGGTAGGAAATCCAATTTATTTGCGAAGAAAGAGAAACCGATGGAAGCGGATGATAAAGGGCCCAGCAAAGCTCAGTGTAAGACTCCCAGAGGGTCTTGGGCTCCCATGTTGGCTTTCCAGTCTCCCCATGCTGGCTTCTTGGTTTGTGTGTCTGTGTGTTGGGGTGGGGGGTGGGGGATGGGGGATGGGGGTTGGGATTATAAGAAGTAAAGCCAAGACAGACCTCAGATCTCGGAGACAGCAAGAATTCAGGTGTAATGTTGACCCTCTTTGGAAAAGATCTCGGAGACAGCAAGAATTCAGGTGTAATGTTGACCCTCTTTGGAAAATATAAAGAATGGTACCATGCACAAACAACGTTAACATTGGTTTACACATACAACCCCTTTTACACTACAAGCTTTTCCCCAAGGAAGTTTTGGGAAAATTCAGGTCACCTTTTCACACTTGACTGGGTTAATCCTGGGGAAATTGTTTATTTCCCGATTTTTTTTTTTTTTTTTCCCAGGACAATTGCATTAAGTGTTGTCCGTTTAATGGGGTTTCTTTTCCTTGAAATTGGCTCTGTCGTCTTGTCATGTGGAAAAAACTTTGGATTTACATTCTACATAAATAGTAGGCCTATGGGCAAAGTTTACCGCAATAAAGTATTTTGTTCAAATATTTATAAAGCGAAGTACAACAATAATGGCTGAAGTGTTTACACATACATTGAATATCCATCCTTGTATTTTCTTGTTTGTTATCTTAGAATAGTTGTTTGAGTAGCGAACTTATAACACACTTGAGGATTAGTATGAAATTTTCAGGGTTATGCACACAACTGCATTGTCGCCACTCTTAAATGTCATGTATCCACCTTAAATCAATATCACTCTGGCTTTCCAATGGCTAGAATGGTTGATTGAGGTGGCAGCGACTGATGCTTCTTTGCACATCGTCGACCAGAGGGATTTGTCACTGATTTGTGAGTTTGACTACAAAAAGTACATTAAATTTCCACTAATATTTTAGTGGGAACCTTTCTGAATCCATTTAATCCTTCAGCAAATCTGCAACTCAAAGGTGACAAGTTTCAAGTATGACTAACATTTGGTCAGGTTTTTGGAGAATGAGCTCATGGTGGATTTCAAATTCTCGGTAGTCACAGCTGGATGTTGTTTCCCAGTGGTTTATGGTGTAAAAGTGTCACTCAGTTTTCGGGGTTTACCAAAAAACAAACCAACTTGTTCTAAAAATTTTTTCAGATTGCATCATAGGGATAATAAAGAATACTATTATTCTGTTCCACCCAACACTGATGTGCGCACTGTATTTTATAAAAATGAAAGCATAGAGCAAGGACTGGAAAGACAAACGAAACAAAAATGACTTGGGGTTTGAAAGTCAATCTTCGCGGGAGTGCTTGTTATGTACCTGATCCCCTGGGGAATTTTCATAGTGCCATAGGTACACTGAGTGTCCTTCTTTACAAATCACCACAACTGAACCAAAAACCAAAACTATGTAGAGTCATTTAGCAACAAGAAGGAACCTATGGGAGAGCATGATCAAATTAGCAAACATCAGAGCTTTCAGCTCTCCTTGATTCTGCAGAAAGTTCCCTGATGATCAAATTTGAAAAATCTCTGATTATGGACAATTTGTCCCTATTATTTTTAATTCATACAAAAGATCTCCCCGATTATTGTACAGAATGTCCCTGAGTGCAAAGCAGCTCTGATCTGTGTTCTTTTTTTGGTAAAACTGCTCCTTTTACAGCAGAGTCTGCTCTGTTTTCTTCAAGTACATTTTGAAAGTAGAACAACAGCGCCTGTAGCTGTACATCGGATCAGCCCCTCATCTCTGCCCCTCAATCATCAAATAGAATTATCTCAGCGCCAGTGAAATTGTTGATAATAATAATCTTTACCCTGATGACGTCAGGAGATGATTCAGAGATTTTCACAACGTCTCTAATGTTCTAGTCTTTGATGTTCTTAATGTACAGCTAGGGAGTTGGGGTACGTCGTAGGACGTTTCAATGAACATTAGGGTGCGATGAAAAGAAAATCATATTGGGGAAATACTACTCAGAGCGGGAGTTGTATCAAAGTTGGTTTTCCCAAGACCTGCTCGTATTCAAATGTCTTTTTATTTATTTATTTATTTATTTCTTGTTTATCCTGGGAGATCCATTCAGTAAGAAAAACTCACTGATCTCCCATGGATCCCAGCTAATAACAATCTACAGAAGTGAACTTAAGATAAAATATTACAAATTTACACAGAAAAACATTGCACATTCAGTTAAAAAAAGCACTAGATCCAAGCACAAAATACATTTTGAAAACTACAAAAAAAAACGTTTTTAAATAGGACAAAGAAATTTAAAGGGGGAAAAATACACATCCATTAAAAACACACAACCAAATACCAAAAAAAAACCCAAAAAACAATGGAGTTATAACAAAAGCCAGTAAAATTGGGATTAAGAAAGTCAGTAAAAATGGGATAAACTGAGCTGTTTGAGTTGATTTAAAAATTGATTGAGTTCTTTTGGCTGTAGAGATTTCAGATTATGCGGCAAGTTGTTCCAAGCCTGGGCACCCCTCAAATTAAACGTTCTTCTCCCACTTTCTGTTCTAGGGCTTCTAGAGTCTTTGGCTTCCCCGTACAGATTGTTATATTTTAAGAAGAGAACAAAATCAAATGCCTTTATGGACGACAACTGTTCGAAGAATAGACACAAGACTTGCAGGTTATTGCTTAGTTATTACAGTGATGACTGTCACTATCTTACTGTCAATAAACCAGCTGCGGCAGTTGTTGATTTTTATTAAGGCATGTCGAAGGTTTCCAGCCATGGTGATTTGTATCATAGGAAAATTGAAGAGGAATACCATGTAGAGTTGGCACACTGTGTTGTGGTTAGGCAGACAAATTAATCAGTACACCATGTATAAATTTACGGTAGTTATAAATTTACAGTGCACCAGTTAATGAGGTATTAAAGCAAATGGGTAAGATTGTCTTACATGTTCCTGTCGAGTCCAATCCAGTACATTGAAATGATTTGTTGAAGGTTAACAGACTGCACGAGAAGGAGGCAGATGTTAAGTAGGGATGGCCAGAAATGCATGTTCATTGTGGAAGGTAAAAGGGCAAGAAATTCAAACTGTTTTTTTTCATTTTTTTGGGTGCAAAAATATAATTTTGTGAGTGGATTCCTGAAATGATTCAAGGAGCGTAAATGTAGTGACCGATCCACATGTATGTAAGGGATGTCTAAAAAAGAAAAGTAACTGGAACATTTCAAGGTTCCAAGGTAAATTATGGTTTCCACAGAAACATGGTAATACAGTCAATACTATGTACATATTCCAAATAATACAGTTAAGCCAGTTGGAAAAGAAGAAAAAATTGAGTCAAAAAGCAAAGACATTAGAATGAATGGAAATAATCCATGGCTTTACATGAGTGACTAGTTTATGTTCCGAGGTTATATGGTAATCTTGGCTGTAATCCAAGGCTATCAAGCAGGTACAGGTTGAATGGCTTCTGACTGGCACTCCAAACAAAGATATTGGCAAATAGGTGACTGCCAACATAAGACTAGATAAGTTCAGGGCCCAATTTCTTAGCGCTGCTTAGCGGCCAATTTTGTACTTAATGTGCGTCTTCTATTTCATAGCGCTGCTAACCGTAAGCACACGAAAAGGCATGCTAACCTTCCGGTGCGTACCGCACAAAAATAAATGACGTCACAATGCAAATCCATGGTAAACGCGCAATATGGCCGCCCAATTTTTCTGTTAACTTGTGAAATATGCTTGCACCTTAGCAAATTTTTCTGCTACAGTAAGCACAAAAATTTGCTTACTGTTAGGCAGCGCTATGAAATTGGGCCCATGTGGTAGAGTGCCGGCATGTTAATCTGGAGGTAGCAGGTTCAAGTCTCACCCTAGTAATTTTTTCTTTGATCAACCCAAACACATTTTATATGAAGTTAAGTGGTTTTGTGCCTCTTTTTATCAACACATTAATCACATGTCCTTCAGAAATGCATGCACAGGTACATTATGTAGTTTAATAAAGAAGCAATTTCTAAGCCATGAGCTGAGCAAGACATCTGGGCAGCTTCTGCACACAATGCTGAGGGCCCCCTGTAGATTATGCCCCAGATAGTTCTTATTTATAAACAAAGCTATCCTAGATGTCTCATCCAACATGGTCACAGCATCCCTTGACCAATGGATCTTCCTTGCCTGTTGTGTAGTCCTTTATAAAAGCCAGGTTCATATACTGGAGTTTTGGGTGTAAGCTTTCTGAGCAAATGGGTAACTTGACCATTTAAAGCCCAGCCAGGTCATGTATTTTGTCACATCAGGTTAAAGGTCACTGGTATAGCACCCTCATGTGTTTATATTGAGTAAGTTGGTTTGTTTTACCATGGTTGTGGCTCTTCTTCTTTCGTTGATTTATTCATTGTCAGACACATTTACCCCTTGGAATGTTACCTACATGTATGGTTCTGCTTAAATATTAACCCAATGTAAACACAGCTTTCTAGTAGTTAAGAATGTTATTCTGACCTGCTCAATTGGAAGGCACTTGTGAGGTGCACAGCAGAAAATAAACACTCTTGATCTTACTGACAGACTCGAGTCCAGTACCCCCCCCCCCCCACCCCAAATCAAGATCCGAAAATATGCCCAGTGTCTTGGAGCTCGTTTCCAGATGATTCCTACTACATGTATTGAGAAACACACACAGAAACCACTCTTTTAAGAAGGTTTGTGAATGAAATTTTTAGAAAAATACGTTTCTAAATGTAGGGTCTGGACTCATGGTCTCATTAAAAATATTTTTGGTTCGGGAGAAGCTTTGAGTTTCTAAATTTAAGTCCCTTGGATCTTTTTTTCGCCCTGAAATTGGATCCCTGCTGTGTTTCATGTAGGCTGATATCACAGATCGTCTCCTGGAGGATGCATGGTTTTATTTTGTCCGTTAGTTTGTTTGATGAGTGTGTCATTGCAATGATGGTGTAATGAGGTTGCCACTCCCTGTCGCCAGGGGATACTTGATGCAACAGGGGAACTTGTTGACCTGAACTGTAATTGCTCACACTCAATGAGATGAGGGGTTAACCTGTGTGCAAGACCATGTTAAACATTAGTAGGTTAACATATTGAAGGCCTGGAATTACACAGAGGCTCTGTTGCCCTTGTTTTTGCCTTGGTGCCCCTTCAAAAGTTTCTTGTAGAAATTGAAGATGTTTGAAAAATGGCCTTGACCTTTCAAAGATGAAATTCCAGCCTGATATTGCTGATGCAACCTGCATTTTCATCACCAATTAACCTTGTTTTAATTTATATGGGTCATCACTCTAGTTGACTTCATGATGGAAATGTTTGCAGACAGGTAGCGGTTTTACAAAACAGTAGCCATACCTTCAGAAGCATTGGACATTTCAGACATTTGATCACTGTATTGGAACAGTGATAAAATCAATTGCTGAAACCCTGTTTGTGTTAGTCAGATTATTTCAAATTAGGAGCGAGTAGTGAGTTAAAACGAAAATGATTACACATGTAAACACTCCTGTAACAAGAATTTAAGTTGTCTCACATGGTGCCTGGTGGCCTGGATTCTGGTGGCATGGATACTTTAGTTTAGTTTTCACTTGTAGTTTTGTTATGTCAACTCCACTTGCAATCTCATTGTTTAGAAAATATATCAGGTAAGTGTACTTTTTGTTTTCACTTGGCTGTTGTGGATACAATTTCCACAATCTGTACATGTACATTCATGGATCCATCAAGTTTGGATGCACTAGAGTCTGAATCCATGAATAGTTTGGGGCCAGGAACAAGGCAATTGTAATGCACTTGTATGTAGGCCTTAAGCCACAAGTACATTAGTTTCCCTTACATTATTAATCCTTTGTGGCAAGAGACTTGGAAATTTACAGGTGGCCTCTGTTGCCCTGGTCTTGGCCTTGGTGCCCGCCCATTCAAGAGTTTGCCATAGACTTGAGTTTGTCCAATGGTACCACACATACATGTACTGTGTTGGAAGTTAAGATGGACCAGAGGATGTGTAGTAATGATATTGATTAAGTGTCCTGCTAAGGACAGAAGTGTCAAGACCAGGATTTGAACCCATACCGCTGATCTGAATCGGCAGATCTTGAGTCCAGTGCACTTGACCGCTCGGCCACTATACGCCATGAAATGAAAATGTCCTTGCCCTTTAATGAAAATGAAATTCAAGGCTTGTGGTGAACCAATAATTTTCAAATTTAGTTGTGGCCACCGTATGTTCAAGTCAGTATGTTTATCTCTGGGACAGATGTTTGCAATATCTTCATGCATCCCAAATACCATTCAGTTTGATATTTTCAAAATAAGTGTGGCAAGTGACAACATTTTCCAGGATTTCATCAACGTACCTACAGTGCTTGTACATATGTCTTTCGATCATCCTCTTCAAAACGTCTCTGGCTTTACTGATGGCTCAATGATGCAATCACATGTTTTAAAAAAGAGCTGCAGAGCTTGGAGTTCCTGCAGGCATGCTTTGTAGACAGCTTGATGAGAATTTTTTTTTTTTGTAATCTTATGTTTTACAGAAGTTGTACTATTTTATTTTTGTCAACTTTTGATATGAAGAGAGGGGCACATCTTAAAATATGTTTCAGAGCTGTTTTTTTATAACTCTTGAATATTGAAGTTATGACTAGAAATGTAACATTTTAATATGACCTGTATACACAGTATACAAGTATATCTTGCCTGCCAGAAATGCCTTGGAATCTACAAGGTCTCGTTATTTCAGTAGACAAGGGTTACATGGTCTATGCATTCAAATCGGGTACCTGGTGTTCAATGGGAGGCCTTAGTATAATGGTCAGTGCACTGTGCACACACTTGGAGTCCAAGTTAATTTTCATAATGTGAAATATGATGCTGAAAACACATACACGCAACTATCAATCTCAACTTTCATTATATGTAAGCGTTTTAACTTTCACCTACAATTTATTTTATTTCCTTTACTTGGTGGAGTTGTTCACAACATTTCTTCAATTAAAGCGTATTGTGTCGAACACTTCCATGCATTTCCCTTGTCACAAATTGCATGTTTTGCTGAATTCTAATTAATGCATTTCTGGAGTTTCAATGCCCTGTTAAAAAAAAAAAAAAGCTGTGACAGTTATTCATTCATAAAAATGCAATTCGTAAGAATGCCATCCTCAGTCGGTACCAAAGAGAACAACTCTGAAATGCATGACAGAAGAACTGATCCATCTTACATGTCTTATCTCACCTACCCACATCTCACAATGTTCTACCGTCCAATATGTCTGCAATTTTACTTGAAATTTTTATAACCTTGAATCAAAACATTTTCCAAACTATTATTAACTACACGTGTCAGTCCCTATATACTACAATACAAAGGAAAGCGATGTTGGTCTGCCGAAATACTTAAAAATTGTCAGTGCCCAGATATTTCTGTCCTGCCTACTGCTTAATTTTCCGGGTTCCATGTTGAAATGCTCTTCCAATTCAATCAAAACTGGAGAAACGGATTTGACTCAGGGATATTACAAACAACGTATTTTCCCAGATGTCTTTTTTTTTTTCTTTTTTAAGGTCATGGCCGCAAGGACGTGCTGAGGACCGCTGCATTGTTTGTACCAAGAATTACTAGCTCTGATTGGAATTATTCTGAGACTATTAATATCTCCAAACTCTGGAATGATGAAAACAATCTGATAAAAGAAACTGTTCAAATGCAAGAATATGGTCTTTCAAAAAGCCCTTTTTTATTCTTTTTACATTAAAGCAGACATTTGGAAGTGGCAGTATTCAAATCAACATTTTTGCATGAGAAAATGTTTGACAAGAGAATTAAAACTAAATTTGTTTACTTAAAACATATGTTAATAATAACATTGTTGGTTACTCCTTGCTTGCTATAGCAGAGCAAAATGCTACACAAAATGTGTCAGCTCCTACTCAAAACCAATCATTTGCCAATTCAATCTTAGCATTCACTGCGCATAAAATTTAAATTCAGTCTCTTTTTTTTTTGCTTTGCAAAATTTGCTGGATGAAATCCCCTGCATTGTAAATTGTGCACACATCCCATACATAGAGGACCTTGATCCTGTATGATCCTGTATACCCTATGTACAGTACAGTACTGTACATTACATCATGATGCCACACCCACACTAACCCAGCATGCCCTGACTAGACGCTGAGTGAGTGCTCCAAGGCGACCAATAACTGATGAGACACACACTGACCAACTACATACATTTCAACCACTCTAGAGTCTGCCAAATGATGACAATCAACATAATGAAGTTGTATGTATGTATACATAGGATCTGTTTGTCGGTCTATTTATTCCATGTGAATCATTCGTTTTTAAATTTCTTATCATTTTGCTAATGTGGCTGATATATGTTGCAGCAGGCTGCTCAGTCTATGCCTTCTAGTTGTGTGTACCAGCAAGCGAGTCCTCTATAGATGGGTCTGTCAGCTTTTGCCTTTTTAAGGTGGCTGTTTCGTGAAGAAAGAAAACGTTGCACACATTTGATGTTCGTACACTACATTTTTACACGCCCTGTGGAAGAGCTGCCAACATTTGCATCTTCTATCGGGGAGATATTTAGAGTTTCATTCAACACAATAGGAAAATGGTTTCCAAATAGGGGAGATTTTCAAATTTGTTCATCAGAACATGGAAAGATTGATTGATTGTCAGGGAATTTTGTGCAGAATTAGAAAGAGTTGATGGCTCTGCTACTTGATGATTGTGATATTGATTTTGAAGTGTAATATTTAGTCTTAAGGAGGAGGTACTGGATATGGATATTGATTTTGGAAAAATTTCCAAGTACATGTGACACAATCAGTTAAATGCGCTGGATATCTTTGGTAATTGTCAAAGACCAGTCTTCTCACTTGGTGTATCTCAACATATGCATAAAATAGCAATTCTGTGAAAATTTGAACTCAAGTTGCGAGATAACTATGAAAGAAAAACATCTTGTGTGCTTTCAGATCCTTGATTTCGGGACCTCAAAATCTAATTCTGAGGTCTTGAAATCAAATTCAAATATTTTAGTGGAAAATTACTTCTTTCTCGAAAACTACATTACTTTAGAGGGAGCTGTTTCTCACAATGTTTCATACTATCAACAGCTCTCCATTGCTTGTTACCAAGTAAGTTTTGAGTAATTACCGATAGTGTCCAGTGCCTTTAAGTTAACAATGTTTGTGTTTTAAAATATACATCACTGATACTTGTCTCTTGACGTCACACAGTGTTAAGTCGGCCATCTTTACGCCAATGATATCATTTTCTTAACGCACACATAACTTGCTGCCTATGTGTTTCACATTGATAATACATGTACAAACAACATGCAGGAGTTTTATCAAATTCCTCTCATGATTGGTTGTTGAAACACTTTGCTACATGATAACATTTGACACTTTGACGCAGCTCGAAGCCAATACCCAAGTTGACCGTAAAGATGGAGTCTACTGGGAACTACGTATAATAAAAACCTCCCTAAAGAGTAACAAATCATTCTAAACAAAATAATAATAATAGAATTATATGTACACCAACACTACATTGGAGTTAAGAACTTGATTGCCATCATACATGTAGTACCTCTTATACACAGAATCAACAAGAGTTACCAGGAAACTGATTTCTGAAAACATAGAAAAAAACATATTTCTATTTGTTGGCAGTCATCCTAGAGTGGGAACAGATTGCCAGTTGGATAAGCTCTTAAGGGTCTTCAATTGCCCTATTCCCCTTTACTCCAATTACAAAACATTTCCTGATGGCAATTTCCTTTGGATTATGAAAGAAAAAATTGGAAAGTAATTTCACTTTGTGGAATCATCCGAGGATCATGTGGAAATGTACAGACACTAAGCATGATTGTTGGGTCTGATTTGTTTTTTTGTCCTCTGTGAATTATGTCAATTGCATTCATCACAGTGTTCTCTTAACAGTGGTCAAATAGCAGTTAAAATACGTTTGTGAGTATCAGTAAAAATTCACCCCAAGTAGTCCGGCTGGCTAGTTCAGTGTTTATAAAAAGCATCCCTTTTTCATTTCAAATATTGACCGGTGAAATAGCTGGCGGACTAGTAAATTACCCTAAAAGACCCTGCTGGCGAGTCACTAATTAAAAGTTAGAGCAGTCCAACCAGCAACCCCATTTAAATGCTTTGAAGACAACAACAGAGGATATTACTAACGTGGAACTCTTTAGGATCATAAAACTTAAGACTAAAATCCATCCCTGATAGATAGTCCGTTGACTGGTCCACTAGCTTCTTCACTCGTCCATATATCACATTAAAGATGGATGCTTTTTAACAGTGAGCTAGTGGTCCTTGTGTGTTGTACATACCATGTAACTAGCGTTTGGTCAGCAGACCACTCCTGTTAAAGGGGGAACACTGCGTAGGAGTACCTTTAACAGGCATTTCCATTTCTGTGCAATGAGGCTTGGCAAGATAACCAGTATACACTACAGCTAGATAGATGAAGTCTGCATCCAGTATGGTAGCTTTGTGAAATATTAATCTCAAAGTTATTTTGACAGTGCACAAATTATCTGACTAGACATCTGGTCTAAGTGGTTAGTAACCATATCAACCTTTAAATGAAGGTCTTCTTGATAACAAAAAAAAGATTACAAATTACATTTTTAAGTATCCTGGACAGTTTGCATTCGTTTATACATGCGTACTCATGATTGAAAATGTATGTAAAGCATATGTAAAAGTACATACATGTAGTCTGAGGCTTCCTTTAAACTATCAGGGGAAAAAGTCCAGAGGAAAGTGAAATATTTATTGTTTTGTTAGAACAGATCGCAACCTGCAGAACGCAATACTTAAAAACATAATGATTCAACGTGATTGGAGGAACATGGGGCATGTCAATAAGTCATGCATTGCTGGGAGCTGAAAATAATTAGCACACAATTGAGTGCCCTCCTACACTACATGTACATTATGTTTTGAGTTGGGGTAAAATAATTTTATGTTATTTCATATTAAATCAACTAAATAGTTGCATCCCCTTAAGGTTATCCCCTGGCTGCCGCTTAAATTACAATACTATAGGAATTCGGGTGTGATCCCTGGTTACACAGCAGTTAACGGTTGTATGGCTTCAGACTGACACCCCTGAACAAAAATGTTGACAAAATTAGGAGACTGCCAATGTAGGGCTGGATAGCTCAGTTGGTAGAGCACCGGCGCGTTAATCCCAGGGTTGTGGTTAAAATCTGCTCGAGTAGATCTGTTGTTGTTCAACCCCAAATCAAAGATTAAAATATTCAGAAACAATTAATGCACTGATTTTAAATTGTTTTGGTATAAAGGGTCTACATGGATCTATGTGCTGCACAGTAAGTAATGCATCTGGCTTTCCAATCATCATCAAGTAATATTAATATGAATAGCACATCATGCAGGTACTTCTATGTACAAGACAAAAAATAAAACTATAACTTAAAGCAATTTGTTACAAAATGTGGATTCAAACGAATTGATGTGTATTTTTAAGGCACTGGACACTTAAAGTAATTACTCAAGAAAAATTGACTAGAGCGGGATTTGAACCAATGACCGCAAGATTAACGAGCCAGCGCTCTACCAACTGAGCTATCTAAGCCCCATTTTGACAATTTCTTTGTTCGGGGTGCCAGTCAGAAGCCATGACTGTTAGCATAGTTTTTGTAAGAGTTTTTAATGATACTGCGTGCTTAATATATACATGAATGTTGAAGGAACCAAATTTCAGTCAGCCTGTTATTTGATGTTATTTTGAGATTGAAAGGATAGGATCTCATCCAGAAACTGAAATTTCTCCAGACATCTTATCTTTAAGTCCAGGGCGCTCACTCTGTAATGTCTTAACCAGGATATTATTGTGTACGTGTGCAGCCACTTAACCAACCAATTAAATCTAATGCATGCCTTGACGAGCATCTTGATTCACTGCAATATGACCAAGGTTTTGCGGTATAGTTTTAATAGATGTAGACTGTCCTGTGTCTTACAGGATTGATGGGATTTCCCAATGCATAATAACGTGTGAGGGCGATAGAAACTTTTGCAATGTACACAGACACATACCGTGCAATACGTTAAAGGTGCTCCTGAACAGTAAACACACTAAAAGTGCCCCAAAGATTGGGTGATTACAGGCCTGATACTTCACGGTTGGAACAGGTCATTGCCTTGGTGCCCTTGATGCTCCAGTAGAAACTCACAATTTCCTCATAAGGTGCCCTTTACCAAGGAGGAAATGCATTGGTGCCCTTGCCCTTTAAAAAAACCAAAAGCTACAGGCCTGGGTGAATGTACTGTATTTGTTTTGTCAAATTATCATATTTCATTATTTTTTGGTTAACTTGATCCACTGTAGAGTGAAGTCACCCTGGGGCTGGAATCGAATCCAATACCTCCTGTGTGGGACGAAAACAAAAAGTAAGGCATCTTCCACTCCTCGGCTGTCCAAATGCCCCATTACTACAAATGATTGATTTTTCATTTCTGTTGTCGGGCCATATGGCAGTTGTATGTGTGTAGTGAATCAAGGCCATGGGTCTCCAATGTTCGTTTAGCCAAACTAATTTGCATGCGAATATTTTTGTTTGTTACATCATGTTGCGTAACAGACGGAGAGTCTCATTATGATCCAGAAATCTGCATAATTTAGTAATCAATCAGTAAATGAACTAATTTATATTGTATTGTATGTTGAATACATATTCACATATTTGTAAAACTGCAAAATGAAGTCCATTACATCAATTGTCCATGTAAACATGAATGTTCGCATGTATACATGTACATACTTAATCCTGTTACCCCTTGTCACCTTTTCTGTAAATTTTGTTATTTTTTAGAATTAAGACAGAGAAGCCCTACTTGTGCTGTGACAAATTTGGATCATCAAACAAATTTGGATTTGACAGTTACATCAAACACCTTTGATCTCTGGCTGTGCTGCGTGGTTACACTGACCAATGTGGCTAGGTGCCAAAGACGCCCGGTGCATGCCTGCGGCTCGACCATGTTGTATGTAGCCGTTGTCCTTTGCAATTGAGCTTCTCAGCTGCAAGTAAGGATGATTAGCCCCCCAAATTATTAGTATGATTACTAGTTGTGTAGTATTTCTGGAATGCCAATTCTAGAAATACCGAGCTCCCAACTCTCTCTGATACTGCAGAAAGTTCCCTGTTAATGCAATAAATCTTTCCATGTTCTGATGAGCAATTTAGAAAATCTCCCTGAGTGTTATTCTAAGTATCTCCCTGAATGTTGTGCAAAATCTCCCTGATTCCATTCGCAATCTATGGTAACGCCCCCCCCCCCCCCCCCCCCACCCCTACCTACAGGACCCTAGTATCCCCAATATGATGAGGAAAATTTATACCATGTCTAACCATAGGCCTAACTAGCTGGCTAATAACCGCTGTGTATTGATCCTACTGCCTCATGCCTCCAGGCGGAGTCCAGCAAAGAGAACCCACACTCCCTGCCTGTACAATATGGACCAGTCAAGGGAGGACTGAAGACCCCCAATGTGGCTATCATCTGCACTAGCCATGGGGGTTCATCTTATCTTTGCAAAGGTATTATGTTGAGATGTTGATGAAATAACTGATAAATTCATCTCATGCATCATGAGTTCATATCTATAGGTACATGGATGCATGTACTGAAATGTTGAAAGAGGACAGCGTATGTTCGTGAAGTCTGTCCGCTTTGGAAGGAATCAAGCCCATTTGATTGAGCAGTGTATTATCATTGGAAAGTGCAGGTGGTGTGCTAAATTTCATGGATGTCAATAAGCAGCTTAGCACACCCAAATTGTGCTTACTACAGTAAGGTTACCAGTCAAGATGTCACATGTACAATCTGTGATTGGTATCCTGCTTAATTTGCAAAGCAGAACTTCTATTGAGCATTATTTTCTGCTGAGCAGCTCTGTGAAGTTGATTTTTGATGAAATTTATTTCAATGGCCATTTTCAAACAAAATTTCAACGACCACTTT
The DNA here is from genome assembly GCF_902459465.1 of Asterias rubens. Lineage (NCBI taxonomy): Eukaryota > Metazoa > Echinodermata > Asteroidea > Forcipulatida > Asteriidae > Asterias > Asterias rubens. The sequence goes on along the minus strand of NC_047063.1, from coordinate 14,218,719 downwards.
GAAGTAAGTGTCCAACCCAGCAGGAGCAAAGATGCCTATAAAAGAATTTATGCCAAAGTTTGTTTTTGTAAGCTATACTGGTAGCACTGGGTCTTACCATGGTCGTAGTACAATCCATCATGTGAAATAACGTAAAGCAACATTCTGAACAACTCAAATAGCGTCCCACTTTTTTGTAACTTTTAATTTATTATAAGCAGACCTTGCTTGCCTTGATACTACATGTATGAAACAGAAACAGGTCAAATATGGATCTAATCCCAAGGCTCTTCTTTCATTTTCAAAGTGCGACCCTTGTTTATCATTTGTTCATTATTTGTTCCTCCTCCATTTAAGAACTGGATCTGCTGCGCACTTGATACGTATTCACACAGTCCGTACTTGGTCTTTAAGTGTCTAGCAAGGTGACCTTTGGAGAAGTTGCTTACACATTCCATTATTTCATTACATTCTATATGTTATTATGTATTTATTCATTGGATGCCAATCCTTCACATGTGCTGACCGTTGAATATCAAATTGTTTCCTCCCTGTTAGTTTTGGATAACCCACTTACGTGTTCTCAATTTGCATGTGGGTCGTTCATGTAGATCGTATTTTCTTTGTGTGTTGACATTCATGTTGGGTTAAGTTGGGATTCATGTTGGGTCTAAAGTAACCCACCAAATATTACATACTAGGCCTTAAAGTAACCCACAGCACAGCAATAGCCATGGTGCACCCACAGCAAATGTCGTGGTGCCTAGTGCTTTTGCTGTGGTGCTCTTTCCTTTTGCTTTAGTGCCCCATGCTTTTGCTGTGGTGCTCTGTGCTTTTGCTGTGGTGCTAATTGCCAGGTTCCAATGCAAATTAAGTGCCCCTTACCAAAGGCTGCGCGCCCCTTCAAGAACGAAATTCAGGGTATAGAATATTGTTTTGCTTTTATCCTAATGATGTGTTAATGCTCACTGCTGAAGGCTTCACGTTAATTGTAAACTTTTTATGAAATTTCACTAATTAACAAAAGTTTTACATAAATTTTGTTTGCTGTTGTAATGGGAAAAAATATTGACAGTTCCTTTAAAGCCATTGTACACTTTTGGTACAGAAAAAAAAAAGGGTTCACAGATTTACAAATAATTTACAGGGTTTACAGAAGGAAATGGTAAAAGACTTCTCTTGAAATATTATTCCATGAAATGCTTTACTTTTTGAGAAAACGAGAATTACGGATTTGTTTTAAACACATGTCATGACACGGCAAAACGTGCGGAAACAAAGGTGGGTTTTCCCGTTATTTTCTCCCGACTCCGATGACCGTTTGAGCCTAAATTTTCACAGGTTGGTTATTTTATATAAGTTGTGATACACGAAGTGTGGGCCTTGAAAAAAACTGTTTACCGAAAGTGTCCAATGGCTTTAAAATAAAGAAAGCTTCAAGTAATTTTCCCAATAGAAATACAAATGGCCTTGCCGCTTCAAAAAATTAAATTACATGCCTGTTAATTGAAGTTATACAAGCAGTTTCTCAAATTGCACTGGAAGGAAATAATCACCATCAATTGATACAGTACACAAATTTACTGTTCATGAAACCACATACATGTATGACTGTGTGGGTTGTGCCTTCACTTAAATTATTCTGACTCGTGAGTTTTTGCGCCCAAACAATAACGCGGTCACCAGAGTACAGACCTGGTAGGTCATAAATATCTTAAGCTTCTCAACTCCATACAAAACCAATCAATTCGAGTGACAATTCCTCATCCAACAAATCAATTTCAATTATGCAATCTAATCGTTGAAAGAGAATTGTGCTGAAGATGTTTCTGTAAAAAGGTGTGTCAGCTGATGTGTTTTGTGTAGCCTGTGCCTATTATGCAGTACCTTACTGTTTGTACATTTGTTAATGTTGATCGTACCATAAAAGTGTATGTAAATCAACTCTTTAAAGGAGTTACGCAAACGCGCATTTTCTGCTAACTGCTGTTCATTCCGTTTCTTGGTAATTCTGTCTGTGATAACCTGAAGGGACTTAAATTGATTTTTTTCCTCCCTGGATTTGTAGGCTTTTCAGATAATTTGAAATTTGAGTGTAATTTAATCCAGCAATTTTTATAGTGAGGTTGCAAATAAATATTTGTCTTTATTTAATCCTGGTTATTAGGGGGGAGGAGGGTATTGGAGTACATTGTTTTGTATGGCCTCTTAAATGGTACATAATTCCCTTAAAGACACTGGACACTCGTGGTGGACCAGTCTTCTGACTTGGTGTATCTCAACATATGCATAAAACAACAAACCTGTGAACATTTTAGCTCAATTGGTCATCGAAGTTGCGAGATAATAATGAGAGAAAGAAACACCCTTGTCACATGAAGTTGTGTGCTTTCAGATGCTTGATTTCAAGACCTTAGAATCTAATTCTGAGGTTTTGAAATCAAATTCTTGGAAAATTACTCCTTTCTCGAAAACTATGTTACTTCAGAGGGAGCCATTTCTCACAATGTTTTATACTATTAACCTCTCCCCATTACTCATTACCAAGTAAGGTTTTATGCTAACAATTATTTTGAGTAATTACCAAAGTGTCCACTGCCTTTAAAATAAAGGTGAAGATTTTCTTGTAGATATTTTTCGCAGAGTAGTTGGTACTTGTACCAAGAAAACTTCCAGATTTAAAATCGTTCTTTTAAAGGAACACGTTGCCGTGGATCGGACGAGTTGGTCTATAAAAAGCATTTGTAACCATTTGTTATGAAATGCATATGGTTAGAAAGATATTTTATAAGTAGAATATAATGATCCACACAAGTATCACTCAGAATTGCACGGTTTTCCTTTTACATCGCGAACTAACACTGTCGGCCATTTATGGGAGTCAAAAATTTGACTCCCATAAATGGCCGACCGTGTTAGTCGACGTGGTAAAAAGAAAACCATGCAATTTCGAGGCATATTTGTGTAGATCATTGTATTCTACTTTTACAACATCTTTCTACCCATATGCATTTTATAAAAAACGGTTACGAACGCTTTTCAAAGACCAACTCGACCGATCCAAGGCAACGTGTTCCTTTAAGTTATTTCAATTGCAAACAATCGTGTAAACTGTAGTTTATGTACCTTGAACAATAGTATACGATCCTAGAAAGAGAAAGTGGACTGGCTCAAAGTTTATTTAAGTTATGACCTTTGAAATGCATCATTAAAAACCCACCACAAAAACAACTAGCCTCAAAACCTTGTTCAATAAATCAAAACAATGGCCCAAACTAAAAACTGCAATAACATTCTAACCTTATTACGTTCTAGTGTACTTGTAGAAATCTATTCGACTCTGACGCTTCTGTTGGTGTGCCGTTTTAAATAAACAACTTGTTATTTTGCAAATTCTCAGGATATAGCTTTACAAATGTTTGTCACCAACAAGTCACAACCTTCCTGTAAAGAATAATATGGAAAGTTCACGGGTAGACACTTATCCTGCCATACATTACATTATTCCTGGTAGGGTTTACGATGTATTTGTTTCACCTGGCACCACTGGTCGGAATGTTTAATTTCACATTTCACATGTTATTTGGCTATTTTATGACTCAGAAATAAACTTGTGAGTCATTTGTCAGTAATGCTTCAGAAGTCAACTGGATTTAGGTGTTTTGCATCATAAATGGTTGGTTTTTTTTTCTGATTAAGACCTGTGGAATTCTTGCTCTGGTTTTGGGGATCTAGTAAATAAGAATACACAATCTGAGAAATATAACTGACAGTAATCTTCTCAGACTCAAATTTTGGCAGATAGTTTTTTTTAAATATTTGTAACCACATTACTTCGAAGTGAAATGTACTTGTAGGCTTCTAGCCAAATTTGTAAGAGTGATTACCAATAATACCTTCCCTAACGATCAATCAGTTAATTGTAAAATAGCGACAAGTTCTTTTTGTTTAAGTTGATGGCATGTTTTAATAATAATAGTAGTATTCGGTTTGTATGTAGGGCTTTATACACCATGTCTCAAAGCGCTTCCAACATAATTACTCGCAGTTCAGTGACATCGTTTTTTATTTAGTTCTAGTCATTTAAGCTTTCTAAGAAATGTTTGTCTTTTGTTGATTGGGGAAAATGCACTTGTACAAGTTTGTACAGGTTTGTACAGGTTTGTCAGTCTGACGTCAATTGCTAATGTTTTTCAGTTTGTAGGAAAACTCATATTAATTTTGGGGAGTTTTTGTTTAAGTTTTCTTGTACCTTTGTCAATCTTCGTACAAGTTTGTACCTTTGTCAATCTGACCTCAATTGCAAATGTTTTTTTAGTACGTAGGAAAACTCTTATTATTTTGGGGGAGTTTCTGTTTTAGTTTTCGTGAGTTGGTTATCTTTCCAAGTTTGCAACCTTCCAGGTATTATTAATTTCATTTTCAGTAAAAGCTTCCACGAACAACAGGCCTGGAGTTTCATCTTTGAATGGGAATGGCCATTTTCATATTGCAAGGGCACTCAGATTGTAAAACCTTAAAGTCTAAGGGGAACTTTTGAATGGGGCACCATGGGCAACATAGACCATGGCCCAGTGTTATTCCAGGCCACATTTGCGCATTTTGACTTTGTCATGATAGTTATTACATCAATACTTAATAAAAAATAATAGTAAATGATAAAATAAAACAGTAATGATTAATTTTAAAGACATGATAGATACAATGCTGATACAGTGCGTCTCAGTGAACAACTGTTCCCTGCGTGTAGAACAGATATACACAATTGTGTAAGATCTTGTATGTAAATTATGTACGTAGTGTCCTTGACTGGCTCCAGCCAAATAGTACTTGCATTGAGATTTGTTGTTTCATAATAAATCAATTTCTCTCTGCAAATGTACATGTACTGGTTGTGCTATAAAGTCTTGGGTGCAGGTACTACTTCTAGGATAATTTTGTTTGATTAATTATTTTGATTAATGATTTTAAAAGAGTCACCTCTTATAATAACATAATTAGTAGTTTTTTATAGCGCTTTATTTTTTGCGTCTCTAAGCGCTTGTTATTTTCTTTTTTTTAAAAACAGATTTGTGACGTTTTGAATTATGACACCCATTTTGTACCTTTAAAATGCCGTGGCTTTATGTCCAAACCGAAGGATGCAGTTATTGTTAAAGTGTCTTGCCAGTACCTACCAGGAAATTAAGCTATTTTTTTCAAAGACATTCTTAATGACAGATTTACATTCTACACCTGTAGCATGTGATGCCTCATGTTCTGTAACACCCACAGTACGCCCGCATGTAACGTAACGCGAGATTCAAGTGCAAGTTTTCCCCCTTTGAAATCCATACATTCAATACCGGTCTTCTTCATCAGGAGAAGAGCCGGCTTTCAAGGTCAGTCAATCTCTAAACCATTGACACACTCCCTCTGTGTTTGGCATCATCAGTCACGATTACAGTCACCATGAATTTAGGAGGATGATTCACCAATTCAATACGTTGTCACTGGGATGACACATCCTCCTACAGGTTTCTCTCATCAAATATTCCAAGGTTCAGAGAAAAAGGCTAGAGTATACATCAGTTTCCTCTTGTATAGCGTAGCAAAATGCTAGACTAAATATCTAGGCAAAATCATCGTTTGCGACTCGATAGTTAGCATTAAGTGTGTAGAGAGCCTGCTCAGTCTATATATTTAGTGATGCAAAACCGCTTGATGAAATCGTTTGATCCCTGTATTTGCTCTGGACATAAATTTGACTCCTTCACAAAATATTCCTGGTCTTCTTGATTTTGCGTAGGTGAATGGATAAGGATCTTAAGGCATTTTGTGTGAGGAATTTTTATCGATAACATTCAGCAGAGCTATTTTTCATATTATACGTACATGCAGGGCCTACATACTTATAAGGTAAGTCTAATAATTTGCCTATTTTTTCTCCTCGTACTGGACAAAAAAAAAGTTCAACCCTGTGAAAATCAATAGTAAATCTGCAGGGAAATGTCCAGAATCAATTAATATTTATAATTGTCTAATTTTGTTAAAATTTGTTTGTATTGTCATGTGTGTTGTACATGTGGTGCATGTATGGAAGCCAATTACACGTCATTGCTAAGGCCATAGAAAGTCCACATAGTTGATCGAATTTGGAATTAGGAAGGCATTCCTGCCTTAACCAGGAAGAACTGTTGATGCACGCTTGAGCTGCTGTATTATGCAACATCCTTATGAACTTGCCAGTGCACTTTGTTATAGAGCTACTTAGTCAGAAAATAGTGCTTAGCATGTTACTGCTACTTAGCAAAAATTAGCAGGAGCCAAGTCATAGTTGGTAGATGTGATATCATGGTATTTTGGATGTTGAATTTCTTTTTAGTGAAGCACTATTTTGTTGCACTTTGCTGCTTTTCTGCTTAAAGCCATTGGACCCTTTCGGTACAGAAGAAGAAAAAAAAAAAAAGTTCACCGATTTACAAATAATTTACAGGGTGTACAGAAGGTAATGGTGAAAGACTTCTCTTGAAATATTAGTCCATGAAATGCTTTACTTTTTGAGAAAACGGCAAAACAATATAAATTCTCGTTAGTGAGAATTACGGATTTGGTATAAACACATGTCATGACACCGCGAAACGCGCGAAAACAGGAGTGGGTTTTCCCGTTATTTTCTCCTGACTCCGATGTCCGATTGAGCCTAAATTTCCACAGGATTGTTATTTTATATATAAGTTGTGATACACGAAGTGTGGGACTTGGACAATACTGTTTACCGAAAGTGTATAATGGCTTTAAGCAGTTTAATGAAACTGGGCCCTGCTTGTTTTCTTACATACGTGTAGTTGAATGTTTTGCTTGGCACAGGAATGGAATAATCTTGGCAGCCCACTTGTCATTGTCCAACTTCTAACCAATACCAGGGACTTCTCCCAGGGACTGTGTGAAACTACAATCATGGAATCAGGATCTACATAGCTGAACTAAAACATCTTCCTCAAACAATTACTTGATCATAGATTATACAATCAAGTTCCGCAATAGCCAAGATAAAATAAAAAAAACTTAACAGTAGTCTTTCCGGGTTGGTAGAAAGTCCCGACATTGTTTATCTTGACAAGCTCTTTTGGTTGAAGTTCAACTTTAGAGAAACAGTAGAAGTGCACCTTGTGTACATACACAGCAGCTTGGGGTGCGATCGTACTATTCCGTTAGAAACACCGATGGTTTATTTTCCTTGTAGGGTAGAAGGTGTCTTTATAAAAACAGCCTCTATTATTTTAAATAAAGGTTCTCAATTGTTGTGGTGGAAACCGTTCATGACAACGAAAGTGTTGTCATAAAGTGGTCTTTGACGGTTTCATTCGGACCCGACTGATGAACATTCAAGTATGAATTTACTTGTATTGTTAGATGAGCCCCTCCCTTCTCTCATATCTCAACATGGCTGCCCTAGCGACATGATTACATCATGTTTGTACTAGTACCTGTACATTACACATAAGAGCCTTCAAACCACTTATCTCTCCAAGGTTTTGCCGACTGTGTCCGGGAGGAGAGTCACCCGCATCATTAGGGGAATTGCCGCTGCAGGTGCTCTCAGGGTCGCTGGCTCGTTCGTCTGTTGCGGCTTTGCCTCGTTTTATTCCCCCAGCAAGGTGTGGCAGTCTGACCTGCATCATCTTTACCTACAAGGAGAATTGGAATCAGTTGAAATTGTCTCGCTGTACGATTGAATAATGACGTTTGTTTTCAGGTGGCGCGGAACAGCCATGTTTACCTGAGGCAAATGGAAGTAGTGTCGAGATGTTTGTTTATTCACGTACTGTTTGCTTGTTGACAGGTCGACTTGTCCGATTTGTTTTTCCTGATTAAGGGATTTTTCCCCCTTGGATTTTTATACTGTGTTAAAATTGTTAGAGACTTGAATGAACCTTATTAAGCAAGTTAGAGAAGAAAGACATAAAATACATGAACATGATTCTTGTTATTGTAAGGGCAAAGCAATTTTGCCTTACAAAGGGGCACTTCAGACATTGATTCTAATCTTCCTCTAGAACATATCAAAGGGCACCGAGGCAATGACCAAGGGACACGGAGACAATTGATGAAGTATCTCCATCCACTGTTGTGTCCAAACTTCTTGTTTTCCATTTTCTTGTTGGGGTTAGGGTACCTTAAAACTGTAGAAGTCTATAAATTATCCTGCAACAGATGTCCAGGTGTTTTGTCTCTCTTCATTTTCAGGATTTGTCAATTCTTTGTACACTCCCACCCTGTTGCTGTTTAAGTTGTTAGTGAGAGTGCAAAAAAGGTGTTTTTCCCAAGACATATTAGTTAGCAAAACAATTTTTCAGGGCATCCGTTTTATTTGGTGTAAATTATACTGGTAGGTTGAGGGTTTAATTACATGTAATAAGAATTGACCTTGTCTGCTATTTTGATTGTGGTCTTTAGGTTTTACAACAAAGTCACTGACCCTTGGTTGATTCACTCTTTGATTGATTGATTGATTGATTCTTTGATTGACTTGGTTGATTGATTGATGTGTTACAGGTGTTGGTACATTGCAGTAGATGGAATAAGACCGGGTTCCCACTGGATCTTTAACTGCCAGATCGGGATCCCGCAACAAGATTGGTTGCAGGCGTGAAATCGCGGTCGCGTTCCCACTTGAGTATGATCGCGCATTGATCCCCCTTTTTTGGAACAGAAGTGGGTTCAAAAGAACACTGTTTTGCTAGCGAATTGCGGGGTCTGATTGCCCTTTGCGTTCCCACTAGACTTTTGATCGCCCATTAATCCAAAAGGGCAATCAGATCCCGCTTTAATCCTACTCCTAACGAGGATCAAAATTTCATGGTCAGATCCTGATTGTCCTTGTGTTCCCACTTAATTTTTTAATCTGGAGACAATTTGCAACTTTTTAATGCATCATATTATTCAACTAAAGGCGTGTTTTCAAATGTTGTTACTTCCGTATGATATGTGCAGTCAACTTTGAAACTGTGGCCTAGCTCTATGAATGAAGTATGTACTAGATTGGTAACTTGAGATTTCAGCGCCAATGGCAGTTGGGTGTTTATTTAACACAGAAGAAGTATTTCCCCATTTAGGTTTGTTTTTCCCTAGATCACATGACATTTTTGTTCACAAACAGTATTGAGATGTTTACATGTAGGCCACATCAGCCCATAGGGAACCTAAAAATAAAGAAACTGTCTTGCAACATTATAAATGAACCTGTATCGTATACAGCCCCCCTGGCATAATGCGGAATGCACCTCCAAACCGTGTGCGTCTACCATTTCCATCATTTTGGGAGTTAAATCCTTTGTTCAAGCTTGTGCGTTAATGATTTTAACTCCAAAAACGGCGGACAGAATAGGTGGGTCTAAGTGCGCTGCGCGCTGTTCAAGGGGGTCAATGGTGTATAAAAGACAATGAAACTTTTACTAGTACTAATTTGCTCTCGTTTTCTGTTCCATACAATGTACTGGTCAAAATACACTTAACTAACCTTGTGAGGCATAAAAAGACAACATTTAAATTTCATTTTGAATTATTTCTCAGGGTTATTGGCAGTACTGGAACCATGTGTATTAACATGATCAGTGTGCCTTAGTTTTCGATAATCACCCAAACCGTACCACATCAATGAAACAAAAAAATGAAACCATCTTCCGGCATTCAAGTTGGCTCTTCATTCACCGTGCACTGTAGGTGCAGCCTAGCTTGTCAAATTTCTTTACAAGTAGAATCATCTTATTACGGCTTGGATAAATTGTCTTGACACGCTCAATGTATTACAGAGACACCTTGGTTGAGATGTACCCAGCTATAGCTCCACTCAAACTCTGATTCATCCCATTATACGTGCTTGCCTGGCCAATTTACCAAGTGACAACCTTTGTATACGCAGTCGCTGAAGTAAAAAAAAGGAATACATCTTTCTCGTTGATGGTTGAATTTGAATGAGCTGGAAAAAAATACTTGCATAAATATTTATTTATTTATTTATTTATTTATTCAGTTATTTATTACACATCCAATAACAGAATGAATAGGAAACAAATAAAAAAGTGTTAAGTTTCAGATATGGGAGGAAAACCCTAAAGGTTGTGAACCCATGCAGTCAGGTATTTCTGGCTCGGTACGCCCAAATCCTTGCTCTACGCCCAAACCCTTGCTTGTCCAGACCAAAAGGATGCCATTTTTTGTTTAGTATCCCTGAAATCCCCTGCACAGTGGAAATGAAAAGGAAATTGTTTACTACTTCTCTTCCCCCCTAAAACAGGGGCAAGTCAAATCATTTGTAATGTGTACAACGTAGCTGGTAACATTTCCAATTACCTGGCAGTGGCTTGTGTTTAGAGCCAGCATATTGTTTTCCATCTGCCTGGCGTAAACAGATCCTGAAATGAAAAAGCCGGTTATAGCCTGAGGGAGGCAAGAGCCCAGCACGCGCTGATGTTTCATTGCGGTGGATTATTTCCCCCTGGCGGCCAGACCATTGCCATCTACGGACAGACTGTTCGTCTGGTTCTAACATGCAGGCAAACCTTGTTGTGTCTTTTGCTTTGATCTAATCTCTCACAAAGACCTTTGATGAGAGAGAAAAATTACATTTGTATTTAGTTTTGAAACCACAACACCAGAAAACCAACATTGTATAGCCATCATTTGATATCAATGGAACAGTTCAGTTCACACCATCGTTAAAATGTTCAAATGAAGAAAAGATACAAAAAAGTGTGTGTACCTGAGATTGTCAGAGATTGCATATAAAACATCCCTAAAAAATACACGACAGAACATTAAAACAGCAACAATGGAATCCACAACTGGTAAACAACTCAACATGAACGTGTACTGATGATAAATTGCACAATGTGTATGTGTACGTTGTGCAATCATCAGTAAAGTTATGTTTCTTTAAAAGAAATTAAATTCCCTGGTCCATGGTTGAAAACACTCGTTTGGGACTTTATTTAAGTCACATAATGAAGCCTGATAGTTCATGAAGCCAATGGACCTTGTGCACAGGACGTCATTTAGGAGGGCACCCAGTCAAAAGAAGGTTATTCATTGTCCCATCCTATGTTCTACCGCACAAAGATGTACGTTTCCACCGTGATGCCCCATGGTGAAATTTTCCTGTTTCCTCAATGCCCGTTTTAAAGAAAAAAAGGTCTTGCCCTTAAAAATAAAGTGCCTACAGTCTCCTGTAAGGTATGGGCAGCAGTTGCAGAATTCTACAGAAAGCAACTCCATGAAATTGGGCCCTTGTCATTTCCCTGGTTCCCCAAGTTGTAATGTTCATATAATCTTCCCTTAATGAAGATAAAGGCTTTACTATAAGAAACTATACGCCTCTCTTAATATTTATGCATGAGGTATGTCACAATGCTAACTCAAAACGAGGCGATGGGCGCAGCCACTGCAAGTGATGGGGAACGTGCGCCCATAGCCTGATTTTGGGTAAGAATTATGATGTCATGCATAAGTATTAAGAGAGGCGTATAAGGTGCAAAGTCAAGTTTAGCAAAAGGTGCTATCTTTGTTTATTGTATATTTTGTCAAGCCCCCATATCCTTGGTACTATAATGATGAACAGCTCATTTCTGTTGAGTAGTAGTGCAAGACAATTAACCAAATGAATGGATGTTGCTGACTCTTGCATCAATGATTGACAAGGTCGATAAAAGAATATATAAAAAAAAAACAGGGATTGAAAGTAAACAATACATTTTTGATGGCTTACCCATCAAATATTGAATGGCTATAAAAAGCAACTAGACAATATCATCATTAGTGTTTCTCTGAATGCTGGAGGTAAAATGCTGAAGGTAAAAATGGCAAATACAAAAGTGCATTCGAACTTTGCACTTATACATTTTACTGCTTGTGTGTGAATAGGCTTTCGGATCTGGTATTGTGGTATTATACTCTCGATAATTTATTGTATTGTGCAATTGGTATGCTGTAATTTATGGTTCATCGGTAGGCAAGGAAGTGTTTGTATGAGAAAAAAATACCGAATGTTCTGCTATACATGTGTATACGTGACAGTAGTTGCTAACATCAGTGGATTACATATTTACATATTTTTTTAAAGATTGTTAAACTCATTTTCATACGGTATTTGCTCAGTATTTGACTAATTCCATATCCAGCATTATAGTCCACTGGAAAAAAAGAAAACAATTTAAAATTGACAGAGTTGTATAAACAATAAACAAAAACAGTCAACTGAAGCAATAGTACAAAAACAGTACAGACAACTCTCATTAAGCCATGATATCTGGGATTTGTTTAAACACCTCTTTATAACAGAGGACAGCAAAACAAAGAAACACAGTAAGCAGAAATGGGATTCTGACTTCAGAACGTGCTCTTTATAAGCAGAGCCTCTTTATAACAGTGTTCAAGCGATGGTTGACTGTACTACTTACATATTCCTAAAATATTAATAAAAACCACAGAAAACGGTTCACTACAACTGACAGAACCACTCCACTTTCTCCTCCCAACACCTTCAACCCTCACTTTTCCTTTGTTTGCATTGTCCCCAAATTTATGGTTTCTGCACAAACTTCTTTGTACATGGGTGTGTAGCATTGAAGTGTCTCTCTACTACTATTAAAAATGTACCCGGTGTATGGGTAAAAACCAAAATTAATATTCTTTATCCCCGATGCAAATTTAACATATATTGTACACAAACTTGATGCATATAAAAGCGTTACATTCAGCAAATATGAACAGAATGCCATATTCTGCTGGGTTTTCTCAGTTGCTTACATTTTAAACTCATGCACAGCAAATGCAAAAGAAATAAGTCAGATGGCTAAATTTACCTCCTATTATAAAAAAAAAACATCTCTGACGCTATTTGCATAATATATTCACCCTCAGGCCACTCCTGCCCCAGCCAACCATACAATTTTTAGAAAGAAAAATAAACAGGCAGTCTGCTGTGTTCCTGTATACTATAAAGAGCAAGGAGTTGTATACATACACCCTGGCCTGGCCTTTATGGAGCAATCCATTTCCCTGGGTCCATTTATCATGTTTATTAAGTCTTAGCAGAGACCAGGGTATGGCTGTAGATAGATAGAGACCACACATGACCCTAGGGACTGTCATATAAGTACAAGGGCAGCGAGCTGGTACTGTGTGGCTGTGCACTTTTGAGTTGGGTATTTTGTTGTTGTCCCAATCCCCCATCTCGTATCACAGACAGACTCCGCATGTGCATTTGCCGCTCCAATGTAAGCAGATTAATACATCAAACCATCAAATGAAACAAGATTTTTGTATCCATTTGTTTAAGAATCTGAGCCCTTGATTGGATGTTGCTATAGCGTTTAGAGACCATTCATTTCTATATAATAATCATCACAAAACGCATGGACATTGCATTGTTCGTTTCTTTTGACAAATATTGTCAGTGAAAATGTCAACAGAAATACATGATTTTTTTTAAAAAAATTTTTTTTTGTGTTTAGAAATTGGGACATATATGTAATATTTAAACAAGTCTAGATTGTAGAATGAAGGGAAACATGCACCAGGCAAGGAGTACCAGTGTGTGGTATTTGTTTTCTTTGTTCAGCACCAAATTTGTACCCACTAAAGACATAAAGGTATTGTCAAAGACCAGTCCACTTGGTGTATCTCAACATATACATAGAATAACAAACATCTGAAAATTTGAGCTCAATCGGTCATCAAAGTTGCGAAACAATGAAAGAAAAAACACCCTTGTCACACAAAGTTGTGTGCTTTTAGATGGTTGATTTTGAGACCTCAAATTCTAAACTTGAGGTCTCGAAATCAAACTCGTAGAAAATTATTTCTTTCTTGAAAACTATGTTACTTCAGTCCAGAGGGAGCCATATCTCACAATGTTTTATACTATCAACAGCTCCCCATTACCTGTTACCAAGTAAGGTTTTATCTAATAATTATTTTGAGTAATTACCAATAGTGTCCACTGCCTTTAACACTTTACTCTCCTATTTTCTTTCTTAACAGGCATTTGAGTTTAATCTCCATCTTGAGTCATCACCAGGTAGCAGAATCAACATTTTGATATCATGATGTTTCAGGGAATAAAACTGGTGCTGCTTATTGGTGCTGTGGTCATCTGCAAAGCCCAGGGTAAGAGTTTTTCTCCAAGCCGTGTCATCAATAGGGTACATTTAGGATGCTAGGCAGCTGCAGACTTCAATTCAATTTAACTTTAATGGTCCTAGTCCTACCAAGGAGGAAATTCACAATGCATACATGCAATACACAAAATGATTAATAACACACAATCAAAAACAAACTACTGGAAATAAATTCATAAACCACAATGGAATCATACTGAAACCAACTGAACAACATCTAAGCAAATAACTTCATAGTTCTTGGTAATTTGTGCATGATCAGAGCTGCGTTTACAAACAAGATAAGTTTCCCTGGTAAGTCAGCTGCCAACTAGTGTTCCAAAGTCTCCAATTGGATTTTGTTTTCATAAAGATAGTTCTGGATGCGCACAGATATGTGAAATTTCAGACTTTAATCTGAATTCAGACTTTTTTTGTATTTTATGTCTGTCTGATTAAAAAAAAAAACTTTCTCAGGTAAAAATTAAACCTTCTTTGTAGCATTGAGGCTTCTGTTCCCAGAATTCGCTCCTTGAGATCTCTAACCCCAGGGATTACTTAAAGGTGGAAATGCCATCACTTCAACATGTTGCCCATTCAAGTTTCAGACATTTTTGTGAGTGAGTGACTTTCACCCCTAAGGTGCCATCTTTACGAGCAACTTGGGTTTTGGCTCTGAGCTGCGTCAAGTGTTCCAACTTTTCTAAGTGGTTCACTGACCAATCACGCATGGAATTTATAAAAACTCCCACATGTAGCATGAGATATTTATGCATCGCGCACAGTTGGATGTTTCAAACAAATGATTTACTTGCCCAAATAGAGGGTGCCAATTTTACACTGTGTAACATCAAGTCGGACCTTTCAAGTCAGTTGGAAAGGAACTTGTTAATATAAAATTTATGAACATAGAAATATTTCTTCCATCTTGTGTGAAGGAAATGGCAATAGATAGTTCCCGATGAATGCCATCTTAATGGGCATCTTGGTTTTGGACTTTGAGTTGCATCGAGCTTTCATACTTGACTACACAGCCAAGTTCCGCACCAACTAATATACATATAATCAACAGTTTTTGGTTCAAAAAATGATTTATTCGCCTGTAAAGATGACCCACGACCCATTGTGACATCAATTGGAAAAAGATATACAATCAGACAAATTTCAATGACAGTGGTGTTCACAATTTTTGTGCTCTTTTAAGAAATGTAAAATATGTTCACAGTTTTTGTGCTATTTTAAGATATGTAAAATATGTTCACAATTTTTGTGCTCTTTTAAGAAATGTAAAATATGTTCACAGTTTTTGTGCTATTTTAAGATATGTAAAATATGTTCACAGTTTTTGTGCTATTTTAAGAAATGAAAAATATGTTCACAGTTTTGTGCTATTTTAAGAAATGTAAAATGTGACCAATGGGATGCTTATTGGGCAATTTTCATGCCTTTAATTTTGTTAAATGTTAACCATTCCTTAGAATACACGGGTGTTGAGGGAACCGGTCCGCACTTAGTGAAGCAACCGCTTGATGAGATCTTTAATGTGGATAGTAGCAGCAACTCGGTCATCTTGGATTGTGAGGCAGAGGGTGATGCTAGTCCAGACTATGCTTGGAAGAAAGATGATGTCATGATCGACCCAGCGGTGGATACTAGATACACTGTGGGTAGAGGCAGGCTAACGATCACCGATCCAGACCAAACTGACGATGTGGGCAGCTATCAGTGCTTTGCCAGCAACCAGATCGGAACAATCATGAGCAGAAAGGCAAAGCTTGAAATAGCTTGTGAGTATAAAAACATTAAGGCCGGTTTATAGTCGGTCGCGCGATGGTCAGGCGATGGAAATCTTGACGCGCGATTAAAAAAATACACAGTTTTTAGGCCTCAGCGATGACTATAAACTGTGAGGCGAGTCGAACTTTCCATCGCGCGACCTACTATAAACCGCCCTTTACATGGCCCATAATTGGAAATGAGTGTTCATGAAACTTGGTGATTGATTGGCCACTGAAAGTCAGGAATGAGCTTGTTCAGACTTTTGGCTGAATTCAGACTTTTTATGTTAATGACTTTCTAACACTTGACTATCCCACAATACTTCTCTCCTCAGATGTTGCCCTGTTTCCGGACCCACCACCCAGTAACATGCAGGTCGAACTTAACACAGGAGTATGTATATCATGCAACCCACCAGAGAACTACCCAGGTAAACTCTTTGTTCAAATTATAAAACTTGTTTTCCTTCTGAAATAGGGACCACAAAAGACTGGATGCAGGTCCAGAACTGCATAGAGGCAATGGATGTGATTGCCTTGCTGCCCCTTAAAATGTTCATATAGGAATTCAGAATGCCCACAGAGAGGTGGCCTTTGCCAAAAGGAAAAATGCCCTGCCCGTCCAAGAATAAAGTATCAGGGTATGTGGTTGTAATAGAGTAGAATGCTTGAACTCATGTAGAGTCTACAAATCTCTATAAAATTAAAATGTATTATGTCTTGCATTTTTGTTGGCTATATATCCACACCAAGAGAGAGCTGGTTTTGCTTGAGGAATTTTTTTTTTGTCAATCACATACAATTTTACTTCTGGGGATTAAACAATTTGCTTTGTCTTTCTTATAGGACGTAAAGCTGTAGGTCTCATGCATTGTGTGATACATTTATATCAAAGAACTACACATTTACTCAAAATGCTGGGATCACAGACTTATATCTGATTTCAGATTCCTCTAAAGTCTGTCTGGTAAACAGAAAATGTTAGTCAGCTATAAGGAAATCATATACTTCTCTAGGTCTGAAGATATTATATTTATACCAAAACCTCCTTGGAATCTACAACTTCAGGGGTTATCAAAAGGTTGAATTGCCAGCATTTCATTGTACCTGATAAGATGTTTATCCAAGTTTCAGACTTTTTTGTATTTATCAGAAATGACTCTCACCCCTTGTAACTGTTTTTGTTTAAAGGCACTGGACACCTTATGTAACTGTCAACGACCAGTTTGCTTACTTGGTGTATCCCAACATATGCAAAGGATAAATAAAAAATCTGTAATTCTGTTTGGCTCGATAGACGGATCCATTAAGCTTTGCCCCATTGCGTATTGACCAATCACAACGCAACGAAGGTCCGACAAATAAGGTCCGACATGCATGCGCGTATCTTGGCGCGCGCGGTAGAGTTGTGCAGAAAGGCATTGGATAGCCCATGAGTTCTTGCTCACACGTGCGTTGTGGGCGGAGCCTACTGGATCGGTCTATTGGTCATCAAACACACAACAGAATAATGAAAGAAGAAAAAAAAAAAAAATTGTTGCACAAATTTGTGTATTTTCAAATGCCTAATAAAAGGCGTCAGGCCTGGAGTATTTTAATTTTATTTATTGACAAATAACGTCTTTCTCAAAAACTTCATCGCTTCAGAGGGAGCTGTTTCTCACAATGTTTTATACTATCAACAGCTCTTCCTTGTTACCAAGTAAGTTTTTATACTAACAATTATTTTTTAGTAATAACTAAATAGTGTATAGTGCCTTTAAATGTTGAAATTGAGGTGCTTGACATGTGGTTTGTGTCACCCTTTCCAGGACTGACAGTGAACTGGTACCGAAGCATGATTCCAGTGTTTCAGAGCAGACATGCACACGTTGCTGCTGATGGTAGACTGTGCTACACCAGCTTCATGGAATTTGACGCAGGCACCTATGTCTGTTATGTGACTAACATCATCAACTCTGCTGGGGGATCGTCTGTTGTTAAGTTCAGCGATTCATTTGACGTCACTGCTGCTGAGGGTGGGTCTATTTTAATAATAATTATAATAATAATAAATCTTATAAAGCACTGGTTTGTAGAGAAAAAAAATATTCACTGCGCTAAATTACCAAGGAAGAAATGATGAATGGTAGGTTTGACTGAAGAGGTGAGTTTTGAGATTGGATTTGAATATTGAAATGTCAGGTTGTGATCTAAGGGTGAGAGGCAAGCCGATCCACACGCGGGGGGCTGCAACCGAGAAACTTCAAATGGAAGACGTTCTCGGACGATAGAGGGCAGCAGACTTACCGGGTAAATCCATTGTTCTCAGAATTATGCGCATGTTCAGAACTACATAAACAATGGAAATTTACCCGGTAAGTCTGCTGCCACTTAGCGTTGTAAAGTCTCCTATTCAAAGTCAACAAGCCAGCATGGTCACTTATTTTATGTTGATTTGCCTACAGCTACCAGTGATGCTGAGTTCGGCCCTCAAGTGGCCATTGGAGTTGAAGATCATGAAGTCCTTGTTGACCACGATGAAATTATACTAAGTTGCTTCTTCTTTGGAAAGTGAGTATTTCTCTTACGCTACGATGCTTTGAAATGCTTCTCTAACATCTTTGGATACAGTGGGATGGACGTGGTATCCATATTTGTTTTGGGGACGAAGGTAGTCCTCAAAATTTATGTCGTAATGTATTGGTTGATGTGAGTCTCAGTTTAGCCGGTTTGCCCTGTGTTTGGTATCCGGCTCATTGCATACTACTAATCTACTTAGGTTAACATTTCACAATTTGGTGTGTGAATAAATTCGGCTTTTAAGCTGTGGCCTCAATCAAAAAGAAGAAGAAAAAGAGAAAGAAAAAAATGACAGGTTTAATTGATCCCTTTGTGCATTTTGCAGCACACTTACGCGCGAATATCCTATGAAATAAGCTCTATGAAATTGGGCCCTGGTCTTGCTGGCTAGTAACTGAAAAAGTTATAGGCAAACCCTTTCCCTTTATGTACATGTATGTATGTGTTTTCCTCACTACATCTAAAACTTTTGTTAAAACCTAAACTTTTTTAGCTTATGTTTTTTATCCTGCATTTTAAACAGTGTTAAGGCGCTTTAAATGCATTTAAGTTAAGTTAAAGTTAAGTTAACTTAAACTTCTTTCCTTCTCTTCGCTCAATAGGGTTATTGACTAGTATAGTTATTAAGTTTGTTTCTAAAATTCATGAATAAAAAGTAGAGGAAAAAGAAGAAATTCCCATTAAAAATAAATACTCTTGCTTCTTGTTAACTCCCAAAGCCCCGAACCGGAACTGACCTGGCAGAGGAAGAGCCCAGCAGGTGCAGACCTACCACTCGGTGCAGAGCTCCGATTCAACAACCAGCATTTGATCCTCAGGAATATACAGATTGAAGATGCTGGGGAGTATGAATGTATGACCACTAATGGTGGAGGAAGAACATCTGGAACCATTACTGTCCGAGGTTAGTAGTACTGTGGTCTGACCTTAAAGACCAGGCCCAGATTTCATAGCGCTGCTTAACGGTAAGCAAATTTTGGTGCAACTGAAGCAGAAAATTTGTGATAAGGTGTAATGGTATTTCACAGGTTAGCAAGAAAATTAGGTGGCCCTCTTGTGCGTTCACCACGGATTGGTATGGTTGCCTCATTAATATCCGTGCAGTCAGCAAAGAAATTGGCCTTTGTTCCAGCTTGAACAATAACGCCAACAGGTGATCTTAACGGAGTCATTTGAAATGTGTTGAAAAATGAGTTTTCAATGCCATTCTCTGGTGTTTTCAGAAAGATTTGTGAAAAACCCTGTAATGTTAAAATTTACGGGATCAATCGTGGGAGATTCATTTTGTTAAGCAATCTTTCTCTCCATGGGGTTCTTGGCTAGTACAGTGATCCAATTCACTTTTCTGAGAGTCATTGGCTTCACAACCAGATTTAAAGGCAGTGGACACTATTGGTACTTACTCAAAATAATTACTAGTATAAAACCTTACTTAGTAACGAGTAATGGGGAGAGGTTGATAGGATAAAACATTGTGAGAAACAGCTCCCTCAGAAGTGACATAGTTTTAGATAAGAAATAATTTTCCACAAATTTGATTTCGAGACCTCGGATTTAGAATTTGAGGTCTCTAAATCAAGCATCTGACAGCACACATCTTCATATGACAAGGATGTTTTTTTTTTTCACTATTATCTCGCAACTGCGATAACCAATTGAGCTAAAATTTTCACAGGTTTGTTATTTCATGCATATGTTGAGATACACCAAGTGAGAAGACTGGTCTTTGACAATTACCAATAGTGTCCAGTGTCTTTAATAAATGAAAGGATATGAAAATGAAATCATCGTTATAATATTACTTGTTGTTTTCTTGATGCAGTCCCACCCACCTGGCTGCAAGAAATCTCTGACATCGAGGGGAACATCTACGGAGACTTATCCATGAAGTGTAAAGCAGAGAGTCCCGATGGCGTAACCTACACATGGTACCGCAATGCTGAGGTGATCCAAGACCTTCCCAGGCATCAGTTCAGCAACGGTTTGAAGACACTCACCATCCAGAATCTGACTGTGGAAGACACCGGGATGTACCAGTGTATGGCTAGTAATGAATACGGCCAGATATACACCACAGCACAGGTCACTGTACAAGGTAGAGGCCCTCCCCTTATCATGGTGTTTAGTCAAAGTGGTGTCTTTTAGACGTCTAAATTGTCAATTTCTTAAACCCACTATTTTTTCCCCTATACATTCTAATGTGTTCTCTAAAAGCAATTCAGACTCTTTTTTTCTTTTAAAAGCAATTTTTTGCGGCGCTTTTTTCAAATTCTGGTGTAAAACCTGCATTTTTTCCCAATGATTTTGGTTGTCTTTCTTTCCTGCTCCCATTTATTTGATAGCAATGAGTGAGTTTTACATTGTCCAGAGTTATTTATCCCCTTGCCTTAGGAACCACTTTATGCATTATATCACTATTAAACCCTGCATTCGATTAACTGGTTTCTTATTCTAGCACATTCAGCTTGATCAGTTAGACCCAATTAACAAACAAATTCGTTCACCTTTTCTTCCCAATGAAACATCAATCTCTTTGATTTTGCTACCGTCTCTCTTTTTCACTCTTCACTTTAAAACATGAAATCATATTGAGTTTTTGCTTTTGATATTGATTCGATCTTGTCAACTCTTTTAATAATAATATTGTTGATTAAGAACTGCCTTTATTTTGTTTGTTTTTGTTTGTTTTTGTTCCTCTTTTGTTGTATATTATTTTGTAACTTTGTTCTAACGCAAAATCTCATATCTAATCAAACGAACCGAACTCAGCCATTGCACCATGGTTTGAGACGCCCCTTGAGGTGGACCAGCCAGCACCCCGTGGTGGCTCAGTGACCATCCTCTGCCAACCTAAAGCTGCACCCACACCCGTCATCGTCTGGACCAAAGGAAGCGAGACCATTGAGAACGGTGGCCGCTACACCGTCATGGACAACGGTGATTTGATGATCAGTGGTGTTAGTGATGCAGATGGAGGAGACTACACCTGTACGGCTACCAATAGCATGGGAACTGATTCAAGCACTGGTAGCTTGATCATCAAGGGTAAGGATCTAGAAAGATGAAAACTTAATCAGTTTATCAAAGGAAATGAGGAAAGCTTTTTACAGTTTTGTAAACTTGTTTTTGGATAAGAAAATTATAATATTTTGCTCATATACCTGAAGAGCGAATTACTACATTTGCATATTTCCTAGACCTGCTGATATATTCACTAAGAGTTCGCCTGCACATGTGTGCCCGTGAATATTAATCCTAGGATAAGAGAGGGATCCAATATGATGATCAAAATCATGAATGCAAGCCAAGATTTAAAACAAGTGTGCAAATCCATGTGTCCATACTGTTGAGCAAAACACGTAAAGCTTGGAAAACTTGGAAGGTTTTCGTAATGGTGCCTGCTATTGTTCGATAGTTTGTGTATACATAGTTTGCGGGTAAGGGATTTGCGATAGTCGAGTGATATAAGCAAGAACGGTTTACAATAAGAATATTGGAAGCTCTAATCGGGGTATCGAAGGGTTAATTTTGAAGAGAGAGAAAAAAGAAAAGAAAAAGGAAGAAGCAGGGTTTCAAGGTGAGGAGCAATCTATACGCTAAAGCATGAAGCAAGTTTAAAGGCATTGTACACTATTGGTAATTACTCAAAATTATTATTAAAGACCTGCTTGAACGAAAATGTCAAGTCGTGAACTTTGCTGAATTCCACTTAAAATGTTTTCGATGAATAAGGAAATCGAGTCGTATGATTATAAATAGGTTTCAATTGTGTAAACAAACAATCATTTTGTATGCCCTTGTCCAGAGCTTTTCTGCGAGATTTGCGAAAAGCCCCGTTACGTAATCACTCTCAAAACGTCATAAGTAGATAAAGCCGCTTTGTTGCAGCGTGGATGTATAACAAAGCAAATCCCACAAATTACGTCAGCGGCATTGTCCTTTGACGCCCGCTCTCAACGGCAGAAGTGTTTTTAGTTTTTCAAAAAACCTTTAGGTAGGGGCCTGATTTTTTAATCGATAATTACGAAAAGTTCAGAAGTGTACACATATCAAAATTACATTAAAATGGCGAACAAGTGCATTATAAACAAGTAAAAATACAATTTCTGTTGAAAACATTCCGCTCAGGTAGCTGTTTAACATAAAACCTTACTTGGTAACAGGTAACTTATGGAGAGCTGTTGATAGTATAAAACATTGTGAGAAACGGCTCCCTTTGGAGAAACGTAGTTTTTGAGAAAGAAGTAATTTTCCACGACTTTGATTCTGAGACCTCAGAATTAGATTTTGAGGTCTCAAAATCAAGCCTCTGAAAGCACACAACTTTGTGTGACAAGGGTGTTTTTTCTTTCATTATTATCTCGCAACTTCGGCAACCAATTGAGCTCAAATTGTCACAGGTTTGTTATTTTATGCATATGTTGAGATACATCAAGTGAGAAGACTGGTCTTTGACAATTACCATTAGTGTCAAGTGTCTTTAAAATACAGCATAGACTTTATTCCTTACTCTTCCCTCACTCTCTCTTTCTAGATGGTACAGCCATGGTGGAGCCACCCATGGCATTGACTGTAAACGAAGGGGAGATGGGCACATTGACCTGCCGTGCATCACACGATCCGTTCTTTGAGCTGGAGTATGTGTGGCTGAAAGAAGGAATCCAAGTTGATCCTCGTCTCCCTAACTATGAGATACCTCAGGTGAGCCATCTGTTTTATATCTTGGTTCCTTTTAGAGTTAACTCGTTCAGTGCCAGCTTTTTGTTTGCGTCGTGAACCTCAAGTGCCCAGGTTTTTTAGGTTTTTTAAAATTATGTATTACAAATATGTCTTTCTAACCGAATTGGTACATCCCAAAGTCAGTAGTAATTTTTGATTGATTATGCCATCTTGTAATAACATGTATAGTTATGGTTGTTCGATAAACAACACTGTTAGAGTACATCAAAAAGATTGTTCATATTTTATGAAAATGGCACTTTTAGAATACTTTGCAGGAAATTTGTATGAAATGTATTTTTTGCTAAAGCAGCTCTGTCAAATTGGGCCCTGCTTTTTGTAGCAGGCTTTGAGATGTCTTGCTGACAGTCTGTGCTAGGTCCAGGGGTTTCCAAGACCTCTGCCAATCAAACCTGCTGGCGTACAGAGGTGCTAGTAACTAGTGGAACCTTCCCTCATTTGTGTAAATCCTATTGGTTACCCTCCTCACTTAATTAAACACCGTTACTTTTGTCCCCAGATCCAAATGGGCGAGCCAAGTCAGCTGCATATCAAAGACGCCACTATGGATCTAGGAGGGGAGTACATGTGCACTGCCACCACAACCATAGATGAAGTGACGGCTTCGGCCATGGTGACCATCCGAGGGCGCCCCGGTGCCCCAGCTGGTATCAGTGTTGTGGTCAGCGAGTTGACGGCAAACATCAGCTGGAGTCGTGGTCTGGATAACAACAGTCCCATCTTGTCGTACAGTGTGGAAGGCAGTACCAATCACATGGCAGATTGGACCATCCTTAGAAATGGTAATTATGCTTCTGATTTGAATTTTCAAACACCAAGAAAACTATTTTTTAGGAGTTGCTTGTACTGGTTGAGTCTTCACTCATGTAACATGTATGAACTAGGTTTTGCACAAGACTGAAAGGCTTGTATTTAAATACCTCAGACAGTTTCGCTATTCCTATTGGTGGAGAGCGTGTCTTGTGGGTGTGTATAAACCTTTGTTAATTACCAGTAAAAAGTGCTGAAACATGGGCGTGACACGCGAGCTTGCACCTGTGCTTATAAGACAGTTTCTTCATTCCTATTGTTCGAGAGCAAAGGCCTGACAGTTGTGCCACATCACGCAATACGCGCGACGTGCACAGCATTCCCTTATAAGGAGTTGTTTACCCGAGGGCGGCTGAGGGTTTACCATTTCATAGCAGGAGGGGTGTTGTGTTGAAAGAAATCATTGAACAATTGTAATTTTTGCATTTATTTTACTTTTTGACCAAAAGGTGTTGAAGTTTTTGACCGAAAAGGTATTTATGAATGGGAATCAAAGTGTGTTGAATCGGTTTTCAAATAGTGGTTTAAACCCATTGAGGCCTGGTTCGTGATAATTTTTCTCAACTTTGTCTCGGTAAAAATATAAAGAACCAGGCCTCGTTGGGTTTAAACCACTAGTTCATAAATACCCCAGACAGTTTCGCTACTCCTATTGGTTGAGAGCGCGTCACAAGGTGGTTTTTAAACGGCTGATAAAGACACAGCTCGAGCTGTTTAAGACCAGCTGGCTTCGCGTGTTGGGCACGCAAGCTCATGTACTCCAACTTAACTTACGCGAAACGCAATTCAGAGCTATTAGTAACATCGCGTTATGTGTGTGCACAGCGCGTATTCACACCACCACCAGACGCACACAAAACATTTTGACAAAAGATTTTGAAAATTTGAAAAGCTTCATGTGTTGGGCGCGCAAGCTAATGTACGCCAATTTAAATTACGCGGAACACAATTGGCATAGAGATTATTAACAGCGCGTGAAATGTTAGTGCACGAGCGTATACACACCAACCGATGCGCAAAAAACAATTATCTTCACCAAAGTTTTTGAAAATTTGCAAACCTCGAAAAAATTCGCAAATGAAACAGTGTCACACTGTCTATACCTGTTAAATTATGTCGCTTTTAACATACGGGCATTTATGAACGGAAATAAAAGAGTAGTGACTCGTTCTTAAACAACCGTTTAAAACCTTGCAGGGTCGTGACACGGCCACGACCCTGCCGGTTTTAAACGGCCATTGAAGGACTCGTCGCCTACTCTTTTATTCCCTTATTAAATGTCACCACCATTGTTATTTCCTTAAACTGTACTCCTTCTTTATTTGCAGATATCCCTGCGGCAAACACACACATCCGTCTGACTGGTCTGTCGGCATGGAGTACCTACAAGTTCAGAGTAGTTGCAGTGAATGAGATTGGAAGGGGTGACCCCAGCGAAGAGTCTGATGAACAAGCAACAGCCCAAGACCGTAAGTGTAGAATTGTTTTGTTCTGTGATCACTGTCTGTACGATAAGTGCACTGGGTTCTTTTACATGCGTAAAACGGCTTAACGTCCCATCCGTAGGACGAAGCAATGGTTAAGTGTCTTGCTTAAGGACACAAGTGTCACAGCTAGATGGCGTGCCCATGAAAAAAGTATATACAAATGTACAAAATCAACTGCTGTTGTCTGACTTGCATTTAACAATTAGTCACTGTAATTTGTTTGCTATGACAGGACCAACAACTGCACCCTCTAATCTCGGTGGTGGCGGAGGGAGTTACGACAACCTGAGGATCACATGGGAGGTAGGATAACCAACCATAGACCTTTACCACGGTGTAGCCATCTTTAATTTCTCCCATTGATACCAATGTTACCAAACCGAGGTTGGAAGAACAAAATAGTCTGGTTCCTAATTGTAAAATGATTCTTAGCATTTGTTATTGTTATTTGATACGAGGAACAACACCAAGACGGAGGTAGCATGATAAAGGTCTATAGAGATAGAGACAATCCCTGTCATGATTACTTGTAATTTTTGTGTGCTGAGCATCTAAACCTTGCTAAGCAGTGACGTTATTATTATTATTGCTATTGCCCCCCTCAGCCTCTGCCAAGCCAGGAGTGGAATGCACCCGGTCTATTCTACAAGGTCTTCTGGAGGGAGCAGGGTTCTGGAAACGCATTCCAGGAAGTTTCTGTTAATGATTCTACAGTAGGAGTCTATGTAGCGACAGGTGTACCAGCCTACACACCCTTTGATGTGGAGATACAGGTGGAGAATGACCAGGGACCTGGGCCAAGGACTGAGACTGTGGAAGTCTATTCTTATCAACTAAGTAGGTTTGAGAGGATGTCTAAGTCCTCAGAATTTGTTTTGAAACATGATTGTCATTTTTTAGGGTTAGGTAGTTTTATGTACGCTTATGTGCTGTTAACAAAGAAGAATGAATCTCTTTCTGTTACTATTTTACAATAGCACAAACAATTTTTTGTATAGAGTTTATACGGGCAACTCTGTCCTGAAAGATCAAACCCTAAGACCAAAGTAGTCCCAAAAATGTTTTAATACATGCAATTTTTTACCCTTTTTATATTTTCTGATGAGAATTTGAATCGGCAAAAACATTGAAGACCCTCGTTGTTTTACGGAGATGTACACCCTGGCAGACAGTGGAGTTATCCACAGGGCGGTTCACCAAGACTCAACCTGCAAAGTTCTCTTTAATAATAATAATAACCAGTTTTTATACAGTGTTTTTCACAGCCGAAGGGGGTCTCAAAGTGCTTCCATCGTTATTACCCCTGGTCTTTGAAGCCAAGCCTCCACTCCCCAAGTT
The DNA here is from genome assembly GCF_902459465.1 of Asterias rubens. Taxonomy (NCBI): domain Eukaryota; kingdom Metazoa; phylum Echinodermata; class Asteroidea; order Forcipulatida; family Asteriidae; genus Asterias; species Asterias rubens. The sequence goes on along the minus strand of NC_047063.1, from coordinate 14,191,887 downwards.
AGTCTACTTTCCAGACACTTGTAACTGTTACAAAACTACTGTCGTTGACTGCAGGTCCCGAGGAAGCCCCAAGCTCAGTGACGGCTAAAGCCATGACATCCACTTCAATTAAAGTTACTTGGACAGGAATTGACTCAAGTGTAATCACTGGTGAACTCCAAGGCTACAAGGTAATAACTCTTTCAAAACAAATACAATATCTCCCAATATGTGGCACAGTTTGATCCTTTTACAATATAATAAATACATTTATTGATTTTAATAGAGCAATCTTACTCATCAAAATTGAATGATTTTAATTGTATTGTTTTGAGATGCATTTAATTTAGTTGTATCGTATTGTATTGTATTGTATTGAATTGAATTGAATTGAATTGAATTGAATTGAATTGAATTGAATTGAATTGGATTGGATTGGATTGGATTGAATTGCATTGCATTGAATTGAATTGAATTGAATTGCATTGTATTAAATTGAACTGAATTGTATTTAATTGTACTGGATTGAATTGTATTGCATTATATTACATGGCATTGTATTGCAGTGTATTGCATTGTATTGAATTGAATTGAATTGCAATGTATTGCATTGCATTGCATTGCATTGCATTGCATTGCATTGTATTGCATTGCAATGTATTTCATGGTATTGCATTGCATTGCATTGCATTGCATTGCATTGCATTGCAATGCAATGTATTGCATGGTATTGCATTGAATTGCAGTGTATTGCATTGTATTGAATTGAATTGTTTTGAATTGTTGTTAATTGAATTGAACTGAATTGAATGGAGGATTGTATTTTTGTCGATGTAATTTTTGTGTTGCTATTTGTGGAATATTAATATTCGACAGGCCTGTGTTTTCTCCAGACTTTTCAAGATTTGAATGTTTTTTTCCATATCATCTTGTCATGATCATTCAGAAAGACCAAGCCCTCTTGTAATTGAACCTCAAGTAGTCCAATCCTTGAGTTTCTATATTCTTTCTAATTATCATTCAGATAAGTTGGTTAAAATGTAACCAAATTATTGTCGATGGAAGGACTTATTCTTTCATACTTCTCTCATGTAGGTCACATACTGGCCAGAAGGCTCCAACAGTGAGCTCGGAGAAATTGCCACAGTTATGGGTTCTGACACAAAGACCACCATTGAGAATCTTGATCCTAACACCATGTACTACCTGATTGTCAGGGCATACAGTGGGGGCGGAGACGGACCCTCTAACCCCGATGCTGCAATGGCTACCACCCTCAAATCAGGTGAGTGGATGGAGCTGCCTCCATCATAGAGACTCTGGTTATCCGTTCGTTCATCGTGATGACCCTGTCAGTTTCCATGTCCCTTAGATCATGTGTTGCCAGCGTAGTTGAAATCATAGTTTAGAGACATGTGGCCTTCTTATTTATCAACCGTTCTCTGAAATGAATTCTGAGGTCTATTCTCAGGTTAAACGTCATCAAATTATATCCATGATCTCATCGAATTCTATCAAAACATTGAATGCAATGCTATTTCAGATCATGCTCTCTAAGAATGATTGATTTTGATGTTCAAATCCAAATTGCACAAAGCCAAAAATACCAAGTTGCACAAAGCCAAAAATACCAAGTTGCACAAAGCAAAACCCCAAAAGTCACTGGTAATACTTTTGGTTGAATATGCCTCTTTCATACGAATTTTACACACCTTATTATTTTACACTATCAGGAAAGAATTTGCAATAATTTAAATTGCTCACTGGGAATTGAGTATCTTTGTGTTGTCCAAAAAAGAAATAGTATATTTTTTATAATGAATTGCAAGTGGAGAACCGCTGATTGAGGCGGTTTTTGTTTTTTATAAACATAAGTATTAATAAGGTATCCTTTAGTTTTTATGAATTACTTCTGCCAGGAACAGAAAGTGTGTTCATTCAAGGGATGGGACATAATGGTAACATCAATTCAAATGTATCAAGTTTTACTAGTTTTTGAAGTTATCGCTACTTCCGAGAAATTTTGAAGTTATCACTACTTCCGAGAAATTTGTAGAAATTCCCTTAAAAAAGGATAATGTCTTGGCATTGCTTGAATAATTCTATTACATGAACAACATAATTATGTTGGGTATGTATTTTTTGTGAAAACTAAAGAAGTTGGAGAGTGAACTTCTTCCACAAATCTGTAATGTTTAACCTACTACCTACCCTTGAAACAATGTTTTAAGTATAAGATAAATGGCAAAACTCTGATATTTTGAGAAGGAGAAGATGGGATTACAGAGTTTCCACATTGGGTTTATATTTGTCTTGTAAGACAACTGACCTGGTTCTCTGCATAGCATCTATGCCTTCTTGGTGATCATACACCAATGTATATTTGGTTTGCGGTAACACCATGTGTGTATCTACTTGCCAGGTAGAGTTGTTCTTAGGGAACTGTCTTGCTTTATTCTACTGCCGTGGAGTAGATAATCGGAGGTTCGGGAGACTTCTCAGTTCTGAAAAGAACTGTCCTGCTTATTTAACTATTACCAGAGCGGATGGTATAGAAATTAGACTGGACTACTACTTTAGCTTATAGGATCGTAATTAACTGTACTGCTGCGGAGTCAGTTCTGAAATTGGTCTCAACGTTTCGACTAGCTTGCTCTAGTCATCGTCAGGACATTTCAGAACTGAGAAGTCTTCCGAACCTCCGATTATCTACTCCACGGCAGTAGAATAAAGCAAGACAGTTCCCTAAGAACAACTCTACCTGGCAAGTAGATACACACATGGTGTTACCGCAAACCAAATATACATTGGTACCTCACCATGCAATGCCTCAGATCATACACCAGTTTGAAAACTGTGGTTCTGACTAAATACTCAGACTAGATTACCTAAACAGATACTCAAAATGTAAAGGGCCATTCAAAAAGGCAAATCCAAGAAGCTCCTTAATGGTTTGACCACTCACAGACCCGTATGTGTGCACAAACGTGTGATGCGTTAATGACAGCAACCTGCGATTGAGATTGCAGTGAGCTGTCTGAATCAGCCTAATTTTAGACCGTGTGGGGCCTGGGCATGTTGACCCTTGACCCTGTCATGGGACAAGCTACTCATGTCTCTGGGTTCCTTTCAGATTTTCAAATGTTTGGCAGGGAATTAATATTGTTAATATTTATGAAAGACCACCATCTCAGTGGTAGCAGGATACAATCTAGATATCAACTGACTAAAGCCTGTTTCATACTTCCTGCGAATGGGAGTGCGAATCCAATTTTGACGTCACATGGTTGTTGTTGTTGCAGCGAATGTTTTGCAGGAGTTGAACACAGTTCAACAAATTAATATCACATTCTCATTCGCAAAGATTATGAGCCGGGTTTTAGTCTTCAGTTGAAGAGTAATTGCCTTCCCCTTGAATGAACACACTTGTACTACATACTGAGAAAGATCAATCTCTGGTTGGCCACACATTGTAGATACAATGAGCTTTCAATGTTCTGTGTATTGCTGTAGTCAATAGTGATTGCCCCAACATACCTGTACTGTAGAACACCTGTGCTGAAGTACAAATTGTGTTTATAATTTTGTTTTATATCATGGAGTTTGTTTGTAGATTGTGTTTTTTCCAGAGTAGTTTTTTAGTCTTACCGATGTTGTTTGATTACAAACTGTTTTCCCCTATTATATGATAATCAAGTCACCACAACTGAGATGCAGACACCTACAGAGCCGATTGGTAGTACAGTACTTTTATCCCTCTTTGCCTCCAGCTTATTGAGTCACAGAGATTCTCTTACTTTACTTTAATCGTGGCTTCAGCGATAGCCTTTACGGGAACTACAATTTGTTTGACTCATATTTTTGGTACCCTTTTGTGGTAGTGCCTTAAAGGGGAATAACTCTTAGATCGACGTTGCCATAAAAACAAAGAGTTTTCCAGTACTCCTGTGATTCAGTGTGGAATCTGTGGTCACACCTTTACATTTGCCGGGAGTCTTGGATATACTTTTAGTCGAAGACAGGAGCCGCTGGTTTCATGGGTAAAAAAGAAAGAAAAATCCACGGATTTGTATGCCCTGAGAGCGAAGCCATAGAGCATATTTTGTTTCCCTGTTTTGGGGGGTCTCTGCGATAAAACTGTTTGTTGAGACGCTCTCTGCTTTCTGAAAAATGTACACCAGACAAAAGGGTCTATGGTGAAATGCATCAAGCAACTGTGTGCCATGAGTCTTGTAGGCACTCATGGTTTGAAATCTTTGAGATTTTGAAATCTTGAGAAGAGCATAAAATATTGTAAGAGAAACTCTGTGGACTTCCAAAAGACTGCATGAACCATGTCAGCTTTATTAATTCATCTGCTTGAAAAAGAAAAAAAACCCCAAATACACCTGTAAATATTATAATGGATTGTATTTGATTTTGTCCCACCTCGCTTTAGGACTGGCCATGTGACTACAGTACCTAGATTGCAGAGCAATGCTTAGGGGAATAGAACGGTCCAAACTCATTTGCATGATGGTCAAAATTGCAATACTTCGTTCGACCAGATTCAGTTAAATAGATGTACCTCAAACTATCCACTGAAAACTGTCCATACGTATACAAGAAGACATTGGTTTCTAGACAAGATTTTGTGATAATCTTGTCTGAGTTCAAAACAAAAGACACAAGTTTAAAGGTTTTTGTGCATGTTATTTTACAGCTTCAAAAGTTTCCAGTTGGTAGCTTTTGTACCTTATGTTGTTTACTCAAATATAAATCACCACTGTCACATTACCGATGAAGGATATTAATATCGCCATTATTGTGAGCTTTTGTTTGGTACATCTTCACTTTCTTTGGCAATTTTGTAACACCGTCTTCGTTGCTGTTTCCCTTGAACCACCTTCCACAACATGGTTCTTTGACCCGGGCAAATGCTACTGCTCCCCTGAAAATACCTCCAAGAACCTTGCAGTCGAGTGTAATTTTGTTTTGATTGTCATGGTTTAATATTTATTGTGACTGAACACCATGGCCAGTCAAAAGCGAAGTGGGACTTCCCCTCCCAAAATCAGAGCTACTTTTTTCAAGTAAACTCCTCAACTAAACTTCTCTGCGTTGGAAACTTGATGTGTGAAATTAACATTTTCTAAACGTAACATTTTTAAACATTTCAGAATTCTCAGGATGTGTTTTATTTGATAAGAAAATGTCAATAAAAACCTGGAACTTCATTTCAAAGACCAAGGCCCTATTTCATAGAGCTGCTTAAGCACAAAAAATTGCTAAGCACATCAAAATTATGCTCACCAGAATAAGCACACCATCCTAATAACCGTGTTTCATTTGTTACTAGTATCCTGCTCATTTCTGATTTTTTCTGCTTCAGCAGCTCGATAAAATTTGACCTAGGAAGTTTCTTGAGGAGATTGCTTTCACTGATTGAAAGAACATTTCATTTAAATAAGACATAATTCCATTTTTGTTTCAGAACCTCAACATGATATGGTTATGCACTTTATGTTTTGAATAAAAGTTTTTGCTGGCTATCCATCATTTCAACTAACGCACGAATAATCATCATTTTGCAATGCTATTTCTTTTCAAATTAACAAGCTGCACCCTTTCTATCCGCCTCATTTTCCCCAACCCCTTACCCTTGGCTTCCTCACCCCACCTCCAGAAAACATGAGAAATACATCATCAGTTACCCAATCACCACAAGTGCCTTGTTTATTAAATATACATTGATTGTGATTTTGCCACCAAGAACCGGCAGAAGATCTGTTAAGTTTACACTCTTTTTGCTATTTGTAAATAACTCCTAGCAACTATGGACCGTCTGAAGCAGTGTGTCCTTTTTACATCAGTTGTTTGCAATAATGATCAGATGAATGGATATTCTTCTGCATGTTTTCATCAAGATGGAGCAAATAATGGAGTTACACTCATAAATAATTCACCTTTGTGTACTTGAATAACGACTAATAATATTCATGACGATCGATTCAAGGTATACTTTACATAAAGAAATAAATTTTGTTTTGTCTCAAATTTGACACGCTCATTTTTAATAGGTTACAGATCAAAGCTTCAATTAACAATAGATTTGTGTGCCTCTCTTTAAAAGGTCTGATAATAATTAAACCTTCAAAATAAATAAGTGAACAATTGCACAAAAAGGGTTTTAAAAAAAAATCACAAATTTGATATTTTGATGTTTTGCTACCACAATGTTTCATAAAATGCAAAACAGTTTCACAGGGGATGGTAATTTCCAGTGAAAAATCTCAAATTAAATTTTGAAAGTTACTGACTAATTCACTACAACAAGATCGAGTGTTCTTCTTAAGTCTTTTAATTCCTCGTACTGAACAACGGTTACAAGCTGATTAAGCACTCACAGTAGTGTAGTTTGTGTTCTCAAGAAACCGCTGTCAGCTAACAACACTCTCCTCACGCACATTCTGAGCCTGAAAGTAACAGTTTCTTCACAGGTGAGCATTTAATCAAAGAGTTTTTGAGTGTCTGATTGCAATAGTTTCAATTTTGTTTTCTTCTCGTTCTTTTTTTTGTTGTTCCGGTAACAGCACCTTTGCAGGCACCTACTGGAGTTGTCCTTAGTATTAAGGGAACAACCAGCATGTTGGTGAAATGGACTGGCATTACCTTATCAGAGGATGAAGAAACACTTTCAGGATACAAGGTAAAACCTGGAGAAAAAATATATATAGATATATATATATATTTGTACTCGCCTCACCTCACCTTTCCTCTTTAAGCCAAGTGGCCCATTATAAAGGCTGCAAGGCTTTCTCTCTACTGCACCAAGTCTCTGGCTACAGACTAAGCTTCACCCGCGGATTGCCATTAAAACGCCTACCCCGCTTTTTCCAGGTTTCTGGACACTATGTTAATGCAGTCATACAGTGGCAGTTATCAACCATTCTTAGGACATTCTTTCTTTCCACAGCACCCAGTCTCTGTCTACAGGCTTGGCTTTGCCTCGTCCAAACGCCTTCCTCTCTTTTTCTACAGTTCGCCTCCAGGTTGTTAAAGGTCGTCCTGTTTTCCTCCTGCCTTCTGGAAACCATGTTTTACAAATGCAGTATTTTCCTTAGGACATGGTCAATCAGCGTCCACTCTTTTGCCTTGACTTCCTCACTTGTCCTTTAATCTTGGTTTTCTGTTGTACGTTGTACATGTATGAAATTGTTGGGTATTTTGACATATGGCCATTTGACTTTGAGTACTCTCATTTAATTTTTTACAGTACCTTGCTTTTTAACTGCATTTAAATTTGTGTATGTGATTTTAAAAATATTTTTAATATTGTAATTTTGATGTTTTCACACTGTACTATATTGTTTCAAATTTTTTCAAAAATGTTCTCAAAAGCCAAGTCACCAAGTGACTACATGACCTTTTTTTATTTATTACATTAGGCCTATTACCAATTCTATACTGTGTCTTTATGATTCTTATGAAATGTGTATATCATGTCGTTTATTCTGTCAGCTTTTTGTCATTTCCAATTCAGAAATGTGTCTTCAATGTGTATCATTCATTTAAGTAATTTTGACAAATTATCTTCTTCTTTATAATTATCAATTCGGCAGGTTGTCTGAAAGAACATTATTAAGTGTGATAGTTTATGTGATTTATTCTGTCAGCTCACCCAACTTACAAAAATAATAATTACCCATTCGGTAGATTGCCTTTATGAGTCTTACTAAATGTGTAGTTCTTTTAATTTATTACTGTTAAATTATCTTCTGTTAAAAAAACCCCAACTCGATAGGTTGTCTGAAAGAGCCTGTGAAGTTCTTAGTTCATTTCACTTACTCTCTAAAATTACTTTATTTTATTTTTGTAATAACCAGTTTGGTAGGTTGTCTGAAAGAGCCTTATGCGGTGCTTAGTTCATTTCATTTATTCTGTAATTTTTTTAATTAAAAAAAAAAATTAATACCAGTTTGGTAGGTTGTCTTAAACAGCCTTAATAAACGTGTAGTTCATTTGATTAATTCTCTTACTTTGTTTTCTCGTCAGGTTCTTTACTGGCCCCAGGGAAGTCTTGAAACTGATGCCGAGGTGGAGAAAGCAGGAAAGACCGCAACACAGATAACTATTGATGGTCTTAAGCCAAGCACCAAGTATTTTGTCAAGGTCTTGGGTTACAGTTCAGGGGGTGATGGTGTGACCAGCGACCCTGCAGCTATTACTACAGGTAATGAAAGACGAGATCGATTGGGAACAGTCATAATTGTAATCACTCAGTTTGATAAGTGCTTTTCACACAACAGTAATTTGTGTGGGCTCCGATCCCTTGCTTAATTTAAGCATGGTTGTAAAATCTAGCAATGTTTGACAAGATTTTGCACGATAACTTGGACAGCAGAAAAATTGTTTTCCTTTCATACATGTACAAGGTACAATGTGTAAAATTTTACAACCATGATAGAATTAAGCAAAGCACCCTTGCTACATTGTTCTCGTGTGAAAGGGACTATGGACATCATATTGCACCTCAGCATCTTGTAAACCATTACATGGTGCTAAAGATTAGCTTTCATAATTCAAACGTAGTCTCGCATACCTTGCAGGAAAATACTGTATGGTAAATTGCCTTGAGCATCACTGAGTGACGGATTTCAGCGCTATATAAGAAGCCACTATTATTATGATTATCATGATGACAAGAACCACAGGGGTGTTAGGTTATTTTTTGTCAGAGGGAGTGAAAAAGTGGATTTGGCATCATTTATTGATTGTCTTTTAGAAGTTGTTGAAAAAGACCAATTACATTTTGCGATGTTATAGATAGAGTCCTCAAATAAGTGGGGAGAAAAAGTACCCGAGTCGACCTCACGTTAAAAATGTGAAGCGCATTAGTACAGTTATTGTATAATGTGCTATATAAGAACTAGTTATTATTAATATTATTATTAATTAGCCCTTGTATTTGTTACCCTTCCTTTTAATTGTAGTTGTGTTATGAAAAATACACCAAATCACACTCTTTCAATTTTTGAACTTAAGAGCGACTGTTTAAAGTGCGTTCACGGCTTTTTAGGTTTAAAGTAATCCTATGGATTGTTTTTTACTTTGTTTGCAGGAGCCGAAGGACAAACTGAGCCACGTGGATCCGCGGCAGGCCTGTCACAATCCGTTGTTCTCGTACTACTTCCTCTTCTTGTCGCCTTTCACCTCCGTTGAAGTTCTCCGATCACCCAGTGTCTTTTCAACCCACAGTAATCTTGTGTATATGTTTTTTGATAATTAGTCGGCCTATGAAGCTGCATGAGGTTGTTACGTTCTATGATTCAATTACGAATCGATCCAGAAGTGTTTTATATTCTTAATACTCGGGACAGTCTAAATCAATGTAGATGCGTAGAACAAAAACGGGGAAATCCAATAATAATTAGAGTCGTAGATTTCAGATCATTTTCGGAAATTGATTTTGATGGATTAGACGCACATACTTTTCCAGTTAATATTCAGGTAAAACTTTGTCTATAGCTGTGGGTTCACACTTGTCACACATGTGGTGCTGTGGGTTCACACGTGTCACACACGTGGTGTGTTTTGTACTAAAGATATGATTTGTACAGAAATCAGGTTTCCAAAATATTTAGTCAACAGTTACTACCGTAGTATGCCTATGTAAACAGTACTACATCGTATGAATGTGGTTCAATTTGAGCTTCGCTTGTACAAAGCTTGTTATTTTATCATTACCCAAGAAGTAGTAATCTATGCTGATGTACAGTCCCTCTTCCGTTAGTTGTCATTAATACATCTCAGTTGTCCTTTCCCCCGAACCAAAGGTGTCCTAAGACAGATGTTTTACTTTTATATGAGTTTGTGAATAGTGTGTACAGTTGTTTTTTGTATTTATGAGTGAGGAAAAAAACCTGTACGTTTTGTTGTGCATTGACTATGATGCAAGTACTTTATCAATCGTCTCAGGTTAACTCGACTGCAAACGTTTACTGGATAATTGCTGTTCTGTGCTTTGATGTTGGTTTTGAATGAAATCACTTGTGCAAGGTTGTGGGTTGTAAGATCCGATGGACTTTGCTGCGTGATGGGTGGCAATTTATTTTCTTACCTCGTGATCTGTGGCAATTTATTTTCTTACCTCATATTGTTCTTCTGTGTGCCACCCACGACAAGTTCATATCATTTGGATCAAATACAGCAATGCAAATTATGATTGGGTGAAGTCTATAACCGTGAGGTGTGTTTACTTGACTTCATAGAGGGCGATTGACTCAGTAAACAATAACAGTCTGGTACCCATTAATCCTCAGGCAGTCTATGCATGAGATAATGAAAGTCTATGGCTAGCTGATCAATGGTTTTGGTGGGGCAGACATTGGTTGTTCAAAGAAAATTTGCTTGAAAATTTGCTTGATTTTTGTTTTTTCTTTAAAAGAAGAAAAAAAAAAGATGACAACAAATTTGAAAAGTTATACCAATGAATGCCCGGAAACTAAAATATTATGCCTGCTGGCCAGGGTAATGATGATACACAGATACTAAAGTTTGCTTGAGACGAGAGTTTTCTTTTTGTTTTCAGTTCAACTGTTATTATTAACGTTATTTTGTGTGTTCACGTTGAGGCTTATTTTCAGTAATTGTAACACTGTTGTTAAATATTTTAAGAATAATTATAAATGTGTCTGAAGTTATGCAATTTTTATCAAGACTTGTTTCTATGCCTTCATATCATGAACATTATCAAACAGTTTCATGAAAGGGGTTGAGGGTTTCCAGTGGATTATTATCTTCCATTTTTCACTGAATGCTATGATGCCAGAACATTTTGCATGAAGGTTTCTTGATATACACGGATGCATTGTTATTTCTTTAGGCCCATTTTGAAATCGCTGGTTTCGCTGTGGCTCTGCTTACGGCTGAGTGTTTGAAGCCTTCTACCGGAAGCCTAAGCCAGATCCAGGGTTAGGAAAGGACATCAATTATCTTAATGCATTTGAAAGAAAGCGGACAATTCCTAATGTGTATGGCTCAAGGCTGAACCTGTACTCTGAACTTTGAGTTGAAACTGTTTGATGTGAATCGGAGGGTTTTAAAAAGTGAAGTACATGTAGTATAGAGAAGGCAGTTAACAATGTATGTGAATGCACCATGTTTTGAGACTTTGGTATTTTTTTTTTCAAGATGGGGTTCTGCTGTATAAAAAGGCTGGCAGTGTTTCCGTGACAGTGATGACACACTAACCAGCTATGCAGTTTGAGTGATTAAAGAACTAGGAAAAATGTTGACTATTAGTAGGTTCATTCCCTGCTGTTCACGTCAATGAAACCCCAGTTCAAAAACAACACACTGGAGCCTTGTATGTGGATTGGATTTTTATTCCCTTTTACGAAGGGTTTTATCAGACGCCTGAACCTGAATATTTTCCTCTTTGTCTCTTATTCATTCTGTTATAGACGGATTCATCAGGCTCCGCCCACGGCCCACGTGTGAGCAAGACAACGTGTGCTTTTCCAATGCCATTCTGCACAACTCTGCCGCGCGTGCCAAGCATACGCGCAGGCATGTCAGACTTTATTTGTCGAACTTTGGTTGCGCAATGGGTTGTGATTGGTCATTATGCAATAGGGCGGAGTTTAATGAATCGGTCTAATGGCGCTTGCGCTGTTAGATGTGTAATAAAATGTAAAGGATGGACACTGTTTGTAACAGTTGGTCTCTTCATCTTGCAAGTGAAATGCCAGAGTGTAAAAGGGTACTGATTTTTATACATGTGTGACTCTAAAATAACCAAATAGTAAGCTTTTTTTGCACGTTTCCTAACTTCTTTTTCCATTTTGCTTCTTTCTGGGGTTTTTCTTTCTTCGTCCTCTATTATTTTTTTAACAAAAATTAACCTTTAAGGTTACTAACTGTGACGGAGCTGATTTATTGCATCCAGATTTAATCTGTAATATAGTGAAAAGTTGTAAAAAAAAAATGATGTGGAGTCTCAATTTCCATGAGTGCATGTTCATGTTGTAGTTTCGTGTGTGTAAGTGGTTTCGTGTAGCGCTTTGTGGCAGTACTGTAATTTCATTGTGACATAAAATTTTAAACGAGATAGAAAACAAGAAGAAAAAAAATACTAATAAATAAATAATATCGAAACCAAATACGAATCCGATCAATTGACAAGCAATACTCTGAATGCAAACAAATTGGAGATTTTTTGATACACAAAGTGTGCATATATTAATGAGGGTGCTTCCAAACTTGCCATTGGATGTTTTGATGGTGTTGATATCTAGCACCAACCCCATTTGATCATCCTGCATTTTGTAATAGATGGGGAAGTCGCCAATGACTGGCCTTGCTTTGCTTGTAGTATTAATGGTAGAGTCCGACTCAGGCACACGCAGTAGCATTATGCACACTGGATAGCTCCAACCAAAGCTGTAGTTTCCCAAAACCCATTGAAACTGTACTTGACACAAGTGGCACAGTCTTGCACCAAACTTAACACCCGACTGTAGTTTTTCTTAATCCACGTCCCCATACACTGGTCCTTCCCTCTAGTCTGAATGAATTATGCCTTATTAATGAATATGATAGACTTCAGACAATGCACTGTATAGGAAAAGTTGCACGTTCGTGAATATGCTTGTTTAAGCCAGATTATGCATTTTCCTAAGTGGCGTAGCTTTTACGACAGAATACTGTGTAGCATTAGAACAAGCTCTCTTAGTATTAGACTGCAGTGGACTAAATTGATAGGTAGTAAATCATGTCTGAGACCAAATACTATTGTAGAAAACAGTAGAGCACATCTCTCCCAACTTCTAGAAATTGATTCCTAAAGCCGTTCCATTTTTTCATCGTTAAGACCATTTGTAAAGAGTGTTATTATTACGATTATAACCATTAAACCTAAATGTTGTATGATGTTGTTTAAAGTGTAGTTCACCATGTTATTAGAGATTAGTTTTGTAGAAAAGGTTGTGCTTTTATGTAGATCTTGTAAGAGCATATGACTGGCATAAGCTTTGTATATGTAATGTTTCCCGTACCCCAAATTACATTGGTGGCGAGGACATAGTTGAATCTAGGATTTCTTGAACTGATATTGTTCGCTTTGATAGATTCTTGGTAAATCGTCTCTAAAAGTTGGTTTAGTACCAAAGGTAGTACTTCTAACGCTACATAAATTATGTTATAACACCCCTTACCAATATTCTGCCTTTTCATTGGTTTAGAGCGCGTCACATGATATGTCTTAGTTTTGCTAGACGACGGCCGTGTGATAGTGCATCGGTTTGCCGTGCGCTAGTCCGAAAGACTAGCACACGGGGTGCAGTACCCAGACGTCCGTTACGTGTACGATGATGATAAGTTAATAGTCTGTAACAATTTCGGATTACATGACACTACATGCAGAGGACAGTAAAAGTTTTCGCAATCTGTATTCGCGTCCGTGGATTGTAGCATTTAGGTCTGTAAAGTCTGTACAGTATTTAGAAATGTTTGGGGTGTTATAAAACAAATATTTGCTGCTTTTACTCGTGCAATGGTTTAAACTATGACTCCCTCGGTGATCCCCGGAGCGTTCTATCGCCTCGAGAAAATCACCTCGGGAGTCATAGTTTTAACCATAGCACTCGAAGCAGTCAGTATTTGTATATTATGTCATGATACTAACAGTACTTACACTATCAATTGCCAGTACTGCTATTCACTTAAAACTGTTGGTACTTTATTTTCAACCTTTCTACTTTCAGTAACATTGTCCGTGAAACGATTCAAAACCATGTGGATGATGATCTTGTGAATGGTCAGACAGTAGGAGGGTTGATTTTCAAATGCCATTGGCTAATCTCGATGCAGCTGATTGTTGAACAGGCACAAAGCGTATGCGCCAGCAAAGGCACTGTAGCTCTATTGGTAGGGGTCACACGCTGCCAGCTCCGGTAAAACATCTTTGCTTAGTCATTTCAAATCGATCAAGTTGTGTTCTTGAAAGTTACTTGTTCGACGTATAGATTGTTGTAACTGTGACATGTTACTCAAGTGTAATCTTAACATTTTAAACTGATGTAATTCTAATTAAGCCTGATGAATACAAAATAAAACACAGCTACAATGATACATCGATGTAGCAAGTCAAGAAGATGGTTTTGTGCACTTGGAAATCATTCTTTAAACGTTGCCTTGGACCTAACATAGTCATTTTCAGCTGACATAGTACAGCACACACAGTTAAAAGGGAAGCAGTCACATGGAAAGTTACTTTGGAAAGCAGAGAAGACTGAAATGAGAGATGAAGGCAGGCTTGAGGCCATAGGTGGGGGTCATATCATATGATGTATGGTATTTCAATAAATTCATAAGGCCTGATTCAATTTGCGGTTAGGCTGACCCGTAAAATTGTTACAATGCGAGTTTAGCACAGATTCTGTGTCAGATTGATCAATGTCTTGGGTTGCTTTGCCATAGATTCTAGGTCATCTACTGACCCAGAAATTGGTCGGGCCTTTTGGTCACAGATCCGGGTCGGTTCTGTCTGGTCTTTTGGTCTTTTGGTCACAGATCCGGGTCGGGCCTTTTGGTCACAGATCCGGGTCGGTTCTGACCTGGAAGAGTGTGGCAACTAAGTGCTTGGTCAGTAATGTCTGATTGTCTTCAGGATGAGGTACTGTGGAGGATCAATGTCACTGAAAAATACAACACCAGGATCATGGCAGTGGGAGTATGGGGCAAACAGAGGTAGAATGGTGGGCACGTATGGGATGAGTTTACTGACTGGATGATAGAGATGCAAATAGTTGTCAACGGCCTGACGTTTCAATGTTCCCCATTATGTCTGATAGCGCCCTCTGTTGAAACAAGTTCATCATTCCATGTGAACTTGCCGTCAGTCTGACGTCACACTAATTACACAGTTTCATGAATTACACCAGAAACGTATCTTGACCGAGCGTACGGACTCTCAGTCAAATACACACGTGTATACATTATTATAAAAAAAAATGAGGAAGAACTCCCTATGAACAAATTAGCAAAGAATACAAGTTTAAAGGCAGTGGACACTATTGGTATTCACTCAAAATAATTATTAGCATGAAACCTTTCTTGGTGACGAGTAATGGGGAGAGGTTGATGGTATAAAACATTGTGAGAAACGGCTCCCTCTGAAGTGACGTAGTTTTCGAGAAATAAGTAATTTTCCACGAATTTGATTTCGAGACCTTAGATTAGAACTTGAGGTCTCGAAATCAACCATAAACGCACACAACTTCGTGTGACAAGGTTGTTGTTTTCCCTTTCCTTATTATCTCGCAAGTTCAGTGACCGATTGAGCTCTAATTTTCACAGGTTTGTTATTTTATGCATTCGTTGAGATTCACCAACTGTACATGTGAAGGCTAGTCTTTGACAATTAAAATGAAGGAACACGTTTGGTAATTACTAAAAACAAATATTAACTTAAAAACTGACTTGGTAACGAGCATTGGAGAGCTGTTGATGGTATAAAGCGTTGTGGGAAACGACTCCCTCTGAAGTAGCGTAGTTTTTGAGAAAGAGGTAATTTTTCATAATCTGACAGTACACAAATTCGTCCAACACTAGGGTGTTTTTTCTTTTATCATTTTCTCGCAACTTTGAGCCCAATTTTTCACAGGCTTGTTATTTTATGGTTATGATGGGATACACCAAGTGAGAAGACTGTTCTTTGACAATTACCAAACGTGTACCTTCCCTTTAAGAGTAAACTAAACTGCACCAATAAAGTATCTAAACACTTACAAATGGTCAGATTTATCGGAACCTGAAATAGTATACAAAAATTTAATTGTTCGTTTCTATTCACCGTTAATTTCTGCACGTTTTGACACATCTTGTGTTGCGCTACGATGTTGTTTGGTGGATTTATGGACACTTGAGTGGCTTAAGGTCGAATTTCAATAGTTGCAAAAGCCCCTATTCACCCCAATCCCAAAAGGGAACTCACATAAGCATCACACTCAGACAAAATCAAGACAAAAGACACAAACTCGTTTCGTTTACATGACCATGAAATTAATTGCCGTATCTTTAACTCTAAAACTGCTGTTATCCTGTCCTCCATTCTTGGTGTGTCCTCCATCATTGTCCTGAACGGCAAGGAGTCGTCTTCTCATACTCTCAATGAGACATCTGATCTGTCCCTGGTCAATCCCCTGCCATTTCCTGATCAGGATGCGTCGCAAACCCCTCGAGAGTGGTGTCAGGCTTTATGGACTTGTTCACTTTCTTCTGCTGCAGAAGTCACCCTCGGACGGCCACTCCTTGGCAGGTCGTCCACATTTCCCTGAGCTTGGTAGCGATTCCACCATTTACTGACCGTCGCTGGTGACGTTTTTACCTCGCATCGACGTACCGGCTTCTATTAAACCAACGATCCGTCCTCTTCCCTGTTTGGTCGTTTGAGCCATCTTTCCTGTTATCTTGAAACACCTTTCCCTGTCTTACCATTGTTGTATGCCTCCCATCTTTGACCCCTTTGCTTGATACTGACAATTATTGGTGAGTATGTTCATCGCAACCGATTTATCCAAAACGCGACCAAAAAAACATCATTTATAAAAGGCGAGCAAAAGAAACGCCGATCTTACTCGTCACAATACAACGATTTAGCTTGAATAGGGGCTTTTGCAACTTTTGAAATTCGACCTTAAGCCACTCAAGTGCCCGTAAATCCACCAAACAACATCGTAGCGCAACACAAGATGTGTCAAAGTGCAGAAATTAACGGTGACTCGAAATGAATAATTATTTTTTGGCATACTGTTTCAGGTTCCGATAATTATATCTGACCATTTGTAAGTGTTTAGATACTTTATTGGCGCAGTTTATTATACTTTTCCCTTAAGGCTTCTGTTAAAAGCTGTGTCTGTATTTTTAATACTAAGCTTTTTGCACTCTATGCTTTGGGAGGTATTTGGTGGAGTGCCTATTACATACATGTACATGTACCCGAGAATGTACAATGTGTACAATCATTAGTCACGCTGCATGCAGAAGGCCGAAAGTGCAGCTGACAGTCATCACCTCGGACCAATCAAAACACAGGAGAATGCTTACGTCACTACACGTTTATCCAATGAAAGCATTGTATCCAATGAAACAACTTGGTCCGTAAAACCCGTGCCTGTCTTTTGATAAAGACATGGGACCAGTCTAGAGACGCACTCACACCGGGGTAGGCGGCCCAAAATCCCCCATGACACCTACAGTTGACCGCAGATTATTAGGCAAAGTCTAATTTTTTAACAGTTTGTTTAAATTAATACTGACATGGGTTTTTAGATTTCAGCAAATGCACAAAGCATGTTCTTGAACTGTATGCGTTTGAATGTGTTGTAGCGGGACACCATGGAAACGCCACAGAGAAGGAAAGCAATTTTCACCGCTTTGTATGATTGATAGGGCTATGACACATTTTTTCATCTTTCTTAATCAGAATTTAATTTGGTTCCTATCGATCTGTAGATTCAGTTTGTTTGCGTTTTGGTCTGCTGTGTTGACAATCTTCGATCGGTAACTTAGCTTAAAGGGACACACGTTGCCGACCACAAAATTGCGACCGTGTTAGTTCGCAAAAGAAAAGCGAGTCATATTTATTTGGATCATTATAATCTACTTTGAAAACATCTTTCGAACCATATGCATTTTATACCAAACGATTTCAAACACATTTCATAGATCAACTCGCCCAATGCAAGGCAACGTGTTCCTTTAGTATCAGATTGCCGTTGTTGCATGCAATTATGTCCTCTAGGCAATAATGTCCTCCATAATGTCCCCCGGACGGTTTTGCTTATGCAATCGTGTCCGCCCGAATGCTGCTGCATAATGCAATTGTGTCCGCCCGGTCACATTTGCATATGCAGTTGTGTCCGCCCCCGTGAAAAACCGTCCTTGCAGTAAATGAAAAGCCTCTGGTCGACGGAACCCGTTCGCCATTTTTTACAAGCTAACTTAAGTGCATGTCATGAATGACATGGGAAATGTTCGGCCGTTTGGGTATTCGCTGCAATCATAAAATACGTGAATAATTCATGCTGCGTATACATATAAGTCTCACAGCCTTTGACAGTAAAGGAAGCATGAACTTTAAGGCCCTGCCCAAAGGCAGTGGACACTGTTGGTAATTACTCAAAATAATTATTAGCATAAGACCTTAGTTGGTAACGAGTAATGGGAAGAGGTTGATAGCATAAAACTTTTGAGAAACGGCTCCCTCTGAAGTAGTGTAGTTTTCGTAATTTTCCACGACTTTGATTTCGAGACCTCAGAAATAGATGTTGAGGTTTCGAAATCAAGCATCTGAAAGCAATTTCGTGCGACAAGGGTGTCTTTTCTTTCATTATTATCTTGCAACTTCGACGACCAATTGAGCTCAAATTTTCACAGGTTTGTTATTTTATGCATATGTTGAGATACACCAAGTGAGAAGACTGGTCTTTGACAATAACAAATAGAGTCAAGTGTCTTTAATATGGACGTTCCAGTGCCCGTCGAGTTATTCCCCTTCCAAAGTCAAAGCACCCCTAAAGCAGTGTAATTTTCCAAACGTCCGAGCATCAATCTTGAAAAAAATTCCATATATACACCTCCCGCCAAATATATAGAACCATTTATCTCAGGGTCTATGTCATCCAAAATACCTGAAGTTGGACGTCGACAACAACCCTCAGGTCACAATTGGAACAATCTTTACTATGTAGGCCTGTACCTCCTCTTGGGCTTTAAAATCTGTCTCATACAGAATATTTTGAGAGACATTTTTTTTCCTTTTTTTTTCTTTTCTTGGGGTGCACCAATAAAGTGAAAGCGATTACAAAAGCTCCCGACTCAGGACCCCCCCCCCACCTCAACAAACATTCTCACTGCAATCCACATCGCGCAATATCCTGTCTTATAGAATGATTGGTTCAGGGCATATCACTTCTAGAGTATTTGATTTAAAAATTAACCCACAAGTAACTATAATTGTCATGTTTTGTTTGAACAATATTGTAGGCCAACTGACGGTGCATGCCTTGAATATTAATGAAATCGAGTGACGTTTTAGAGTACCATCCAAAATGATTGATCAACGTTTTTGTTTGCCTGCACTGCCTAATTCATCGAGCGTGTACACAAATACGTTTATACGCACACGATAAGTTGAAACTGGGTGAGTCTGAACTGACAAACTTATCAACCTGCTTTCAGCCATTTACGTTGTCTGTAATACGCAGTTTCCCCTACCCTACCAGTAGTTTGTATTTAGTTGTCCCTTTCTGGTGATTTTGTACAAATTTGTGTTGGAGGGTTGTATCAACTTCAACACAACTACGATGGACAATTACGAAGGTCCGAATGCACACACTGTGTATGTGTGTTCGATTTTAAACATCGTTCTGAACGCTTTGCTGTTGGTCTTCGGAGCTCTTGGCAACATCCTGATACTTCGGGTTTACTGCACAAAGAAACGGAAGACGACCACTCATATCCTGATTATGGGTCTTGCGCTTGCGGACCTTATGGTTTGCCTATCTCTGACAGGATACATTGTTGAGTCAAGTTACACCCTTCTCGGTAAGCACATACCAGAAAACATGTACCTATACCAAAACTACATCAACATTTGGATAGGTGTATCTGTTGGAATCACTGGCTTTATAGCTGTTGACCGATACGATAGTGTGTGCCGCCCAAACAGACGCATGTTCAACAACCGACGGGCCAAGATTGCCATTTTGGTGTCGTTTATTCCATCCGTAACTGCTGAAGCTCCTCTTCTGGTGTCATGCATATTTTTCTCATGTAAAGTCACCGTTTTGCCCTCATGGGTCATACAAGTTGTGGGGTTCCTCACAACTCTGTTTATGATCGGTTTGTGCTACGGCAAGGTGTACATGACAATTCGACGACATGTCAGAGTCGACATCAACACGGTGAGCCATGAACAGTTACCCGAACGAGGTGGCAGGGACACACAACATAAGTTGGCTATCGGCATGATAGAACAGCGGTCCAAGAGCAGAGGTTGCCAAAATAACAGAGTCCAACGAAATTGCGGTCCATGCTTCGCCAACCAACCACAAACCTTCCATTTTAAAACGCACGCCCGTCCTGTGCTGTTTGTAGCCTCCCTTAACTCAGACGACGCCGCGAGAATCGGCAAGGCGTTAGACAGAACCACAAGAGAGGTGGACGAGGGTCGCTTAGCCTCGACGATATTCATCGAGCAGGCCCCCGATACTATGGGACGAACTGGTATGTTACCCGTCAACAGAATTTCACACAAACCACGCTACAACAACGCGGTGCTTCACCGAAGAACGACAAAGATGCTGTTCGTAACCAGTGTGGTGTTCTTGCTGTCTTGGCTACCATTCTGGTTGGCGAGTCTTGTCAGCCAGTTTGGCCAATTTGACAATCAGGAGATACAGTACATTCTGCAGAGTTTGATACTAAAAACGTTGTTCATAAATAACGCCGTGAATCCCATAATTTACAGCCTCGCCAACAGACGGTTTAGAGAGGAAAGTGGGCGAGAGCTTCGGAAAATAATGGTTACATGTGTGCAATATTAACCCAACTAACCGTGTACGTTAAAACAAATCCTAGAGATCCTACAAACCGCGGGTTGTTCAAACGAATACATTCGTATTGTCAGATTGTTGATTTCAATACAAAACTGAAAGTAAATATCAACAAATCTTCTTCAAACTGGTTTGACACAACGCTTGGCTCATTTTAAGGTGACCGTCTATAAAGCGGGGCACTCTTCATCGCAACATTGGCTGGAGCCCTCAATGCCGTCAGACAACAAGCTGCACGTCCTGACCCACCAATATCTCCTCTTTAACACTGGAGTCAGCTTACGCTGATGACGTTGACTTCCTTGACGAAGACAGTGAAAGCCCCTCAAGACTAATCCCCCTTACATCCAGAGTATTGAAAGATTGGAACATGTTTGTCAATGAGGGAAAAACTGAAAACACCCGTATATACATGGCCTCAAACCTTGAATTTAATTCGGAAGGCATCCTACTCAAAGACCAGGAACCCTGGAGGACAAGCAAACTACTCGGTTCTCTGATGTGTTCTACAGCCGACATTCGACACCGTATCTGTCTAGCAAATGCAGCCTTCAACACATTTACCAAACTCTGGATGCAACCCCGCAAAATATCCATCACCTTACTGATGCATGGTTTCAATGCCATGGTATTTTCTGTCTTCATGTACAACTCAAGTAGCTGAGCTGCACATAAGAACGTGCTCGAGAAGGTTAGACACCTGCCACCGTTGCCACCTAAGACGAATTTTTCGATGTCGCCGACCATCCGCGATGTCGAATAGCTTCCTATATATTCGATGTATAGCTCGTCCCTTTTCCGAATTAGTGAGGAAGGTAAGGTGGCGCATGTGCTTCGACTGGGCCAGACAAAATGCACCAATGAAGTTTTCCATATAAAACATATCTTCTTTTATAATTTACCTTATAATTTGGATGTGCAAGTTTCACTTGTTAAACGTTCTTAGTAAATCTTGACCCTTAAGATGAGGTAAATTGATTCCTGACCACACATTCTCCTTGCTATACCAATACGCTGTAAATAAGCCAATGTGTCGTTGCATTAATGTGTTTGTGCCTGACGTATTTGGTCCACGTGATTAATGATCGTACTCTAGTCTTCTTAAGAATGATTTGTCAATACACAAAATTGAGACCATGGACATGCTTTTATCTTTTGACGTCTGGCAGAAAATTGCAATTTAGGGAATCGTGCCGTTAATAAAACCTGCCACAGTTTGTTAGCGACCTGGCATTTGAACTGCATTTATCTGATTTCCCATTTTTGTTTGGTCCGAATGTAGTTTGGCATTCATTAACTACATTGACCGCCTTATATATATATTGTATTTGTTCAGTGTGAGGTAAATTATAAAAGAAAAGTACACAAAATGATTTGTCTGGGTCTACAAAATAGGAACTTAGACACACAGGGCGAACTCAGGTTTCTAGTTTGTAGTTATTTTGTGGTTGAAATATAGAGAGGACTGTATGCTTTTAGATTTCTTTGAAAAAGTAATGTTTTCTTTCCTCAGTACTTCTTTCCTCAGTAATTCTGTCGCACTGGTTTCACTGCGAGCAAATAAGAATTCAAATTAAAGAAGAAACTTAAAAAATATTTTTGTTGTTCAGAGCTGGTTTTATTTTTAATTTGCCCATTTTAGGGAACGTGTCTTCATTACCTAATATAGTTATACTCTTCATTATGAGTGCTGTTTATATACTTATCTAATCAACACTATACTGTTACACAAAACCATGAAGTTGTATCTGGAGATAATACGACTACGCCTGCTGAGCACTGGCATGGCCTTGGGACATTTGATAATCAATAAACCTTTATCGTGGGCAAATAGTCGTTTGGAAGTTATTGCTTAAACTTCAATAATAAATTCGAAGAGTAAACATAATTCTATATATGCATAAGGAAATGCTACGATAACTGCTGTAAGGTTTAAATCCATGAGTCTTGTTCGCCCCCACGTTGAATGCTGTAGCTCAGTTTGGGACCCTTTTTTACATCAATATAAATTCAGAAGAATGAGGCGACTCAGACAAACAGCTCTGTCTTTTCCTTCCTCCATGGTCACAGCTATGAGCTAAATGAAGTTCATGCTACTACCACAGACGCCTCAACCAGAGACTGTTCACAAAAGGTACAAAATCACCCACAAATATGTAGAACTTGGTCCAGAAGCACATCTGAACGTCCACCTAAGAGACCACGAAACTGTCACCACTAGAAATCATGAACCACTCACCCTTAAAATCCCATCGTCGAGAACCAACGCCTTTCATAAGTCATACTTTAGTTCCCAATACTGCAAAAGACTGGAATTCACTCCCCGACACAACAACTGCATCAAAGCATAAGTTACAAAGTATATCAATTTATGTTCAGTTAGTTAATTAAGATTATTCATTAAGTTAAGGCTAAGTTTAAGTAAATTAAGTTATAAGGTATCATAAATGATTATGAATCCTGGTGTGTATTGAATGATAGTGTCATGGCGTGTCATGACCGAGCGGTTAATAGCACTGACTGGATTCAAGCTCTAGTGTTTCTGATCAGCAGAGTGGGGGTTCGCATTCCCTCACTTGTGTCCTTATTAGCAAGACACCTAACCGTTGCTTAGTCCTTCGGATGGGACGTTATGGAGTTGGTCCTGTGTGTTGTATAACGCACGTAAGAACAAAGTGCCTTTTATCGAAAAGAGAAGGGGTTTGCTCCGGTGTTCCTGGCTGTGGCTGATGTATGCGCCGTATCACCCTGTAAACCCTAATAAGGTGCTAACAGGCATTGTTCAGCCATCGGTAAGGTCTCCGGAATATTCTTCAGTAACTTCGAAAATTAAGTCTTTTTCTGAGCCAAAAATTGCAACAGTAATCATAACCTTTCCCCAGGAATTAGGGCCTCCCCTACACCCACAGTGCAGCTCAGCCCTACCACCCATCCCCAGGAATTAGAGCCTCCCCTATACCCACAGTGCAGCTCAGCCATACCACCCATCCCCAGGAATTAAAGCCTCCCCTATACCCACAATGCAGCTCAGCCCTACCACCCATCCCCAGGAATGAGAACCTCCCCTATACCCACAGTGCAGCTCAGCCCTACCACCCATCCCCAGGAATTAGAGCCTCCCCTATACCCACAGTGCAGCTCAGCCCTACCACCCATCCCCAGGAATTACAGCCTCCCCTATACCCACAGTGCAGCTCAGCCCTACCACCCATCCCCAGGAATTACAGCCTCCCCTATACCCACAGTGCAGCTCAGCCCTACCACCCTTCCCCAGGAATAAGAGCCTACCCTACACCCACAGTGCAGCTCAGCCCTACCACCCATCCCCAGGAATTAGAGCCTCTCCTGTACCCACAGAGCAGCTCATCAGCCCTACCACCCATCCCCAGGAATTAGAGCCTCCCCTATACCCACAGTGCAGCTCAGCCCTACCACCCATCCCCAGGAATTACAGCCTCCCCTATACCCACAGTGCAGCTCAGCCCTACCACCCATCCCCAGGAATTAGAGCCTCCCCTATACCCACAGTGCAGCTCAGCCATACCACCCATCCCCAGGAATTACAGCCTCCCCTATACCCACAGTGCAGCTCAGCCATACCACCCATCCCCAGGAATTAGAGCCTCCCCTATACCCACAGTGGAGCTCAGCCCTACCACCCATTCCCAGGAATTAGAGCCTCACCTATACCCACAGTGCAGCTCAGCCCTACCACCCATCCCCAGGAATTAGAGCCTCCCCTATACCCACAGTGCATCTCAGCCCTACCACCCATCCCCAGGAATTAGAGCCGCCCTATACCAACAGAGCAGCTCAGCCCTACCACCCATCCCCAGGAATTAGAGCTTCCCCTATACCCACAGTGCAGCTCAGCCATACCACCCATCCCCAGGAATTAGAGCCTCCCCTATACCCACAGTGGAGCTCAGCCCTACCACCCATTCCCAGGAATTAGAGCCTCACCTATACCCACAGTGCAGCTCAGCCCTACCACCCATCCCCAGGAATTAGAGCCTCCCCTATACCCACAGTGCAGCTCAGCCCTACCACCCATCCCCAGGAATTAGAGCCGCCCTATACCAACAGAGCAGCTCAGCCCTACCACCCATCCCCAGGAATTACAGCCTCCCCTATACCCACAGTGCAGCTCAGCCATACCACCCATCCCCAGGAATTAGAGCCTCCCCTATTCCCACAGTGGAGCTCAGCCCTACCACCCATTCCCAGGAATTAGAGCCTCACCTATACCCACAGTGCAGCTCAGCCCTACCACCCATCCCCAGGAATTAGAGCCTCCCCTATACCCACAGTGCAGCTCAGCCCTACCACCCATCCCCAGGAATTAGAGCCGCCCTATACCAACAGAGCAGCTCAGCCCTACCACCCATCCCCAGGAATTAGAGCTTCCCCTATACCCACAGTGCAGCTCAGCCCTACCCATCCCCAGGAATTAGAGCCGCCCTATACCCAGAGTGCATGCAGTTCAGCCCTACCACCCATCCCCAGGAATTAGAGCCTCCCCTATACCCACAGTGTAGCTCAGCCCTACCACCCATCCCCAGGAATTAGAGCCTCCCCTATACCCACAGTGCAGCTCAGCCATACCACCCATCCCCAGGAATTAAAGCCTCCCCTATACCCACAGTGCAGCTCAGCCCTACCACCCATCCCCAGGAATGAGAGCCTCCCCTATACCCACAGTGCAGCTCAGCCCTACCACCCATCCCCAGGAATTAGAGCCTCCCCTATACCCACAGTGGAGCTCAGCCCTACCACCCATTCCCAGGAATTAGAGCCTCACCTATACCCACAGTGCAGCTCAGCCCTACCACCCATCCCCAGGAATTAGAGCCTCCCCTATACCCACAGTGCAGCTCAGCCCTACCACCCATCCCCAGGAATTAGAGCCGCCCTATACCAACAGAGCAGCTCAGCCCTACCACCCATCCCCAGGAATTAGAGCTTCCCCTATACCCACAGTGCAGCTCAGCCCTACCCATCCCCAGGAATTAGAGCCGCCCTATACCCAGAGTGCATGCAGCTCAGCCCTACCACCCATCCCCAGGAATTAGAGCCTCCCCTATACCCAGAGTGTAGCTCAGCCCTACCACCCATCCCCAGGAATTAGAGCCTCCCCTATACCCACAGTGCAGCTCAGCCATACCACCCATCCCCAGGAATTAAAGCCTCCCCTATACCCACAGTGCAGCTCAGCCCTACCACCCATCCCCAGGAATGAGAGCCTCCCCTATACCCACAGTGCAGCTCAGCCCTACCACCCATCCCCAGGAATTAGAGCCTCCCCTATACCCACAGTGCAGCGCAGCCCTACCACCCATCCCCAGGAATTAGAGCCTCCCCTATACCCACAGTGCAGCTCAGCCCTACCACCCATCCCCAGGAATTACAGCCTCCCCTATACCCACAGTGCAGCTCAGCCCTACCACCCTTCCCCAGGAATAAGAGCCTACCCTACACCCACAGTGCAGCTCAGCCCTACCACCCATCCCCAGGAATTAGAGCCTCTCCTGTACCCACAGAGCAGCTCATCAGCCCTACCACCCATCCCCAGGAATTAGAGCCTCCTCTATACCCACAGTGCAGCTCAGCCCTACCACCCATCCCCAGGAATTAGAGCCTCCCCTATACCCACAGTGCAGCTCAGCCCTACCACCCATCCCCAGGAATTAGAGCCTCCCCTATACCCACAGTGGAGTTCAGCCCTACCACCCATTCCCAGGAATTAGAGCCTCCCCTATACCCACATTGCAGCTCAGCCCTACCACCCATCCCCAGGAATTAGAGCCTCCCCTATACCCACAGTGCAGCTCAGCCCTACCACCCATCTCCAGGAATTAGAGCCGCCCTATACCCACAGAGCAGCTCAGCCCTACCACCCATCCCCAGGAATTAGAGCTTCCCCTATACCCACAGTGCAGCTCAGCCCTACCCATCCCCAGGAATTAGAGCCGCCCTATACCCACAGTGCTTGCAGCTCAGCCCTACCACCCATCCCCAGGAATTAGAGCCTCCCCTATACCCACAGTGCAGCTCAGCCCTACCACCCATCCCCAGGAATTAGAGCCTCCCCTATACCCACAGTGCAGCTCAGCCCTACCACCCATCCCAAGGAATAAGAGCCTACCCTACACCCACAGTGCAGCTCAGCCCTACCATCCATCCCCAGGAATGAGAGCCTCCCCTATACCCACAGTGCAGCGCAGCCCTACCACCCATCCCCAGAAATTAGAGCCTCCCCTATACCCACAGTGCAGCTCAGCCCTACCACCCATCCCCAGGAATTACAGCCTCCCCTATACCCACAGTGCAGCTCAGCACTACCACCCTTCCCCAGGAATAAGAGCCTACCCTACACCCACAGTGCAGCTCAGCCCTACCACCCATCCCCAGGAATTAGAGCCTCTCCTGTACCCACAGAGCAGCTCATCAGCCCTACCACCCATCCCCAGGAATTAGAGCCTCCCCTATACCCACAGTGCAGCTCAGCCCTACCACCCATCCCCAGGAATTACAGCCTCCCCTATACCCACAGTGCAGCTCAGCCCTACCACCCTTCCCCAGGAATAAGAGCCTACCCTACACCCACAGTGCAGCTCAGCCCTACCACCCATCCCCAGGAATTAGAGCCTCTCCTGTACCCACAGAGCAGCTCATCAGCCCTACCACCCATCCCCAGGAATTAGAGCCTCCCCTATACCCATGTGCAGCTCAGCCCTACCACCCATCCCCAGGAATTAGAGCCTCCCCTTCCCCACAGTGCAGCTCAGCCCTACCACCCATCCCCAGGAATTAGAGCCTCCCCTATACCCACAGTGGAGCTCAGCCCTACCACCCATTCCCAGGAATTAGAGCCTCCCCTATACCCACAGTGCAGCTCAGCCCTACCACCCATCCCCAGGAATTAGAGCCTCCCCTATACCCACAGTGCAGCTCAGCCCTACCACCCATCCCCAGAAATTAGAGCCGCCCTATACCCACAGAGCAGCTCAGCCCTACCACCCATCCCCAGGAATTAGAGCTTCCCCTATACCCACAGTGCAGCTCAGCCCTACCCATCCCCAGGAATTAGAGCCGCCCTATACCCAGAGTGCATGCAGCTCAGCCCTACCACCCATCCCCAGGAATTAGAGCCTCCCCTATACCCACAGTGTAGCTCAGCCCTACCACCCATCCCCAGGAACTAGAGCCTCCCCTATACCCACAGTGCAGCTCAGCCATACCACCCATCCCCAGGAATTAAAGCCTCCCCTATACCCACAGTGCAGCTCAGCCCTACCACCCATCCCCAGGAATGAGAGCCTCCCCTATACCCACAGTGCAGCTCAGCCCTACCACCCATCCCCAGGAATTAGAGCCTCCCCTATACCCACAGTGCAGCTCAGCCCTACCACCCATCCCCAGGAATTACAGCCTCCCCTATACCCACAGTGCAGCTCAGCCCTACCACCCTTCCCCAGGAATAAGAGCCTACCCTACACCCACAGTGCAGCTCAGCCCTACCATCCATCCCCAGGAATGAGGGCCTCCCCTATACCCACAGTGCAGCGCAGCCCTACCACCCATCCCCAGGAATTAGAGCCTCCCCTATACCCACAGTGCAGCTCAGCCCTACCACCCATCCCCAGGAATTACAGCCTCCCCTATACCCACAGTGCAGCTCAGCCCTACCACCCTTCCCCAGGAATAAGAGCCTATTCTACACCCACAGTGCAGCTCAGCCGTACCACCCATCCCCAGGAATTAGAGCCTCTCCTGTACCCACAGAGCAGCTCATCAGCCCTACCACCCATCCCCAGGAATTAGAGCCTCCTCTATACCCACAGTGCAGCTCAGCCCTACCACCCATCCCCAGGAATTAGAGCCTCCCCTATACCCACAGTGCAGCTCAGCCCTACCACCCATCCCCAGGAATTAGAGCCTCCCCTATACCCACAGTGGAGTTCAGCCCTACCACCCATTCCCAGGAATTAGAGCCTCCCCTATACCCACAGTGCAGCTCAGCCCTACCACCCATCCCCAGGAATTAGAGCCTCCCCTATACCCACAGTGCAGCTCAGCCCTACCACCCATCTCCAGGAATTAGAGCCGCCCTATACCCACAGAGCAGCTCAGCCCTACCACCCATCCCCAGAAAATTAGAGCTTCCCCTATACCCACAGTGCAGCTCAGCCCTACCCATCCCCAGGAATTAGAGCCGCCCTATACCCACAGTGCTTGCAGCTCAGCCCTACCACCCATCCCCAGGAATTAGAGCCTCCCCTATACCCACAGTGCAGCTCAGCCCTACCACCCATCCCCAGGAATTAGAGCCTCCCCTATACCCACAGTGCAGCTCAGCCCTACCACCCATCCCCAGGATTTAGAGCCTCCCCTATATCCACAGTGCAGCTCAGCCCTACCACCCATCCCCAGGAATTAAAGCCTCCCCTATACCCACAGTGCAGCTCAGCCCTACCACCCTTCCCCAGGAATTAGAGCCTCCCCTATACCCCCAGAGCAGCTCCGCCCTACCATCCATCCCCAGAAATTAGAGCCGCCCTATACCCACAGTGCATGCAGCTCAGCCCTTCCACCCATCCCCAGGAATTAGAGCCTCCCCTATACCCATAGTACAGCTCAGCCCTACCACCCATCCCCAGGAATTAAAGCCTCCCCTATACCCACAGTGCAGCTCAGCCCTACCACCCATCCCAAGGAAATAGAGCCTCCCCTATACCCACAGTGCAGCTCAGCCCTACCACCCATCCCCAGGAAATAGAGCCTCCCCTATACCCACAGTGCAGCTCAGCCCTACCATCCATCCCCAGGAATTAGAGCCTCCCCTATACCCACAGTGCAGCTCAGCTCTACCACCCATCCCCAGGAATTAGAGCCTCCCTATACCGACAGTGCAGCTCAGCTCTACCACCCATCCCAAGGAATAAGAGCCTCACCTATACCCACAGTGCAGCTCAGCCCTACCACCCATCCCCAGGAATGAGAGCCTCCCCTATACCCACAGTGCAGGTCAGCCCTACCACCCATCCACAGGAATTAGAGCCTCCCCTATACCCACAGTGCAGCTCAGCCCTACCACCCATCCCCAGGAATTAGAGCCTCCCCTATATCCACAGTACAGCTCAGCCCTACCACCCATCCACAGGAATTAGAGCTTCCCCTATACCCACAGTGCAGCTCAGCCATACCACCCATCCCCAGGAATTAGAGCCTCCCCTATATCCACAGTGCAGCTCAGCCCTACCACCCATCCCCAGGAATTAGAGCCCCCCCTATACCCACAGAGCAGCTCAGCCCTACCACCCACTCCAGACATTAGAGCCTCCCCTATACCCACAGTGCAGCTCAGCCCTACCACCCATCCCCAGGAATTAGAGCCTCCCCTATACCCACAGTGGAGCTCAGCCCTACCACCCATTCCCAGGAATTAGAGCCTCCCCTATACCCACAGTGCAGCTCAGCCCTACCACCCATCCCCAGGAATTATAGCCTCCCCTATACCCACAGAGCAGCTCAGCCCTACCCCTAATCCCCAGGAATTAGAGCCTCCCCTATACCCACAGTGCAGCTCAGCCTTACCACCCATCCCCAGGAATTAGAGCCTCCCCTATACCCACATAGCAGCTCAGCCCTACCACCCACTCCAGGCATTAGAGCCTCCCCTATACCCACAGTGCAGCTCAGCCCTATCACCCATCCCCAGGAATTAGAGCCTCCCCTATACCCACAGTGCAGCTCAGCCCTACCACCCATCCCCAGGAATTAGAGCCTCCCCTATACCCACAGAGCAGCTCAACCCTACCACCCACTCCAGGCATTAGAGCCTCCCCTATACCAACAGTGCAGCTCAGCCCTATATAGGGTGCGTTCGTAATAGCTTCCCTGGGTCTACCCCGCGGTGCTTACTCGGGTGAGCCCCTGACAAGAGCTAAACGAACGATCACTCGCCGCTCTCGTAGTGACGTCATGCACCTGGGGCCAGCCCCCAATTGACCCACTGGATCAGGGTTGTGGGGTGCTGTTTAATTGTTCCATTTTCCATAAAAAATCCTCTGTGGGGACGAGGTTGAACAAAGTCAGCCTTTGTTGGGGTCCATTAATCCACTGTGTAAAAGACCCAACAAGGGCTATTAAGCCAATACACACATTCTCAAAAATGAGGGTTGTTCCTAGTCCGGAGCTCTTCAGTTACTCCATTTATTTATTTTATTATTCATTTTAAATCTTTAGACATACACAATAGTTACAAGTTGTACAGGGGCTGTCAAGGTAAAAACAGAAGTATAAAAACTGTCATCAAAAGATGTGTAAAACCAGACCCCTGCCAACGATAAAAATATAATTATACAATATAAAAAAGGTGATTGCACTGACACATTTAAAAATCACACAAAAGAAAACATTAAAACACAAGCAAAACCAGACGATTGAAAACAAAAAACTACACCCACAACAAAACACCATTAAGATCAAGATCAATGGTGTGACAGGAGATTCTGTGCCCGGAGATTCTTACAAAGATAGAGCCCTTTTTTAATCAACCTCCTTCACAGCTCCAGTTAATTTCCCTTGCAGAATCTCCGGGTGACATATTACCCGCACACTGGCTATACCCCGTATAATGAGCCATACAGAATCACTAGTCACTGCAAACATTAATGTTCCACGCCTGGCTTCACTGGGAGACCGTATTCCTTTGTGAACCTAGAACACTGGTCACACTCAAAACAAACGGGACGACGTTCTATGGAGGTATCAAAGATTGGTGTGATGTGAAAATTGCGTCAATTATCAATTTTAAGTATACATTTTGTTTGCATACTTCATAAAACAAAGAAATGTAATTAGGCCAACAGTTGATTAATTCAAAGAAACATCCTTGGTTCTATACGGTTTAAAACTGGTCACGAGAAGATAGAGCATTGTGAAATAAAAAAAAAAGGAAATCAATAAGTCCAAGAGTCGATACTTAGGGTCGTGGGTCATAAACAAAAAGGCTTCATGTACAAAGCACACAAGGTTAGCCATTATGAGCTTGTTGATACATTGCTCGACGACCATAAATGAATTCTGCCCGTCGGACAATAGTTAGCTCTTCGAGTCGGTTATTACAGTTAGTTCACACAACTGAGACTTCCAGTAGAGGTAATGTTTTAATGTTTTGTAAACTGTGCTTTGCACACCTTTGGTAATTTTCAAAAACCAGTTTTCTCACTTAGTGTATCTCAACACTATGCACAAAATAACAAAACCTGTGAAATTAAGTTGAACTCATTGATCGTCAAAGTTGCAAGATAATAATGGAAGAAAAAACTGACCCTTAACACACGAAGTTGTGTGCTTTCAGATGCTTGATTTCGGGACCTCAAAATCTATTGTTGATGTCTTGAAATCAAATTCGCGTAAACCTACTTCTTTCTCGAAAACTACGTTACTTCAGAGGGAGCCGTTCCTCACAATGCTTTATACTGTAAACAGCGCTCTATTGCTTGTTGCCTTTAAGCACGGTTTTAGGTGGTGTTTTTCCGCATATGCTTGTCATTTGTCTGTCCAGCAACAGGATGGGGAACAAAAGCTGTTGTTATACCTCGGTAACAAACTGTGAAGTTTGATTGGTCGAGAACCAATCACGTAACGAGCAACAAAAACGCATTTTACATGGCTCTGGGGTCGGGTAACATGAAAAGTGATGTACACCGGTGTACATCTCCCAGCGTTGGTACAGCGCTGTGTACGAAACAACCGCAGGTTCGAGGCAATTGTTTCTTGTTCGTCTGCTTATTAAACAATAAATAGTCCGTCGTAATAATATTTGAAGATGACAACAGAACTTCGAGAAGAGAAATAACAGTTATACAAAGGTATAACAAAACAATTGTTGCACGCTGTGACTAGGGTCCATGGGTTGTGTACACCCTCGGTGGCAAATGGCACCCTCGGCTTCGCCTGGGGTGCCATTTTCCCTCTCGGGTGTACAACGGCATGGACCCCGTCACAGCGTGCAACAATTATATTGCTTCACCCCATATACCTAGATGTTGACTTTTTTTTAAAGTTCACCTTTATATCGTTTTTGTCAAACAAAGCATGTAATAGGCCTACTGTCAATTTGATAATTTTACAACATTTTGTTTTATTCACTCTGAATTATTGTGATATGTGCGACTGGGTTACCCCCCCCCCCTCCAGATAAAGGACCATGTCTAACTCGAGAGGCAGGAGAACATCAAAGCCATTGGTCAAAGACAGCGACCCACCAGATGGAGGGTGGGGCTATGTCATCGTCGTGGCGGTCTTTATCGTGTACTTCTTACAGGCCGCACTGACGAGATGTGCAGGGGTTCTTTACACAAGCTGGCAAATTGACTTCAACTCTAGTGCTGCTGAGACCGGGGCAATAGTCAGCATTATGTCCTCCTCTGCATATTTTGGAGGTACAGTTATACCTGCTCGTGACACAGGAAACCCAGATGCATAACGTAATGAGTAACGGTTTAATTAAAGACTTATTGCAACTTACACGATCGGCCATTTTGTGAAGTCAAAAATTTGACTCTACAAATTTGTGTGGCGCCGTAACACGACGTATAAGGAAAATAGTGCAATTTTATGGCATTTTTGTGTGGAGCATTTATATTCTACTTTTACAATATCTGTATAACCAAGTGCATTTCATAACAAACTGTTTCCAGCGAATTTTCATAGATCACCGCCCGATCCAAGGCAACATGTCCCTGTAATCAGGCCTCAACTTACTGTACACGCGCATGCTCTATCATGGATGTAGGCCTACTAGTAATAGTTATAACAGGAGTTGAACAAAGATGACCCTTGTGGGGTACATTGTTTCATTGTGTTAAAAAAACAACAGGAGCATTCCCGTAAGCTCACACACGCACACACACATGTATGTTTATGGTGTCAACCGAGACTTCTCTTTGTTCTCCCATTGTTTGGACATAAACAAAAATTCTTCAGACGTTCCCATTGGTATTGAACACAAAATCTACCGAGGACTGTCCTTGGTGTAACTTTTGTCCCGGATCCCCTTTGTTAAAGTCCTCAGCTGTAGACATGCCCGCACACGCAAGTTTGTTTTCTAAAGGAACGGAAAAGAGAACGGAAAAGTGGCCGGTTCAATTGCCGCCCTATTTCACTTTCTTTGTTTAAATCAAATTGCTTCTTTCAACATACTTCTTCCGGGAAAAAAAAATAAAAATAAAAACCAAACAAAATACACCAGCTTTTTGCAATGTGGACTATTATGCTATTACACGTGCCAACGATCAGTTTTTTAATTCTCCTGTAGTATAATATATATTAAACTATTAACGTCATATTACTTTGTGTGTTTTGTGACAGCTATTGTGGCTAGTGTTGTCTTGAATCGTCTTGGATGTAGATTTGTTTGTTTGTTTGTTTGTTTTTTTATTTCCAAATATCACTATAAATAATTATGAAACATACAAGAAATAAGAACAACGAGTGATAAGAGGAGGGCACCAGGAAAAAGCCTAGGCTTGTACAGAGCCTGGACCCTTTATAATATAAATTAATAGGTTATAGTTTATAGCAATAACAATATTGATTATTGAAATTAAGGTACGGTGAAAGGTATAGTGCATACAGCAAAAAAAACACAAAGCAATGATTGTTTGTAATTAAACTGTTTTGAAAAAAATTTGTTTGCTATGCAGCCATAAATACATATTGAGATTGATAACAAAAAGGAAAATTAACAGAACATTATTTAGGAAATTACAAAAACTTGATAATTTGGAATGGATAATCATGGTACGCGTGTAGTTACAGGTGGTGTCATTTTAGACGATACATTTATGTGTGGCGGTTTTCTTATGTTTGCTGCTCTGATTTTAAGCTTTTGGGCCACGGCTATACTTCAAATGTATTTGATAGGCGCTGTCACCGGTAGTGTTCACTTTAACCCGCGTTCTAAAAGTTCCCACGATTCGGCATTTTGTAAACATAGCACTCTTAAGTGTTCAATATAGACCTTTATCACGCTGTCCCATCTAGGTCATGTTCCCTGTTCCCATAACAGTAATGAATGCTAACATTCATTGCGCAAATATGGCACCAGACCATTATTTCGTCCAGAAAACTGCATTACTTCAGAGGGAGCCGTTTCTCACAATGTTTTAAACTATCACCCTCTCCCCATTACTCGTTACCAAGTAGGGTTTTATGCTAATAATTATTTTGAGTAATGACAGTGTCCACTGCCTTTACAGGTTCCCGCTCAAGAATAGCAGCGCAAAGATGTATACATTTTCTGGAATGCTTGCACTACAATAAGCCATTTGCGTGTAAGATTTGAATGTGTTTGATCACAAGTTACCACTTAAATTTGAGTTGAGACAGTTGCTATGTGATTCGAAGCAATCCTTTGCGTAGTTACATAAGAGACGGTGAATACACATTCACCCTGAATGAAGGTATGTGGCACAATGGATTGGGTTTGCTCATCTGGAAGTTGCTATGCAAAAGCTTGCCTTGAACCATTCGACATAGAAACTGTCCCTATAGTCTGAGAAATTCAAATGTTAGCGGTAAGTTGTGACTAAGCAAGTCATTGCACCAGACATTATTCAAATCTAACTCGCAAATGGCTTATTGGTGAGGCTATGTACAAAACTGTATTTACTGTTTGGAATATTCTGTTTGTTACGGCAGGGCTTGGCATCGCACTATGTTTTACAGCTGCTGGGGTTGCTCTTGCGCAGTACTTCAATAAGTACTTTGCCAGAGTCAGTGGTTTTACGTCTTCTGGAATTGGTTTGGGTATGATCGTGACACCGCCTCTACTTCGTGTACTCCTCGATACGTACGGATGGAGGGGAACCATGCTCATCATGGGTGCAATATGTTTAAATGTGTGTGCGGTTGGCGCCCTCTATCGTCCTCTAGGGCATGCTAGGACTACCAGACATCAAAACGATTCTGAACTGTTGGATGAAATAGGCTCCGGACGAGTTTTTGTAGACAGTGACAGTCGTTGTTCGTCATTCATGAGTATCATTCGCAAGCTGTTCTCTGAATTACGACTGGATTTACTCGTGAAGAGCTATCGATTCACATTATACTGTCTTATGTACCTAGAGTTATCAATCGGATATATCGTGTATGTGGTGTACATCATGCCCATGGCTTTGGACTATGGTTTTGAGAAAACGGATGCTACATTTCTTCTCAGTGTTATGGGCTTTGGAAGTCTTGGGGGTCGGGCCATAAGCGGCTTCCTTATCAGACCGAATGTATCAGCTGAAGCTGTGTTCGGTTTTTCCCAGTTGCTCTCCACTATCGGAGTACTTTGCACGCAGGCAGAGGGAGGCGAGGGACTGGTGGCCTCAGCGTGTTTCATGGGCATCGGCACCGGGATGTCCAGTGCAGTCAGTTTAGTCCTTCTTCGCAAAATTGTTGGCCTTCGCAACTTAGCATCTGCGATTGGCATATTCTACATGCTTGGAGGCATAGGTGATCTGGCAGGGCCCATTATTGCAGGTAAGATCTATTTCTTTCTTCCATTAAAGGCAGTGGACACTATTGGTAATTGTCTAAGACTAGCCTTCACAGTTGGTGTATCTCAACATATGAATAAAATAACAGACCTGTGAAAATTTGAGCTCAATCGGTCATCGAAGTTGCGAGATAATAATGAAAGAAGAAAACACCCTTGTCACACGAAGTTGTGTGCGTTTAGAGGGTTGATTTCGAGACCTCAAGTTCTAAACTTGAGGTCTCGAAATCAAATTCGTGGAAAATTACTTCTTTCTCGAAAACTATGGCACTTCAGAGGGAGCTGTTTCTCACAATGTTTTATACCACCAACCTCTCCCCATTACTTGTCACCAAGAAAGGTTTTATGCTAATAATTATTTGAGTAATTACCAATAGTTTCCACTGCCTTTAATGCCTAAACCCTTAGTCAGTCACATGACTTGTAAACAAATTACGTGTTTGTATCATCCTCAATCAGTAGACCTTTCCTAGCTGGATATCAGTATCATGGTGGAAACTATCGTATGGAACATTCACAAAATGTTACGTATAACTAACTCTATATCTTTAATTTATGCATTCTTTGACCTAATACTGTGAAGGGGGTTAAACATTATCTCTAAAGACTCACTGGTACGAAATGACCCTGTATTCAAGAGACCTGACCGGTTTCTGGGTCAGGCTTACCCGGAAAGTTATTATATTTATGTAAATCAGTTTGGTATCAATTAAGAAATCTGGGCTTTATCCGTAAACACTTAACTTGTTCTACCACAGAAAAGATTGTTCATGCTCTGATTTCTTCCCGGTTTGATTATTGTAATTCTCTCTTCTGTCTTCTACAACAGAATCAAATCTCTCGTTTGCAACGACTGCAAAACACTGCAGCTCGGCTGGTCACTTTGTCCTCCAGGAGAACCCATATCACTCCGGTTTTGAATGCTCTTCACTGGCTCCCTGTTCAATATCGCATGCAATACAAATTACTTCTGCTTGTTTTTCATTCTTTACATGGTTCTGCTCATCAGTATAATTGTCAATTAATTACCCGTTACTATCCTTCCAGATGTCTTAGATCATCCACTTCGTCATTACTGGTTGTTCCCCACACCCACAACAATTGGGGTGCGGGCTTTTTCTCATGCTGGTCCTTTACTTTGGAATAATCTGCCTCTTAATATCCGTAACATGTCCTCTATTCATAAGTTCAAAGAGGCCCTCAAAACACACTTTTTCACAGCTGCTTTTCATTAATTTTGTGTTTCTTCCTTGCGCCATGAGCATCACTTGTGGTGGATACCGGCGCACTATAAGTGTTCATATTATTATTTATTATTATTATTTTGACTATAGGCTTCTGCATCACTTTTACGCAGTTTCGGGTCAGTTTGACGCATATTTCAGGTCACACTGACCGAGAAATGGATCAGGGCTCATGTACCGTCAACCTGGGTAAATACTGACCCGGGAGTTTTCAGAGTGTCGACGTAGTATTAGATTGTGTCCTCCCAGGAGCTTCAGTTCCCAATACGGCGAACTGTGTACAGATTTGTTCTGATAGCGCCCTCTTTTGAATCAACCGCCTTCTGCTCATGCTAATTTCCCAATAGACTGGTCCCCTTTCTTCATCTGCAATGATGGATAAAGACATATATTGGTATTTCATGCCCAGCGATTTAATTGACCAGATGAGCACGTCGGGGTTGACCCGGGTAAGCTTTTAATCGAACACACACAGTAGCTGACAAGCTACATCACTATGGACCAATCATAACACTGATATGGAAAGCCTTCGTCACTGCATGTCTGTCCAATGAGACCATTGGATTTGTAAGGGTGGTTCCTGTTTTCATCACTGCGGGTAAAAACAGGGAACCGTTCTAATGTTGTCATCATGTGGGGCAAAATCTCTGAGGACTGTTTTTTCTATGACACTATAGAGGGTTTAGAGTGCATTTTTAACCAATCTACCACTTTAACGCATCTACATAGGAACCCATATAGGCAATAATTTAGCAACCAATAACTCTTCAGTTTGTATACCATTTCTACATTAAGGTTGGATGTACGACGAATTGGGGAGATTAGTGTTGGTGTTCTACGTCTAGGCAATAATTTAGCAACCAATAATTCTTCAGTTTGTTTACCATTTCTACATTAAGGTTGGATGTACGACGAATTGGGGAGTTTAGTGGTGGTGTTCTACGGTTTGGCGGGCTTGCAATTCATAGCAACTCTGCAAATATTCCTGATGCCTCTGTTGAAAAAACTCGAACCTGGGATAGAGGATGATGACGGACAAACTCACCCTGTTCAGGTATAACACTTTCTGTTGCAACGTCACTGCGGCAAGTTTTGTGAACCATGGTTGGCCAACTATAGGCGGCCTTAACAACTAAAGTCTTATTGGTAAATGCTCTAGTTGCAAAGGTCGTGGGTTCGCATCCCACTCGAGTAACATGCCTGTGATTTTTGTTTTCACTTAGCTCTGGAAAGTATTGAATATACAGTACTAACACGCATCCGTGTATAATAACCAATTCTCTCAATAATAAGCCAAAATAACTGGGGCCAATTTCATAGAGCTAAAATTTTTTGCTGAAGCACGAAAATAGCTCGCTTATTTTTCACATGTTTGTGACTGGTATTTAGCTGTTGTTTACTTAGCATAACAATTGAGTGGAGTCTTTTTCGGTAATCTGAGCAATGATTTTTTCGCTTAAGCAAAGTTTTGTGCTTAAACAGCTCTATGAAATTGGGCCCTGGTGAGTTGCCACCCAAGAGAATTTAAAAGAGGATTTGACATTCTTGGCAATCCAGTCACGAATTTTGTGAAACTCGAGGCTTTTAGAAAATGTCGGTCATATTATTTGTAAGCTCAAAATTGTAAACAAAAGAGAAAAAGAGTGTGATTTCGGGTAGAATGAGCAATGTAAATAAAACTTATAATGTGATTGTCTCTTAAGCACAAACTTACAAACACTAATGATGTGAGGTAAAGTACATGGAGTCAGTAAAAGAGTATATTATCACACGACTCGTTACTTATAATACTTCACCGTTTTTATTGTATTTTCCATTACTACCAACTTTTGGTCGAATAAATGTTCAAGATTTGCAATTTCCGTGCTTATGGTTAAAATTTCCACTTTGTGTAAAGTT